>NC_057796.1:390958028-391644756 GCF_018294505.1 Triticum aestivum
CACCCCAACAATGACAGCAGAAGGGTGACAACTCAATCTAATCTTAATCTGTCAATTGGTTTCTCTCTCAAACATTGTGTCTCTGTGCCTCGCTCAAACACACTCGATACGTCTTTTTCTCCGTAGCCCCCTCGATATGTAGACTTCTCGCGCACCCACAGATGTAGTAACAATGACGCTGAACCCAGTGTGCCTTGTTTTTACCGACCTCATGTGATAGTTTTCACCCTGTTTTCTGTTAATTAACAAGGCAACCTTTTCTTTGTTACTACTAGTGAATCTGAAATCATTCGGGGCAGACATAAAATTTATCACTTCAACCCAATTATCGCAGTAACTATTTCAAAAGAAACTAGCTAGATGCCCGTGCGTTGCACGGAACATCAAGATGCATTTGTATGACTAGTTTATCTTGTGAGAGAAAAGGATGAACGAGGGAAGGCCTTATTGGTGAACGTGGAGAGGGGTGTGGGTATATTTTTGCAAAATTGCCATAGTTTCCTTCCTATCTGTTAGATATAAATTCGATGGCCTATGTTGCAGGATGGCACGCACACCATCATCACCAACTCTGTTTTCTACTCCCTCCGTTACTAAATATTTATCTTTTTAGAGATTTCAACAAGTGACTACATACGGAGCAAAATGAGTGAATATACACTCTAAAATATGTCTACATACACATCTGTATGTGGTAGTCCATTTGAAATCTGAAAAAGACAAATATTTAGGAACGGATGGAGTATAAGAGTAGACATGGAGATATATCTCCAGCATGGTCTACAACAAAAATGTGCTGGACTGGTTAGCGCCGGATGCTCGCAACGCGATGACCTGAGTTCGAATTCTGTCTTTAACTTTAGATTTTTATATTATATATTACTTATTTAATATATACTTCTTTCGCTACTGTATTGACACTAGAACCCACAGAGTACTTAGAATACAATATTAAGGATGGACTTGTTTCTTTTTAATTTTCTGTACGAAGCTGTACCACCCTGCAAGTCACGTGTACACTGTACATGCAATTAAGTTTTTATAGAGGGAGAATCATACACGCAATTAACTCAAATGGATTGGATGTCACTCTATTATTTCCATCATAAGAGCATCTCCAACGGCAGCCGGCAAATTTCCTCCCGCTTCCTTCCGCGGAGGATGACATCAAACGCCAGCGGCATACATTTTCACAACTCTAACCAACCAGATGAAATTCGTGCAAACACGGACTGATTTCATATAAGCATGAAGGATTTCGTATAAAAAAGCCGGATCTTCATATAAACATGATGGATTTCATTACATTTACATGAACTAAGCGGTGCTAATCCGGCTCTCTTGGTATAATTAATACTCCTTCCGTCCGAAAATACTTGTCGTAGAAATGAACGTATCTAGACTTATTTTAGTTATAGATACATACAATTTATCCATTCTTAGAACAAATATTTCTTGCCAGCTGGAGAGGGAATACCTAATCTAAATGGCCGCCCGCAGATCCCTTTGTCTTCCTCATGTCCGGCAGACACTTGCAGGGTCGAGGAAGGTCCTCGGAAGAGACGAAGCAGCAAAGAAACCACCTGAATGCGCAGTCGTCGCCTCGGCGGTGGCCTTCATGGGACCCAAGTGGCGGTGGCCTCCCGTGTTCTACTTCTCCTCGATGATGGCGGCGGACACAGAGAAGCTGGCCGCCGACTCGTCGCTCTCCTTGCACTCGGCTTCTGTCCCTGCCTGCATGGCGCTGCCGCAGGCACGGGAGGCACGCCCACAGACACGGGAGGCGCGGCCATCGCAGACACTGGTGGCGCGGTACGACGCGGCAGTGACGACGCCCGTACAGGCGTGCTCGCCGCCGTGCCGGCGTGGAGAAACTCTCCACTCCTCATCGAGCTGAACTAGAGTGGCGAGTTGCTGAACCACGTGCCTGCTTTGGGCGGCAACTAGCTCGATCAGGCCAAGCGAGGTTGGTGAAGCACCGAGCAGCCTCGACCGTATCAAGAGGGCTCGGCGGGCCACCCAGCCGGGTAGTATGCCGGATAACGGCTCCTCGGAAGCCATCGGAAGAGTGGAGAAAATGGTGAAGGAGGAGATGGGGAGCGGCAGAGGGGTGCGATTCTTGCCCGCTGTTTGTCTGGCCTCGTTTAAATGGAGGGCGGACGGTAGGAGCTTGGCCGGCGTCTGGCCTCGTTCAAACTGAGGGCGGACGGGAGGAGCTCGGCCGGTGTTGCGTTTAATTCCGGCCCACTTATGAACGAAGGTGTGGCCAGAGTAGGTTTCTCGGTTTGCATGTGGGTTTAATGGAGGGGTTTGATGGAGGCGAGGAGGCATGTTCAGTCGGGCGTGCAGCGGGCAGTGCAGTACTATTCGATTTGACAGCGGGCGGCGCAATTCCCAGTACGACTTTAATGCAGACGAGGGAGGGGGTAGCGGTTCCCGAAATGTTGAACGGCCAATGCATCCTCCTTCAATTAGCATCGTGAATGCATGAGGGAAGTAATGGGAGGACGACCGGGAAAAGAGGCTGCACGATGTGAATGCAACACAGTTTGCACTCATATAAAGGCGCCCCTCCATTCCAATACATCTACCACATCGTATGCACCTAAGCATTTGCCTCAGCACCTACACTAAGCGCAAAAGTGCTCACTCCAGACCCATGGCGGCGATGCGTGCGAGCGGCCAGCGGCTGTGCCAGATGGTCCACGACGCCGGCCTGCAGCATGGCACTGAGGAACGTCTCCAGACGGTGTTGGCGACCGGCTGGTGGATGGCCGCCGTCGACGCCAACTACGACTCTCAGTTGGACCAGATTATCATTGCCACCACCAACAAGTTCACCGTCCTCAAGAAGCTCGCGGACGACATCGCCGTACTCCTCCAGCCCGCGCGCCCGGGCTCCTCATCGCCTGCCACCCTAATCGTCCTTCATGGCTGAAACCTCTTTCAAGCACTGGTGGCCCTGCGACTGCTCGCCGATGCCAGGAAGAATGTCCACCTGGACGTCGTGCTCGCCGCGAGGCGCCTCGCGCTGCAAGAATTCGTCGACCTACACATCCACGTGTATGAGCAAATCGTGTCCATAGGTATCTACAAGGCCAGTGAGGACGCTACGATGTTGTCCTTCCTCAACCGGCTGGAAGGCTTGGATTCCTTTGATGAGATGCACCTTGACCTCTCCACAAAAGTGACCGCTCCTTAGCCGCCGGTCGGTGGCCCGGCGCACTAAGTTGAGGAGGAGGAGGTCGTACGTTGATAGATGCATCTTTCTTCTAGCCTCCTGTAACCACCACTGCGATCGCATCATCGTGGCCTTAATTCTTATTGTGCTATTGCATTCTCGTTCCAGTCAATACCGACATGTGCGATCCGTTTGCTTAATTATATGCATCACTGTAACTAGTACTCCATCCGTCAATTTATAAGTTGTGCTTACCTTTTCCATCAACTTCGTGCAACGTGCGGGCATCTTGCTAGAAACACTAGAGCATGTCGGACCGCATGTGACCAAACCGATGATGCGCCAACCTAGCTACTACGTACCCTACTTATCTGGCGGAAATAGCCCCGCCCTAGCATTTCCAATCGTTATTTCTATCTATTGATCGTGCCAAGGAGCAGAACCAAATGTTACAATTTATACATGTTTCTCTACTCCTACTCCTATAAAAGACTCAGTTGGTGATGGTGGTGTGTCTGCCATCCGTCGTTTCTGACCATTAGATCTGCATCTAATGGCTGTGAGGTAAGTTGTGGCATTTTTACAACAATAGCCCACTTCTCTGCTCCAATTTGCGGAAAACCCATTATTATCTTGAAAGCAACCACATCCCTCCCTCACCTCATCAAAACAGCCTGAGAAATATATTTTGAGTGAAAAGTAATATATTAGGAGTATATCAAAACAAGAGTGATTTCTTTCAAGTTTGTGAACAAGTACTACTATTCTACTCCTTTGGATCCGTCGCAACGCATGGGCACATCTCTACTCTTATAAAAAAACGAGTTGGTGATGATGGTGTGCCTGCCATCTTGTAATATAGACCGTCCGATCTATATCTGACGGATACAAAGCAAACTATGACAATTTTACAAAAGATACCCGCACCTCTCTCCACATTTACAGATAAGGTCTTGCCTCGTTCACCCTTATCTCCCACAACCTCATTGCTGAGCAATTAAAAAAGGAAGTCTCTGGAACAATCTGGCATGGTGGCAGCTGCCGGCGCCGTCCATCCCCATGCATCCGCCCAGTCCGACCACCAGTCACCACCACGCCCCACTCCTCCTCACCTTATCTCTCATCTTTCATTTTTTCGATGAAATTCTCGATATACCATTTTCCCGATAAAATTCTCGAGATATCATTAGTTTTTACACATGGGATTACTCCTGCATGGGTCAATCACAACAGGTGTTTTGTAAAAAAATGCATCTTGATGTTCCGTGCAATGCACGGGCATCTTGCTAGTTGCTAGTAAAAGGAAAAGGCATGCCGCGTTGTCACACCCCCACATGCCCGGGAATCGGGAGTACTCCACGGCCCGTCCGACATGCCACATAGCTAGGGAAGGCGTGTTGCCTAGCATTTTCACTTTCATGTGGGACCGCCGTTGAGCAAACCGACTATTGGCAAACCGCACCCTGCCCGCCGTAGTGTTGGAAAACAGAAACGAGGGGAAGATCTAGCTGTAGCACGGAAGCGAAGAAATTTGGCGTCTGATGGGGCTCGTTGATAGAGTAGGTGGATTCCGTACTACTACTCCTACTAGTACGAAGTTTGTACTACAACTAGTACTACCACTATACAACTAGGTACGTGCACGGCACAACATCGTAGGAACAAAAATAGGAAGATCTTGTTTTGGGTGATTTATATTTTTTTCAGTCAACGTAGTATGAGTAATATGATGTGGGGGGCACCCATGAAGCTTATGTGGCCCGGCTGCATGGCTACGAAAGGTTAGAGAAACATAAATAGATAATGTGTTTAGAGTGCACTTCACTAAATAGATATACTTTGGATCCATTGCAACGCACGGGCCGGCACATCTATACCCCTACTAGCAAGATGCCCATGCGTCGCACGAAACATCAAGATGCATTTCTATGAGTAGTTTATCTTGTGAGAGAAAAGGATGAACGAGGGAAGGCCTTATTTGCAAATGTGGAGAGGTGTGTGGGTATCTTTTTGCAAAATTGCCATAGTTTCCTTCCTATCCGTCAGATATAAATCGGACGGCCTATATTGCAGGATGGCACGCACACCATCATCACCAACTCCGTTTTTATAAGAGTAGAGATACTAGCAAGATGCCCGTGCATTGCACGGAACATCAAAATGCATTTTTTACAAAACACCTGTTGTGATTGACCCATGCAGGAGTAATCCCATGTGTAAAAACTAATAATATCTCGAGAAATTTATCAGAAAAATGGTATCTCAAGAATTTCATCGAAAAAATGATATCTCGAGAACGATGAGAGATAAGGTGAGGATGAGTGGGGCGTGGTGGTGATTGGTGGTCGGACTGGGTGGAGGCATGGGGATGGACGGTGCCGGCAAGCGACCACCATGCCAGATTGTTTCAGAGACTTCCTTTTTTAATTGCTCAGCAATGAGGTTGTG
Source organism: Triticum aestivum (assembly GCF_018294505.1). Classification (NCBI taxonomy): domain Eukaryota; kingdom Viridiplantae; phylum Streptophyta; class Magnoliopsida; order Poales; family Poaceae; genus Triticum; species Triticum aestivum. The sequence goes on from NC_057796.1 coordinate 390,963,658, forward strand.
GGAGATAAGGATGAACGAGGCAAGGCCTTATCTGTAAATGTGGATAGAGGTGTGGTTTTTTTGTAAAATTATCATAGTTTGCTTTCTATCCATCAGATATAGATCGGACGGTCTATATTACAAGATGGCAGGCACACCATCATCACCAACTCGGTTTTTTATAATATAAATAAGAGTAGAGATAGTGTGTGAATAACTTTGAAAGTTGGTCGTTGGATGAAGCCAATCCGATGGTACAAAGATGGCATATCCAAGCACTACTGGCCATTGGATATCATCTACATTCCACCAGATTCTGCCACATCTGGAATCTAGAAGACTCCATGGTTGAACTTAAGCATAATGCACAGACCTCAAAACACAAGCACTTCTCCTTTGTTCTAGAATCTTCCATATCTTATTTTCCCAAACTTCTTTTTTCAAAATGAATTGTCACTATTTGTTTTTACTTTATGCTTTACAATGCACAATTCCATGAATCTTAAAATAGATTTTTTTTATAAAACTAATTGATTTTGAACTAGATGAACTATAAGAATTAAACGAACATCTACATCATGCATATATGACTCAAAGCTTACATGCTATAGTGTGTTATGTATTCATAATTTGGTTACCAAATCTCATGCGTGCAATGCACGTGTACCTTACTACTCCCTCCGTTCCTAAATATTTGTCTTTTTAGATATTTTAACAAGTGACTATATATGGAAGAAAATGAGTGAATCTACACTCTAAAATATGTCTACATACATCCGTATGTGGTATCCATTTAAAATGTCTAGAAAAACTTATATTTAGGAACGGAGGGAGTAGTTGGTGGTAGTAAGAAACAAATTCCGGGTTTGGCACGAGCTCGTACTGCGGGAGCACCACAAGGCCTGTCGCAGGAGTTACATTTCCCTCTCGGGGCCCACGGGACCGAGCTTCAGTGGCTTAGTGCACCGGCCTATGAGTCAATGACATGCGGACCTTAAATGCGGTTGGCCAACATGTCATTCTCATGGTGGTGGCGTGGTTCGCGACTCACTTGTTCGAGATGAACCGGCCAGTAATGGCGTGGCCGTGGCGAGGGTGGCACAGCGGGGCGTCGAGGCGTTACGAGGCGTAGATGGCCACACCGGCGGGTACTTGTAGCGACCCGGCCTCAGGCGGTCAAGTCTCTGTGCTTCAGTGTCATCCCTGGATCGGTAATGCTGACACACACAGTACTCGAAGGATTTATAACAGAGTAGCAATCACACACTTGTTACATCGAATGCCTCCAAAGAGAACTTATTACAATAAATATGGCTTAAGGCCATCTAAATAAGATAACAGCGGAAGACTTGGAAGATAAGTGAGTCCATCAACTCCAACGGCATAGCTGAGTGCACGACAACGGCCTAACGAACCTTACTCCTCGTCTGAAAAGTCTGCAGCATGATACGTTGCAGCCCGAAAATGGGTCAGCACATGGAATATGCTGGCAATATAACAGAGTAGAGCAATGAACAGAAAAAATGCTAACACTACATGCATATGTGGCTGGTGGAAGCTCTATGGTTATATGATTTTTGCGTAAAGCCAATTTTTCCCGACAACAAAGGAATAAATTTTATTTAACTATCATGGTGGTTGAAACATTGAGAATGGTACCCCCATCTCAATCCCAATTAAAGTAATCATTAACAACCCAACATATTGAATTAGAGTGATGAGATCAAATCAATAATTCAGGTACCAGATACTCAAGATGTCCATAACCGGGGACATGGCTAACCATGATTAGTTTATACACTCTGCGGAGGTTTGCATACTTTTCCCCACAAGACTCGATCTCCTCCGTTTGATTTCTCGCACTACATGGTGTTTGAGAAACGGATGACCGAGACACAGTCTTTTAGAAGCATTAACTCTTTACTCTGGGTGGACAGTTACACCTACTTTCCCTCTACATATGCTAGCCCACCACTGAAAGAGGTCACAAAACATACTCAACTATGCCAGAGCCCATAATGGCTTGTGGCTGCACACGGAAGTTTCTAGCATGAATAATCTTATGATCCCTTTGAGCCTGGGTGGCGGACCGTAGGATGATCGCACGGTATAACCCCGGGATATCCTAGGACAACACTGGATTCCCCAGGTGCCCAAAACAAACAATCCACCCAGATGTGTATTAAAGTTGCCACCTTAAGTTGAACCATTAATTAACAATCACACATCTGTCATGGTCACACTCAAACCCAATCCACGTCTACGAGCATAGCATGGCATTATAAGCACAACGTAGAAGTAACTCCTAGGGTTTGATAATAAATAGGGCAATAGGTTCTACCTCATCAAATACTTCCCAAACCCACAAGTTAAACACATCGTAATCATGCAATGTTTGAGGATTGTAACTAATGCATAAAAACTGGGTATGAAAAGAGTATGATCAATGTATTACTTGCCTTGCCGACGATCCGCAAAACCTAGAGACTTGTAGTAGCACGCTTCGCACTCCGGGAATTCTATCGCAAACAAACAATAGCATACATAAGAAATCAAGCAAAGATGCACGGGTAAAACTCAAATAAGAAGATCTAACAGAAAATTCAACCGAAGAACTCCGGTTTGCAAAAAGAATCAAATCAAACGGAGGAACGAAACTCAAACTGCAAAAGAAACAAGATCCGATTACTAATCTAGACTAAAGTCAAATTTTACAGTACCAAAATCTTGTTCAAGTTGGTTAAACAGAAAGAGGGTTTCGAGATGAAGATATAGGCGCTTGAATCGCCTGATTCCGATAAACGAACGAAAAGATAAACTAAAACGAAAATCAGGGCAGAAATCACGATCGAAAATAATCGCGGAAAAACCCTGGAAAAAGAAAAACTGACGAACAGGCTAACGACCGAACGTTCGCTGTCTGCGGCTAGCGGCTGAACGGCGTCCATTAAAATGAACATACGGACGAACGTCCGCTAAATAACTAAACCAGGAATGAAAATAAAACCGATCTAAAAGAAAATAACCGCGGGTTAAAAAAACAACTGTACGGTTTTCCAGCAAAAACTGGCGGCGGCGGCAGCCACCTCGGGACGGGACGGCGGCGGCTCCGGCGAAAGTCCGGCGGCGGCGGCGAGCAACTCCGGCGGGTGGCGGGATCAGCGGCGGGGCGGTGGGCGGCGCGGGCGGTGGTGCGAGCGACGACGAAGTCCGGCGGCGGCGGCGTCCGGCAGCGCTGGCGGCTGCGGCGGCGGGTTAGGGTTAGGGTTTCGACGGCGGGAGGGGCTGGTGGGCTGCGGGATCGGGGGCGCTAGTTATAAAGGCCAGTCGGGCGAGTCTTAGTCGGGCACGGCCCGGCTAGGTCGGTTGACTTTTTTTTAAATAAATAATTCCGCGCAGAAAAACATAGAAAAGAAATACTAAACGGACTCCAAAAATCCTGAAATAAAATTTCCCCGTCCTCTAAAAATATAGCGGACAAAGTGAACATTCATTTAGGACTCTAATGCAATTTTGTAAAACGCGTATTTTTCCTAATTCAAATAAAATAGCAATAAAATCCAATAAAAAATGTTTATTTGTTTTTAATATTTTTCCTCCAATATTTCATTGTTTTGGGGAAGTCATATTATCCCCTCTCATATATTTTGATATGAAATATTTTCGGAGAGAAAAATAATTAAAACAAATGACCCTTGTTCCAATATTTGATAATTCAAATATGAAAACGGTGAAATCCCCAACTCTCTCCGAGGGTCCTTGAGTTGCTTAGAATTTCGAGGATCGCGAAATGAAATGCAATAAAAAAATATGATATGCGTGAATGACCTATGTTTAACATTCCAAATTGAAAATTTGGGATGTTACAAACCTACCCCCTTAAGATGAATCTCGCCCTCGAGATTCGGGGTGGCTAGAAAATAGATGCGGGTGGTCTTTGTGTAGATCATCTTCTTGTTCCCAGGTGGCTTCATCCTCGGTATGGTGGCTCCACTGAACTTTACAAAACTTGATAACCTTGCTGCGAGTAACTCGGCTGGCAAATTCGAGAATCTTGACCGGTTCCTCCTCATAGGTCAGATCACTGTCCAACTGAATTGCTTCCAGGGGCACTGTATCTCTTAGCGGTATATCGGCCATCTCTGCATGGCACTTCTTCAACTGGGATACGTGAAACACATCATGAACTCCTGACAGTCCTTCAGGTAACTCCAATTTGTAGGCTACCTCTCCCATGCGTTCCAAGACACGGTACGGTCCCACAAATCTCGGGGTTAACTTTCCCTCAACTCCAAAACGTTTAACCCCTCGAAGAGGTGACACTCGCAGATACGCTCTGTCTCCGATTTCATAGACCACCTCCTTGCGTTTTGAATCTGCATAACTCTTCTGTCGGGACTGAGCTACCTTCAGTCTATCTCGAATCAGCTTAACCTTCTCTTCGGACTCCTAAATCAAATCTGGTCCAAACAACTGGCGGTCTCTGACTTCATCCCACATCAACTGTGTTCTACACCTTTGTCCATAAAGGGCTTCGAACAGTGCCATCTTCAAACTGGCCTGGTAGCTATTGTTGTACGAGAACTCCACGTAGGGCAGGTTGTCATCCCAACTAGATCCTCCAGAATCTGATTGACTCTCTCGTTCTGTATATCTGTCTATGGGTGAATAGTTGTACTGAACTCTAGCCTGGTTCCCAAAGTCTGGTGCGGCTGGTGCCAAAACTTTGAAGTAAACTCTGTTCCTCTATCTGATATGATGGTCCTCGGAACTCCGTGCAGACATACGATCCTGGTCATATATATCTTGGCCAACTTCGCACTTGTATAAGTGGTTTTCACTGGGATAAAGTGGGCTACTTTGGTCAAGCGATCCACAACTACCCAGATAAAAACATATCCCGATCGGGTCCTGGGCAATCCGGTGATAAAATCCATGCCAAGCTTATCCCACTTCCATTCGGGTATCGGCATAGGCTGCAGTCATCCTGCTGGCTTCTGATGTTCTGCCTTCACTCTCTAACATACATCACATATGGCTACATACTCGGCAATATCCCTCTTCATACCAGTCCACCAGAAACGCTCCTTCAAATCCAAATACATCTTGGTGTTTCTGGGGTGTATCGAGTATGGCGAGTCATGAGCTTCCTGAAGTATCAATTTCCTGATCTTTGCATTATTGGGCACATAAACGCGGTCCTCAAACCATAAGGTGTCGTGCTCATCCTCACGAAAACCTTTGGCTTTTCCTTCGCCCATTCTCTCCTTTATCTCGGCAATCTCCTTATCATCCTTCTGAGCTTCTCAAATGTTTCCCAACAATGTAGACTGAACTTCCATAGCTGCAACAACTCCTCTAGGGACTATCTCCAAACGTAACTCCCTCAGATCTTCTACCAACTCCTTTGGCATTCCTCCGCTTACGAGGGTATTAACGTAACTCTTCCGGCTCAAAGCGTCTGCTACGACATTGGCCTTGCCTGGATGATAGTGCAACTTCATATCATAATCCTTTATGAGCTCCAACCATATCCTCTACCTGAGGTTAAGCTCCTGCTGTGTGAAGATGTACTTCAAACTCTTGTGATCCGTGTACACATCGCAACGATTTCCAATAGAAAATGTCTCCAGGTCTTGAGCGCATGCACTACGGCTGCTAACTCCAAATCATGTGTGGCATAATTCAACTCATGCGGTCGAAGCTGTCGTGAGGCATATGAAACAACTCTTCTGTCTTGCATAAGTACTCCTCCAAGTCCTAAGCGAGAGCGTCGCAGTACATTTGGAAATCCTTGCGTATATCCGGCAGAATCAGCACTGGGGCTGCAGTCAAACATTTCTTCAACTCCTGGAAACTTGCTTCACATTCTTCAGTCCAATGGAACTTGGTGTCCTTCTTCAACAATGCTGTCATAGGCTTCACAATCTTGGAGAAATTCTCGATAAATCTCCGATAGTGTCCCGCGAGTCCAAGAAAACTGCGGATCTTGCTAACTGAAGTGGGTGCCAACCACTCAGTGACTGACTGAACCTTGGTAGGATCCACTGCTATACCTTCTCCTGATATAACATGTCCAAGAAATCCAACTTCCTTCAACCAAAACTCACATTTGCTGAACTTTGCATATAACTGATGTTCCCTGAGCTTCTCGAGAACTAAACGCAAATGCTCCTTGTGTTCCTCTTCATTCTTTGAGTATACCAAGATATCATCAATGAACACCACGACAAATGATCCAAGAACTCCATGAACACCTTGTTCATCATACTCATGAAATAGGCAGGGGCGTTAGTTAGTCCAAATGACATAACCGTATACTCGTATAACCCGTACCTTGTGGTGAAAGCTGTTTTAGGTATATCTTTTTCCCTAATCTTCAGCTAGTGATATCCTGATCACAGATCGATCTTCGAAAATACCTTAGCTCCTTGCAACTGGTCAAACAAATCATTGATCATCGACATTGGGTACTTATTCTTGATTGTTACTTCATTCAACGCACGATAATCAACCACCATCCTTAACGATCCATCCTTCTTCTCGACCAAGAGCACTGGGGCTCCCCATGGTGATGAGCTTCGTCGAATGTAACCTTTCTCCAACAACTCCTTAATCTGCTTCTTAATCTCCTCCAGATCATTTGTGGGCATACGGTATGGTCTCTTAGATATTGGTCCGGTGCCTGGCAATAATTCTATCAAAAACTCGATGTCTTGATCTGGTGGCATGCCTGGTAACTCATCTGGAAATACATCTGGGTAATCCTTTACTACCGGCACTTCCTCCTGAACAACTCCCGTGAGAGAATTTACTTGAGTCCTCCTCGGCGCATGCCGGGATACATACTTAATCCTTTTTCCCTCCGGGGTAGTGAGCAAAATCGACTTTCTGGCACAATCGATGTTTCCCCCATACATCGATAGCCAATCCATTCCTAGTATCACACCCAATCCTTGTGACTCCAAAATTATCAGGTCTGAGGGGAAAACATGGTTTCCAATGGTCAATGGCATCTGAAAACATCCTTGTCTTGCCATATATTCCGCTCCTGGCGAACTTACTAACATAGGTGTCCTAAGTACCTTAGTGGGAAACTTATACTTATCCACGAATCCCCTTGATATGTATGAATGCGATGCACCAGTATCAAAAAGAACGATTGCAGTAAAAGACTTAACCAAAAACTTACTGATAACTGCATCTGGCTGCTCCTCAACTTCCTCCACATTCACGTGGTTCACTTGTCCCCTGTTGAAAGGGTTGGGCTTCTTCCCAGCGCTTCCATTGCCATTACCGTTCTTCAATTCCAGACAATCGTTGACGTACTGCCCAGTCTTCCCGCACTTGAAACAGGTAATGTGACTTTGATCCTTCTTGGCGGGTGTGGCTGGGTTAGAGCGGTTCTGATTGCTGCCTGCTCCATTCCCGTTTCCATTCTTGGAGCCATTGTGGTTGTGAGAGCTCCCTCAATTGTGGGTGTGGCCTCCATGGTTATGGATAAGTCCTCCCGAGTTCGGGGTGAAAAGAGGCTTCCGCTGAGCTCCAGAATTGTAGTTTCCTTGTCCATACTTCCTCTTGCGGCTCTCAATCTGCTGCTGCTTCCCTTCCATCATAAGAGCCTTGTCTACCAACTCCTGGTAGTTGTTAAATGTTGCCCCCATCAACTGCATGCTCATCTCATCATTCAGCCCTTCCATAAACTTCTCCTGCTTTGCGGCATCTGTGGCCACATCATCAGGGGCATAGCGTGACAGCTTACTAAACTCATCTATGTACTGAGCCACAGTACGATTCCCCTGGCGCAAGTTGCGAAACTCATGCTTCTTCATGCTCATAGCTCCAGTTGAGACATGGGCTGTGCGAAAAGCTTGCTAAAACTGATCCCAAGTGATATTGGCTATTGGGAAAGTGGCGGTGTAATTCTCCCACCATGACGCTGCTGGTCCATCCAATTGGTGTGCGGCAAAACGCACCTTCTCAGCATCAGTGCAACCTGCGATGGTCAACTCCCTTCCAATCTTGCGTAACCAATCATCCACAACTATGGGCTCGGTGCTACTGGAAAACACCGGCGACTATAACCTCAGAAAACGGGCTAAGTTGTCAACTGGAGGAGGGTTGTTGTTGTTGTTGTTGTTGTTGGTGTTGTTGTTGTTGTTGTTGGTGTTGTTGTTGTTGTTGTTGTTGTTGTTGTTGTTGTTGTTGTTGTTGTTGTTGTTGTTGTTGTTGTTGTTGTTGTTGTTGTTGTTGTTGTTGTTGTTGTTGTTATTGTTGCCTTGGTTCTGGACTAATATCTGCATCAAGGCATTCTGCTGCTGAATCAACTGGGTGATCTCCGGTGGGAAGACAAATCCGGTGTCACGTCTCGGAGGCATCTGATGGGTTTAGAGGGGAGAGATTAGAATAGAAATGAAGTCTAGTGAGAAAACACTACCCATATGCACATGAGACAAACACAATCATATCACTCAATCAATCAAGCAAGGGCATATAAACGGTCTAGAACTATCGTTAAAAGTGCTCAGACTACTACTATATACATGGGGGAAATACTACTAATCATATGGTGGTCATCTAGAAATTTTGATCGGTGGAAGACTCCATGATGTCTGCTCCAGCTTTGTCTTCAGAATCATCATCACTATCATCGGGGTCGGAGTCGGTGTCGTCGATGATGATGTAGTCTTCGGAACAAATCTCCTTGGGTTCATCGTCTTGTCCTCCTGGTGCTGACTATCTCCCATTGCTCATCTCGGCGCCCACATATCTGGTAGATAGTATCCTTGAGATCCTTGTGGTAAACTTCGCCAATGCGTCCCATGGCGATGTGGGCTGCCATGCTCTTTCCTAGACTCCAGGTTGGGGCATCAAAGGAAAACTCTATGGGCTCCGTAACTGGTGTGAATGTCCTTCTTGGAACTTGAACCCGAATCATCCAGCGCCCCTCTTCTGCTAATTCGGCGTTGTAGGTCCCGGTGAAGCTTGGTATTCCAATGTTCAGGTATCTAGTGACTTCCTTCAAGTGTCGTCCAAAAGGGGTGTCTTCATCTGGTTGTGCAAACTTGTTCCTCGAGTCCGCCATCCTAAAGAGTAGAAAATGGAGAGGAGTCAGAAATGAGTAGGGAAGAGTGACCTATGGCTTTTCTTAGTGGTCGTGTCCTACATTCAGCGTGTGCTTTGATACCATCTTGTAGCGACCCGACCTCACGCGGTCAAGTCTCTGTGCTTCAGTGTCATCCCTGGATCGGTAATGCTGACACACACAATACTCGAAGGATTTATAACAGAGTAGCAATCACACACTTATTACATCGAATGCCTCCAAAGAGAACTTATTACAATAAATATGGCTTAAGGCCATCTAAATAAGATAACAGTGAAAGACTTGGAAGATAAGTGAGTCCATCAACTCCAACGACATAGCTGAGTGCACGACAACGGCCTAACGAACCTTACTCCTCGTCTAAAAAGTCTGCAACATGATACGTTGCAGCCCGAAAACGGGTCAGCACATGGAATATGCTGGCAATATAACAGAGTAGAGCAATGAACAAAAAAATGCTAACACTACATGCATATGTGCCTGGTGGCAGCTCTATGGTTATAGGATTTTTGCGTAAAACCAATTTTCCCTACAACAAAGGAATAAATTTTATTTAACTATCATGGTGGTTGAAACATTGAGAATGGTACCCCCATCTCAATCCCAATTAAAGTAATCATTAACAACCCAACATATTGAATTAGAGTGATGAGATCAAATCAATAATTCATGTACCAGATACTCAAGATGTCCATAACCGGGGACACGGCTAACCATGATTAGTTTATACACTCTGCAGAGGTTTGCACACTTTTCCGTTAAAATGAACGGCGTCCGTTAAAATGAACGTATGGACGAACGTCCGCTAAATAACTAAACCGGAAAAAAATAAAACCGATCTAAATGAAAATAACCGCGGGTTCAAAAAAACAACCGTACGGTTTTCTGGCAAAAACCGGCGGGGGCGGCGGCTACCTCAGGACAGGACGGCGGCGGCTCCGGCGGAAGTCCGGCGGCGGCGGCGAGCAACTCCGGGGGGCGGCGGGATCGGCGGCGAGGCGGCGGGCTGCATCGACGGCGTCCAGCGGCGGGGCGATGGGCGACGTGGGCGGCGCGGGCGGTGGTGCGGGCGACAGCGAAGTCCGGCGGCGGCAGCGGGTTAGGGTTTCGGCGGCGGGACGGGTGGTGGGCTGCGGGGTCGGGGCGCTAGTTATAAAGGCCGGCCGGGCGAGTCCTAGTCGGGCACGGCCCGGCTAGGTCGTTTGACTTTTTTTAAATAAATAATTCCGTGCAGAAAAACGTAGAAAAGAAATACTAAACGGACTCCAAAAATCCTGAAATAAATTTTTCCCGTCCTCTAAAGATATAGCGGACAAAGTGAACATTCATTTAGGACTCTAATGCAATTTTGACAAACGCGTATTTTTCCTAATTCAGATAAAATAGCAATAAAATCCAATAAAAAAATGTTTATTTGTTTTTAATATTTTTCCTCCAATATTTCATTATTTTGGGGAAGTCATATTATCCCCTCTCATATATTTTGATATGAAATATTTTCGGAGAGAAAAATAATTAAAACAAATGACCCTTGTTCCAATATTTGATAATTCAAATATGAAAACGGTGAAATCCCCAACTCTCTCCGAGGGTCCTTGAGTTGCTTAGAATTTCGAGGATCGCGAAACGAAATGCAATAAAAAATATGATATGCATGAATGACCTATGTATAACATTCCAAATTGAAAATTTGGGATGTTACAGTACTACCTGTAGTACATAAGTACTCCAGCTGAGGATTGATGCCCGGGACAAAATGTGTCACAGCCGCTGGATGAAAATTCGACTATGCGGGAGTACGGATCGGAGCAGGAAAACGCGTCCAATCGGGTGTGGCTGTGGTAGAAAGTTGATGGTCGCCGCAGTCCAGCTGGCTCCCATGTCGTGCACACAAAGGCAGAGGAGCGGTGGTGCCGAGTGGGATGAGTCGCACGTCGGGGACGTCGTGCCGTGGGTTGGAGCGGCGTCGTGGGAATCGCGTGTGGGTGTGGCTGCGGTAGAAACAAGAAACCTGATGGTCGCGGTGGTTCACCTTCCATGGACAAGCTGTCTTGTCTGCTGACACATGCATTGCATACCGCTCACTGCAAGGAGCAGTAGTAGAGAAAACTTGTTCCAAAGATACCATTTTTCCGATAAAATTCTCGAGATATCATTAGTTTTTACACATGGGATTACTCCTGCAAGGGTCAATCACAACAGGTGTTTCATAAAAATATGCATCTTGATGTTCCCTGCAATGCACGGGCATCTTGATAGTTATAGAAGAAGCCCACAAGGGCATCTTGTCGCAGGGTGTGCCACCGACCCGAACTCAATTTTTTTCTGCGCGGCGTGGCCGTAGTTTGGCACACCCCTCTCCACATTTGCAAATATGGCCTTCCCTCGTTCATCCTTCTCTCACACAAGATAAACTACTCATAGAAATGCATCTTGATGTTCCGTGCAATGCACGAGGATGTTTCCTTGGGGGTCTCTCCAGCGCCGCGTGGCCGTAGTTGCAAGTTGATGCCCCTTGAGATGCTGACGTTCAGGGGCACTCGGAATTTGTCCGGTGAGCAGGTAAGATGAGTTTGATCACGTAGTAAATGCATTCTAAAGACTACTTCTGTGTCCATTTCCTAATTCTCCCACTGCCCACTGTTTCACAGGTTAGGCTCAGTGCGAGTGGAGATTGGATTGCATATGTACGGCAGGGTACCTACATCAATTTGCACAACATTTACAACTATGACACCGTTCCTATAGAACCTTTGTCCAACATTGGGATCGGCCATGCAACGGGCCACCGCCTAAATTGGTACGATGGAACCACGGTGAGATTGAAGAAGATAGCACGAACCTTGCACATGGAGGTCAAAGGTGGACCATGCTGTCTGCGGCCGATTTGTTGTCGTACGAGTACGAAGACGCTGTGCTCCTTTCTAACCGCATCTTCGCGGTGACAAACCAGGGGACTTGTTTCGTATGGGACACATCCTACGGTATACTCCCTCTCTCCCAGTTTATTTGTTTTGAATTTTTCGTTTTATAAGTTTCAAATTCAAATTTAGAGCTCCCCATCACATGTTGAGATTACAATGTCCATTAAATCGTTGCGTGCATGTATAGTAAAGAAACAAATCTCGAGTTTGGCACGAGTTCGTGCAGCGGTAGCACCACAAGGCCTGGCGCATGAGTTACATTTCCCTCTCGGGGCCATCGGGACTGAGCTTTAGCGCCTTACTACACCTGCCTTTGAGTCAATAACATGTGGACCCGATAGGTGGCTGGTCCACATGCAATGCTCCCGAAGGCAGAGGGGCAGTGGGGCCGAGAGGGGTGAGCTGCAGGTCGGGTGACGTGTGGTGTCATGGGTTCGAGCGGCGTCGTGGGAATCGCGTGTGGCTGTGGTAGAAACTTGATGCTCGCTGCATTTCAGGTGGCCCACATGTCAAGCACACAAAGGCAGAGGGGCGGCGCGGCCGAGAGGGGAATAGTTCCATATAGTCAAGCGGACCCATGCTACTACTTGTTTCAAAGACATGCACACCATCGAAATAGTCCATCTATATCAATATACACAGAGAGGGAATATATTTTTTACAAGAGAGGAAATAGTTCATCCATCCATAATGCCCTGCTGCTGGTGCAGCTTCTTCTTCTTCTTGTTCTCATTTTCTATGAGAGACAGATTCGCAACAAGCTCTCTGGACCTTGCAGCTATCTCGAAACTCACACGGGCATCGAGGGCAGCATATTTTATCCGCTCGTACATCAAGGGATAATTCTCCCATCCAGACGACCTTAATGCCAGCATCTCGTCACCGTTCTGAAGATTTGTTCCGAGCACAAAATTTGCTACGTCGAATAGGGATGGTGTCGGTTTATCACAAACTTCTACATGAATCTTTATTTTGGTTTGTACGTCAGCGATGCTTTTCAAATCAAGGTTGTACGGCTCCAACTTCTGTTTGCCCCCTGCGATGGCTGCCCCACAGAAGTATATGTCCTCCCGAGACAAGAAATCATGAATCTCACCTGGTATGGGGGGCACGTGTATGATGTGGTACACCAAAACATCATCTTCGAGGCACAGGTGAAGGACGGCGGCGCGTTGGATCTTCCCAGTGGCATGCTGTGTGTACTCTGCGTCAAGACCGATGACCTTTCATCTCCACCTTTTGGAGGGAGCTGGATACATTGCTGATCCACTTCCGAACAACCCTTGGGTGGTCGGTGACTGTGGCAACTATGGTCAACGAGCCTTCGACAAGGACATGTTGGACGCTAAAAACCTGCATCTTGATCTCTTTCGCCATTTGGAACCGCTGGACCGGAGGGCTATGGTTTGGAGAATTGGGATAAGATGGCTAGTCTAACTGAAGAAGATGGTTATTTAAAGGGGCTTTGGAATTACTCCAGGAGGATGTGAAGAGGGTAAAACAATGTGAATGCAGTGTGGTTTGGATGCAAAAGAATATGAAGCAGACTAAGGCAGAACCTAGTGGTGGCAAGGGGCTGATGCCTTCCTACCCACCCAAGTTCAAGACATGGTACTTGCAATTTGGGTTTGTTGCACCAATTATACTGTAGGGGGTTCCCTTACAGTCTTTCTGTCAAAAAAATGAAGATGAAGGAGTAGTGAAGAAGCCGAGGAAAATCGGTTGCCAATGGAGAAGTAAATGGGAGAAGTGGCCTGCGGGAAGTTGATTAGACGACTAGGTAGACTAAACGAAAAGGCTACGTGGGTAGACTGAGAGTGGTACCTGTCCCTGTACGTGCCCATCCTTCTAGCGCTACATGTGCCACTGGCTAGTTGAGGTCACTCTTTCGAATCACCGTGGCGAGACATTTTATGATTCCTTTTTATTTCTGCATGCCTCCTGACAGGTGGGACCTATGCAAACGGATAAAAAATGTGTCACGGCTAGTTCAGATGGATATTGGCGCGTGCGTGGGAGACACAACATTCTCTAGTTAAGGAATATGCTGTTATCGTCAAAAAAAGAAAAGTCCTTCTTCGCGCTTCCGCATGCATGAGAATTTGGTTCTGCTCGCAATATGGATGATACCTGGAGGATGAAGTGAACCCAGAGGCATGCTAGCATGGGAGTACTACTCATGTTCCTACTACTCCTACTACTTGTAGTAGTACAACTGTGGTACACTTGATGGTCAAAATACTATTATTCATCCGGTCCTCACAGTGAAGTGACAAGACCCTGCGCCCGAGGTGACACCAGTCCAGGCGGCGTGTCCGGGTTATCAAAGTCATCTTCACCTTGTGCACTATGCAGTCACTGTCACCGCCGTTGTATAGCATGCCTCGCCTTGTCTCCCTCTCCCCTAGCACCACTCCATCTCCATCTCCGTCTTGCCGGAGATCCTGAGGTCACTCTTCATCAACTCACTGTGCCCCCGCGTACCCTCGCCTCGCTCGCCTCTCCCAGTACCACTATTCCCTCGCTAGCTGCTCCAGCACCGAGAGCCTTCTCCCCCGTAAATCAAGCCCCCCAAAAGCCCACCTTCCAAACTCCACCATGGCCGAACGCGAACCGCGCAGCATCCATATGAGCCGCGATTGGAGCAATCTCCCCAGTGACGTCCTCGACCTCTGTTGTTCGTGTATGGATATGTTGAGCGCCCTGCGGCTGGCTGCATGCTCGAGGGGCATGCACACGGCCATCGTCGAAGCGAGGCCTAAGATTTCCAAGACACCCTGCTTGCTGCTATCTGGTCTTGCGAGATTTGCTCACCTTGATACGGAGGCGTACATGATGCCCCTCGACTTCAATCCGACCTCCATTAGCCGAAACTTCTTTGCAGGTATGCAGTGGGTCGCCGTACATCATATCCCTCGACTTCGATCCGATCACCATCACCCAAAACTTCTTGCAGGTATGTACTGGGTCGGCATGAACTCCCACTGGATGGATGCCATTAGAGAAGACGGGAAAAAGTTGGTGCTCGTGAACTTACAGGCCTCGCATGAGATTATCCTTCCTCTGTTAGATGATATAGAGTTTAACCGTCGTGGTCCAAGTCATCTAGATTACATCGTCAGTTGGACGCACCTTGTTTTACAGAAGATTGTAATTTTCCAAGTGCCCACATGACATGCAGATTACGCAGACTTCAAGCTAATTGGCTTGTTCAACAAGGGACTCGCCTATCTTTCTTCCGGCGCCTTCTTTAGCTGGAGACAGCTCAGCTTGCAGTGGATCGTCGTCAAAGCTGATACACACTTTTATGATGCTATTGAACACAATGGCATCATCTACGTGATCGACAAAGCAAATGGCACCACGTATTGCTGGGACGGCGCGTGTAAGTTGTTTCCGTCTGATGTTAATGATGACGCCATGACACTGTTTGAACTTTTTGTGATGATTGACATATCCCTGTTTGAGCAGAATTTGAGTAGAATTATGGCAATGTATTAGAGACCACTACTAGGCAAAACCCTAGTAGTAGCGCTTGTTTTAAAGCTAGCAGTAGCGCTTGTACAAGCGCTACCACTAAGGCGCTACAGCTAACTAGTAGCAGTAGCGCTGGAAAGGGTGCGCTACTACTATACCTAGTTACCAGTAGCGCTTTCTTTGGTACAGCGCTACTGCTAATAGCAAGTAGCAGTAGCGTTTATTCTAAAAAGCGTTGCTGCTAACTTTCCCTGTATTTTTGAAAATATAGCTTATTTTTGTTGTGGTTTTATATACAATACTTTCATCATATGAATTTAAGACCATGATTAGTTATTATATAACAGTGGTGAAATGAACATGGAGTAGATTCAAGTGGAGGCAACATGTGGTGCATGTCGAAAGTACTACTCTAATCCAAACTTGATCTAGTTTGGATTAGTAGTACTTTCGATGTGCACCACATGTTGCCTCCACTTGAATCTAATCCATGTTTATTTCACCTACTGATATATATAATAACTCATCATGCTCATATAACAACTTAGCATCATGCATCATCGATCATAATAATAAATAACCTCATCATTGGTATCATAATAACAAGTCATACTCATCATCATCGATCATACAACTTCTACTCGATACCACATCATCATCATAGTCATCTAACCAATCCTACTTAGTTGTTCTTAGCACATGATCATGAGTATTATTAGCTAGGACCTACTACCTTCTCTTAGGTAAAATAGCATAAAACAAGATAGCCCCTGACTCTCCATTATGGAGAATGGAGATTATCCTGTCTCCAATTCTTGCCTTTCGCACAATGTTGCTTCCAAGTACCTCCTTATGACTGTCCATACATTTTTCCATTCTTTGATTTTCATGTCTTCACTGGTTTTAGAAATCTGATATGGACAGGTGTGACTCGTAGGATGACCTGGCTGTATGTTGAAAACATCAAGGCGACCATTCTGATACATTAGATGAGGCACACAATCATTGGGGATTATCTGTTGAAAAACATAGTAATAACTTCGTAGTAAGCAATGTAGTTCAATTTAAGAAGAATTTATGCAAAAGATGCACCGATGCCGTAATAGTAAAAAATCTTACCATGGCATCTCCATGGATGTTACCGTAGTTCAACACATGCACTAGTGGAACGTATTGACCATAACGTGGAGGGGTTTGATAATAGATATTGTAATTCTCAAGATCAGTACAAAATGCGACCAGATGATTTTTCTCCTGATAAGTTACTCAGAGCGTAGTAGGTTCTGTCTACCATCTTCCGCACATTGTTTGAAGAATGAAAATAAACTGTTAATGGAAATAAGCTGTCAACTATTTTGAAATAAACAATGTAAATTAGTTAATAACTATGTTTGAGAAACTCACATGGCGCTAGAATTGGAAGCGTCTCAACAAGGACCCAAATGTCCATATTGTCTTGGTCGATGTCAGGATCACCAAGATCCATGGTGACAAGCATACCCTCATAAAAACCATACATCTTGCAAAGTGCTTCCCAATTTGTGCAACCAAAATGGGTTATCCTCTCAGAATTGTACAGATTTACTTCAAAATCCATACCATGATGGGTCCTTAGGTGAATTTTCTTTGTTTCTAAATTTTCATGGTCTTCAAAATCCGTCCTCTCCAAGACATAGTGTCTTGCATGGCATGGGATAAGCTACTCAAATTGTAGAAGATGAAAATTACACGTTGAAATAGTTGAAGTCATGCTTAATTACGAAAAAAACACTTGTCGTCGTTGCGTACCATTTCAACATCGAAGGTCTCCTGGAGCTTAATGCTGAAGCGCCGACCTTCTTCCAGGTGAGGCATGTTGCATAGACCCCGGTTGTCGTTGCACCAGTCGCACTCCGGGAGACTTTCGTCGTCCGATGACGATATTTCCTAGGTTCATATAATTCAATAAACTTGTACAATTAAAATATGTACTACAAAAACTAAATTAGATCATTATTATTCATCACGGGTTGACTGTCGGTCTGCCGAGTCTTTTCTTGAAAACTCTCAGCTCATGTTTTCGACCGTCGGTGATGGTCGCTCCTGCCTTCATCCCCGAGTGCATTACACCAAAATGTCTAGCATACGGGAATGAAGGAGAAGCGACCCCCACGACAACAGTCAGGATTTTTCATCCTCTCATATGTGGTGGAGACTCTCACTCACTGATTCCTCTCTGACATTTGCGACCGTCGGTGATGGTCGTTACTCCTCCTTCCCCTAGTGCATAAAAAAGATCTAGCACTCGGAGAATAAGGAGAAACGACCCCCATGACAACAGTCGGGATTCTTCGTCCTCTCTCATATATGGTGGATACACTCCCTCACTGATTTTTCGACCGTCGGTGATGGAGCCTCAGCAGACTTAAAGTCAACCCAAAATGTCGTTTAATTATTTTTGTAGAAAATCCAGGCCACTCGATATTTCCTACATACTCTAGCACAATTCATGCCAGAATTCACGGAAAAATCTGGCATGATCTTTGCTAAAAAAGGCCATATCGAGCGCCTGAAATTTGCCGGAACGGAAGTAAATCAACAGTCCGGCAAAACATAGGCCACTCGAAGGTGTAACCTGCAAGCATTCAAACTTGATGGAGCAGTTTTCCTATTTGAGCATTCAATAAGAAAAACCAAATCGTAAAATAAATTAGTATTCAAATTAGCATTCATTCAATAAGCAAAACTAAATCATCTCTTTCGTCCGTACATCGTCGAATATTATCACTAATACATCTCGAATAGTATCATACATATAACATCACTAATATAGCTAAAACCCTAGCGAACGATAGGTATCGGCGCGGGCGGTGGACACCCAAAGAGAAGGAACCATCACAGGATCATAGCTCCAGTGAGATCCTTGAAGAACCTGCCGGGTATTGGAGAACCTGCCCTCCAACGCAACCATGTAGCGACGGACGTGCTTGTCCTCCTCGCTGACACGGTGACGTACCACCTCCGCGGGGTCCTCAAGACTCCGCACCGTCACTGGCCCACACGACCGCCACCAAAGAAGGTTCGGGTCTACGACGGGCTGGCTCCTCACCAAGCTGCGCCCCCCGAAAGGAAGCACCTCCCAGTACCAGCCCGGCAGAGCCCGGTCCTGGACATGGCCCCTCTGATCAAGTAGGCCTCCTCCGCCGAGTCGACGACGAGGATGCGGGATAGGCATCATCGACGTCGATGCAGGAATAATTGCTTTAACTAGAAAAATAACAACAAATGTGACACCTAAAACACCTAAATTCTATTAACTACACCTAATTAAAAACCTACATTTTGAACATGATTCGATCATAACTAGGGTTCATACTGCATTATTCTAAGATTAAACACCTAAAATACCTAAATTAAATTAACAACATGGGGTGGTTGGTCTCACCTCGATTGAGGTCGGAGGGGGTCGGTGACGGGGACGACGACGGGGAAGATGCAGGGGCTCCTTGATTTCTGCAAAAACAAAATATAAACAAAAACATTATTATCGTCATCTTAGGACTTAGTGAAACTCCATAAGCTACATTTAATTATTCTATTCAAATTTACTTATAATTTCCTATTTTTAAAATTTACTTATTCAAATTTTCTAAAAATTTCCTATTCTATTCAAAAGACCTACATTTACTTATTTTTTTCAATTTCATATTTTATTCTATTCAAATTTTCTAAAATTTTCCTATTCTATTCAAAAGACCTACATTTACTTATTCTTTTCAAATAAATTATTCAAATTTTCTAAAAACAAAATATACTAAAAACCTACATTTACTAAAAACAGAAACCTACATTTAACAAAAACTAAAACCTATTTTTGGGACTAACCTATTAACCGGAGGCCCAGCCCAGCCCTATTAACCGGAGGTGGGAGGAGGCCAGGAGGAGGAGGAACGAGGAGGAGGAGGGAGGAGGAGGGGAAGGAGGTGGGAGGAGGAGGGAGGGAGGAGTGATACGTCTCCAATGTATCTATAATTATGAAGTATTCATGCTATTATATTATCTGTTTTGGATGTATATGGGCTTTACTAAACACTTTTATATTATTTTTGGGACTAACCTATTAACCGGAGGCCCAGCCCAAATTGTTGTTTTCTTGCCTATTTCAGTGTTTCGAAAAAAGGAATATCAAGCGGAGTCCAAACGGAATGAAACCTTCGGGAGAGTTATTTTTGGAACGGAAGCAATCCAGCAGACTTGGAGTAGACTTCAGGGAAGCTTCGAGGAATCCACGAGGCAGGGAGGCGCGCCCTACCCCCCTAGGCGTGCCCCCCACCCTCGTGGTCCCCTCATGGTGCCTGACCGACTTCTTTCACCTATATATGTCCATATACCCTAAAAACATCAGAGAACAGAATAGATCGGGAGTTCCGCCGCCGCAAGCCTCTGTAGCCACCAAAAACCAATCGGGACCCTGTTCCGGCACCCTGCGGGAGGGGGATCCATCACCGGTGGCCATCTTCATCATCCCGGCGCTCTCCATGACAAGGAGGGAGTAGTTCACCCTCGGGGCTGAGGTTATGTACCAGTAGCTATGTGTTGGATCTCTCTCTCTCTCTCTCTCTCTCGTGTTCTTGATTTGGTACGATCTTGATGTATCGCGAGCTTTGCTATTATAGTTGGATCTTATGATATTTCTCCCCCTCTACTCTCTTGTAATGGATTGAGTTTTCCCTTTGAAGTTATCTTATCGGATTGAGTCTTGAAGGATTTGAGAACACTTAATGTATGTCTTGCATGTGCTTATCTGTGGTGACAATGGGATATTCACGTGATCTACTTGATGTATGTTTTGGTGATCAACTTGCGGGTTCCGTAACATTGTGAACTTATGCATAGAGGTTGGCACATGTTTTCGTCTTGACTCTCCGGTAGAAACTTTGGGGCACTCTTTGAAGTACTTTGTGTTGGTTTGAATAGATGAATCTGAGATTGTGTGATGCATATCATATAATCATACCCACGGATACTTGAGGTGACATTGGAGTATCTAGGTGACATTAGGGTTTTGGTTGATATGTGTCTTAAGGTGTTATTCTAGTACGAACTCTTGAATAGATCGATCCGAAAGAATAACTTTGAGGTGGTTTCGTACCCTACAATAATCTCTTCGTTTGTTCTCCGCTATTAGTGACTTTGGAGTGACTCTTTGTTGCATGTTGAGAGATAGTTATATGATCCAATTATGTTATTATTGTTGAGAGAACTTGCACTAGTGAAAGTATGAACCCTAGGTCTGGTTTCAACGCATTGTAATACCGTTTCTGCTTACTTTATCATTAGTTACCTTGCTGTTTTTATATTTTCAGATTACAAAAACCTATATCTACCATCCATATTGCACTTGTATCACCATCTCTTCACCGAACTAGTGCACATATACAATTTACCATTGTATTGGGTGTGTTGGGGACACAAGAGACTCTTTGTTATTTGGTTGCAGGGTTGTTTGAGAGATACCATCTTCATCCTACACCTCCCACAGATTGATCAACCTTAGGTCATCCACTTGAGGGAAATTTGCTACTGTCCTACAAACCTCTGCACTTGGAGGCCCAACAACGTCTACAAGAAGAAGGTTGCATAGTAGACATCAAGGAGGGAGGAGGAGGGGGCCGCCGGCGGAGAGGGAGGAGAGAGGAGGGTCGTGGGAAGAGGAAGAGAGAGGAGGGCGGCGAGAGGAGGAGGAGGGAGGGAGGGAGGGGAGGGCGGCAAGAGGAGGAGGGAGATACCTTGGGGGAGTCGGTGATGACGGCAGGCGACGACGTGCGGCGAGTGAGTGTGTGAGGGAGTGAGGGATGCGTGCGGGGCGCCGGGTGTGCATAAGATAAGCATAGTCGTAGCGCTTTTTAGAAATAACCGCTACTGCTATTGAGCAGTAGCGCTCGCCAGAAGACAACGCTATTGCTATGTACAATAGCAGTAGCGCTTTTTAAATACAAGCGCTACTAGTATACCTACACTGTCATGCAACCGTTGGCAACTATAGTAGTAGTGTTTGTTATAGCACAAGCGCTACTGCTACATGAATAGTAGCAGCGCTCTTCAGTGACAAGCGCTACAGTTAATTAGCAGTAGCGATTCATTATAAAAAGCGCTACTACTAAGCTCCTGTGTATAAGCATTTCCCTAGTAGTGGACGCCATAAATTAGCTATATTTGGAATGAGTTAATTCATGCAATTGTGACCATGTCATTACAGCCAATTTGTACCCCCGAATAAGCAAACGGTTAGGAAGATATCGATATTTTCCTTATTTTATAGTAATCTATATACTACTAAATATGAGTGTGTATCAATGGCCATGTTAGTTTCCTCATTTTCATGATGTAGAAACATGCATCACACTATTGGTTTCATCTAACCATACATTAGGGAAGTAAATGTGCATACGGAGAACTCTATATTTGGAAGTAGTGAAATCCCGTAATGTTTACCATGTGTACATACCTATGTTCGCTCTTCAGCAATCAATGGCTAGAATAATATGCTCACAAATTTTTTGCCCATAGAACATGAGTATATAACAATGCATGGTCTATTAGTTTCCTTGAAGAATTTGTTTGTGAGGACAGAACATGATTACATAACATGCATGACATGGTAGTTTCCTGTGAAGAATCGACTGTGAGATAACATGAGTATAACCATGCATGGCAGTTCTATATTTTCGAACCCAGTATACATTTCCCTGTATTTTCCTCCCAGTTCCAACAGGGACATATCAATGCTTTTTCTTGCATTATCGTACTCATACTCTGAACAACGCTGATATTACATTAACAATGCATGTCGTTTTTGATATGATGCAGTGTCCCTACAGTTACTGCCCTTTGTAATCACACCACCTTTGCCAAATATAGGGAAGCACAACTGGTTCCTCGCTCGATCAGACGACGGCAAAAGACTGATGATCATTCGGACACATGAGCCGGAAAAGATATATTGCAAAAACCCCACTGTATGCAAGCACCGTGAAATACGTGAGTATCCGGACATTGGTTGTTACGTCTATGAGCAGGATACCAGCTTGTTGGGGCCTTCAGGACTTTTTAGTTGGAGGCGGGTAAACAACCTTGGTTCACACTCTCTGTTTCTCGGACTCAATTATCCGATTAACCAGGAGATCACCGTTGGCAAGGACCTTGATGGCAGAGAGGCTCTGTTTGCTATGGAAAATTGTGTCTACACGGCGAGCCCTAGGAGTTCGGGAGCAAACTCCCCTGATTGTCAACGATACAGCCTGCAGCCAAAAGAAGGTTGGAATGACAAAGGCATCTGGATTAACTTTCATCCTTGGATGTGTCGAGTCCGAAAGGCAGTGATGTGGTTCAAGCCTTCAGGTTGATAGGTAATTGGGCTGTTGCGTCGAAAGGGTGGAGTACTGGTGTCTCCGGATCACTGGTGGCCGAACCGGGGCTGCAAATTATGATGGTGTTGGATCATCCCTCTTCGAATGACTTGTTGTCTTTGCTGCTTGTTCTGGATGGGTAGTTCTCTCTTTTATTATGCATATTCCTTGTCATTTGGTCATCCTCGTCTATGTCACTCTTACTATGTAATAGTTGCCTCCATTTAGAATGTCATTCTCGTCTAGATCACGGGAGTCTGAGCGCTGCAGATGGGTGCGTTTTGGTGGTGTAGCAAGACTTCTTATGAACTATCATGTCTTGCTGTTTATGTTAGTAGTAGTCACTAGTCAGTGTTTGAATGTTGTATATATTGTTGTTTCGAACTGTTTATTGTCTCGAACTGCTGGTGGGCTAAATGAGGGCATCACCATTCTCCAGTGTTCAGAGTATATCTCCTTTTTTCAAGTTACTAGCAAGATGCCCGTGCGTTGCACGGAACATCAGGATCTTCTAGGAGAATTGGGACTCTTGCGAGCCGACATGTGGGCGCCACCGGTGTTTTCGTGCGCTTGCGCGCCGAGAGCATATTGGCGCTTGTTTGAAATTCATGCTACCTTTTCATCCCCAATCTCCCATCCCTCCCCCACCTCTGGAATCTCGATTCCTACTCCAGTTCCCCCAAATCCCCCTCGTGTACTCCCTGTACTCAAGCGCACTATCATGTTGCCGGTCAACGCGGATCTCCGAGCCGAAGATCCTGAGGTCCGTCCTGCCTTCGGGCGCTGCGTGTTGTCGCTCAACAGTGGCTTGGCGGCTCTTGACGACCAGTTTGCCGGCAAAGTGCTGATGGTAACCATCAACGGCGATCGGCCTCCCGTCTTGCCGGACGACCTTGTCAAAGCTCTTGGCATTGCGCACGTCATCCAAATAAGTGACTTGCTCGTTAAAGTCTGTCCGCCACCGGCTGATTTCTTTGTCAGGTTCCCGACAACTTTCGACTACAGTCGTGTGTTTGAATCTTCCTAGTGTTTGTTCTGCGATGGCGCGCTGGTGAGCTTTGATCGGTGGCACCCAGGATGGGGCTCGGTGCCCTCTGAGCTTGAGTTTTTAACAATGCTTACCTTCCAGGGCATGCCTCGATGTGCTTGGAACAACGAGTCCATGAATGAGCTTATCAACGACCTTGGAGGTGAGCTCGTAAGTATGTTTGTTCCTCCATACAGCTGGGCTCTGACGTTTATGGCATGGATGGAGAAGCCGTCCACCATACCGAAGGTGATTGGTGTTGAGATACCGGTGCAGGAACCGGGGTTGTACTATTCATCGCCACCAAGGCCACCGTGGACCACGCTAGGGATGTACCTTTATCGAGTGTTCGTGCATGTCGAAGAAGTGGTCAATCCATCAATCGAAGTCCTGCCGCCGCTGCTGGTGCCCGGGTCCGTCGACGACCTCCATTATACGAGTCAACGCCAGACTTTCCCCGTGTTGCTCGGAACGATGGATGGCACAGGGCCTACTCCATCACATGGCGGAGGCCACTACTTCTTTGGGAGAAGAGGCAGGGCTGGCTGCCTGGATGTGCTCTGATTTGAGGTAACAACTGAATCTTGTCAGATACTAGTTAAATCCAAGCTATGGGTGTGAAGCACTGATGTGCCGGTACATTTGATTGTAACCTGTCCTATTTTTTTACCTAAACTTTTTTTAGAAAGGGTTGTACGTCAACTTAATGTTCTAGCAGAACTTATATATTGTGTTGTCTGTCTATTTTCTTTGCACAACATTCAAGATATTTCCCCAACATTGATAAAGACGATGAACCGTTATGTACGAGATCGTTGGTTTCACCATAGCCCAACCCATAGCGATCTACTGCTTCCACCCTGATTGTGCCGCCTGCGTGAAATTTTTGTATGCAAGTTCAATGTGCTATGATGTTCTATATGATTGTGTCAACTATATAAGTTTTTACTCAGCATCATCAATGCATATGGCTGAAAGATGTATTTACGAGCATCGACCGATGGGTCTCTCTCTCTCACACACACACACGCACACACATACACACACACACAAACACACACACACACACGCACGCACACACGCACAAGTGGGACCCATTGAATTATATCTTCGCTCGTGATAGCTTTTAATTAGGTTCCACTGTACTCTAACCTTTTTCTTAAGTTATTAATTGAGCTGAGTGACTTCAAACAGTTGTACAGAAGCCTTGTTTGGGCCTTTCCGGCATCGCTGAATGTGGGCTGGGTAGCCATGTAAGGTTGAACTATACTACACAGGCCTTTTTTAACATCAGCAATGCAACTGGGCCGACAGTTGTACAAAATCCGGCTCAACTTGTTATTCTCCGCCCCGCTGGGCTGCAAATCTTTCCTAGGAGCGATGCATTAGGCTTAACAAGAAAATGGGCTTTAAGAAATAATAAATGGGATGAAATTATAAAAACTGGGCAATAACTATAAAAAATGTACCAAACACGTAATTACTTTATAAAATATTACTTTTGGATTTTATAAATTTTAATTTCATTAATTGTTGCACGCGCAATGTTTTGTTGGATTTTTACGTGATACAAATTTTTATTGAAATTGTATTTAATCTGACTAGAAATTTCGGGATAAAAATATTTCGGATCCCATCAAAATGTGGGAAATTTTATTGAATTCTGTTTTGAACGGTTGGTTGAAATTATTAATCGTTGTCCTAGCTAGAAAATGGGCTGTACTTTTAACAAACTGTAAATGGGCTATAGTAAATTCCATTAGAATTCAAAAATGAGATGTACATTCTTACAAATCGCAAATGGGCTATAAGTTCTCTGCCACACACTTGTGGGCCTACTAAGTTGACGCGTCCCCTAAAAAAAGTAAGTTGATGCGTATGCAAAGCTTTGTCAACTTATAGTCAACACACGGTTCTAGCAGCAGTGTCCGTTGGATGTCCATCCAACGGATGTCGTGCTTCTTCTTCAATCTCGGATATTCTAGCTTCAGCCGCCCAAGAAATGATTCCTCCCCTTGACATCTGGCGCGCACCGTTTCGGAGGCTGACCTGTGGGCCTACTAAGTTGACGTGTACCAAGGGCTTTGTCAACTTAGTCAATATAAACGATTCTAGCTGCAGTGACCGTACGATGTCCATCCAACGGCCATTGTGATTCTTCAACCTATAGTCTTCGTGCCGCCTGCTCCTGCCTCCCGTGGTCGGCTGTGCTGTCACGGAGGCCTCACCGCCCCCTACCACTCCCACCGCTGGCCAGGCCCTGCGGCGACGGCAGCCTCACAACGCAGCCGAACCAGTGAACCCTCGTACTCATCTCCGCGTGGGCATCCACTGCCGCGTCTTCCCCGGCTCCGCGTCGTCCCCTTCCTAGGCCTCGCCGTCGACCACCGCCCTGGTGCTCTCGGCGCGGCTTGGTCAACGTGGTCAACGAATGAATTCCATTGGAAGAGTACTGTACGTGGAGAGGCTGACAGCTGGGTCCACAGCCGCATCAAGGAAGTGCCTCCTTATTACGCGGAAAATAATGATTCCTCCACCTGACAGCAGGGACCCACCGGATGGGCCACCGTATTTCATGAAAAAAATGTTTCCCCCTGACTGCTGGGACCCACCAGCTACATCTTCGCGCGCAAGGAAGTGCCTGGCGGTCGGGACCCACCTGGTCGAAGCGTACGTAGTGTTGTCATTCTGGTTGCGAACGTGTACGTACATACGATCGGTCTGTCTGTAGGCTGCAGGAATGAACAATGGCTGTGTAAGGAAGGGCACGTGTCGTAGTAGAGGCACACACGTGTCGTAGTAGAGGCGCGCACGTAGAATGTACACGTACGTATAGCGGCCAGGGTGCAAGAAAGTAAATACGGCCACGTACGCTCATACGGGCGGGGTCTCGAATGCCTACTCGCGCATACGTACGGCCAGGTCTCGTGTACATGGCTGGGTCGGAACAGAGAAACTGCGTCGTCGTCGTGTTCATGGGGAGGCAACGGAATGCGTCGTGTTCATCTTGAGGCAACGGAACGCGTGCTGTTCATCGGGAGCCAACCGGCTTGGACGGAACAGCCGATGGAAACGAGGCCTGGCGTACCGCATAACGGAGGAAATGGCCTTGTGTTCCACCGGCCACAGTCGAAACGGGATCCTGTTCATCGGGAGGGGTCTGGCATACCACAAAACAGAGGAAACACACTTCTCTTGGACCTCCTACGGTCGAAACGGGGTCCTATTGATTGGGAGGGGTGTGGCATACCGCAAAACGGAGGAAACAGACTTGTGTTGGAGCGCTACGGTGGAAACGGGGGTCCTGTTCATCGGGAGGGGTGTGGCGTACAGCAAAATGGGACTCCATGGGATACTGTTCATCTCCGCCATCGACTGCCTCCACGGGCTACTGTTCATCCATCGTCGACCTCCTCCAGCCTCCACCTGTGAATGTTCATCCACGGGCTCCTGTTCATCCAGCCTCCACCGCGCGCTCCTCCACAGGCTACTGTTCAACCAGCCCTCTCCACGGGGTCCTATTCAACCACCCCTCCATGGGCTACTGTTCATCCAACCCTCCACCGGCTACTGTTCAACCAGCCCTCCACGGGGTCGTCCTGTTCATCCAGCCCTCCACGGGGTCCTGTTCATCTAGCCCTCCACCGGCTCGATCGATGGGGTCCTGTTCATCCAGCGGCAACACCACGGGTTCCTGTTCATCCAACCCCCCACCGGGAACTGTTCATCCAACCCCCCCCCCCCCACAACAACGCTCACTGTTCATCAGGGGAAGGAGGCAGCAGTGTTCGATCGGCTTCTGTTAGCAGCAGTAGCGAAGGAATCACTCGGGTTTAGTTAACAGCAAGGGATCAATCGGGGTTCAGTAACGTAGCTAGTGCAATCGCTCGGGTTTAGTTAGAGCCCAACGCCTCGCTCAGGTTCAGTTAGAGTGCAACACCTCGCACACACGCACGTACGTGTACGAGAGAAACACACATCGCTCGGCCCCCGACCACCCACCATAACCGGGAACTCCCCGATATTTTCCTCGCCCTCGCTTCTACCACGGTTTTCTCCGTCATGGACGGCCCAAAGAATGTCATGCAGATGCGTCTCTGGCCCGCCCAAGACGAAAAGCCCATTTTTTGTCATGATTTTTTGTCATAGAAGTAGGAGCCCACCACATCTATGATGATACCGGGTTTTGTCACAATTATCATCATAGAAGTGTCATAAGCATGACAGAAAAAATTTCGTTCGGCCCAAAATGTCACGGATGTGTCTTTTTTTGTAGTGATTCCATTAAGTTCAAGGATACTGAGGATGTCATTCCTACCAAAGAATCTGCTGAAGAAGTCATTCCAGAACATGAAGAACATCATGCTGGTGCACCTGAGGAAAATGGCTCTGAAGAAAATGTTGAGCCCACTCAACATCGTCAACCTACTCATCCTCGCGTTGCAAATGAAGTGCAGATCGAGAAAATCATCAACGACATCAACGCACCAGGTCCTCTCACACACTCAAGGGCTTCACATTTGTCTAACTTTTGTGGGCACTTTGCTTTTGTCTCTATCGCAGAGCCCACCAAAGTTGATGAGGCATTTCTGGAGCCTGAGTGGATTCAAGCGATGCAAGAGGAATTACATCAATTCGAGCTCAACAATGTCTGGGAACTTGTCAAGCGACCAGACCCACGCAGGCACAATATCATCGATACCAAATGGATCTACCGCAAGAAGCAAGATGAAAATGGCCTTGTGGTGAGGAATAAGGCACGTCTTGTAGCTCAAGGCTACACACAGGTTGAAGGAATTGATTTCGATGAAACTTTTGCACCTGTTGCTAGACTTGAGGCTATTCGCATATTGCTTGCTTATGCTAACCATCATAATATCATCTTATATCAAATGGATGTGAAAAGTGCATTCCTCAATGGTAATCTTGAGGAAGAAGTATATGTTGCTCAACCCCCAGGTTTTGAAGATCCTAAGCATCCTGACAAAGTCTTCAGACTCAATAAGGCCCTCTATGGCCTCAAGCAGGCCCCTCGAGCGTGGTATGATACTTTGAACGAATTCCTCATGAAGAAAGGCTTCAAACCCGGTTCACTTGACCCAACTCTTTTCACCAAAACCTATGATGATGAATTATTCGTGTGCCAAATATAGGTTGATGATATTATCTTTGGTTGTACTAACCAACGTTACAGTGACGAATTTTCCTATATGATGAGTGAGGAATATCAAATGTCTATGATGGGAGAATTGAAATTCTTCTTAGGTCTTCAAATTCGTCAACAGCACAACGGCATCTTCATATCTCAAGAGAGATACCTCAAGGATGTGTTGAGGAAATTCGGCATGCAAGATTGCAAAGGCGTCAAAATCCCTATGCCCACAAGTGGTCATCTATGCACTGATGAAAATGGTATAGACTTCGATCAAAAGGTATACCGCTCCATGATTGGCTCTTTATTGTATCTATATGCATCTAGGCCAGATATTATGCTTAGTGTTTGCACGTGTGCCCGTTTTCAAGCTACACCGAAGGAATCACACCATAAGGCTGTGAAACATATTCTTTGATATCTAGCTCACACTACAACACTTGGATTATGGTATCCCAAGGGCTCAGCTTTTGATCTCATTGGATACTCGACTCTGACTATGCTGGTGATCGTGTGGATCGCAGTCAACATCAGGCACATGCCATTTCCTCGGACGATCTTTGGTATGTTGGTCCTCGAAGAAGCAAAATTGTGTATCACTCTCTACTGCTGAAGCTGAGTACATTGCTGCTGGTTCGTGCTGTATTCAATTGCTATGGATGAAGAAACCCCTCAAGGACTACGGCATCAATGTGAAGAATGTGCCACTCTTCAGGGACAATGAGAGTGCCATCAAGATTGCTCATAACCCAATTCAACACTCGAAGACAAAGCACATCCAGATTCGTCATCATTTTCTTTGAGATCATGTGCGGAAGGGCGACATCTGTAGGATCGAAAGTATGTCTAGAGGGGGTGATTAGACTACTTGACCAAATAAAAATCTAGCCTTTTCCCAATTTTAATTTTTGGCAGATTTTAGCAACTTAGCACAAGTCAAGCAATCAACCTACACATGCAATTCTAAGAGTATAGCAGCGGAATGTATAACAATTGCATATGAAGGTAAAGGGAGGAGTTTGGAGGGAGCAAACGCAATGTAGACACGGAGATTTTTTATCCGTGGTTCCGATAGGTGGTGCTATCGTACATCCACGTTCATGGAGACTTCAACCCACGAAGGGTAACGGTTGCACGACTCCACGAAGGGCTCCACCCACGAAGGGTCCACGAAGAAGCAACCTTGTCTATCCCACCATGGTCGTCGCCCATGAAGGACTTGCCTCACTAAGGTAGATCTTCACGAAGTAGGCGATCTCCTTGCCCTTACAAACTCCTTGGTTCAACTCCACAATCTTGACGGAGGCTCCTAAGTGACACCTAACCAATCTAGGAGACACCACTCCCCAAGAGGTAATAGATGGTGTGTTGATGATTAACTCCTTGCTCTTGTGCTTCAAATGATAGTCTCCCCAACACTCAACTCTCTCTCATAGGATTGGATTTGGTGGAAAGATGATTTGAGTGGAAAGCAACTTGGGGAAGGCTAGAGATCAAGATTTATGTGGTTGGAATAGAATATCTTGACCTCAACACAAGTGTAGGTGGTTCTCTCTCAGAAAATGTATGTTGGAAGTGTAGGCATGTTCTGATGGCTCTCTCCACGAATGAAGAGTGGGTGGAGGGGTATATATAGCCTCCACACAAAATCTAACCGTTACACACAATTTACCAAACTTGGTGGGACCGATTCAGAGAACTCGGTCAGACCGATTTAGTTCAAAATGTGAACGTTGGGATTTTCGGTGGGACCGACATGTCAACTCGGTGGGACCGATTTCGTTAGGGTTAGGGCATAACGTAATCTCGGTGAGACCGATTACACAAACTCGGTGAGACCAATTTTGGTAATAGACTAACCAGAGAGTTGGTCAGGCAAACTCGGTGGGACCGATTCGCTCATCTCGGTTGGACCGAAACGTTACGAAAGGGAAACAGAGAGTTTGCATTGCAATCTCGGTGGGACCGATCGCTCATCTTGGTTTGACCGAAACGTTACGAAGGGAAACAGAGAGATTACAATCCCATCTCGGTGAGACTGAGATCCCTATCGGTGAGACCGAAAAGACTAGGGTTTGTGGCAGTGAAAAACATCGTCGCTTTGAGAAGTATGTGATAATTAAGAGCTCCCCCTAAATTTGTGCATTATTTAGAAATTTGCTTTTGAATGCAAATGCACAATCGATTAGGATCATGGGTTACTCTTCCATGTCACATACATCTTGGTGGAGCGCTCAAAATGATATAACTTAAAACCATGCACTCATCACCAAGCAAGTGAATGATCATATAAGGATATGAGAGATAATATCATCCAACAAGCATTAAGATAGCATATGATCAAACACATGATCAAGCAAGTATCTCACAAGGACATAAAGTATCTCACACAAGCACACAATCGAGAAATATACCCAAAATAGCAAGAGAGATAAAAAGCAACACTCTCTCTCGAAGCCTATGATCTATACATTTTTCTCCCCCTTTGGCAACAAGTTACCAAAAAGTTAAAAAATGCATAGTGCTAAACGTCTCTCAGGCTTGATCTTCGGGAGGTGGTGTAGATAGAACTCCAAGGACGAAGGCATCCGTTGATGTAGTTGGAGCTGGTGGAGTGGCTGCTGGTGGTGGCATTGGAGCTGTAGCTGCTGGTGCTGATGTTGTAGCTCTAGAATCTCTCATTGGTACTGCAGCAGACCTCTGTCCTCTAGGCACTCGCTCAAATGCATCAGTAGTTGCCTTGCCTTTCTTCTCTTCTGCTTCCTCCTGAAGCTGCTCAACTGCTGTTTGAATCTCAGTTACCTTCAGATCAAGATCATAAAATTTGGTTTCTATGATCCTCTCCAAGCTCTCCTGGTTTTGAGTTAGGGTGGCCAAGCCCTTCTCAATCCTTAGTGTCGACTGGATCAGATATGCAAGTTGATCTTGCTTGCCCTTCAGGAAAACTTGAGATGCCTCTTCAACACTTGGCATCTTGGTAGCTTTCTCGGCCTTTGGTTTGGCTCTCTTCTCCTGTGCTTGAACAGATGTGGGGTCTTCCTCATTCATCACAACAGTGTTGTCTTCAAATTCAGGATGCAAAGGAAGGTGCTCCTTGTCCAACAAATATGTTCTTGTGCCCATCTTGGAGTTGATGAGCTCCTGAATGTGTGGAGCATACCCACATCTTTTCTTCTGATCAGAAGCTGTCCTCTTGATTGTTTCTACAATCAAACTCATAACCTTGAACTTCTGAGGCACATCAAACAAGTGTAGCAAATTGATAGCATGTCCTCTAATCATCTTCTGATCTCCATACTTGGGTAGCAATGTGTGCCTAAGGATCTAGTTGATGGTAGGCAGACCAAACAACAAGAAGTGTACAGATCCAAGCTTGTGAGTCTCCAAAGCTTTATCTGGGATCTCTCTGTACATGTGTGCCATAGTGTTGTGGTGTTTCTTCTTGGTGGCATACACATCCAAGTTATCTTCATGTTTTTCAGGGGCATTGATCAGCTTGGCCCATTCTTCAACTGTGGATTGGTACCTAGTACCTTCTGACATCCAAACTATCTTCCCATCTGGGTAAAAGTGAGCAGTGGAGTAAAACTGAATGATCAACTCATCATTCCATTTTGTGAGCTTCTGAGCCACAAATTTATCAACTCCACATGATTTGAAGCTGTCATAAACTCCTGGAAAGTGATCTTCATTCTCTTTGATGTATTCCCAGTCAACCCATCTCATGTCACAGACAATGGGCTTCTTGTCAAGCAGGATAGTCTCATAGAAATCTTGTTTTTCCTTTGTGTGGAACCTGTAATCAACTGTTGTCCTCCTCCTCACAGCATAAGGATCAGACTGTCACCACAGTCTCAGTCCAGCATCTTTTCTGATCTGCATGTCTTTAGCCACTGGTTGAGCATCATTGTGGTATGGAATCTTGGGCTTCATCTTCCTCAAAACAAGTGAATCATCATCTTCTTCTTCAGCTTCAGGCACCGGGGCCTTGTTCTTTTCCTCAGCAGGTATACTTCTGGTGTTCCTCTTGGGTTTTGGGGGCTTCTGAGTTTGAGCTTTGGGAGCAGACTTGGGCTTTGATGGAGCAACCCCTGATCTGATTGCATCTCCCATAAGCTTCTGAGCTTTGGGTGCTGGTGCAGCATCCTCTTCCTCTTCTCCTTCAGAATCTCTCTTCATTGAGGGCTTGCCAAGAACTCTGGCAGTAGTGGTTCTTGCCCTCTTCTTCTTCTTGTCCTCACCAGCTGCTTCTTCTTCAGATTCAATGGTGAACTTCATAGTTTCACCTGTTGCAACCTTCCTTGGCTTTGACATTGGCACTCTTCTTGCTGGAGCCTTCTTCTTCAGTCCCGGATTACTTGCAGTAGCTGTGCCATACTCCTTTTTCAGCACCTTTTTCCTTGAAATGGCCTCATCCTCAACAGCCACATAATCCTCATCCTCAGAACCTGAGGTTCTCTTCTTCCTTGTCCTGATGGCTTCCTTTGGCAAGTTACTGGGTGTGCTCCTGCTGCCCTTATCATAGCTGCTTGAGGGACTAGTGCCCTCCCTCATTTGAACCTCCTCTTCAGACTTGTTCTGGCTGTCACTTTGATCAGACATCTTCAGGCAAACTGTCAGCAGACCCTGTGAATAGGTTGTAGATGAGGTAGAGTAGATGAGCATCACAAAGTACAGAGGTTTTGCAAAACAATTGAGTCAAAAAGCTTAGTTTTAGTTCTCTACGGAAGTGATCTCGGAGCTACCAAATTGACAAACTCGGTGATACCGAAGCAACACTTGGAACCTAAACTAGTGAACTCAGTTGGGTCGAGTCATAGTTCAGTGCACCGAGATTGCTAGGGTTTCATAGAATCTTGAACTCGGTCACACCGATTTGCACGTTTCGGTCAGACCGAAAAGCGCATGTGCAATGGCCTAAGCCGAATCGGTGAGACCGATTTCTACATTTCGGTTGGTCCGAGATGAGTTCTGCGGAGAGCTAACCCTAAAATTTTCGAATCAATCTAGACCTAAGGAAGTTTTAGCTGGACAGGATGATTTCATACGTGGCAAGAATCATGGCAAAGCAATGTGCTACGAATCGGAGTTAAGGAATAGCACAAAGATCATGTTCATACCCTACTTCGGCGGTGAACTTGCTATGGCGGCAACGGTGGGGCAGATTGCCGTTGATGGCGGTGGAGACCAGCGGCGGGAGGTCGCTGGCAGCGAGATGACGATCCGGAGACCCGAGGAGGCAGAGCAGGTCACGCGCGGGTGAAAGGTTTTGGAAAATTTTCCAAAATTTGACCCGTCAGTATATATAACCTGACCCTGTCGGTGTGACCGAGTGGAACAACTCGGTGGCACCGAGATGCAAAACTGTGAGCAGTTACTGCAACTCGGTGTGACCGAAAAGTTCTAATCGGTTGCACCGAGATGAAAACCTAGATCAACTTAGTGAACTCGGTTTGACCGAAATGGATTTCTCTGTCAGACCGAAATGCACAAAGAGGTTGTGGAAGTTTAAGTCTATGACGAATCGGGGACTCCGAGTGCTCCTCACACAGAGTGGTTCAAATCTGACTTGATCAAGATGTAGCATGAATAGAGTTTGAGACGAGGAAAGCATAGATAGCTAGAGGGAGTTCTTAGGCATTCTTGTCCATCCATTTGGCAAAAGAGAAAAAGCCAAAGAATCAAAGCAACAAATGGATGTCCTCGAATGAGTAAAATATGCATCCAACATGCTCACACAATAAAATGACAAATGAAATATGTGACAAAGCATGCATAAACACTCTAGCATCTATCAAGCAATTTGGCGTTGACTAGGTCATCTATATATGAGTATATTGACTTAGGAGTCAAATGAGAACATTTGATCATAGGTCATACTCATCGTTTAAGCACAAGTGGGGTTACCACTTTTACATAAAGCATTATTGTGCTCACACCATTAGAGTTGCTTTAGCTCAATTGATTAGAGTAAAGCTCCCCCTAGATGTGATATCCCCCCTAAGAGGGATGAACTAACCTTGGGTTTTGTCGATGATGACTTCATGTAGGTGTTGAAGATGTGGACGCTCAATGTTGACATAGATCATTCGGAGCAATCCATTGGAGTGAGTTGCACTTTCAATACCTACACGGGTTAGTCCCACAAGGAACAAGCAAGGATATCCATGGACATAGAGTGATGTTCACACAAGATGATGTTTATGAAAGCATTAGGTTACCTTGTCCCTTGTCTTACCAACAAGAGGGTTTGTGACTCCTTGAACTAGTGCAAGATATGGAAGTTGTTTGCACTTGTCATTGCCAAAATGATAAGAGTGAAGTATGTTGGCGGAGTCACCCTCAAGAACTCTCTAGTTCTTCTTCTTCGGGATCCACACCATCTTGATGGGAATCCTTGGAGTTGTAGTCGTACTTGATGAAGTGGAACTTGATGTAGTCTTGGGAACCCACTTGACCAAGGCCTTAGGAGCTTCTTCAAATGCATCAATCTCCTCTTGAAGCTTGTCCTTGCCTTTTTTCTTGTGGTCTTGTGGTGGAAGATCATCTTGAGCTTGTGTTCCTTGGAAAGAAGTAGGATCATAATTCTCTTGTTGAGGAACAAACTTCGTCTTGGGGTATTGATCTTCTTCCCACTCAACTCCATTGGCATTGAACTTTCGTTCAAAAACAACACCTTGATTCTTCCGGTGTCTTCCTTGCTTGCGTACAATTTCCTCAAATTACTTACTTCCGGCAAGGCTCTTGTAAACACCTTTCTCTATAATTCCCTTCAATAAGCTATTTTCTTGCTCAAGTGTAACTTGGCTAAGAGAATCATTAGTGGAATTAAGAGAACTACTAGGAGCAACATCATTGGATTTAGCATGATTGTTGTTACTACTAGAAGAAGAATCTTTCTTACTTTTGTTGCTAGATTTAACTTGTGGCATGTAAGTAGACAAGAGTAAACGCTTGGGAATGTAAGAAGAACTTTTCTTGCGAAGATCATCATTGATTGCTTTTAAGAACTCATGCTCTTGCTCAAGGTTGAGCTTTTCAAAGCGTAGCTTCTCATGAGTCTTTAAAAGTTCTCAATGATCTTCCAAGGTAGTTTCATGAGCTAACTTAAGAGTGTTTAATTCTTTAGTTAGACGCTCAATCTTCTTCTTATCATCATCATTCATTTTATCTTGATTAGCATGATCATTAGCAAGTTCATCATAGTTTTCATAACTAGAGTTGTCAACAAGTAAATCATCATCTCCTAGCAAATCATCGTCATCA
Source organism: Triticum aestivum (assembly GCF_018294505.1). Taxonomy (NCBI): domain Eukaryota; kingdom Viridiplantae; phylum Streptophyta; class Magnoliopsida; order Poales; family Poaceae; genus Triticum; species Triticum aestivum. Next base: position 390,999,977 of record NC_057796.1, read on the forward strand.
CTATTGAAATCAACATACTCGGGGTGTGTTACCTTTGGACCTTTGGCCATGAGGCATCTCCCAATTCCTTCATTTGGTGAGTCAAATATGTCGTGGGAGTTGGTTGACACAAGTGCTAGACCGGCAACACCTTCATCTTGAGTATATTCGGAGTCGGAGTGATAACTTCTTTCGGAGTGATGGTCGGAGTCGGAGCCGGATACCCATTCACCAACATGAGCTTGATGTCTTCGTTTTGTGTAGCTCCTAGATGACTTGTCCTTCCTCTCCGAATCCTTGCTTCTCCGAGAGGGTCTTCGTTCATAACGATCATCTCTACTCCTTCTCTCTCTTGGCGGTGATTCTTCTCTCCTACTTCTTCTTTTGGGAAAATCTTCTCTTCTTTTGTAAGGAGCCGTACACTCATTGGAATAGTGTCTGGGTATTCCACAATTGTAACAATTACGCTCACGACTAGAAGATCTTTTGTCATTGTGGGACCTTGACTTGGAGCTTCTTTCCTTGCTTCTACTCTTGTAGAACTTGTTGAAGTTCTTCACCATTAGACTCAATTCTTCATTGAAGGTTTGTTTCTCACTCGATGATGTGGGAGCATCACATGAGGCTTTGTAAGCACCACTTGACTTGTTGTGGAGCTCTTCCTTATCCTTGAGTGACATCTCATGAGCAACAATTCTTCAAATGACTTCCGTTGCCTTGAGATCTTTGTAGTTGGGCATCATTTGGATCAATGTGCACACGGTATCATATTTTCCATCCAAGGCTCTTAGGATCTTCTTGATGATGAATCTATCGGTCATCTCTTCACTTCCTAAGCCGGCAATCTCATTTGTGATGAGAGCAAGCCTAGAGTACATTTCAGCGACACCTTCACCATCCTTCATTTTGAACTTGTCAAGTTGACTTTGAAGCACATCCAATTTGTATTCCTTGACGGAGTTGGTACCTTCGTGCATATCAATCAAAGTATCCCAAATTTCCTTTGCATTCTCAAGATGGCTGATTTTGTTGAATTCTTCGGGGCACAATTCGTTGAAGAGAATATCACAAGCTTGAGCATTGTATTGCAGCATCTTCAACTCTTCCGCGGTAGCTTCACGGTTCGGTTCTCTCCCATCAAAGAATTCATCTTGCAAGCCAAAACACACAATAGCCCAAACGGCGGGGTTATGTCCAAGAATATGCATTTTCATCTTATGCTTCCAACTAGCAAAATTAGTACCCTCAAAGTAAGGACCTCTACGGTGGTAATTTCCCTCGCTAGACGCCATACTCTCCTTGGTTGTGAAATCAAGGCTATGACCACCAAAAGCTATGGAAATCAAAGCAAATGGAGACCAAAGCTCTGATACCACTTGTAGGATCGAAAGTATGTCTAGAGGGGGGGTGATTAGACTACTTGACCAAATAAAAATCTAGCCTTTTCCCAATTTTAATTCTTGGCAGATTTTAGCAACTTAGCACAAGTCAAGCAATCAACCTACACATGCAATTATAAGAGTATAGCAGCGGAATGTATAACAATTGCATATGAAGGTAAAGGGAGGAGTTTGGAGGGAGCAAACGCAATGTAGACACGGAGATTTTTTATCCGTGGTTCCGATAGGTGGTGCTATCGTACATCCACGTTCATGGAGACTTCAACCCACGAAGGGTAATGGTTGCGCGAGTCCACGGGGGGCTCCACCCACGAAGGGTCCATGAAGAAGCAACCTTGTCTATCCCACCATGGTCGTCGCCCACAAAGGACTTGCCTCACTCGGGTAGATCTTCACGAAGTAGGCGATCTCCTTGCCCTTACAAACTCCTTGGTTCAACTCCACAATCTTGACGGAGGCTCCCAAGTGACACCTAACCAATCTAGGAGACACCACTCTCCAAGAGGTAATAGATGGTGTGTTGATAATGAACTCCTTGCTCTTGTGCTTCAAATGATAGTCTCCCTAACACTCAACTCTCTCTCATAGGATTGGATTTGGTGGAAAGATGATTTGAGTGGAAAGCAACTTGGGGAAGGCTAGCACTACAAAAAACATACACATCCGTGATGATACGTGTTTGTCACAGTAGGTCGCGTTTTTTGTCATGCATGTACATCCATGACGATTTTATGACAGAGTCAAGATAGTCATACCTGTGCTATCGTAGAAATGTTCCATGACATTACCAAAATTATCATCACGGAAGCGTCCACTTCCATGACGATAAATCGCGCGTCACAGAAGTGCTTTCGTCAAGGGTGACCGATACGTGGCATCCACCGTAACGGAACGCCGTTATGCTATCGGGTCGGGTTTTGGATCCGATAACCCGTTAACAGCCCCGACCAATGGGAAATTTCCACGTGTAAAATTCTTATTGACTGGACGAAACACGTGTCAGCTCGTCAGTGGGTCAGATAGGCGCCTATGATATGTCGACACATGCCACGGCCGACCACTGGCCCATTTAGCTTACAAAGCCGGCCCGTTTGACTTGGTCAAAAGTTAACGGGCTGGCCCATGAAAAGCCTGTTAAGGGTCTCTTCGCAAATAGCCCATTTTACGGCCCGTTAACTCACGGCCCGTTAGGCCCTAAAGGAAATCGGCCCAACAACGTCATGTGGGCTGTCGAATATAACACCAGCCCATTTCACTTTCGGCCCATGTATGGCCCACGACGTCTTTCGGCCCATATGAGGCCTTCGTATCTTTCGGCCCTTTACAGGCCCACGGTGACTCTAGCCCATAATGAACAGTAATTTTCTTTATACCCGTTAACGGCCCATGATTTACATGGGCCGTTTCCAGCCCGTGTTAGCTTTCGGCCTATTGGCGGCCCATACGTTCTTGGGCTCCTTTTTGGCCCTCGATTACTTCCGGCCCGTTACTGGCCTGTTCCCCTAATGGGCCAAATTCGGCCCATGGCAAGAGTCGGCCCGTTACTGTCCTGTTCCCCTAATGGGCCAAATTCAGCCCATGGCAAGAGTCGGCTCGTTACTGGCCTATTACCCTAATGGGCCAAATTTGGCCCATGGCAAGAGTCGGCCCGTTTCTGGCCTGTTAACCCGTTGCACCGTTTCCAGCCTGTCCTATATTCCGGCCCATTAACGACCCATTACGCCTGTGAGAGAATTAAGGCTTTGCTGTCCTACGGCCTGTTAACGGCCTGTTACCGTGCTGGGCCGATACCAATTACGCCCGATTACGGCCCATGTAGACCCATTTATCCGACGGCCCGAGGCCCACTGATTACAGGCCCATTTATCGACGGCCTGTAGGAGACTCATGGATCCTACGGCCCGTATATGGCCCATGGTAGTTGCGGCCACTAGCAAACCAGGGAAAAAGAAGACTAGGAAATAAATAAGGCCGAAACTAACGCTAGGCTATTAAGGCGATTGCACAGATTACATCCACTCGGCATCAAAGATCGCCACCAGTGCAAATATAGGGAACACCCTACAGTATACAAAAATGGCTTGCTGTTTTCTTCAGCCGGTGGCTGCACGTTAAGAATAAATTTTGTATCGCACCAAAACAAATTACAACTATATAACAAAAGGAAGGTTGGCATAAAACTTAACAGTCTAGCAGATAAATGCACCACCAGAAGTTCAGAAGCTCAGTTCATTTGACCTGACTGTTACGTTTTCATGCTGTATTGTCCGATGGAGCACCATAACCCTCGCCTTCATTTCCCCTAGGCTCCTGAACAACATAGCAAATGTCTGATAGTCTGGTTTCAAAACCATGCATATCTTGACGACATTGAGCAATGTTTCTCCTTGTTTCACAAAGGGTCTCTGTTAGGGAATGGACTTGTGTCTGGAGCGCAGATACAACATTGCTTTGAGCTTGCATATCTTGATCATGAGGCAGTTTGGACGATATTGCCTTAACAACCAACCCAGTATTACGCAGGAACGTGCTTTTGGCACTGTTAGTGGACATGTACTGACCCACTGCAGCAAGAGCTGACATTGCGGTTATAGTTGCCTCGCCACCTTCAGAAGGTGGCGGTTCCACCATTTTTTCCATAGCTCGCTGAAAAGTTGAGGTTTTACATTAGTAGTACCAGAACAGAAGATATTAAGGAGGCAGCAAAACCAAACAAAATAGCTTTGGTCTATATACAGAACTTATTCTGGTGAACCCATGTAAAATATTAGTTGTATTTTATTGCAAAGTACATAATAAAACCAGGTTCCAAACATATGACCATGTACCATCGCTAATGTATTGTCTATTTCTTCACATTGTATTGAGGGCTAAGGATAAAGAGACGAAGTTTATAATACGGTAAGCATAGTATGACATCATTCATATCACAAAACAACTGAGAACAGACAAACAGGCAATTGTAACGTTGTGTGGGCAAGTCCAACACGGAACTAGATTACGGGTCAAGATCAAAGGAACATCACTCCTCTCTTTTAAACCTTGTAAGGTGCAATGATACGCTAAGACAATTGTGTATAAAATTGAAAAGAGTAATAGACATTGGCTGCAAACCATGCAGTTTAAGGCACAAGTCAGAGTAAGTAGTAGTTAAAAGGCATGAGGATTAAGGACTTACAACAGCGGCTTTGACTGGTGTAGTCATGCCCTTCTTCTTGCTGGTGTGCAGTCCTTGAAGATTTCCACAGCATTTGGTTCAGGTACTTTTTGGTCCTTGCGGGCTTTCCTCTGCATTTCGAACAAGTCAATATAGATCTGATAATATGGTATAGCGAAAAGAGTGAAACAGCAGCTAATTACAAGAGCCTCGTAGTGTGCAATATAGCTACGAGATCCTGTCGTATATTGGAATTTCACTTTCGTACGGTTGGCCTTGTTCAAGAACAGTTCACCTACAAGAAGATAAATTTGTGTGGCACATGCGTAAATAGGACTTCAACATGTGATCTGATCACATATATATAATGTACCTGATACTTCGGATCAGACCAGTGTTTAACAAGGCCCCTCCATTCTTCATCCGATATATTTTCCACTGGAGATGTTTGGGAAAGTTCACTGTTAGCCTTGCCTTCAAAGTGAGTTTTCCTCAAGTTATACCGATACTGTCGCAGAGCAGACTTGGAAACATGGGTGCAAGCTTGTCTTGTTGCATCATCTTGGCTATCCAACTTGAACCTCATCTGTTGAAAATTATGGGAGTCTCATTATCAGCAACCTAGAAAGTATGGGACAGAGCAAGACGATATTACTAGTTTCCATACATAACCATACTTACAGATAAATGGTCGAGGAAGGTGTTGAACTGGGTTTCGTCTTTGTCATTCCTGTACTGAATCCATGTTGGGAGGATACGTACATGACACCTAACGGCAACCGCTGCCTCTGATACTAACTTGGCTGACTCTGTAGCATCACGTGGCCTTTTTAAACCTGCCTCAAAACGGATCTCCATTCTTCCTCCTCTAGATTTAGTTAACCTATCGAGCATTATCCCTGATGTTTGTTTCCTCTTGCGCCTAGGTGCTAGTCCAACAACGAACATAGGAAGTGTTAGTGTACATCAAACTGTGACACTACATATAAAGAAGCATGCAACTGTAACTTGACTCCAGCAACTACCTTCTTGCTGTTGAAGCTCACAAGGTTCATCTGATATTGCCATCTCGTCTTGTGTCAAGAGTGCTTGGGAAGTAGTGTCAGGTGGCAAGGGAGCTTGGGAACGTGCTGCTAGCTCAGTTGACGCACGAGTAAGTCGTGCAGCTGGTAGTACTGTGGTAGGTGTTGCAAGAACTAGGGTTGTCTCTGCTTGTTTGGTGGCAGCTATTTGTTTCTGTTTGGCTTTTTTGCAACTCGTGTAGCATGGGATGCCGTCTTTGTAGAATTTTCTGCTGGACTTTGACCTTCTATTGCACCATCAGTACCAGTAGAATCTGCAGGATTCATCCGCTTCTCATTCCCTGCCATTCTGTGTTTCTTCCTCTTTCTCTGTGCCATGTTAAGTCAAGCCGACAAGAAAAATGAATAACAATTTAGTTCTTCAGAACAAATTGATGCGTGATGCAGACGAACTGAACTTTTATGTTAGACAACCACATGATAGGAGGATGTAATATGTATGAAAAACAGGACGGAAGAGATAACCAGAACTATGATGTGTAAACTAAGAAGAAGACATTTCACCAAATTAGAAGCAATGCAATGGAAGGTAGACACCATATGAAAGATGCTACAAGTATCGCTCTGCCAAGTTAACAGTGTCTCATCATAAATGGCGTTTAAACAAATGTGAACCAGTACAAGAAATAAATCATATGCAAGATCCAAACAACATCACACTACCATGTTAGAGGTCCCTCGTCATTAGTGCCATTGCATATTCACAACATTGCATATTCACAACTTATGATGTGTAAACTAAGGATAAGGCATTTCAACAAATTAGAAGCAATGAAAGCTAGACACCATATGAAAGATGCAACGAATATCACTCTACCAAGATAAAACTGTCTCGTCATAAGTGCCATTTCAACAAATTAGTAGTACAAGCTAGAAAAGAATGTGAGATGTAACCTATATCACACTCCGAAGTCAAACGTGTCTTATGATAAGTGATTGTTGCAGGTTACACAACAGTAGTAATTTGATGTAAGAACATGGTGTGATAGACAGATATTGTATGTTCTAGAAACAGGAACACGTGTCTTATTCAAGTATAATGTGTAAAGTAAGCAGATGTAATTCAACAGAATTAGAAGCAATACAAGGTAGACATCACACATAACATGCAACCACATATAACAGTGCTAAGTTAGAGGGAGCACCGGTGATGTTGCACTAGGGGAGACGTGCTCATCATAAACACAGCTTTGTTGAGTGTCTATGCATGTGTTGTCTTGGAAATCATCTTGGGGGTGTGGAGGAGTAGAAACTGTAGAGGCCCTCCGTTCAGAAGGATCACCTTTATCCGCTGCCTTGCTAACTTCCTTCCGCTTTATTGATTTTGAATTGCCAAGTAAAACCGACAAGAAAAAGCAATAAAATTCTCTCTTCAGAACTCATTCATGCATGATACTGACAATCACTACTTTGATGTAAGGCAAACACATGATACCAGGATGGAATATGTACGAAAAACAGGACGGCATGGCATGTTCACAACTGTTTGTGTAAACTAAGCAGAAACCATTCCAGCAAATAAGAAGCAATGCAAGCTAGACACCACATGAAAGATGCAACCAATATGACTCTGCCAAGTTAAAAGCGTCCCATCATAAATGGAATTTCAACAAATTAGAAGCAGCGCATGCTATAAATCATATGAAAGATGCAACTAATATCGCACTGCATATACTAAAGGTGTCTCGTCATGTTGATTGATGCGGGATACAAAAAAACAATAGTTTTATGTAAGGACATGCTTTATAGACAGATGTACTATGTACTAAATACAGGAAGGCATGTCACATTAACAGGTATAATGTATAAGCTAAGCAGACTAGCACATGCAGTTTAACCAGATTGGAAGAATTACAATCTAGACACCATATGCAACATGCAACCACATATCACGCTGCCAAGTTAGAGCAAGCACCTGCGATGCTAGTGTAGGGGAAATGTTGTAATCAACTACAGAGCTACGTTCACTATCTTCATCTAGCATTTCTGTTTCTTGAGAATCATGTCGGGAGGCTGACGCTGCATTCTTTAAATGAGGAGTAGTCCCCTTGCCTGCCTGCCTCGTCATAAGTGATTGATGAGGGATACACAAGAACATTAGTTTGATGTAAGAACATGGTTAATACACAGATGTACTAGTATGTGCCAAAAACAGAAAGGTATGTCATATTCAAAGGTATAATGTGTAAGCTAAGCAGATGCAATTTAACCAAATTGGAAGCAATACAAGCTAGACATCCGGCTGGAGTGGTGAGCATGATCATCTAGGACCTGAGAGCCTGATGGGAGGCTGGCTGCTTCGCCACCATCGCAGCTTTTTAGTTGGCTTCCAGGTGATGCCTATCTTTGCTGGGCTTGTCACTAGCTCGGCCAGTGCCCTGACTAGCTATTTGTCTTCTGGTGCTCACGGGATGGTGGTTCATGTAAAAAAATATCTTTCCTTATCTTACCGACTTCGGCCTTTCGGATACAAGCTAGACACCATATGGAACATGCAACCACATATGACACCGCGAAGTTAAAGCAAGCACCTGGGATGGTGGTTCATTGCGAGCGAGGTCATCAAGTCCAGAGCTACGTTTACCGTCTCCATCTGCTGACACTGCACCCTTTATAGCGCTGTAACGTGTCTTGCCTACCCGCATACGAAGCTGGAGCGACTTCTCTTTTTTCTTTTTGGCTTCTCTCATGGCAGCAGAGTCTGAAATACCCTTGCATAAAAACACAATAGTGAGAGTAAGGGTGAAGTGTGTGCAGAACTAGTGCACTGTAAAAGTAGCAGATAGCAGGTGGCTGAAAAATAAATGACAGGAGACATATGATAGCTCTACAACATTGCATGGCAAACAAAATTAGATTCTACTCCGTATGATTTTCTAATATACGAGCACAGGAAATGCAGGTGCTCCTCCAGCACACCACCACATGTGGTCATATCTAAGATAACAGTCGACTGAAAATAAATAGGTCAGCCGATTTTTTTAATGAACCGTCCGATCTATAAGGAAGGGGCAGATGGCCTTCGTCTACCTCCCGCCAGTCACTGTTGACGATCTTTCTCGAACCGCCAGCGACCACCGGCCCAGACCCCTGCCTCCGCCACCCCGCCCTCCCATCAACCTCACACCACCGCCGTGCTTGGCAGCGCCCCCAGGCCATCCCTTTAATCCCGGCCGACCTCCAGATCGGGCGCCAGTAGCTCTAGGCCGCACACGCCCCTAAGATAAACACCAAGGCGCTGCTTCCCCGGCGTAATAGGCGTACTAGCGCCTGTTACGCCGGGGAATGCTTCCGTTAATTGGGAATCAACTGGCCAGAAATTGAAATTCAGGGGGGCGACGGACCTCTAGCTAAGGTGAAATAGTATATGAGGAGAAACCTTGTGCATCGCGAGTTACTAGGAACATCTAGTATCAAGAAGAAGCGGTCAACTAGTGTCTTCTGTGGGATGAATACCGTGCAAGCAGAGACGTAAGATTTGCACGAATAAGTGAAGAGGAGTACCTTTTTCGGTTGCCGGTGTGGTCACCTCCACATGTCGCGCCGATCTTCTTCTTTTTACCGGGGAAACCGATGTTTTGGAGGGTGCAGGCTTGGACGAACCCATGGCCAAATTGTTGACTGTGTTGCCGTGGCCGTATGTCGGCGGAGGGGAAGCAGATCCGAGGCGGCGAAGGACGGCATAGCAGGAACAACTCCGGTGCGGTAGAGGGTGGCGAAGTTGGAGCGGCAGTGGTGAGGCGCAGGACGGCGTGGTTGAACTGGCTCGGGTACGAACAGCTCGGCCTCGGCTTCAACTACTAGCCGTGGAGGGCGTTGCGGTTGAGGTTGCGGTGGACGACGACGTCGGGGTATCGGCTCCGGCGTGATGGAGGAGGGCGTCGGTTGATGGGTGGGATGGGGTGGCGGACGGAGGACGCCGGGGTTTCGCGGCTGGTGGAGAGGTAGTTTTGGCGCCCACGGAGTACGCATGGGGAATCGGACGGGTGGGGGAACCATGTTTCGGTCTGGGACGCGCTTGTTTTTGGCTTTTTTGAACAGAAGATGGGACGCGCTTGTTTGAAATTTGGGGAAAGTACAAACTTTGCCCCCCTCTTAAATTTGGGACCTACTGCGGGTCGGGGGTAGGATGGTAATCCCAGGTGTCCCAAATAGTGGGCAGGAGCGATTTCGGCCGCGCGCATGTGTGCTTAGGCGGCCATTGTGTATGAATGTTTTTCGGATGCGGTTGCGTGGCGTCTAGATGAAGCTACAAACCTACCCCAGTTTAGACCATTGGACGTCGAGCCGGTAGGTTTCACGGGTCGGAGTTATTAGAAAAGTAATTTCCTTGTACTATCAAACATTGGTCTCACGCGGTTTCGGGCAAGTAAAGGCTCTTTTGGCGCTTCGTTTGAAATTTTGAAACACAAGCATTCACGTTTAGAGTACTCTTGAACTATGAGGATTGACCTAAATAGACAACGTTATATTTGACCTTGTATGTTTGAAAACCTCATTAAATTATCCTCTTCTTTTTGAAATTTTGACACTTGAAAATCCTATAACTATGATTATTTTGGAATGGAGGAGCTAAATTTGAATCTATTTTGTACACGACTACGTATGCTGTTATGTACAAAATCAAAGCAAAGATTGGTGCCCCCATAATTTAGGTATGGTTTACAAATGCCATGATATCAAACTCAAATAATTGAATGGACTTCATGTTGAATTCAATTTTTTTAAACCACCTAAAGTTGAATTCAAATGTATGCTAGTTCATAGGTAGCTATTTATAATGTCCATTGTGTAACTTTCGTATGTATAATGTGCTTTACACACACAACATGAACTATACTCACGTTTATATTCGATTGCTAAAGCCATGCATTGTCTGGAGTTCAAAATACTAACTATGTGGATCAATTGTGTCAAATAATAACATAGACATGCTCAAATTCGATAGAATCTAGATGTCTTCTGGATCAATGACCGCTCCTTACGCGAATTGCAAATATCATGGTCCCATCCTAATATTTGGATACAATTTATATCTTTAATCAATGTGTAGAGCAGTCTTTTACATGTAGTTTCACTCTCCATCGGTGGTCTCTCACACATGCTCAAACACTCTCTCCCGAGGTGTCTTTCTCGCACACATGCTCTAGATATAACCCTCCCTCCCTCTCGTAACCATTTACAACTGTTTTCACTAACCTTTATCACAAGCACTCTTCCTCTCGCAAACATACACATGCACAATCCTCATCGACCCTTTCTATATACATGGACCTGCCTACGTGTCTCACGTACGCACATTATCTTTACGCCTATCTCTCACGCATTGTCTCACACCTCTCTTCCTAATCGACGAGTACGATTCTAGCAGAGCATTCTATAGGATGCCCCTTAAAGTTAGGTTGGATGAATAGTAATATCAGAGATAAAGGGGTTACCTTAGTCCGAGAACCTAGGGTTACAAATCCTAGACGGCTTTGTCAGTGGACACAGAGTCCTTCACAATTCTGCTATCTTTGTCTTGTACGAGTAGTCATCCATGGGTCTTCCTAAATGCGTCACGGGCCGACCAATGTGCCGCAGGACGGAACCGAACGAAGGGCCTCACCTCGACCCACCGGACCTCACGCGGTGACACACCCTCTGCCCCCACGTCTCATTATCTTCTCACACCCACACAAACCAACACAAACACCACACACACAGAAAATGTCTCCTGGTGCCTCTATTCCCTCCCCCTTGCATATACACAATCAAGGGAAGCAACCATCATTTCACTCTTCTCTGACTCTGCTTCTCCATCGTCTTCTTTGAGAAACCATCTCACCGCACTAGTACTCCTAGTAGTACTAGTAAAGGACTTCCTGGATGCAAATAAGGCAGTTGTCTCGGCTTGCAGGCGGCACTTGCGAACGACTTACCGTGATCTCCCTCAATGGTGTTCTCCGTCGAACGCACTTCGCCAAACCACCAAAAAAAAGATATCGTCGACGTCACCGCAATGGGGAAGGAAGTCAAATATAGTTACTACCTCCATTTTTTTGTACACAAGGCCAGTATATCAAAATTACAATTTGCAAAGGGCCACTAACACTAATCGAGGCAAAATTGATGGGGTTAGCAACCAAGGACATTAATATCCCCTGCATGCATGCGGAAGTGAGAAGGTTGGTTTGCATGGCGCTGCATTAATCAAGCGATGAGGAGTGAGATGGTTAGCTCTTTGGTCTTTGGAGAAAAAAATACGCATTAATTGACACGTGAAACGAGGATTTGTATCGATTAAATCCCGCGAAGGAAAACTCCGCCTTTCTTTTTTAACACTAGTACGTACGTACTTATCCTGTTTGGGTCTAGGCCTTGCATTGCCAAACTTCGCCACACATTTTTGCCAAGCTTGCCTAAAGTTTTCAAAATGAGAAGGAGGTACACTTGCGCACGGCTGTCGCGGTCGCACCACACCCTCACACGGTCGCTCCTGCACGCCGCGGTCGCACCACACCCTCACACAGTCGCTCCTGCACGCCGCAAACCCAACCAAGGGAACGCACCCTCAATGACACATGCTGTCGCATGTGAACAAACCAAACTCAGCCATCCTATCGCTGACACATAATTTTCGTTCATAGAGTATGTTTATCCAACCGCATGTTGGGGAGTATCCGTACGGCCCGTGCGGTGGTCTGTTGGGGAAGAAGAAGAGGTGAGGAAGAAGGAAAGAAGGGTCAGGAGACGTAGGATATTCATCCAACCACCTGAAATGGTAGACTGACCCAAGTCAGGTGACTTGCATAACAAATATATGTTTTTACACAGCAAAAGATCCATAAAAACAACAACATAAAGAAAAACTATCACTGCTCGCGGAAAGAGACGGCCTCGTTGTCTTTGGCTGCCGGCGCGAACCAGCCGTCGCTGCCGACGTGTGTCTCCGCACCATGGTTGTCCTCGGCCTCCAGCTACTCGTTCAAGCGGAGCGTGCGGGCGCTCTGCACGGATGAGAGCACAGCCCGGTTCAAGTCGAGGACGTCCGGTTCCGCCTGCAGAAGGGCCTCGATGGCAGCGGACTCCGCGCGCTCCGCATCGAGTCGAGCCTCCGCCGCCCGGTTCAAGTCCAGGACGTCCGGTTCCGCCTGCAGGAGGGCGTCGATGAGAGCGGCATCCGCGCGCTCTGCGTCGAGTCGAGCCTCTGCTGCCCGGTTCAAGTCCAGGACGTCCGGTTCCGCCTGCAGGAGGGCCTCGATGGCAGCGGCATCCGCGCGCTCCGCCTCAAGTTGACCCTCCGCCGCCCGGTTCACATCCACGACATCCGGTTTCGCCTGCAGGAGAGCCTCGATGGCAGCGGCATGCGCGCGCTCCGCGTCGAGTTGAGCCTCTGCCTCCCGGTCCTCCTTTAGTATCGCCATGTTGAACCGCTGGTCCGCCTGCACCATGGGGGACTCGGACGCCGGCACGAAGTCGACGTCCATCGTCTCATACCCATCGGGGGCCTTTGTCACGACCGGTTTTCCAATAAAAATATTTATTGAGGAACCGATCCCTTTTACGGACCAGTAGAGAAGAATCCTTCTCACTGGTAGACAATTTCTTGATCACAGAAGAAAAACCAGGAGTACTAAATATAATACAAGGTTGAGCGGAGACGGCTCAACAATTTATTACAAGCACGCCAATAAAACATAAAGGCGGATAGGGTGGCATAACTACTGACTCACAATAAAAACGGTGGTGGATATGTCACAGAGAAGTGGGTGACATGACTCCTGAATCTAACAACTCTTCGAGCATCGGAGTGAGGCTCGTGGATTCTTATTGTGGGTGGCGGAAGCGTATATAATACAAGTGACCAATATCCAGGATCGCACGGGACTGACTAGGACTCCGCTAGGCGTCGGACTCACTATCAAACTCTTCATCCATGAGATCGCCTTCGTCAACATCTGGCCAAATCAACAAGCCAGCTGAGTACTATGAAAGTACTCGCAAGACAGTTCGGACATAAGATATAACAAATGTAAACATGATGCATAAGAATAGATTAACAAAGTGCACTCAGATAATGAGATAGCAAAGCATGAGAAATAAAAGGAAGTCGGGCGGTAATCCTCCCGAAATCCCAATGTAATGCTGAAGGCCAATCGAGTGTCTGAATGAATCCTCGAAAGGGTACAATTGAAATAACAATGCCGCAGTCGGGCGTCAAGGCAACACCACATAAAGGGCTTACAATGGAGTATAAATCACAGTGCGTGCCACAGTCGGATGTCTGAGCGACATCACATAAAGGGCTTATATCAAAAGTAAATGACAAGAGTGCCACAGTCGGACGTCTGAGCGACATCACATAAAGGGCTTATATCAAAAGTAAATGACAAGAGTGCCACAGTCGGACGTCTGAGCGACATCACATAAAGGGCTTATATTTCATAACTCGATATTTCAGTAGCTCACGAATTTAAAATCATTTCAAGGGAATATTCAGGTACGAGATAAATAAAAGGTTAGTCCATCCACAGGGATAACAATTCAACCAGGTTTACCACTCAGTTTTGTTCACCGGGGATTTTTCACGGAGACTGACATAGGGACTGACATGGATATGGATATACTGGCCACGGTCCTTGACCATGTACACGATGACTCGGAAGGACTTGACTCTGCAGAGTTTGCACTCTTAACCACAGCCAACGGATTTCAGTAGTCACGAGGGACTAGTTCCGTTTACGGTGTTTTAGGAGAAACACTTCTAACCAGTACACACCCATTCTACATTCCGATGCCAGGAATCACCCTTGGCAACGTTCAAGAAAAACCTTGAGACGGGGAGGCCACAACCTCGCGTAGCATGGGATCAAATTTATACCGCGCGCTCTAAGGGGTGCCCCCCTCTCGGTCCCAACCGGAAACACCCATGCCCCCTGACCGGATGACTGGCTTTAATCCAGGGCCATGGAACCCTCATCCCGGCCCCTCTATTTGGTGTGTACAAGGAAAGAGGTTAACAACTTACTAAACCGTATTCTTTGCAGAAGACATGTGGCAGCACGAAAGGGGAAGAACGGTAACGTGGCTCAGTCCACGCTAACGTCGGAGTTTATCGGATGTCGTAAGACTGGTATGCTACAACAATACCACCTTACTACCTTTCATGTCACCACATGATCATGTCATCTCTCGTCAAAGATCACAGTAACTTCGGAACACCGGGTTAGTTGCCTTGCATGCAACGTAATACTCACCGATGCTCATATGCCATGCACAAACCATTCAAGCAAACATGCAAAACACCTATCATATCAAAGGTTCAAACATGCTTGCCTGGTTCGGAGAAGTCGGAGTCTAGCTCGGCGAAGTTCGCGGCTCCGTCACCTCCTCCGGAACCTACGGTATAACGAAACCGTACACTAACGTGAAAATCGAAGCGTGCATAAAAATTGTTCCAAATTTTTTCCAAATAAATACTATAAAAAACTAGACAAAAATACAAGAATGACAGAAAAAGAATCAATCAAAAATCATCTTTTATTAAAAGGATATAAGTGTTTTAGTCCAAGGACTGATCTGTGATGAAACAGAGAAGAACCAGGGACTCGTTTGAGAAAAAAGAAAACGGTTCGGAATGAAATGCGCCAGCCCAAAGAGAAAACGCATTTTGCCCGAAGGCGCCTAGCAGTTCACGACGACGGACCGCAGCGTGCACGGGTGAGTGGATGGCCACGCGGCGGCCTCGGGTGGCTTGGGCGGCACTGGACGGCGCCGTCCAACGCTGCGCCTCTCTGGCAGCCGCAAAGGCTACTGCTGCCGTCGCTCACGGGGTGGCGCACCTCCTCCTGCTTGTCGCCGACGCCCGCAAGCCTCCAGGCGATCGTGCAGCGCAGGGATAAGAAGGAGGGAACAGGGAGCAAGGCGCCACCGCGGTACTGGTGAGATCGAGAAAAGATTCTGAAGAAAACGACAGTGCTCACTGAAACTGTTACTCTGAAAATCTGAACTTGACAGCAACAGTGCCATTCAGGTGTTCGACGAAATGATTTGGCATGAAGAAAATTTTTTCTGGAGCTGGGACTTGGTGAGGTGACCTCTCAATGCATCCAGAGGCTGCCTGAATTTTCTCAGATTTTTAGGAGGAGAAAACAATTGAATTTCATCAAATTTGGCAAATATGGTCCAAACTTCCAGCAATTATAATTTGAAATATTTGAACTGGAGACCAGTGGATCATCATGGATCTAGGTTGAGGGCTCTAAGGACTAGCCAGGGAAATTTGTTTGGAGGCCAAACTTAAAGTAGAAATGGTAGCTCCTTTGTAAATCTCCAAGAGCTAAAGTAGAAGGCAGAAAATATTTTTGATAAGAATTTCATGGAGAAAAGATTATGGGGAGGTTCAACTTGCTGGATTTGAAGTGTAACTTGACACAAAGATGGGGAATGGCTTTTGGGAGGGGATTTCCACTCATGCCATGGCAAGAGGAGATTTTAAAAGGGGAAAAGATCACTCCATAAGCCATAGGGCTATTAAAAGATTTTTCCAAAAGAAAATTCCCAAATGAAAAGCATTTGGTTTTGAGTCCACCTAAGATGGAAAGACCTCCAAGACCAAAAATCAAGTCTTGGGTGAATCCAAACAAAACATTTTTCATAAAAGAAAGTTTTTGAGAGGAAGAGTTCTTTAGAAGAAAATTTTAAATAACACCCCTCAAATTAAATAAAAGTTTGAAAAAGCCAAATAAAATTTTTGGGTGTCACAACACCTACCCCCTTAGGAAAAATCTCGTCCCCGAGATTTCAGCTGATCCTCAAATAGATGTGGGTATTCTGCCTGAAGAAAATCTTCTCTCTCCCATGTTGCTTCATCCTCGGTGTGATTGCTCCACTGAACCTTGAAAAATCTTGTCGTTTTCTGACGGGTCCTCCTTTCAGACTCTTCCAATATCTTTACTGGTCGTTCTCTGTAGGTGAGGTCTGGTTGTACATCAATGCTCTCATGAGGTACATGCTTCTCCGGGTTGCTCACACATTTCCTCAACTGTGAGACGTGGAACACGTCATGGACGTCTGACAGCTCTTTGGGTAGGTCTAGCTGGTAGGCTACTGTGCCTCTCCGTGCAATTACACAGAAGGGTCCAATAAATCTTGGGGCTAGCTTCCCCTTAATTTTGAACTGTTGCAGGCCCCTCATAGGAGACACTCGGAGGTATACGTAATCACCGGGTTCAAAGCTGACCTCACGATGTTTTCGATCGTAGTAGCTCTTTTGTCGGCTTTGAGCTGTCTTGAGTCTGTCCCTGATCTATTTAACTTTCTCCTCGGCCTCCTTGAGCATGTCTAGGCCGAAGATACGACTGTCACCTGTTTCTGACCAATTTAGCGGGGTACGACACCTCCGTCCATATAGTGCTTCAAAAGGTGCCATTTGTAAGCTGGCTTGGTAACTGTTGTTGTATGCGAACTCAACATACGGCAAACTTTCTTCCCAACTGGATCCATAGGTGAGAACACAGGCTCGCAGCATGTCCTCTAGGATCTGGTTCACGCGTTCAGTTTGTCCATCAGTCTGGGGGTGGTACGCTATACTGAATGCTAGTTGAGTGCCCAGAGCTTGTTGTAAGTGATCCCAAAATTTAGAGACAAATTGAGTGCCTTGGTCGGATATTATAGTCTTTGGGACTCCATGCAGACAAACTATGCGGGAGAGATAAAGCTTGGGTAGCCTTTGAGTGGAGTAGGTCGTCTTCACGGGAATGAAATGTGCTACCTTGGTTAGCCTATCTGTGATGACCCATATGGCATCATTTCCGCGTTGTGATCGAGGTAGTCCGACGATGAAGTCCATTCCAATTTCATCCCATTTCCACTCAGGTATCCGGTTTGGCTGTAGCAGTCCTGCTGGCTTTTGATGCTCGGCTTTTATGCGCTGACATGAATCGCAAGAAGCAGTGAATGCGGCTATCTCCCTTTTCATACCGTGCCACCAAAATCTTTCCTGAATGTCTTTGTACATTTTGGTTCCTCCAGGGTGGATTGAATATGGGGCGGTGTGGCTTTCGGTTAGGATTTGTTGCCTGAGTTCCTCAATGTTTGGCACGCAAAGTCTGTCCCCGTACCATAATATTCCTTCATTGTTTGTGACGAACTCTGAAGCCTTGCCAAGGCTCATTTTTCTCTTTATACCTTCGATGCTGGGATGTCCCTGCTGAGCCTTCTTAATTTGTTCCATTAGGGTGGGATGTATCTCCAGGTTTGATACGGTGCCCTCAGAGACTAACACCATGTTGAGTCTAGCGAACTCCTGCTGAAACTCAGGCCTCAAGTTCTGTGGACTGTCGTTGCCCGGGCTGGGGTTCCGACTAAGAGCATCTGCCACTACATTTGCTTTCCCTGGATGGTAGTGAATGCCGACATCATAGTCCTTGACCAATTCCAACCAGCGTCGTTGTCGTAAATTTAGCTCTGGTTGTGTGAAAATATACTTAAGGCTCTTATGGTCCGCATATATTTCACAGCGATTTCCCAGTAGAAAGTGTCTCCACTCTTTGAGTGCATGGATGACGGCTGCTAGCTCTAAGTCATGAGTAGGATAATTTTCCTCATGCTTCCGTAGTTGCCTGGAAGCATTCCCGACAACTTTGCCATCCTGCATCAGTACGCATCCGAGGCCCTTCCGGGACGCGTCACAATACACTTCAAAACTCTTGTGTATATCCGGCACAATCAAAACCGGTGCTGTTGTTAGTTTCTTCTTGAGTTCTTGGAAGCTTTCCTCGCACGCTTCCGTCCATACGAACTTCTTGTCTTTCTTGAGCAACTATGTCATTGGTTTTGCCACAGCGGAGAATCATTCAATAAATCTTCGGTAATATCCAGCCATTCCTAGGAAACTCCGTACATCTGTTACGTTGGCTGGTGGTTTCCAGTCAAGTATGGCTTTGACTTTTTCTGGGTCTACGGCCACGCCTTCTTGGGTCAATATATGGCCTAGAAAACCAACTTGTCTTAGCCAAAATTCACACTTGCTAAATTTGGCGTATAGTTGATGTTTCCTTAATTCTCCCAAAACAATTCTGAGATGTTCAGCATGCTCTTCTAGTGTCTTTGAGTATACCAGAATATCATCAATGAACACCACAACAAATTTTTCCATAAATTTCATAAACACCTTGTTCATGAGGTGGACAAAATATGCGGGGGCGTTCGTCAGTCCAAACGGCATTACTGTCAACTCATATAATCCGTATCTGGAGGTGAATGCTGTCTTAGGGATATCTTCTATCCGTACTTTTAGTTGATGATATCCCGATCTCAAATCAATTTTTGAGAACACCTTGGCTTGTGCGAGCTGGTCAAACAAATCATTTATCCGTGGCATCGGATATTTGTTTTTGACGGTGACCATATTGAGAGCTCGATAGTCTATACACAACCTCAGTGTCCCATCCTTTTTCTTGGCGAATATACTAGTGAACCCCATGGTGAGGAGCTGGCTCGAATAAACCCTTTGTCCAGTAATTCCTTTATTTGCTTCTTCAATTCTACCAACTCTGAGGGTGCCATTCTATAAGGCTTCTTATAGATGGGAGTGGTGCCAGGTGCTAGTTCAATGCTGAATTCTATCTCTCGGTCTGGTGGCATGCCTGGTAGTTCTTCAGGAAATACGTCGGGAAATTCGCACACCACTGGAACTTTTCTCAATTCTGAAATGTCCACTTTGTTCAACTTTGGTTGCCGTGACCATGGTCTCTCTTGAGCTGTAACTTTTATTGTCTTGCCGTGATGGTGAGTGAGGATTACGGTCCGATTGAAACAGTCAATAAATCCCTTGTTGGTGGTCAACCAATCCATCCCTAGGATAACATCCAGTCCTTTATTTTCCAACACGATGAGATTAGCCTGAAACTTTAGTCCTTCGAATTCAATAATCACTCCTTGGCAGTAACTCTGAGTGATCTGCTTATTCCCGGGGGACTTGATGATCATAGATTTTTCCAAAGGAAGTATCAGAAAACCATGCTGCAAAACGAAACTCTTCGAAATGAACGAGTGAGAAGCTCCAGAATCAAACAAAACCGTGGCAGGTACTGTGTTGACCGGGAACGTACCGAGTACGATGTCTGGGGCATTCTGAGCTTCTTCCCTGGTCACATGGTTCAGGTGACCCTTCCTGTGATTGTTGCTGGGATTGAAATTGTTGCGCTTGGGGGCTGGATTATTCCCACCATTGTTCGGCTTGGGGACGGAGTTCCTTGGTTTTGGGTAATGTTTGGCATAGTGCCCTTCCTCTCCACAAGCATAGCAAGTGACCCCTGGATGGTATGTGAAGTCCTTGTCCCTGGAATGAAACTGTCTGGTTGGCCTTAGAGCAGTAGTCGTGGATTTTCTCGCTTCATTCCTCTGAACATCAGTCTTGCTTCGGTTGTTGCGAGCAAGAGTCGTCTTGTCCCTCTTTCGCTTACGAATATCCTGCAAACTGCGGCGCTCATTCTCCAAAGTAATGGCCTTGTCAACCAGAGTTTTGAAATCTGGGAAAGTGTGTACGACCAGTTGGCATTTTAGTGCTGGCACCAGGCCGTCCAGAAATTTTTCCATCCTTTTGTTCTCAGTCATATGCTCATCGTAGGCATAACGGGATAGCTGGGTAAACTGACTGTTGTATTCTGTCACTGTCATGCCTCTCTGCTTGAGGTCACCAATTCTCTTTTCTTGATTTTTATGATCCTCCTGGGGATGTGTGCCCCACGAAAGCCTTCCTTAAACTCTTCCCAGGTGATGTTGTGTTCACTGGGATGCATGTGTAGGAAGTTTTCCCACCATGCTGCAGCTGCTCCAGTGAGGTAGTGAGGTGCATAAAGCACCTTCTCATGATCTGAACATTGAGCAATAATCAACTTCCTTTCGATGTCTCGAAGCCAATCATCGGCTTCAGGTGGCCTATCAGTGTGAGCAAATGTTGGAGGGCGAGTCTTCTGTAATTCAGACAGCTTGGAGTGCGGTTGGTATGGCTCACGGTGGTTTCCCATATTGATGACGTGATTCATCATTTCTTGGTGTTGCTGCTGGCTTTGTTCGAAAAGGCGGCATACTTGAGATAAGGCTGCCTCGTTGTCCTGCTGACTAGACTGCCCCTGTGTGAAGTTGTTGCTGGTCTGTGTTCCATAAACTTCTTCTGGTGGATTTGGCATGGAACGAGTCCATGGACGAGACATTTTCCACTCTGGGGTATTATTTTGCAAAAAACATGAGAAAAACTGTGTGGCACAAGGAAAATCTTGCAAAGACAAAAATTTTAAAAGACCTCAAGATTTTCCAAGAAAATATTTGACCGCGCACGGAGAAGGACTGCTTAGCACATATCTTACACGCGATACGCAAACATACGATACATCCCTCAGGATGTGCGTACACACTCCTGACATGTTATTTAGGCTAGCACACTCCTCCGGAATGAAGCGCATACAACTACTACAAACTTAAGTACATATAAAACATATCATACATGCAGACACAACGCGCGGCTACTAGGCGCACTCAGTCGGAGATGGTGTAGAAGTCCTTCCCCTTGCCGAGGGTAAGGCCCAGCGGTGCAGGAGACTCAACCTCCACCTCCTCCCTAATACGCTCCAGGCGCGTAGCACTGCGCTGAGGTGATGTTGCGGGTGCGACAGGCGGTAGTGTGGGTGCGGCAGGCGGTGCAGCTCTGACTGGAGTAGGGGCAATGACCCGGTCGAACTCTTCAGTGGTAGGCAGACGGCGAGCAGTGGCCAAAATGGCAGGTGAATAGGATGCCGAGGATGAGACGAAAGTCAGCGGCGGTGCCATGTGGAGGAGCTCCTTCCTGCTGGCAGGACCGCCCCGAACTAAGTCCATGCGGGCAGCCACAAGATCGTCCACGAGGTTGTCGAAAGCTTCCTCCAGAGCTTTGAGATACTCAACAAGCATCTCGATAGCTTCATCTCGCTCTCCCCTATGGCAGGCGAATGCATAGTGACAAGTATATGGCACATGGCATGGGAGGTAGCGGTAGCGACGAGTCTTCATCATAGGAAGGATATCCCTAAGGCGGGCTATCGCCTCACGGGCAGCCATCTGCATGGCATGCTTCTCCGTAGGCATGGCCCTTCCCACAAAACGGAAGTGGCGAGACGCAGAACGTCCTCCCTTGAATTGCACCACGGCCTGGTGCATAGACACGTCGTCGCTGAACTTGTGCTAGTAAAGCGTGAACTCCGGACGAGTCGCTGGCCCGATCGCGAGCTTGGCGATGGAGACGAGGAGTTTGACAAACCCCTCGGGCACATTAGTGAACACCCGAGTCTCACAGTCGTTGCCAGCCATCTACAAAAGTAGGCAAAAATTCTGAGTAGTCAAATCATAAATTTATGATGACCAACAGAAAATAGCTACATTTGCAAAATGCTGAAAAAAGCACCAAAGATGCTAATAACCGATTAGCGATCGCACCTAGTGGCTTCCTACAGGCAGCCTGGCTCTGGTACCAAGCTTGTCACGACCGGTTTTCCAATAAAAATATTTATTGAGGAACCGATCCCTTTTACGGACCAGTAGAGAAGAATCCTTCTCACTGGTAGACAATTTCTTGATCACAGAAGAAAAACCAGGAGTACTAAATATAATACATGGTTGAGCGGAGACGGCTCAACAATTTATTACAAGCACGCCAATAAAACATAAAGGCGGATAGGGTGGCATACCTACTGACTCACGATAAAAACGGTGGTGGATATGTCACAGAGAAGTGGGTGACATGACTCCTGAATCTAACAACTCTTCGAGCGTCGGAGTGAGGCTCGAGGATTCTTATTGTGGGTGGCGGAAGCATATATAATACAAGTGACCAATATCCAGGATCGCACGAGACTGACTGGGACTCCTCTAGGCGTCGGACTCACTATCAAACTCTTCATCCATGAGATCGCCTTCGTCAACATCTGGCCAAATCAACAAGCCAGGTGAGTACTATGAAAGTACTCGCAAGACAGTTCGGACATAAGATATAACAAATGTAAACATGATGCATAAGAACAGATTAACAAAGCGCACTCAGATAATGAGATAGCAAAGCATGATAAATAAAAGGAAGTCGGGCGGTAATCCTCCCGAAATCCCAATGTAATGCTGAAGGCCAATCGAGTGTCTGAATGACTCCTCGAAAGGGTACAATTGAAATAACAATGCCGCAGTCGGGCGTCAAGGCGACACCACATAAAGGGCTTACAATGGAGTATAAATCACAGTGCGTGCCACAGTCGGATGTCTGAGCGACATCACATAAAGGGCTTATATCAAAAGTAAATGACAAGAGTGCCACAGTCGGACGTCTGAGCGACATCACATAAAGGGCTTATATCAAAAGTAAATGACAAGAGTGCCACAGTCGGACGTCTGAGCGACATCACATAAAGGGCTTATATCAAAAGTAAATGACAAGAGTGCCACAGTCGGACGTCTGAGCGACATCACATAAAGGGCCTATATCAAAAGTAAATGACAAGAGTGCCACAGTCGGACGTCTGAGCGACATCACATAAAGGGCTTATATCAAAAGTAAATGACAAGAGTGCCACAGTCGGACGTCTGAGCGACATCACATAAAGGGCTTATATTTCATAACTCGATATTTCAGTAGTCACGAATTTAAAATCATTTCAAGGGAATATTCAGGTACGAGATAAATAAAAGGTTAGTCCATCCACAGGGATAACAATTCAACCAGGTTTACCACTCAGTTTTGTTCACCGGGGATTTTTCACGGAGAGTGACATAGGGACTGACATGGATATGGATATACTGGCCACGTTCCTTGACCATGGACACAATGACTCGGAAGGACTTGACTCTGCAGAGTTTGCACTCTTAACCACAGCCAACGAATTTCAGTAGTCACGAGGGACTAGTTCCGTTTACCGTGTTTTAGGAGAAACACTTCTAACCAGTACACACCCATTCAACATTCCGATGCCAGGAATCACCCTTGGCAACATTCAAGAAAAACCTTGAGACGGGGAGGCCACAATCTCGCGTAGCATGGGATCAAATTTATACCGCGCGCTCTAAGGGGTGCCCCCCTCTCGGTCCCAACCGGAAACACCCATGCCCCCTAACCGGATGACTGGCTTTAATCCAGGGCCATGGAACCCTCATCCCGGCCCCTCTATTTGGTGTGTACAAGGAAAGAGGTTAACAACTTACTAAACCGTATTCTTTGCAGAAGACATGTGGCAGCACGAAAGGGGAAGAACGGTAACGTGGCTCAGTCCACGCTAACGTCGGAGTTTATCGGATGCCGTAAGACTGGTATGCTACAACAATACCACCTTACTACCTTTCATGTCACGACATGATCAGGTCATCTCTCGTCAAAGATCACAGTAACTTCGGAACACCGGGTTAGTTGCCTTGCATGCAACGTAATACTCACCGATGCTCATATGCCATGCACAAACCATTCAAGCAAACATGCAAAACACCTATCATATCAAAGGTTCAAACATGCTTGCCTGGTTCGGAGAAGTCGGAGTCTAGCTCGGCGAAGTTCGCGGCTCCGTCACCTCCTCCGGAACCTACGGTATAACGAAACCATACACTAACGTGAAAATCGAAGCATGGATAAAAATTGTTCCAAAATTTTTCCAAATAAATACTATAAAAAACTAGACAAAAATACAAGAATGACAGAAAAAGAATCAATCAAAAATCATCTTTTATTAAAAAGATATAAGTGTTTTAGTCCAAGGACTGATCTGTGATGAAGCAGAGAAGAACCAGGGACTTGTTTGAGAAAAAAGAAAACGGTTCGAAATGAAATGCGCCAGCCCAAAGAGAAAACGCATTTTGCCCGAAGGCGCCATCAGAAAACGGTTCGAGAGGGAAACAGAAGAGAGGCTGACGGGGGGGTCCCACCCGTCAGGTTTAAAACTCCAACGGAGCTCGCCGGCGCCTGAAGGCTGCGGTGGTTGCCGGCGTTGAACCACGGCGAGGCAGAGAGATCGGAGGGTACCAAGAGGTTCAGTGTGGTCTTCCGCATCGGTGGGTGGTGGACTTGGCCGTCGGGGAGCACCACGTCGACGGCGACACTTTCTCCGGCGGACGGTGGTTCGGGCGATGGTGGAGTACTCCGGTGGGTGCTGCAAACTCCAAATTGAAGCGCGGGTCAGGAGAGTGGATGTACTAGGAGGCTACTGGCAAGAGCTGAGGGGTAGAGGTGCACGCACGGGAGTGAATCGTGCTGGATCCCGTGGCGGGTCGAGGCGGGCGGAGTTGGGGAAGAAGGCTCCCTCGGGGCTCTTCCAGTGGCTTGGCGTGGTATTGGTGGTGTGCAGAGGTGGAGTGGGTTCGAGTTGGAGCCCGGGGCCTCCTTTTATAGGCGATCCGAGGGGGTGGCCGTGAACGGGATAGCTCCGGCGAGCGATTACGGCGAGGCAGAGGTTGGGCAGGGGGTTTAGGAGGCTAAGCACCATCAGGGAGGATCACTGGTGCCGTTCCCCCGCTAAACCTCGGTCGGGCTTGGCGTAATGCGCCGATCCTCGACGGGACGGCCGTACGGGCACGGCGGCGGCAGGGAGCGCGCTCCGCGCCTAGCAGTTCACAACGACGGACCGCAGCGTGCACGGGTGACTGGATAGCCACGCGGCGGCCTCGGGGTGGCTTGGGCGGCGCTGGACGGCGCCGTCCAACGCTGCGCCTCTCTGGCAGCCGCAAAGGCCGCTGCTGCCGTCGCTCACGGGGTGGCGCACCTCCTCCTGCTCGTCGCCGACGCCCGCAAGCCTCCAGACGATCGTGCGGCGCAGGGATAAGAAGGAGGGAACAGGGAGCAAGGCGCCACCGCGGTACTGGTGAGATCGAGGAAAGGTTCTAAAGAAAACGACAGTGCTCACTGAAACTGTTACTCTGAAAATCTGAACTTGATAGCAACAGTGCCATTCAGGTGTTCGACAAAATGATTTGGCATGAAGAAAATTTTTTCTGGAGCTGGGACTTGGTGAGGTGACCTCTCAATGCATCCAGAGGCTGCCTGAATTTTCTCAGATTTTTAGGAGGAGAAACCAATTGAATTTCATCAAATTTGGCAAATATGGTCCAAACTTGCAGCAAGTATAATTTGAAATATTTGAACTGGAGACCAGTGGATCATCATGGATCTAGGTTGAGGGCTCTAAGGACTAGCCAGGGAAATTTGTTTGGAGGCCAAACTTAAAGTAGAAATGGTAGCTCCTTTGTAAATCTCCAAGAGCTAAAGTAGAAGGCAGAAAATATTTTTGATAAGAATTTCATGGAGAAAAGATTATGGGGAGGTTCAACTTGCTGGATTTGAAGTGTAACTTGACACAAAGATGGGGAATGGCTTTTGGGAGGGGATTTCCACTCATGCCATGGCAAGAGGAGATTTTAAAAGGGGAAAAGATCACTCCATAAGCCATAGGGCTATTAAAAGATTTTTCCAAAAGAAAATTCCCAAATGAAAAGCATTTGGTTTTGAGTCCACCTAAGATGGAAAGACCTCCAAGACCAAAAATCAAGTCTTGGGTGAATCAAAACAAAACATTTTTCATAAAAGAAAGTTTTTGAGAGGAAGAGTTCTTTAGAAGAAAATTTTAAATAACACCCCTCAAATTAAATAAAAGTTTGAAAAAGCCAAATAAAATTTTTGGGTGTCACAGCCTTCCGCACCGCGACCTCCGCCATGAACATTGGATCGGCTTCCTCCTCCTCGTAGCTTGGCTCCAGAGAACTCGGGGATTGGCCCGCCGCAAAGCGAGCTCGGGAACGGAGGTCTGTGGCGCCGACCGCCGCCGCGATTTCTGCGCGGCGCTCCGGCGTCAGCATCTTGTAGTAAGTGATCTTGCGGCGCACCATGGCTTTCTGGCGAACTAGGGGACGCTTGATGCGGGCTAGGGGATCGAAAGGTGGGGGAATGGGCTGGAGATTTGGTGCGGTTTTAGGGCAGTGGCTGGCGTAGGTCGAGCAGCGAAGGTTCTGGTGTGAATAGTGGTTCCGGTGACGACCGGTCAATCGGTTTTGACTGTACATCGCTCTTGTCGCGTTCGCGTTGCAGCCCGACACGCTGGACCCTCCACATCGCTCATCGAATGGAACGCGCTTCGTCTTGCGTTTTCGCTCGCTTGTGGGACCGCAGTTGAGAGCAAACCGACATCCCTCCCCCTCCCCCGCCCGCGTCATTTATTATACCACTACTCCCTCCGTTTTATGCGGAGTAAATAAAAACAAAGGGAGTATACTACGGATGAGGATCCCTTGACGTGGCCGAACCCATTGAGTAACTGACATGCGGGGCCTAGCAAGCATGGGGTCCGCCAGTAAGTGACCGAAAGGGAGGGTAAGGCAGGGATACCTACGTCGGAGGATCCACTTCCACTATACTACTTTCACCAAATGTTAGAGTAATAATATATGACATGCAACTTACACAAAGCATACAGGGTCTAATGTGTTTTTCGAGGCTAACTTTGACCAAATGTTAGAGTAATAATATATGACATGCAACTTACACAAAGCATACAGTCAAATTCGTATGTGAAAGGAGTTTCCAATGATATAATTTTCACATTATACATCTCATGTACTATTAATATTGTCAATAGTCAAATTGGAAACCATCTCGAGTACAAATCTAGGAGTACATACGAATCTAACAATATTGATTGGGCGTTGTTGAATGTTGATACCTTTTTTTTATCAAAGTAGAGGTACTTTGACTACACATAAAACTTATATGTAAACTAGAAAGGATAGGGGGAGTATATTGTACGTTCAAAAACGAAACGAACATTGAATACCCTTTATATATGATTTGCGGATGCTATGATCACCGGTTCAAAATTTTGAATCCGCCTTAGGTATCACGTGCCCCCACTCGTTCCCTCTCGATTTCATCTCGGGGTCCGGAGATCTATTGAAAGAGGACTAGGGTGGGTACATGCGAATGATACTCGGTGGAATGTTCAAATGAGGCATGCGGGAGGATGGACTCGACTGGAGGGCGACATGATCGATGGAGAACAGGGTTGGAGAGGAATGAGAAATAAGCAAACGCCACATGATTATACTTGAACGGCTCAAATAAACAATAAGTTGTCTCGCTTGGCCTACATAGTGAAAGGCCTAATGCGCAACGCGGAGCACTGACGCTCGAATATGGCCGGGAAAACAGGGAAACCGACATGTGGGGCACACCCGTCGGGACGACGTAGCGCAGACTAGTCCAATGGAGGAGCTGGCCCACGACCTCCTCGCCACCGACAACCGTTCATGTGGGTCGTTGGGGCCAACAACGGGGCGCAGCTCCAGCACCGCCTCTGGACACGGCGACCGCGGTGAGCGACACGCTCATATCGTCGCTAAACACGGTCGGTTTCAGTGTGCCGAGGGTGGCGTTAGTGCTGTGGCACGACCAACGGTATGTTTGGTTTTTGCGCAAGGTTGCCCCATCAAAGCATTGGGTAGCCAAAATTTTGGTTGAGGTATTGGTTGCCCATGATTTGGCCGACATTGGCAAGAAAACTGAACTATAGTTGGCTAGAGTTCATTGGCATGCCAAAGAAATGGCAACCATCCAAACAAAGACCAATCTTTGGGTCATGACCAAAATTTTGGTTGAGGTATTGGTTGCCCATGATTTTGCCGACATTGGCAAGAAAAATGAACTAGAGTTGGCTATAGTTCATTGGCATGCCAAAAAAATGGCAACCATCCAAACAAAGACCAATCTTTGGGTCATGACCAAAATTTTGGTAAGGTGCACTTTGGCCACAATCCAAACACATCCCAACACCCGGCTCGTCGAGGATGCACGGGGCGCCGCGACGCGTCCGCGGAGTGGTGTAGCGTGGCCAACTTCATCCTCTGGACCTGAGACCATGTCGGGTCGTCTTGCTTTTTCAATGACATGCGGGGATCGCATGTGAGCAAAGGGCATCTCCAACGTTGCCACGACCGCAGCTGACTACCCTGGCACACCAAAACCCTCGTCCCTCGCGCCGTCGCGCGGTGCGTTCCCAGCCGGCACCAGCTGCCCGCATTCATGTCGTCCATTCATATGTCGTCGTTAAGAGGCTCGGTGCCCGAGGAACCAACTCCGGCGACTTAATGACGCACCCGGACGCTTGGCCTCACCGGAATGCGCTACTTAAAGCAGCAACGCCCAGCTTACCTCCACACCATAGCGCATCGTCCTCCTACCTGGCACCACATCCGCCATGACCGCAAGTGCGAATGCTCTGCGGGAAAGCTTGTCTTCGGGGATGAAGCTCGAGGTCGCCTCCCTCGCTCAAGTCGCCTCTCGCGACGCAATAGCGGCGTTGCCGGACGCGGACGCGACCGCACAAGCGGTGGCCACGCTGGCGGCCGACGACAGGAGCACCGTCAGCCACGCGCCCTACTTGCCGCCGTCCAACGTCCGGCACCGCCGAGGTCGGGGACTCCTCCGACGATGAGTAGGGCATGGGAGGCAGCAGGGCATGGTGTGCCAACTGGCCGGTCCGTATCCCGTGTTCTACTCTTCCTCGCCGGAGACCGCACCTTCACTTCACGGGTCTTGAACCCCGCCCCCGTACATAGAGATCGCAGATGGAGGACGTCGGTCGCCGCCGTAGAATAGGTTTAGGGCCGGGTTTCTTTTATTTTTCTGTCCTATAAAAGTTCGAAATGTAATGAAAATCTGCCGTGTTTGCATTAATCTCGGCCGGTGTATATGAACTTTCACAATAATATACATATTGTAGGAGTACTAGCAAGATGCCCGTGCGTTGCACGGAAGATCAAGATCTTGTCGGAGAAAAGGATGAACGAGGGAAAGCCTTATCTGCAAATGTGGAGAGGAGTGCGGGTAAATTGTCATAGTTTCCTTCCTATCCGTTAGATATAGATCGGACGGCCTATATTGCAGGATGACAGGCACACCATCATCACCAACTCTGCTTTTTATTGAACCAAGACAAATCTAACATGCGAAGTAAAATAAACACATAGGGTCTATACATACACAAATTATCTTAGGCACTCCAATAGTACGTCCACTACACATTCACGCATTTCACATCTTTCTACATCTACGGGAACCTACGAACGGGTTAACGTAAATTGCCTCTCTCTCTCTCTCCTCCCCTGATTTTCATGGTGGTTAGCCCCTCCCTCCCCCCAATCTACAATCAAGAGCTCACATGTTTCACATTACGTTAATTACGTAACTGGGATTACGTAGGTGTAGCATTACTCGTCCTAAAAAACCCAACTAAGCCAAGCTCCCAGCATATCGCGCGGGAAAAGACCCGGCCGCGCCGTTTTAGTCGGGATTACCGGATTACTAGTAGTAGTATCGATGGATCACGCGAAGCAACAATTTTTTTTGAGGGGGCGAAGCACCTAGTTTAAAAGGAAAAAAGGCGGTACACTCACAACACTCTTGTCGCGGTCGCATTGCACCCCACACACGTTCGGTCCTGCACACGCCTCACGCAAACGGAACGCACTTCGGCTTGCCTCTTCATTGACACGTGGGACTGCACTTGGAGAAACCGACCATGCGCCAAACTCCCCCCGCCCACCGCGCGAAAATCCACCCCCCCCCACACCCAATAATTCCCCCCAAAACCGATTCAACCGCCCTTCGGCCAACTAGCCAATAATATTCCCCAAACCCCCCTCCCCCCTGTCCCCCTCCACTCCATTCGCTCCGCCAAAGCCGCCCTCCCCGCCGCGCTGATATGTCGGCGCCGCGGTTCGGCGATCCTCTCGCTCCCACAGTACGCTCTCGTAGACTGTCGTCCTCTAGCCGCGCCACCACCTCTGGCTACGTTCTTGTGGAGGCGCACGGCGGTTAGCGCCGCCACCGCTGGCAACGTTCGTGTGGAGACGCACGGCGGTCAGCTTCTCCCACGGTACGTGCATTCTAGACTAAGGCCCCGTTCATGTCGGTGTAGCGCTGAATGTTAGCTGATAGACGCTGTTAATCTCACTGTTTGCCGAAGTAGTTTAATGTCAATATGCTCTGCTTAAGAAGCTTCCTTGCCCTGTTCTGCACTCAATCTGCTTAGCTGAGATGGCATGCCAAGGCCGATTAGTTGCTAAAATATCCTACCATATATTTATTGTGACGTAGATTGCCATGGTCTAGTAGCCAATCTGTTAGGTGAAATAGCTCTACACCGTTTTATACTCGATCTTTGTTGCTGCGATGGCCTTCGATAATTCGATGGCTGTGTGCTCGGCCTCATTGACTGCTGAAACAACCTGCCATAATTTGGCACTCAAATCTGTTTACTAAATTAGCTTTACATATATTTCGTTACTTAGATCTGCTCGTCCAAATATCTTGCCATAGCTTTAGACATCGACCTAGGTATTTTTTTCTAGACTTCATAAAAAAGCATATATGTTTTTCCTATAATATCTACTAGAAGAACTAATTTGTATGTCTAACAGATGGACAGGACTTGGATAACTTCTGCTCAAAGATTATCCGCTGCATATGTCGAGGGGGTTGAAAACTTCATGAACTTTATCAGAGCTGAGTACGGTGGTCCGAAATCAGATGTGCTCTGCCCGTGTAGCAGTTGTATGAATTCAGTTACAAGACCCCGGTCAACTGTGCAAAATCATCTACACTTGTATGGGATGTCGGTCACATATACTAGGTGGGTTCATCATGGTGAAGCTGTGAACGTCAATGTTATTGACTACGTGGAAGCAGCAGATCACCATCTTGATCTGCCTGATGCTCAGGTGGAAGAGGAGGAGGAGGTGGTGGTGGCAGAGCCAGTGAGTTTGACCAACATTGAAACAATGCTACGAAATGCTCGTGCATTCCGTGAACTTTCAGCTGCAGAAGAAAAATGGTGGGACCGCATGTTGGAACAATGCAACGTTGCTGTCACCCCAGGAAATAAGCTGTCAGTATTCTCACCTATGGTCACCTTTCTTCAGGTGAAGACATCTGAGCGGATGACCAACAAATCATTCGATGCGATGTTGGCTGCTTTCCGCAAATCTTTCCCAGATGCGTCTGAGCTGCCACACACCTACAGTAAAATGAAAAATTTCCTTCGTGCAGTTGGAATTGGATATGATATGATCCATGTTTGTAAGAATAATTGTGTTCTGTTCCGGAAGGATTATGCCAACTTAAGTGAATGCCCGAAATGCAAATCATCAAGATAGAAAGATGGCGATGCTGTGAAGAGGATTCCTCATAATGTTCTGAGACATTTTTCAATTACACCAAGATTGCAGAGGTTGTTTCATGATGCTGAAACAAGAGAGGATGTACTATGGCATTCTAGGAACCAGGAGTACAGAGATCATAATGTAATGAGCCATCCATCTCATGGTAGTGAGTGGAAAAGCTTCAATGATAAACACAAAGAGTTTGCTGCTGACCCGAGAAACATTAGACTTGGCTTAGCTTCAGATGGATTGAACCCATTTGGCCACCAGAGCGCCACATATAGCATGTGGCCAGTGCTTGTTATCCCTTACAACATGCCTCCAAATGTCTGCACCAAAGAATCAAACTACATGATGGCCTTGCTCATCCCATGTCCAAAAAGTCCTGGAAAGGATTTTGATTTGTTCATGAAGCCTCTTGTGGAGGAACTTCAACAGCTATGGAAGGGTGTTCTCACTCGAGACCTATATAGCAGCCCACCAGCTGATTTCTTTCTGCGTGTTGTTATAATTTGGTGCATCCATGATTATCCGGCTTTGGGCACTATGTCAGGGCGAACGACACATGGTTACAATGCATGTGTTCGCTGTGACAGGAATCCGCTGTCATACGCAATACTTACCAAGATCTGTTACATTGGACACCGCCGTTTCCTTGCCAAGGACAAGCCGCATCCTAGAAAATATCAAAGACATGTGTTCAATGCAAAGCATGAAAACCGTGATGCGCCAAAGAGGCTCACCGCCGATGAGTTGCAAGTGGAATTAGAGAAGGTCAGGCATATTACACCAGGAAACCATCCTGGTAATGGTAGCGGGAAAAGGAAGCATGGCAGGGTAGAAGAGAGATTATTCTTTACCCGCAGGTCCACTTTGTGGGACTTGGAGTATTGGGAAGATTTGGATCTGTGGCATAATCTTGATGTGATGCACATCGAGAAAAATATATGTGACAGCATTATCGGCACACTTCTTAATATTGAAGGCAAGACGAAAGATACCTTAAAATCTAGGATTGATTTGACACACCTGGCTATCAGAAAGGATTTGCACGTGCAAGATGAAGGTAAACCACGGGATATGGCACCAACTGTGTACGTCTTGGACAAGGTAAAAAGAAAAGAATTCTGCGAGGTCCTGTCACGTGTGAGATTCCCACATGGATTTGCTTCCAACCCTGAAAGGAGAGTCAGTGCAGATGGAAACAAGGTACAAGGGTTGAAAACTCATGACTGCCACGTCCTACTTCAAAGGGTTTTACCTGTTATCCTTAGAGGATTGGGCCACCCTGACTTATACAGAGCAGTTGAAGAGTTGGGACAATTCTTCAGGGAACTCTGCAGTAGGAATATCAGGATAGATGCTTTGGAGTGTCTTAGAGACAAGATACCAACTATCCTATGCGACCTTGAGAAGATATATCCTCCAGCCTTCTTTGATGTGATGGTGCATTTGGCTGTTCATCTACCTGATTAGGCACTACTTAGAGGTCCAGTACAGTATGGCTGGATGTACCCTATTGAAAGGCGGCTAGGCACTTTCAAGGGCTATGTTAGGAATAGAGCTAGACCCGAGGGTTCCATTGCAGAGGCCTACATTGCTACAGAAGCGTTGACATTCTGCTCAAAATACATTGAAACAGCTGATCAGCTTAGCAAAGAGGTGGGTGAAGACAATCCCGAGCTCAATGTTTTCGATTATTCTGTTCGAGTTACAGGGAAGAGTCGACAAGAGGACAAACCTAAAGATTTGGACAAAATGGTTTGGTATGTGTTGAATAACTGTCCTGAGATACTACCTTATATCAAGTAAGTGCAGTACTGCAGCTTATATATCGTAATCTACTAAACTTGCAGCACATTCTTATATATTTAGATGTTTGACGCGATCACTATGTTGTGCAGCATCTACAAAGAGGAGTTACTGCCGCAAAATCCAAGAAACATTGACAAACTGGTTATGGCAGGATTTGCGAAATGGTTCAAGAACCATGTAAGCTTTTGAAGTGCACTGTCAGTTTTTTTAATATATTGAGTACATAAGATGATCAACTTGTCTATTTTCTAACCATAGGTTAAGAAGATGCGGGAGGATGGGCAAGCAGTTGATGATGCCCTTTACTCACTAGCAATGGGTCCTGATACTCGGGTAAGACATTATGAATCTTGCTTTGTTGGAGATGTGCGCTACAACACCCTTGCACGAGACGAAGGCAGGAAGACACAAAACAGTGCCATCATGAGCATGGATACGTATGACAAAGAGACAACTGAAATGTATGCTAACATAACAGACATTGTTCAGTTGCAGTATATCTCCAGTCTCGAGGATCATCGGTGTGTGGTTCTGTTGTGTTGTCGTTGGTATAACCTGTTTTCCAGGATCGCAAAACCCAGAGCTGATGATTATTTCAAATCCATCAATGTCAAGGTGGCGTACCAGACCAACGAGCCTTTTATTTTGGCAAATCAAGCAACACAGATATTTTTCTTGGAAGACACATTTGCACATAGCGATGACTGGAGAGTATTGCAAAGGTTTGAGCAGAGGAATTCGTTTAATGAAGTTGCACAACAAGATGATGCTTACACTGCTCTTGATGTACAAGATAACACAGATGTTCCTAATATCTTTGAGAACCCTCACATCAATCACGCCGGTGAAAAGATTGCATGGCGTGCTGTGGACATACAAGAGTTGATCAAGAAGAAGCCAACGTTCGAGGACGAAGAAGAAGATGACACCGTGGGGAATTACGATTCAGACTGATACACATGGCGAAGATGTTGACGCTGCTGCCGCGGATGATGATTACATTGCTTTTGTCGTATTTGCCTGTCAGAAGACATTTTTTTATCTACTATGTGAAATTGTGTTTGCTATGACAACTGAAACCTGATGAACATGTTGTTTAGTATTTTGCTGTGAGAACATCACTTGTTATGTATGTTGATTTTTGTTTGGTGATTGTATGACAACTAAAACATGATGACATTGTTGTTTAGTTGTACTCATATTTGGTTGTGAAACTTGAATTTGATGACATAGTTTGCTGTTGGACTGCAATTTGCTCGACGTCTTCGAATGAGAACAAAGCTGACCCGACAGGGCCTCTGCTATTTATTTATTTATTTATATGAGAAAAAGGGGATACCCCTGATTTCCATTAATAGAAATCATTAGATGTTCACAACACTACGCCCAGCCTGCAACACAGGTTTCATTCATTACTAGTTTCAGCAAAGTGCTCATGTTGTAGCCACTGAATACATCACGAGTGCTACATACACTTCAAATAAAGAGACAATCATCCTACAGAGCACATCGATTTTGCCCATTATCTTCACAAGCTCTTTCATCTCCTCATTGCTGTCAAGGCCGTTCAGCAGCTGTTGCTTGGCCATGATCAGAGGAACTGCATCTTTAACCTTCTGCTCTGCACCTTCCTCTTCTACCGTTCCTTCAGTTACTTGTCCAACACCCCAACCTGCTGGTATTGGGATTCCTCGGCTAACCAAATAATCAGCATAGTTGCATTCCCCCACATCAGCAACTTCCCAGAAATACAAATCACACGAATCTTCCCTTTTCTACACGAATCAAATTGGAAGATCATCAACCAAACTATTAAAAAAAATCAGCAACTGAAAGCAGCAGAACAACACTTAAACATATTATTACCCCATGATTCGGGCATTTGTAGAAGACTCGGCCAGGGTTGCAGATTGTGGTTGAGACGCCACGGATGACTCTGCGTGATTTGCAGCAGTGGCACCACACTAACGGCAGCGGGTTGCGATGAGCAATCGGCTGCGGTGCGCGTGCCGGCGGGGGTGTGATGAGACCCACAGGCGATGGTACGGGTGGCGACTTGGCGCATATCTGGTTGTTGCTTGCTGAAGAGCAGGTGGACGAGCAGCCAGCGGACATGGTTGCTGCGGCCAGAGCTTCTGATGCTAGGCAGAGTAAGTAGAATAGAGGAGAAGCGAACGTTGGATATGTCAGTTTCATTACTTGCAAAGTAGCATAGCACCATATATAGTCATAGTCTAGGTTTGGATTCGAACCAGCTACAGGAGCACGTCTTTCTTTTTTCTAAAACTTGGCAACGTCTCTTTACTGGTACACTAGCTTGTTCTGTACGCCTTCCCAAGTCTTTGATTTTCTTTCCCTTTTTTTGCGAGGAAGGAAGGAGGAAAAATTGAGAGTTCCTGGGACTCGAACCCAAGACCTCTCGGTTGAAAACCAAGGGTGCCAGTCACTTATGTGGCGAACGTTCCCTGTGAGGAGGACGGCAGACGAACGCATTTTCCTCGCAGTTTTCTTCCTATATATAAAAAACTATGCTACTTGGTGTCCGCTTAGTCAACAAACGATTGTGCCAACCTTGACCGTTGGATTGACATTCAACGTCTGTCGCATTTCTTCAGTCTCTTCGTCCTCGAGCCGCCAAAGCCAAACCAGCGCCGGCGGGACCGCCTGCTCCCGCCTCCCACGACTGGTTGTGGTCTTCCCCGGCTCCTGTTCGTTCCCGTCCGAGGCCTCACCATCGTCCTCCGCCTTGGTTCGCTCGCCGCGGCGCCGCCCTCCGGTGTTGTGAACATGGTCAACAACCGAGAGGAATAAGGAGATGACTATACATGGTGAGGATGACAGTAGGGACCCAGCAGCGCGCGCAGTAATTTTGTTTTTTCGGGACGGAGAAGGGTATCAACTGGGTTGTGCGGGACCCGTGGCCCGTCTAGCCCAGGCTTTTATTTCATATGTTTAGCACATGACCAGCCCAGTTTGTTTTTTTCCTTTCTAAAAATGGCTAGCCAGATATTTTGTTTTTTGCAGAATAACCAACGTAGGCCTACTTGCTTTTCTACGCCCTGCTGGGCCAGAAATCTTTCAAGACGAGGAGGGATGCATTTTGCCCAGAAAATGGGCTATAAGTAATAAGAAATGGGCTATAAGTAATAATAAATGGGCTGTAAAATGAAAAAATACAGCAAAGAGGCAATTAGTTCCAAAATAGTGTTTTCTTTTGGATTTTGATATTTTCAATTTCATTGTTTTCGTGCGGGTAAAATTTCCTTGAATTTAAATTAAGGTATATTTAGATTTAAAATTAATTTGAATCTGGCTAGAAATTTCGGGTTGTATGCTGTTTGGGATAGATTTGGAGGCTGACTTGTGGGTCTACTAGGTTGACGTGTACTTTGGCTTTGTCAACTTAGTCCACAAACGATTCTAGCAGCAGTGACCATCGGATGTGAATCCAACGGCCGTGCTGCTTCTTCAATATCTGATCTTCTTGCTCCAGCCGCCCAAACCAGCTCCGGTGGGACTGCCTGCTCCCGCCTCCCGTGGCCGGCTGTGCTGCCGCACAGGCCGCACCGCCCCACCCTACTTCATTGCTGGCCAGACCATTCCTCTACTCACCCACACCTCCTGTTATTTTCCGGCGACGGCAGCCGGACCAGTAAACCCTCGTACTCCCCACCGCGTGGGCAACCATTGCCGAGTCTTCTCCGGCTCCGTGTCGTTCCCTTCCTAGGCCTCGCCGTCGTCCACCGCCATGGTGCTATCGGCGCGGCCTAGTCAACGTGGTCAACGAACGACATCCATCGGTCGTGGACTGTACGCGCAAAATAATGATTCCTCCACCTGACAGCTGCGACCCACCGGAAGGTCCTCTGTATTTCGTGAAAAAAACGTTCCCCCCGCTGACATGTCGGACCCACCAGCTATATCTTCGCACGCAAGGAAGTGCATCCTTATTACGCACACAAAAAATGAATACCCCCTGCTAGCTGGGACCCACCATAGTGGGAGGATGACTTGTGGGCCAACTAAGTTGACAGTGACGGAGGGCTTTGTCAACTTAGTCAATATGAACGATTCTAGCTCCAGTGACCGTACGATGTCCATCCAACGGCCGCAGTGCTTCTTCAACCTCTGGTCTTCTTGCTCCAGCCGCCCAAAGCAGCGTCGGCCGTGCCGCATGCTCCTGCCTGCCGTTGCCGGCTATGCTGTCGCGGAGGCCTCACCGCCCCCTACTATTCCCACCGCTGGCCAGGCCCTGCGGCGACGGCAGCCTCACACCGCAGCCGAACCAGTGAACCCTCGTACTCCTCTCCGCGCGGGCTTCCACTGCCACGTCTTCCCCGGCTCCGCGTCGTCCCCTTCCTAGGCCTTGCCGCCGTCCACCGTCGTGGTGCTCTCGGCGTGGCCTGGTCAACGTGGTCAAGGAACGACTTCCATCGGACGTGGACTGTACGTGGAGAGGCTGACAGCTGGGTCCACGGCCGCAGCAAGAAAGTGCCTCCTTATTACGCGGAAAATAATGATTCCTCCACCTGACAGCTGGGACCCACCGGACGGGCCACTGTATTTCGCAGAAAAAAGGTTTCCCCCTGACTGCTGGGACCCACGAGCTTCATCTTCACACGCAAGGAAGTGCGTCCGGGCAAAAAAACAATTCGCCCCCTGACTGCTGGGACCGACCAGCTACACCTTCGCACGCAAGGAAGTGCGTCCGGGCAAAAAAAAAAACGATTCGCCCCCCTGACTGCTGGGACCCACCAGCTACATCTTCGCACTCAAGGAAGTGCGTTCGGGCAAAAAACGATTCGCCCCCTGACTGCTGGGACCCACCAGCTACATCTTCACAGGCAAGGAAGTGCGTGACAGTCGGGACCCACCTGGTCGAAGCGTATGTAGCATTGTCATTCTGGTCGCGAAAGTGTACGTACATACTGGTCGATGTAGAGGCGCGCACGTGTCATAGTAGAGGCGTGCACGTGTCGTAGTACAGGCGCGCACGTAGCATGTACACGTACGTATAGCGGCCAGGGTGCAACGAAGAAAATACGGCCATGTATGTGTACATACGGGTGGGGTCTCGAACGCCTACTCGCGCATACGTACGGCCAGGGCTCGTGTACATGGCTGGGTCGGAACGGAGAAACAGCGTCGTCGTCGTGTTCATGGGGAGGCAACGGAATGCGTCGTATTCATGGGGAGGCAACGGAGCACGTCGTGTTCGTGGGGAGGCAACGGAATGCGTCGTGTTCATCGGGAGGCAACGGAATGCGTGGGAGCCAACCGGTTGGGTCGGAAAGGAATGCGTGGTCGTGTTCATCGGGAGGGCTTGGACGGAACATGTGATGGAAACGGGACCTGGCGTACCACAAAACGGAGGAAATTAGACTATAGTAATTCCCTGCTAATGGTGCCACATCACCTCCATCACTGTAGTTAATCTCGGGTTAGTTCAAAACCGATTCAAATTCAAAATTGAATTAAAGGCAAACAACAAAAGTTTCCAAATATTAAAACTAAAATGTTCTATATGTGCCGAATAATTCATAAGTAAATATGGTGAAGAAACCACTTTGTTATAAAATGCTTAA
Organism: Triticum aestivum; assembly: GCF_018294505.1. NCBI lineage: Eukaryota > Viridiplantae > Streptophyta > Magnoliopsida > Poales > Poaceae > Triticum > Triticum aestivum. The sequence goes on from NC_057796.1 coordinate 391,039,188, forward strand.
ATGCTTAAAATAAATAAAACAACAGCAAAAAATTTATTAAAAGCCTTTTATAATTTATAAAATGTTAAACTACTTTCTATTGGGTAACCAAATTGTAGCGGGAGTATTATATTTAGTAATGCTAACTTAGACACTGTTTTTATAGTTTATAAAACTAAACCTAAAAGGAACTAGAAATAAAACAGAAATAGAAATAATAATAATAATAATAATAATAAAACAGAAAATGCCACCCCCCCCCAGCTGGGCCAAGTGGCCCAGCTGGCCACCACACTAGGCCGGCCCAGCTCCCCTGACTATAACCACCGGGTCCAGCCCCAAACCCTAACCTATCCCCACTCCCCCCTGATCCGCCGCCACCCACAGGGGCGCTCGCGCGCACGCATGAGTCCTCGAGGGAGAGGAGGTCCCTCATGCCCGACGCCGCGTCCGCGACCCCTCTGACCGCCTCGCCGCCCGTTCGCCCCCGCCGCACGACACCGTCACCGGACTGCCTCCGCGTCGCACCGTCGTCTCCGTCCTCCTCCTCGTCCCCCACTGCCCGTGCCCTACAATCCCGGCGAGGACCCAGGTCCTCCTCCTCCCCGTGCCCTCACGCCGGCGCTCGCCCGCACCACCACACCGTTCGGTCCGCGCGCCCTAGCACGGACCCTCACGCACGCGCGCCCGCGGCAACTGCGCCCCACCTGCGCCCGGCCTCGCGACTCTGCCATCCGCCCGCTCACTGCTGGCCCCTCGCGCTCACCACCACTGCTCCCGCCTAGCACCGCCGCTCCCCACGGCCCCTACTAGCCGGCCCGCGCGCGCCCGTCGTGGCCGCGTCCGGCCACTGCACTCCGCCGCTGCCCTCGTTCGCCGCTGTGCCGCTGCGTGCTCCCGCGCGCTGCAGCCAGGACCGCGCCCTGCGTCCACCCCCTTCTCCGCCCGGCCGCTGCTCACTGGAGCTCCGCGCCGCACTGCATCGCTCCCACCGGCCACCCCCGTGCCTCCGCTCGCCCCGCCGGCTCGCCCGGTGCCACATGGCCCAAGGCCGCGCCTCGCCGGCGCCCCGCCGTCGGCGCCCGGGTCCACCCCGTCGAGCGCCCGTAATCGCCCGCACCAATAGCCCACTATGGCCTCTGTGCCACTTGACAACGGGCCCCACGCCCAGAGAATGTTAAAAAAAGAATTACAAAAAAATATAAATAAAACAAATAATAAAAATAAAATTAATTAATTAACTAAATTAATTAAGTTAATTAATCCTGTTTAAATTAATCTAATTAATTAGTTAATTTAATTAAACAGTAGTTAATTAGCTAACAACCCCTGACAGGTGGGACCCACCTGTCAGGTTGACCAGGTCAACGGTCAACGTTGACTGCTGACGTCATGCGGACGTCATGCTGATGCATTAATTAAATTTCGAATTAAATTAATTTATTAAATTCTAAAAATGATTTAAATCTTTAAAATTTAATATAAAATAAACCGTAGCTCGGATGGAAAAACTTTGTACATGAAAGTTGCTCAGTACGACAAGACGAATCCGAATACGCAGTCCGTTTGTCAGCCACACGTTCCTAGCATAGCGAACATGGAACTTCCCCCCTCTGGTCCGTCTGTCCGAAAACGCGAAACATCGGGAATACTTTCCCGGATGTTCCCCCCCTTCGCCGGTACCACCTACTGCCGCGTTAGGACACACCTAGCACCGCTCATTGTCATGTCACGCATCGTCATGCTTATGTTTGCATTGTATTTACTGTTTCTTCCCCCCTCTTCTCTCCGGTAGACTACGAGACTGACACTGTTGCTGCCCAGTTCGACTACGGAGTTGACGACCCCTCCTACTTGCCAGAGCAACCAGGCAAGCCCCCCCTTGATCACCAGATATCGCCTATTCTTCTCTATACTGCTTGCATTAGAGTAGAGTAGCATGTTACTGCTTTCCGTTAATCCTATACTGATGCATAGGCCTGCCCTTGCTTCTACTGTTGCTACCTTTACCTGCAATCCTACATGCTTAGTATAGGATGCTAGTTTTCCATCAGTGGCCCTACATTCTTGTCCGTCTGCTGTGCTATACTATCGGGCCGTGATCACTTGGGCGGTGATCACGGGTATATACTTATATACTCTATACATGACACATGTGGTGACTAAAGTCGGGTCGGCTCGTAGGAGTACCCGCAAGTGGATCTTTGTGGCGGAACGACAGGGCAGGTTGAGACCGCCTAGGTGAGAGGTGGGCCTGGCCCTGGACGGCGTCCGCGGTTACTTCGACATAACACGCATAACGAGTTCTTGGTATTTGATCTGAGTCTGGCCATTTGGTCTATACGCACTAACCATCTACACGGGAGTAGTTATGGTATCAAGGCGTCGTGGTATCAGCCGAAGCCTTCATGACGTCAGCGACTGAGTGGCGCACGCCGGATTGGACTGGAACGCCACTAGGCTAGGTCTGCTTCCGGCCGCGTACGCAACGTGCAGGTGTGCAATGGGCGATGGGCCCAGACCCCTGCGCGCATAGGATTTAGACCGGCGTGCTGACCTCTCTATTGTGCTTAGGTGGGGCTGCGACGTGTTGATCTTCCAAGGCCGGGCATGACCCAGAAAAGTGTGTCCGGCCAAATGGGATCGAGCGTGTTGGGTTATGTGGTGCACCCCTGCAGGGAAGTTTATCTATTCGAATAGCCGTGTCCCTCGGTAAAAGGATGACCCGGAGTTGTACCTTGACCTTATGACAACTAGAACCGGATACTTAATAAAATACACCCTTCCAAGTGCGAGATACAACCCGGTGATCGCTCTCTAACAGGGCGACGAGGAGGCGATCGCCGGGTAGGATTATGCTATGCGATGCTACTTGGAGGACTTCAATCTACTCTCTTCTACATGCTGCAAGATGAAGATGGCCAGAAGCGTAGTGTTCGACAGGATTAGCTATCCCCCTCTTATCCTGGCATTCTGCAGTTCAGTCCACTGATATGGCCCTTTACCCATATACCCATGCATATGTAGTGTAGCTCCTTGCTTGCGAGTACTTTGGATGAGTACTCACGGTTGCTTCTCTCCCTCTTTTCCGCCTTTCCTTTCTACCTGGTTGTCGCAACCAGATGCTGGAGCCCAGGAGCCAGACGCCACCGTCGACGACGACTCCTATGACACTGGAGGTGCCTACTACTACGTGCAGCCCGCTGACGACGACCAGGAGTAGTTAGGAGGATCCCAGGCAGGAGGCCTGCGCCTCGTTCGATTGGTATCCCAGTTTGTGCTAGCCTTCTTAAGGCAATTGTTTAACTTGTGTGTGTACTCAGATATTGTTGCTTCCGCTGACTCGTCTGTGATCGAGCACTTGTATTCGATCCCTCGAGGCCCCTGCTTGTATTATGATGCTTGTATGACTTATTTTTGCATTAGAGTTGTGTTGTGATATCTTCCCGTGAGTCCCTGATCTTGATCGTACACATTTGCGTGCATGATTAGTGTACGGTCAAATTGGGGGCATCACAAGTTGGTATCAGAGCCGACTGCCTGTAGGAATCCCCCTTTCCAACTCCTTGGCCGAAGTCGAGTCTAGGCATTACAAAACTTTTACTAACATGGCTGTGTGTCTTATGGGCCCACGTCGCCATTGGGTAATACTAGGATCTTTTACTCCTCGACCTTTACTCTGGGAATCTGAGCTCTCTTCTATTCGGGTTAAGTGAATTTTGCTAAATCTAACATTAGGATCTCGTTATCACTTTCACCCGGAGAGCCCCTTATTACTGATGATCGTCTGCTGCCCGTGAAGACCCTGAAGCTACTCTCCGCTGATAACCCGAGAACTTGTGTTCATCGCTTTTGCAATTCCCTTTCATCGATAAACTCCTATGGATAACCACGTATACTCGCCACTCATAGAATGTTTCCCAGTTGATCTTGTTATTACAAGATACCCCGAAATTCTCTCTGTTGTTCCGAGAATTCTTTGAGCTTACTACCTTGCTGTTCTTTGTCACCTGAATACCCCTACGGATAATTCTCGCACTTACCGAGTATCCGCTCATCCCCAGTTGATTCAAGTATTCCACAATAGTCTTCAAAATACTATTCGATCTTCCGAAAATCCTCAGGAGCCTATTGCTCTTGAAATTCTTGTTTGCTTGCATTATGGTTAACCCCATAAGTCTCGTAATCTTATTTGCATCTCTTGTCATTATCATTTTAAGTCTGTTGATTCAATTTGTTGCGAATGCTCGCAATCCTCAATCATATCCTAGAATTCATTCTTCCGGCTCAGACGTCATTTTAAACGTGAGCTGGATCTCGACCTATCAAATTGCCATCGATTGTACCCCTAAGCCTACTTAACTTATCCATCCTTGATCAGAGCGTTGCTTCTGACCCCCTGATTTGGAAATCATAATTCTTTTGCATTTGAACTTTGAGTTAGTCAGTTGTTTCTATAATCAGATCTCCTTGCATTCTTCTTCCTCTGGTTGAGTACCGATGCTCACATCAGATCCCTTGTGGACCATCGGTTCCTTTGTTGGATTTTATCCGACAGTGTCCTTCATATTGAATAACCTTGTGAGCCTTTCCATGGGTATATAATGCCTTTGGTAAATTGTATCATCTGTTTTTGAACAATGCTCTTCTTTCGAGCTTGTAATATTTACTCCGAAGTTTGTGGTATATGTTCCTAAGATGCCTTGATGGGTTGAACCTATGCCTTTCATAATATGTGTGAACTCGAAAGTTTTCATGAGTCATACTCTTCTGGTATTTTGCCAGATAAAAAATTTCAACACTGCAACTTCATCAAACACGAGAAGTGAATGAAAGGTTATGCATTGAAGAAGTGGGAGTCGACCTTGAACTTTGCGTTCATGCCCATGGACACGATGTAGATCTTATCATTAAAGCTTTTCTTAAATTAATTATTCCCTTGGTATAAGTTCATCTTATATCTGGGATCTGGCCTTTTGCAATCGTGGTTCCGACCATGTTCTCCTTTAAACACCATTTCTCGTACAAGTTAGGCACTTGTCTTCTGCAGAGCAATACCCCAGTCCAACCTCTACTTTGGTTTGTCATCGAGTATTACCCCCCCTGGTATCTCGAGATTATCACGGAACTGCATAACTTATTATGAGTTCTCCATCAAGTGCTACATTCTCATTGATTCCAATTTTTCACGGGCTTCGAGTTTTTAAACACTCAAAACCACCGATAACTGAATCGAGTCCGCACTGCGATTAAACAACTCTTAGTAATCTTCTTTACTTATGAGTTTGTACCCGATCACGTCATTCCTAGCCTGATTGGCTACATCAATATCGTGCAACTTTTCAACTGTGTGCTACCTGGTCCTTAATCCCGAAGCACGACTTTCGACGATGAGCTAAGCTTACGTCGATCTTTCTCGTCATATCATTTCACCTTGAACAACAAGCTTGATTTCGAGTTTGTGTCGTACCCATGGTTCCAATAACCTTTCGCTTTCATCATTCCTTTGATTTGATGTCATCGTCGATCAATTTCATCTTCTTGAAAACCTCTCGACAAATTTGTCGTGATCATTGTCAACAATTTGACTTCTTCCAAGTTGCGTGTCGAAATTCAGGATGAGAAATACCATCCTTGCCCCTCGATGAATTGTGTTATCATCGACAACATTCTTGCCTTCCCCCCAACACAAACTTGTTCATATTTTGTGTTGTATCTTGACTTCCCTGCTATCCAACCTATGTTATGTTCTACCGTGGAGTATTACCATCTTTGATGTCCAGAATGTCGTGAGCATTACTCCACCTCTTAAGAATTCTTGGTACAGTGATACTTCTCCCCATCACCATTCTTTCTTGGTCCCCGTGTTGTTTCTAAAAGGAATACCGACAAATGGTCTGTGATGTGTAAATTCTAAACTTCTAGCAACCCTATTGCTTTGAAGTTATTGGTCCATAGTTTCATTCTACGTCTATGGCTTAATGAATCATCATTCGAACATTGATTGTGCTACCTAGCCCATATTTCGGGTGCACATTTCAACCAATGTTTAACTGTGTATGTTTTCCTCGAGCATACATCATTAAGTCATTCGATCTAGCTAATGTTATCTCCTTGTTCACATAGTGGTGGAAATCCATCTTTCGGAAATCTGAATGGATTCTCGCTGAGTCAATCAGTCACCTCCTCACCTCTCCTTGATGTAATGATGAACCCTTATTCGGAACTCGCTTCCATAGTTCATCTCCCGAGAATCTTCGATGTCGTTTCGACAATTTGTGTTGCACCTTTCTTCTCAGGCATCCTGAGTCTGAGTTATCCTGACACCAATCAGGTCTGAATCTCGGTCAGATATGATGGTTGGAACATATTTCCAAGAGTTATAACATTGGCCTATTTATGACCCGGTAAGGTGATGACATGCCAAACACACCTGGCTGGAGGACCTATTGTTACAAGCTTTCCTTTTAGCAAGGTTAGCTATTCTTTCATGAGGAAATTGTAAGACCTATTCTACAAGTTGTTCCTGATGGATCCTTTCTGTATCCAAAGCCTGACCTTTGCTTGAATACATTGTCAATACTATCTCAAAGCATGTCACTGGTACTCCAATTTTCAATAAGAACATTTGAAGCACAATGCTAAATTTTCTTTATCAATTATCCATACACCGTTGTATGGGCCATGTCATGAAATTCCTCTCCCATTACCTAAATGGTTGTATACTTTCTATCCTGTCATGGATATCATGCTCTGCTTGTTCTTGGGAAGGATATACCCCCTGAAATAGTGTTTAAACACATTTTCCTTTCCATTGTTCTGTTTCATCTGATGATCACATTTTCCTTTCCATTGTTTGGTTGACCTTTCTTGTGATCTGTATGATCTAAGCAGTAATATTCTTCTGCTTATGTAAACACCTCGGTGTACAACTCTGTCAGTAAGACCCTGTTACTATTGTTGGTGACATTCTGGTAACCACCGATGGACGAGAACCTTGCCTATTGGTCCGCCTCGTTCAACGAGCAGGAAAATGGTTCTCTTTGTCCCTCGCCCTTGGTACCAACGTTGTTGCCAACATAACTGACAGGCTACCCTCTGACATGTCTTGCTATCATGACCGTGTAAGATGCCAACGGACTTCCTACTTTTAACCACATGGTGGGCCCATAACCCACAGTTCCACAGGATCGAAACCTGACTCTCCTGTACATCCCTGTTTCGAAGTTATCGCTTGTGCTTCGTTTCGTATGTAATTTGCGAGCCACCTTCCCAGTGATCAATTCTGGTATCGGACACAATACTTATTCCCGTTGCTCTGAACCCCTTTCACACTCTGTTTCAGGCAATGAACGATTGCCTATCCGCTTGAAACTTCTTATTGCATCGTCTTACTTTGCTCTCGATGTGTTTCATTTGCTCAACTCGAGAGATACTCATATGTTCATTCTTGGGATACCCCCAGATGATTCTCCCTTATAACATCCTATCGTTGTAGAGCTGCCCCTTACCTATTCGTAAGTACGATGGAGTTCCCCGAAGAAAGGACGACAACTTCATCATGATGCATTGGAATAAAGAATTGAAGACATCACCTAAAGGGATCAACTACTTCAGGAAGAGCAACCAAGACAGAGAAGAATCGTTCGAATTTCGTAACCTGAACTTTCCCCCTTACTCCCCTCTTAAATCTCGGGACGATATTTCTTGTAGTGGAGGAGAATTGTGACGCCCGGATAATTAGACTATAGTAATTCCCTGCTAAGGATGCCACATCACCTCCATCACTATAGTTAATCTCGGGTTAGTTCAAAACCGATTCAAATTCAAAATTGAATTAAAGGCAAACAACAAACGCTTCCAAACATTAAAACTAAAATGTTCTATATGTGCCAAATAATTCATAAGTAAATATGGTGAAGAAACCACTTTGTTATAAAATGCTTAAATGCTTAAAATAAATAAAACAACAGCAAAAAAATTATTAAAAGCCTTTTATAATTTATAAAATGTTAAACTACTTTCTATTGGGTAACCAAATTGTAGCGGGAGTATTATATTTAGTAATGCTAACTTAGAGACTGTTTTTATAGGTTATAAAACTAAACCTAAAAGGAACTAGAAATAAAACAGAAATAGAAAAAAAAAACAGAAAAGGCCCCCCCCCCCCCCCGCTGGGCCAAGTGGCCCAGCTGGCCACTACACCTGGCCGGCCCAGCTCCCCTGACTATAACCACCGGGTCCAGCCCCAAACCCTAACCTATCCCCACTCCCCCCTGATCCGCCGCCACCCACAGGGGCGCTCGCGCGCACGCATGAGTCCTCGAGGGAGAGGAGCTCCCTCATGCCCGACGCCGCGTCCGCGACCCCTCTGACCGCCTCGCCGCCCGTTCGCCACCCCCCCCCCGTACGACACCGTCACCGGACTGCCTCCTCGTCGCACCGTCGTCTCCGTCCTCCTCCTCGTCCCCCACTGCCCGTGCCCTACAATCACTGTGAGGACCCCGGTCCTCCTCCTCCCCGTGCCCTCACGCCGGTGCTCGCCCGCACCACCACACCGTTCGGTCCGCGCGCCCTAGCACGGACCCTCATGCACGCGCGCCCGCGGTCGACCGCGCCCCACCTGCGCCCGGCCTCGCGACGCTGCCATCCGCCCGCTCACCGCTGGCCCCTCGCGCTCACCACCACTGCTCCCGCCTAGCACCGCCGCTCCCCACGGCCCCTACTAGCCGGCCCGCGTGCGCCCGTCGTGCCCGCGTCCGGCCACTGCACTCCGCCGCTGCCCTCGTTCGCCGCTGTGCCGCTGCGTGCTCCTGTGCGCTGCAGCTATGACCGCGCCGTGCGTCCACCCCCTTCTCCGCCCGGCCGCTGCTCACTGGAGCTCCGCGCCGCACTGCATCGCTCCCACCGGCCACCCCCGTGCCACCGGCTCGCCCGGTGCCGCCTGGCCCCAGGCCGCGCCTCGCCGGCGCCCCGCGGTGCCCCGCCGTCGGCGCCCGGGTCCGCCCCGTCGAGCGCCCGTAACCGCCCGCACCAATTGCCCACTATGGCCTCTGTGCCACTGGACAACGGGCCCCACGCCCAGAGAATGTTAAAAAAAGAATTACAAAAAAATATAAATGAAACAAATAATAAAAATAAAATTAATTAATTAATTAATTATTTAACTAAATTAATTAAGTTAATTAATCATGTTTAAATTAATCTAATTAATTAGTTAATTTAATTAAACAGTAGTTAATTAGCTAACAGCCCCAGACAGGTGGGACCCACCTGTCATGTTGACCAGGTCAACGGTCAACGTTGACTGCTGACGTCATGCTGACGTCATGCTGATGCATTAATTAAATTTCGAATTAAATTAATTTATTAAATTCTAAAAATGACTTAAATCCTTAAAATTTAATATAAATTAAATCGTAGCTCGGATGGAAAAACTTTGTACATGAAAGTTGCTCAGAACGACGAGACGAATCCGACTTCGCAGTCCGTTTGTCAGCCACACGTTGCTAGCATAGCGAACATGGAACTTTCCCCCTCCGGTCCGTCTGTCCGAAAACGCGAAACATCGGGAATACTTTCCCGGATGTTCCCCCCCTTCGCCGGTACCACCTACTGCCGCGTTAGGACACACCTAGCACCGCTCATTGTCATGTCACGCATCGTCATGCTTATGTTTGCATTGTATTTACTGTTTCTTCCCCCCTCTTCTCTCCGGTAGACTACAAGACCGACACTGCTGCTGCCCAGTTCGACTACTGTCGGGTGGTAGGTGCGACATATGCCAACGGATGGCTTATCATAGTGGGTGCCAGTAAGACGTCGTCGGTGCCTGGAAACGGGATGAGGCGAAGACATGCACGCCGGCGAATCTTACCCAGGTTCGGGGCTCTCCGAGGAGATAACACCCCTAGTCCTGCTCTGCGGGGTGTCTGCATGATCACTAGATCAGAAAGAGTAGCTACAAATGCTCCTAGAGCTGTTGGGTTCAAGGGAGAAGAAGAACAAGGCCAGCTCTTATTTCCCTCTTTCTATGGTGTGTGTGTAACTCTAAGAAGCCAACCCTTTGCATGGGTGCCCTGGGGGGTTTATATAGGCCTACCCCCCGGGGGTACAATTGTAATCCGGCTGGGCGCTGGTCCCAGCCGTCAGTGTCTGCGCTCGCCGGCTTCTCCGCCGGCCGTTGGGGCCCGCCGACTGGTGGGTCCCGCCGGCTGCCGGCCTCTTGGTCGACAGGCCGGCCCCACCGCCTAGGGGTCTTGTCGGCGGCTGCTTACTGTAGCCTCATCCTTGATGACGAGGGCTTCGTCGAGGTAAGCGTGGCTACAGTGTGCCGCCTCGTGGGCTCTCACTGTAGCCTTACCTCGTCTTGTCCCCTTAATGTGGCACATGCTTCGAGGAAGGGGGTAGCCGGCTTCTGGGGGCCGGCTTCACCTTTGGCCGACTGGGGGAGGCCGGGCCGCCTTCGCGCCCCTCTCTGGCTAAAGGTGCCCGCCGCCCGTGGGCCGTACTGGCGTCTGTCGTGGGTGACGTTGAGGCTAGCATGGCTACAGTGCCGAGCCGGACGGGAGATGGCCGTCCCGTACGGCGTCCTGTGGCCATGCCTGCCTCGGGCTTCGGGGGTAATGGGCCGCACTGTGGCCACACCCCGTCTTGTCACCGTTATGTGGGTGTGGTTTTGGTGGGTGCTGTCATGGCCGGCTTCTTGGAGTCGGCGCTCTTCGTGGCCGACTCTGGGGAGTCGGCGTTCTTCATGGCCGACTCTGGGGAGTCGGCCATCCCGTGGTTATCTTGGGGGGAGGTTGGTGAGGATGGGTCGCCTTCTGAGAGTCGGCTTCAGAGGTAGCCGGCCGGGGAAGGCGGCCCAATGCTTGAAATGCTTGAAGGCCCAAATGGCCTGATAATTTTTGGAATAGCCAGGGGCAGTCGATTAGGCAACCCGTGGCTATTTACTCCGACAGTAGTCCCCGAAGCTGATTGGGTTTCGAGGTTGGGTAGGAGTCGAGAAGCTCGATCAGCTTCCTATCTTGGCAAGCCGGCAGTTGGGAGCCGGCTTTGGTTAGGCGCGTCGTTTTGGCCAAAAATTTCGGAATCGGAGGGCGGGAGCTCGCCAGCGCGTGCAGCGGGCCGCGGGCCGGCCACTTGCCGCCTGCGAACCACGTGGCCTCTCTAGGCTAAAAAAGCCTGCCAGCCCATGCGCGTGACGGGACGTCGCCGCAGGGCGGGGCCCGCCACGCCCACGCCTGGGCCCAGGTGTGGATTCTCTGCAGTCCGAAACCGCCCGCACGTCTCCCTGTGGCAGTTTCGGCACGCCTTTAGGGCGCAATAATCGCGAGGCATGGGGGGAGTGGGTGCAGTTAATCCCACGTCTCACCCCACGTCCGGCCTCCCCAGCTTCACCTTGCGAAGCTATAAGTAGGGGGAGGGGGAGAGTGGCAGGCTCTCGCACGCTCCTCCTCTTTCTGCCATCTTCTTCCTCCTGCCGTTTCTTGCAACAGCGCCTCGCTGCCGCGCTCTTCCACTACTCGTTCCTCCGCCGCCACGCTCGTTTTCGCCATGCCTCCCACCACGGAGGAGTATGGCGGGGATTCGGACGGCTCCAACGTCCACGAGGATCACGTCGAATTCCTCCGCAAGACGCGGCGGCTGCCCGGCGCGGACAAGGTGGAGGTCCGTCTCGCGCCGGCGAAGGAGATTACGCCGGAGCCGCGGGAGGGCGAGCGGGTGGTGTTCCGCTCGCATTTCTTCCGCGGCATCGGCCTGCCCGTGAGCGCCTTCTTCCGCTCTTGGCTCGAGTTCTACCAGCTCCAGCCGCACCACCTCACCCCGAACGCGGTGGTGCTGCTGTCTGCCTTCGTCACCCTGTGCGAAGGCTACCTCGGCGTCCTCCCTACCCTCGAGCTCTGGGGGGATTTCTTCCAGTCCAAGCTGGGCACACGCATGCAGGGCGTGCCGGCTCAGACTGGCGCCTTCATCGCGATGCGGAGGGTGGCTGCCGACAACCCCTTCCCCGTCATCACACTGATCCAGTCGGTGAAGTTATGGCAAAAGTCGTACTTCTACGTCAGGAACGTCGCCCCGCAGGGCGACTACGTCAACCTGCCGGCTTACATAGCCGGCCCACCGGCGGGCAGGCGGCCCCAGTGGTCCTACCGGGCCGTGACGCTAACGCCGGCTGGAAACGCGGCCATCGCCCGAGTGCGAGTGATGATCCAGTCGGAGGGCTTGTCGGGGCCCGACCTGCTGGCCGCCTTCGTAACGCGCCGGGTACTCCCGCTCCAGAGCCGCCCTCATCTGATCTGTCAGATGAGTGGCCAGCTCGATCCGAGCCGGATGTGTACCAAAGACATGCCGCACGACGAGGTGGCCTATATGGTGAACTACCTTGCGAACTGCAAACTCTCCGCAGAGTGGCAGTTCGGCAAGGAGCCATATTGCCGAGCCAATCCGCCGCCTACGGTATGTTCTCCTTGTCTCCTCTTCTTTTCTCAGTTTTGTCGCCAAGTTCCTTTGGCCGACTCTGACTAGTCGGCTTGTCTTCGACAAAGCACTCTTCTTCGGCCTGCCCGCGGGTCGGACGCGGAGCGCCGATTCGTCCCCGACCGGACGGAGTACGATCTGGAGGACCCCGACTTGGGGGCGGCTGCTATGGACGACAACACCGAGCCGGGTGGTGGCCGAGCCGGCGGCGAAGCAGGCGGCTCCGGGCATGGAGTCAGCTTCGACAACTGGCCGGACGACGACGAGGCCGAAGTCGTCCCGCGCCGTCAGCCGGCGTCTGGCCGCGGCGCGGGTTCCTCCGCTGCACCACCTGCTCGGGGCGGCGGGCAAAAGCGTCGTGTCGCGCAGGGTTTGTTCGGCAGTCGGACGAAGAAGCCCAGGGGCGGGGCGGCGGCGGCCAGGCGGGAGGAGGCGGCCGCGAAGGCGGCTCGCTTCCGCAAGACGGTGAAGCAACCGCAGACGGTGTCGGCGTAAGTTCAAACTCCTTTGTGTACTCTTTCTTTCTTTTCTCTGGTGACTCCTGAATCCTTGTCTTTTTCTCCAAACAACCAGAGCTCCGTTGTTGCTCGAGTGGGCGTCTGCCGCCTCCGTCGTTGAGTCGCCGAGGGGGTCTGGGAGCACCACTCGCCACGTGGATCCCCGTCCGACCTTCAAGCGGCGACGGAGCGGAACGCCGGGAGGTTCGGGAGGAGCGTGAGGCGCGGGAGGCGGAGGCACGGAAGGCTGCGGCCGCCCAGGCGGCGCAGGAGGAGGAGGCGGCGAAGGCGCGCGCCGACGCCGCAGCCAAGGCCCAAGCGGAGGCTGCAGCTGCGGCGATGGCGGAGGGGGCCTTGTTGGTCACCCCATTGCGTGTCGCAGCGCCTGGGGCCCCGGAGCCCCCGCCAGAAGAAGCCGGCGGTGACCAGCCGGGGCTGGAGAGGGACGACGACGTCGTCATCCTGGAGAGGGCGCCGGTGCCGACCCCGCCGGCTGGGACGGCTCAAGGCGGCCGACCTGATCCGCTGCCTCCGCAGTCGGCGGGGGGCGAGCCGGCCGCGAGGATTGAGCTGGCGGTCCGGATGCCGCCGAGCCGGCGCGCGGGGAAGGCTGCGTCGGAGCCACAGAAGGCTGCGTCGGAGCCACAGAAGGCTGCGTCGGAGCCGCAGCCGGCCGCGGGCTCCAGCTCGTCGGCCCAGGATGTGGAGGTGGCCAGTGCCACCTCAGGGTGGACGCCGGGCGGAGGGACGGCCGTGATGAACGTGGCCGCGCAGGACGTCCGGACCCGGCTCCAAGCCCAGGCTACGGCGCTGAGGCAATACACCGACGAATTCCTTGCGACGCGGGCGGCCATCCGGGTTAGGCTTCTTATCTTGCTTCTTCTTGATCTTGTTTCTTCCGTGGGGGCGCGTCAGTGCACCCACTGGGTGTAGTCCCCGAGTTCCGAGTCGGCTGCTGAGCAGGCGGCTTGGAACTTCTTAGTGGATTTGGCTTTGCTATTCTTGTTCTTACTTCGATCTTCTGCCTATCTTGCAGGACTACAACAATCTTCGTGCGGCCGCCTTCAACTCCCAGGCTCGGGAGCTGACCCAGAAGACCGCCGACCTAACTGAGAGCCGGGGTAAGTGCTTTGTTCTTTATCTCACGTGGGGGCGCGTCAGCGCACCCACTGGGTGTAGTCCCCGAGATTCGGGCCGACTGTTGAGCAGTCGGGTCGGATCTGCCTTGACGACTTCCTCTTATTGTTTCTTCTTTTTCTGCCATCTCTGCAGCGGCCAACGCCGGTCTGAGGGCACAGCTGGGAGAGTCTCAGACTGCCCTTCGTGCCAAGGAGGCCGAGCTTGCCGCCTTGGTGCAGGAACGCGACCGCCTGGCCAAGAAGTTGGCCGACCAGGAGGAGGGCCACAAGGCGGCTCTGAAGGCGGTGCAGGACCATGAAGCCGCCCTCCAGGCCGAGTACGAGACAGAAGCGGCTGGCTGGGCTGAAGCAAGGCAGACTCTAATCACTGGCTATGGTCAGATCGAAGATCTGGTTGACAGTAAGCCGCCTACTTCTTCGTCCTTTCTTGCTGTCTGCCGCTTTTGGCTCGTTTTCTGACTTGGTGTTTTCTCTTCTTTCTCTTTCTTTCTCGCGCAGAGTACTTCCCTGGCTACTCTACCGCCGCCAACCAGATCATCGAGGCCCGCCGCCAAGCGCGAAGGCAGGCTGGCTTCGATATTGCACCGAGCGTTGGCCGTTCGCTGGAGGAGCAGCTCTTGGTGATCCAGGCCCGTCTCCAGCCGGCTCACCGACTGCTCCGCCGGCTTCAGCGTGCCGGGGCGCCAGTATTGGCCGCCCTCTGGCCCAGCAAAGTGGTTCCCCGCACCCCCAGTCGGACTGCCGACTGGCTGGAGGTGGCGGTCGGTCGCTTCGAAGCCTGGAAGGCCTCGGCGGCTCGGTCCGGCGCCAGGCGGGCGCTGGAGTTCGTCAAGGCCTGGTACCCTGGCCTGAGTCTGGACCAGCTGGCTACCTGGCGGCAGCAAGCCGACACGGAGCTGGAGCCGGCGCGGCCGGCAATCATCCGGCGGGCTTCGGCGATCGCCGACTACACCGACACCAGTGTCTCCACCCCTGAGGTGGATGACAATGGCGTCTCCCAGCCGGAGGAGTGGTTCGGGCTGAACCCGGCAGACGGTGAAGACTCGGCGGAGGAGATCGACTCCAGCGACGAGGGCGAGGAGGAGGAGGAGGAGGAGGGTGAAGACGCCGAGCCGGATGGTGGAGCGGCCGACCGGCCTCAGCTTGACCGCGCCTCCAGCACCACGTCGCGCGCAGGTGCGTCGCCTGCCACCGGTGGTGACCAAGCCGAGACCCGCCAGTCGGCCACTCCTTCAGCCGGCGACGCCATCTTCACCGACCAGCCTGGCTCCCGCACCGCGCCTTAGTCTAGTCTGCTATCTTTGGTTTTCCTGTCTTGTCACTTTTGGAACAATATTCTGTTAATTCTGCACAATTCCACCCACTGGGGGTGTACTCGAACTTACGTCTATTGCCGGCATGTTGGGGGCTTTATATGTATATACGACTTATGCATGCGTTTGGCTTTTCCTCGTGCTTTGCTTTTCATCCTTCTGCTGTTTCCTTTGCCGCCCTCCCTTGGTTGCCGCCTCCCCAGTCAAACAGTTGCTCTGCAATCTGTGGCTGGAAGAGTGCTTGGCCAATTGGGAGGGCAAGTACTCTAGCTTTGTTGGATTAGAGCTAAGTGTTTAGGAAGCCGGCCAGCCGGCTGTTCTGACAGCCGGCAAACGTGGTTGGAGGCCGTCTTTTTGTTATATAAGTTCGTTAGTCCTTAGCCGTTTTTCGTGTGGGCATCCTTTCTGCCTTGGCTCTTGCTAGTCAGACAGTCGGTTCTTCGAGCTGCGACTTTCAACAAGAGGAGACTCGAGAGCCGGCACACTACTTGTCTGACTTCAGGTAGAACTTTTAATATAGCTCAAGGCGGCCAGTCCCCGGGCCGACTAGTCGAACCCGGTGCCAGACAAGAAATCAAATGTAATAGTACATTCATGGATATGACACTTGTCATTCATAGATAAATGAAGGCAGTCCCCGAGTACCGCTCGGGGGGCCTGTTGGTTCGTACTTAATACAAAAGGGTAGCATGATACATACTGCTTTTAACTGTAAAATCTTCTCAGGAGGTTCGCGTTCCATGGTCGCTCCGACTCCTTGCCGGAGTCATCTCTCTTGCGTGCTCTTGGTTTTTGCGCGTCGATCAAGTAGTAGGAGTCGTTGCCGAGTGCCTTGCTGACGACGAAGGGGCCTTCCCAAGGGGCCGAGAGCTTGTGCTGGCCGGCTGTTCGCTGGATCAGTCGAAGCAAAAGGTCGCCCTCTTGGAAGGATCTTGGCTTGACCTTGCGGTTGTGGTAGCGGCGCAGCTCTTGCTGGTAGATGGCGGACCGGCTGAGTGCTAACAGCCGGCCTTCTTCTAGTAGGTCGACGCCGTCTTCTCTTGCTTCCTTGGCCTCCGCCTCCGTGTACATGGTGACCCGAGGCGAGTCGAACTCGATGTCAGTTGGGATGAAAGCCTCGGCACCATATACAAGGAAGAACGGAGTGAAGCCGGTTGACTTGTTGGGTGTAGTGCGCAGACTCCAGAGGACAGCCGGCAGCTCATCAAGCCAGCAGCCGGCCGATCGCTCCAGTGGTACAATCAGTCAGGGCTTGATGCCGGAGAGGATGAGTCCATTTGCTCGCTCGACCTGGCCGTTTGACTGCGGGTGGGCAACGGAGGCTAAGTCCAGTCGGATACCCTGCGTCGCGCAGAAACGTGCCAGTGCTCCTTTGGCGAAGTTCTTGCCGTTGTCGGTGATGATGCTGTGCGGCACGCCGTACCGAGTAGTGATGTCAGTGATGAATGTCACGGCAGTCGGCCCGTTCAGCTTCTTGATCGGCTACGCTTCGATCCACTTTGTGAACTTGTCCACAGCGACAAGTAGATGTGTCAAGCTGCCGCGGGCTGTCTTGAAAGGGCCCACCATGTCCAGTCCCCAGACGGCAAAAGGCCAGGTGAGGGGAATGGTCTTGAGTGCAGAAGCCGGCAGGTGTTGCTTGGAACTGAAAAGTTGGCATCCTCTGCAGCTCTTGACTATCTCTTTGGCATCTTCCAAGGCAGTCGGCCAGAAGAAACCGTGGCGGAAAGCCTTGGCCACAAATGATCTTGAGGCTGCGTGGTGGCCGCATTCACCTTGGTGGATATCCTTGAGGATTGCCACTCCTTTTTCTGGCTTGACACAGCGCTGGAAGACTCCAGTGACGCTGCGCTTAACAAGCTCTCTGTTGATTATTGCATATGCTCCGGCTCGTCGTTGCACTAGTCTTGTCTGAGATCTCATCAGTCGGCAGCTCTCTGCTGACTAGGAACTTGAGGATGGGCTGGGCCCATGATGGAGCTGTGACTTCTTCTTCTGTTAGGACGGCCACCATGACTCGGGTGGGTGGGTCGGGAGGCGTGGAGTTGGAGTCGGCCGCCGCTTCTTGCGTTGCTGCAGTCCCCGGGCCGACTGCTGCAATCCCCGGGCCGGGTTCTGAAGTCCCCGGGCCGGGTGCGACTACGGCAGTCCCCGGGCCAGTTGTCGAAGTCCCCGCGCCGCCTGCGGGGTTCCTCCAGTCGGATCCGGCTGCATCTGGCACAGGCGGTACGAAGATAGAGTCCGACTCTGGAGATGGCTTGATGGACGGCTTGAGGAGGCGCTGGAGGGAGACGCCAGTCGGTATAGCCTGTCGGGTGGAGCCGATCCGTGCCAGGGCATCTGCTTGGTCGTTGTCGGCCCTTGGCACATGAAGGAACTCGCACCCTTCAAAGTACCCGATGATCTGTTGGACGAGGAATCGATAGCTCGCCATGTTCGCGTCCTTGGCATCCCAGTCGCCAGACGACTGCTGGAACACCAAGTCTGAGTCGCCGTAACACAGGATCCGGCGTATGCCGAGCTCTTTGGCTAGCCGGAGCCCATGCACGAGCGCCTCGTACTCAGCCACGTTGTTGGAGGCGGCAAAGTGGATCTGCAGCGTGTACTTGAGCTTGTCGCCTTTGGGAGAGGTGAGGACGATGCCGGCTCCCAAGCCGGTGCGCATCTTGGACCCGTCAAAGTGCATCCGCCAATGGGTAGAGTCGGGAGCCGGCGGTAGGTACTGGGTCTCGGCCCAGTCGACGAGGAAGTCGGCCAATGCTTGGGACTTGATGGCGGTGCGGGGCTGGTAGAAGATCGTGTAGGGCGCCAGTGCAATGGCCCATTTAGCCACCCGGCCGGATGCATCCCGGCTGCCTATGATCTCGGCGAGCGGGGCGGTGCACACGACCGTGATGGGGTGCTCTTGGAAGTAGGGCTTCAGTTTCTTGGCGGCGAAGTACTCCCCATAGCACATCTTCTGGTAGTGCGGGTAGTTCTGCTTTGAGCTGGATAGCACTTCACTTAGGTAGTACACCAGCCTCTGAACCAGCTGGGCTCGGCCTTCTTCCGGGCGCTGGACCACAACAAGAGTACTGACCACTCGGCTAGTCGCGGCGATGTAGAGGAGCATGGGCTCCTTTTCAGTCGGCGCTGCCAGGACAGGCGGAGTGGTCAGCATTTTCTTCAACTCATGGAAGGCTTGGTCGGCTTGGTCATTCCACTCGAAGTGAGTGGACTTCTTCATGAGTCGGTACAGGGGGAGAGCCTTCTCTCCTAGTCGGCTGATAAAGCGATTCAGGGAGGCCAAGCACCCGGTGAACTTCTGCACATCTCGCAGTTTGGTGGGAATCTCCATCCTCTCGATGGCCTTGATCTTCACAGGGTTGCACTCGATGCCGCGTTCGGAGACCAGGAAGCCTAACAGCTGGCCGGCTGGTACTCCAAACACGCACTTCTCGGGGTTGAGCTTGATTTGGAATCGGGGCAAGTTGGCGAATGTTTCTTTGAGATCTTCCAGCAGGGTGCCGCGCTTTTCTGTCTTCACCACAATGTCGTCTACATAGACGTGGGCATTTCTGCCGAGTTGTTTCAGGAGGCATTTCTGCATGCAACGCTGAAAAGTGGCACCGGCATTCCTCAAGCCGAATGTCATAGTCAGGTAGCAGAAAGCTCCAAATGGTGTGATGAAGGCAGTCTTCAGGCGGTCTGTTGGGTCCAACTTGATCTGATGGTACCCTGAGTAGGCATCCAAAAAACTCAAGAGCTCGCATCCGGCTGTGGAGTCTATCACTTGGTCAATCCGTGGCAGAGCAAACGGATCCTTGGGGCAGGCCTTGTTCAGGATGGTGTCGTCTATACACATACACCACTTGTTATTTTTCTTCAATACCAGAACTGGGTTGGCAAGCCACTCTGGAAAAAACACTTCCATAATAAAGCCAGCGGCAAGGAGCCGGGCTATCTCTTCTCCCACGATTCTTCGCTTCTCTTCTGACAGTCGGCGGAGGGGTTGCTTGACCGGCTTCGCGTCGGCTCGGACATGTAATTTGTGCTCGGCGAAATCCTTCGGGACACCCGGCATGTCCTTTGGGGACCATGCAAAAATGTCTCGATTCTCACGGAGGAAGTCGACGAGCTTGCCTTCCTATTTACTGTCCAAGTTCGCCCCAATGACAGCGAACCTCTCCGGATTCTCCGGGTCCAGAGGTATCTTCTTCGTCTCTTTGGCCGGCTGGAAGGAGCCCTGCGCATCACAATCTTTGGGGTTGGGGGACAGGGCCGGCTACTTGCCGGCCATGGCCACAACCCGCTCCAGCATCTTCTTCTCTTCTGCCACTACGAGGGACTCGGCCAGCCGGCTACTGGCCATGGCACACTCGATGGACTTCTTGTAATCGTCGGCTACCGTGATGATCCCCTTCGAGCTCGGCATCTTCATCTTCAGGTAGGCATAGTGGGGCACAGCCATGAACTTGGCCAGAGCAGGTCGCCAAGCAAAGCATGGTAGGGGCTCTCCAGATCCACTACTTCGAACCAGATCGCTTCTCGGCGAAAATGATCTTTGTCTCTGAAGAGAACATCCATTTTAATCTTGCCGATTGGGGAGAAAGACAAGCCGGGGACGATACCATGGAACACGGTTCGGCTTGGCATAAGCTGCTTCGCCTTGATGTTCAGCTTCTCTATGGTATCGCGGTACAGTATATTGATACTGCTTCCGCCACCTATCAGGACGCGAGAGAATCGGGCAGCTCGCCTCTCCGTCGCGAGGGTAACATCCAAGACCAGTGCATAGGAGCCAGGGCCTGGCTCCAACTGATTGGCTTCTCTGACCAGTGCATGAACTCGGGAGCGCTAGAGGCGACTGCGTTGACCTCTTGATGCTGACGGCGCCGACTACGCTTGTCATCGGCTTAGCTGGTGAAGACGACGTAGGCGGCGTGCTCTTCAGGGAACTCATCTTGGATGGCTCCGACTGCCGGCCGAGCCGCCGGCTGCTATGGGGCTGGAGGCGGCGGGCCGGGAGGCGGAGGCGGCAACAACCCTTCGCCCTTGGAGATTCGCGTCAGCCAGTGGCATTTTCGGGTCGTGTGGTTGGATGGCTTCGCGCCGCTGTGGAACTTGTAGGGGGCGTCGAGAGTCTGTTTGTAGGAGAAAGCCGGCTGCCAAGCCGGCCTGCCACCCTTCTTCTTGGGAGCGGGCCGCTCTTCGGGCTGCTCATCTTCAACTGTGGCCACCTGCCGACTGGTGGAAGTCGGCATGGGGGCCTTGCGCTTGTGGTCGTTCTGGTAGGGGCGCCGATTGGAGTCGCCAGCCGGCGTCTTGGGAGCCGGAGCAATCACCTTCCCAGAGGCGTCTACTCGAAGCTCGGTCTTCATCGAGGAGTCGGCCGTGGCGTACTTGGCCGCGATGACCAGCAGTTCGTCGAGGGTAGCCGGCTCGTCGCAGAGGAGTCGGTGCTTGAGGAGGGTGCCCTCTCGGCACCCGGCGGTGAAGTACTCGATGGCCTGAACCTCGTCCACCCCCTCGCAGGAGTTGCTGAGCTCGGCCCACCGCGTGAGGTAGTCGCGGGTCGACTCATTGGGTCCTTGGACGCACAGGGAGAGCTGGCGGGGCTTGGGAGGCCGCTTGTACGTGCTGGTGAAGTTGCGGACGAAGACTTCCGTGAAGTCCAGCCAGTTGTTGATGCGGTAGGGCTTGAGGCTGTTGAGCCAGGTGCGCGCCGTGCCTTGCAGCATGAGGGGGACGTATTTCACGGCTACTCGCCGATTGCCGTTGGCTATGCTGACAGCAGTGGAGTAGTCGATGAGCCAATCTTCCGGCTTCACTGAGCCGTTGTACTTGGGCGTGTCTCTGGGGAGCGAGAACCCTTTGGGGAAGGGCTCGTCGCGGATGCGGGGGGCAAAGCATGGCGGGCCGACATTGTCTTCTTCTTCTAACGCCAAGGATCGAGCAAGGCGGTCGATCCGGTGGCGGGCGTCGTTCTCGCCGACTCCTTCTCGGCGGCCGAGTCGGTCGCCAAGAGTCGGGTGCGTGACGGGTGGCGGGGTGAGGCGTCTCTCTCTTTGAGGCGGGGGAGGAGGCAGGTTTCCTTGGCGCTCCACCGCTCGAGGGCGGCCTTCCGCGTCGCGCTCGATGGTGATACGAGTCCGGCTGCGGCTAGCAGCCGGCTCCTTGTCTTTCTTCTGGCGAGCGTCGCTCGCAGTCGGTGAGCGGGACGTCGCGGCGTGCTCTCGGCGCGGGGGATGACTATCAGCGCGGGCGCCGGCTTCATGCCGTTCTGCAGCCGCGTCGATCAGCTGCTGGATCCGTCTTGTCATCTAGGGGAGCTCGTCGGCTCCCAGCCCATTTAGCTCTTCGGCGGCCGCCTGAGCGGCTCGCAGATTCTCGAGCGGGGTGGCGTAGACGGGGCGATCTGCCCCCAGCATGATGGCAATAGCCGCGCCGCGCTTCTGGACGAAGCCGGCTCGGCTCGGCCCGCTAGGCGGCGGCGTACCGAAGGTGGCGCGGTCGACTTCGCGCTGGTGGGCCTCGGTGAGGCGTCTCATGGAGGCTATCTTCTGGCCTTCCGCGATGAGGGCGAGGCAGCGTGCCTCCAGGGTCTCGGCGTCGGCGTCGGCCGGGATGGGGACGGAGAGGTCATCCATTGCCGCTTGCAGGGTGTCGTGGGCATTCTCGCCCGAGTTGGCGACGTGGCTGATGACCAATACTTCGGTGACAGCGCTGCTGCCACTGTCAGCTCGAGGGAGAGGGTCGTCGAAGACCACCACGTCGGAGGGGTAGGCGTCAAGCGATGCCGTGTCGGAGTCGACGAGCATCGGGTCAGTGGAGCCGACCGACTCCACATCTGTAGCAGGCTCGCTAGAGACGTGAAGCTGGTCGAGGAGGCTGACGAGGCGGCTCTCGGGGTAGTCCGTGCCTGCGTCGGACGCAGGCTCATCGGAGATGCGAGTCTCGCCGAGAAGATCGGCGAGGCAGCTCGCCGCGCAGGCGTCGTCGACGCCTTGCAGCGCGTCGAGGCAAACGCCATCAGGCGCAGCAGGCTGGCTGCGCTCGCGGGGGAGGAAGAGGGTTCCCGTCCAGAACAGGTCTCCGGACGACGGTGCACCTGGCCCCACGGTGGGCGCCAAATGTCGGGTGGTAGGTGCGAAATATGCCAACGGATGGCTTATCATAGTGGGTGCTAGTAAGACATCGCCGGTGCCTGGAAACGGGATGAGGCGAAGACATGCACGCCGGTGAATCTTACCCAGGTTCGGGGCTCTCCGAGGAGATAACACACCTAGTCCTGCTCTGCGGGGTCTCCGCATGATCACTAGATCAGAAAGAGTAGCTACAAATGCTCCTAGAGCTGTTGGGTTCAAGGGAGAAGAAGAACAAGGCCAGCTCTTGCTTCCCTCTTTCTATGGTGTGTGTGTAACTCTAAGAAGCCAACCCTTTGCATGGGTGCCCTGGGGGTTTATATAGGCCTACCCCCCGGGGGTACAATTATAATCCGGCTGGGCGCTGGTCCCAGCCGTCAGTGTCTGCGCTCGCCGGCTTCTCCGCCGGCCGTTGGGGCCCGCCGACTGGTGGGTCCCGCCGGCTGCCGGCCTCTTGGTCGACAGGCCGGCCCCACCACCTAGGGGTCTTGTCGGCGGCTGCTTACTGTAGCCTCATCCTTGATGACGAGGGCTTCGTCGAGGTAAGCGTGGCTACAGTGTGCCGCCTCGAGGGCTCTCACTGTAGCCTTACCTCATCTTGTCTCCTTAATGTGGCACATGCTTCGAGGAAGGGGGTAGCCGGCTTCTGGGGGCCGGCTTCACCCTTGGCCGACTGGGGGAGGCCGGGCCGCCTTCGCGCCCCTCTCTGGCTAAAGGGGCCCGCCGCCCGTGGGCCATACTGGCGTCTGTCGTGGGTGACGTTGAGGCTAGCATGGCTACAGTGCCGAGCCGGACGGGAGATGGCCGTCCCGTACGGCGTCCTGTGGCCATGCCTGCCTCGGGCTTCGGGGGTAATGGGCCGCACTGTGGCCACACCCCGTCTTGTCACCGTTATGTGGGTGTGGTTTTGGTGGGTGCGGTCATGGCCGGCTTCTTGGAGTCGGCGCTCTTCATGGCTGACTCTGGGGAGTCGGCGTTCTTCATGGCCGACTCTGGGGAGTCGGCCATCCCGTGGTTATCTTGGGGGGAGGATGCTGAGGATGGGTCGCCTTCTGAGAGTCGGCTTCAGAGGTAGCCAGCTGGGGAAGGCGGCCCAATGCTTGAAATGCTTGAAGGCCCAAATGGCCTGATAATTTTTGGAATAGCCAGGGGCAGTCGGTTAGGCTACCCGTGGCTATTTACTCCGACAACTACGGAGTTGACGACCCCTCCTACTTGCCAGAGCAACCAGGCAAGCCCCCCCCCTGATCACCAGATATCGCTTATTCTTCTCTATACTGCTTGCATTAGAGTAGAGTAGCATGTTACTGCTTTCCGTTAATCCTATACTGATGCATAGGCCTGCCCTTGCTTCTACTGTTGCTACCTTTACCTGCAATCCTACATGCTTAGTATAGGATGCTAGTTTTCCATCAGTGGCCCTACATTCTTGTCCGTCTGTTGTGCTATACTATCGGGTCGTGATCACTTGGGCGGTGATCACGGGTATATACTTATATACTCTATACATGACACATGTGGTGACTAAAGTCGGGTCGGCTCGTAGGAGTACCCGCAAGTGGATCTTTGTGGCGGAGCGACAGGGCAGGTTGAGACCGCCTAGGTGAGAGGTGGGCCTGGCCCTGGACGGCGTCCGCGGTTACTTCGACATAACACGCATAACGAGTTCTTGGTATTTGATCTGAGTCTGGCCATTTGGTCTATACGCACTAACCATCTACGTGGGAGTAGTTATGGGTATCCCGGCGTCGTGGTATCAGCCGAAGCCTTCGTGACATCAGCGACTGAGTGGCGCGCGCCGGATTGGACTGGAACGCCACTAGGCTAGGTCTGCTTCCGGCCGCGTACGCAACGTGCAGGTGTGCAATGGGCGATGGGCCCAGACCCCTGCGCGCATAGGATTTAGACCGGCGTGCTGACCTCTCTATTATGCTTAGGTGGGGCTGCGACGTGTTGATCTTCCGAGGCTGGGCATGACCCAGAAAAGTGTGTCCGGCCAAATGGGATCGAGCGTGTTGGGTTATGTGGTGCACCCCTGCAGGGAAGTTTATCTATTCGAATAGCCGTGTCCCTCGGTAAAAGGACGACCCGGAGTTGTACCTTGACCTTATGACAACTAGAACCGGATACTTAATAAAATACACCCTTCCAAGTGCCAGATACAACCCGGTGATCGCTCTCTAACAGGGCAACGAGGAGGGGATCGCCGGCTAGGATTATGCTATGCGATGCTACTTGGAGGACTTTAATCTACTCTCTTCTACATGCTGCAAGATGGAGATGGCCAGAAGCGTAGTGTTCGACAGGATTAGCTATCCCCCTCTTATCCTGGCATTCTGCAGTTCAGTCCACTGATATGGCCCTTTACCCATATGCCCATGCATATGTAGTGTAGCTCCTTGCTTGCGAGTACTTTGGATGAGTACTCACGGTTGCTTCTCTCCCTCTTTTCCCCCTTTCCTTTCTACCTGGTTGTCGCAACCAGATGCTGGAGCCCAGGAGCTAGACGCCACCGTCGACGACGACTCCTACGACACTGGAGGTGCCTACTACTACGTGCAGCCCGCTGACGACGACCAGGAGTAGTTAGGAGGATCCCAGGTAGGAGGCCTGCGCCTCGTTCGATCTGTATCCCAGTTTGTGCTAGCCTTCTTAAGGCAAACTTGTTTAACTTGTGTGTGTACTCAGATATTGTTGCTTCCGCTGACTCGTCTGTGATCGAGCACTTGTATTCAAGCCCTCGAGGCCCCTGCTTATATTATGATGCTTGTATGACTTATTTTTGCATTAGAGTTGTGTTGTGATATCTTCCCGTGAGTCCCTGATCTTGATCGTACACATTTGCGTGCATGATTAGTGTACGGTCAAATTGGGGGCGTCACATGGGGCATACCGCAAAACGGAGGAAACGGACCTCCTACGGTCGAAACGGGGGTCCTGTTGATCGGGAGGGGTGTGGCGTACCGCAAAACGGACGAAACGGACCTCCTACGGTCGAAACGGGGGTCCTGTTGATTGGGAGGGGTGTGGCGTACCGCAAAACGGACGAAACGGACCTCCTACGGTCGAAACGGGGGTCCTGTTGATCGGGAGGGGTGTGGCGTACCGCAAAACGG
Source organism: Triticum aestivum (assembly GCF_018294505.1). Lineage (NCBI taxonomy): Eukaryota > Viridiplantae > Streptophyta > Magnoliopsida > Poales > Poaceae > Triticum > Triticum aestivum. The sequence goes on from NC_057796.1 coordinate 391,064,836, forward strand.
ACGAAAGGGACCTCCTACGGTCGAAACGGGGGTCCTGTTCATCGGGAGGGGTGTGGCGTACCGCAAAACGGGACTCCACGGGATACTGTTCATCTCCACCGTCGACCTCCTCCAACCTCCACGGGCTACCGTCGTCCTCCTCCAGCCTCCACGGGCTCCTGTTCATCCAGCCTCCACCGCGCGCTACTCCACCGGCTACTGTTCAACCACCCCTCCACGGGCACCCCTCCACCGTCTACTGTTCATCCAGCCCTCCACACCACGGGGTCATGTTCAACCACCCCTCCACGGGCACGCCTCCACCGTCTACTGTTCATCCAGCCCTCCACACCACGGGGTCCTGTTCATCCAGAGGCAACGCCACCGCTCACTGTTCATCCAACCCCCCTGCAACGCTCACTGTTCATCCAATCGACCGGCTTCCGTTAGCAGCAGTAGCGAAGGAATCGCTCGATCGGGTTCAGTTAAATGCCATCGATCGGTCGCTCGGGTTCAGTAACGCGTAGCCTGCAGTGCAATCGCTCGGGTTCAGTTAGAGCCCAACGCCTCGCTCGGCTTCAGTTAGATCCAACGCCTCGCACACACGCGCGTACGTGTACGAGAGAAACGCGCATCGCTCGGCCCCCGACCTCCCACCATAACCGGGAACTCCCCGAAATTTTCCTCCCCCTCGCTTCTACCACGGTTTTTTCCGTCACGGTCGGCCCAAAGAATGTCATGCAGCTGCGTCTCCGGCCCGCCCAGGACGAAAAGCCCATTTTCTGTCATGATTTTTTGTCATAGAAGTAGGAGCCCACCACATCTATGATGATACCGGGTTTTGTCACAATTATCGTCATAGAAGTGTCATATGTATGACAGAAATTTTTTTCGTTCGGCCCAAAATGTCACGGATGTGTCTTTTTTTTGTAGTGTAGAGATCAAGATTTATGTGGTTGGAATGGAATATCTTGACCTCAACACAAGTGTAGGTGGTTCTCTCTCAGAAAATATATGTTGGAAGTGTAGGCATGTTCTGATGGCTCTCTCCACGAATGAAGAGTGGGTGGAGGGGTATATATAGCCTCCACACAAAATCTAACCGTTACACACAATTTACCAAATTCGGTGGGACCAGTTCAGAGAACTCGGTCAGACCGGTTCAGAGAACTCGGTCAGACCGATTTAGTTCAAAATGTGAACGTTAGGATTTTCGGTGGGACCGACATGTCAACTCGGTGGGACTGATTTCGTTAGGGTTAGGGCATCTCGGTGAGACCGATTTTGGTAATAGACTAACCAGAGAGTTGGTCAGGCAAACTCGGTGGGACCGATTCGCTCATCTCGGTTGGACCGAAATGTTACGAAAGGGAAACAGAGAGTTTGCATTGCAATCTCGGTGGGACCGATCGCTCATCTCGGTTTGACCGAAACGTTACGAAGGGAAACAGAGAGATTACACTCCCATCTCGGTGAGACCGAGATCCCTATCGGTGAGAACGAAAAGACTAGGGTTTGTGGCAGTGGCTATGTCAAGTGAACTCGGTGGCGCCGGATAGCTCAAATCGGTGGGGCCGAGTTTGACTTTTGGTTTGAGATATAAGTGGATATGAGAAAGTATTTGAGGTTTTTTGGAGCATATCACTAAGCATTTTGAGCAAGAAACTCATTAAGCAACACCTCACCCCCTCTTAATAGTATTGGCTTTTCCTATGGACTCAATGTGATCTTGGATCACTAAAAATAAAATGTAGAGTCTTGTGCTTTGAGCTTGAGCCAATCCTTTTGTCCTTAGCATTTTGAGGGGTCCACTTTCTTAACCCATGCCATGCCAATCATTGAGCTTTCCTAAAATATTTATCTTGAAATAGCATTAGCTCAATGAGCTATATGTTGTTAATAATAACCAAAACCACCCAGGGATAGATGCACTTTCAACATCTCTATTGAGCAGGTGAAGACTGAAGAACAGCTAGCCGATATATTCACAAAGCCCTTGGATGAGAAGAGATTTAGCAAGTTGCGGTGTGAGCTAAATATCCTAGAATCTTCGAATGTTCTTTGAAAGTACACACATCCTAACACTTATGCAAAATTGATGACTTAGATCTGCAACACACGAAGTAACGTTTTCTTCAATCAATAAAGACTAACCCTCTAAGTGTGAAGAAATTAACGAAGACTTTGATTCTCAGAGCCCTACAACAATTGTACGCGCTGTCTGAAATCATCATTCTTATACGATGGGTCACGCCACCAACAAAAGTCGAAAATCTTCAATTTGAGTTTTTCCTCAGTTTTGAAATTCCTCAGTTGTTCAAATTCTTCAACTTTGCAAAGTCTTCACTCTTTTCGATTGTGTTCTTCATTGGCTATATATATATTTGAGTTTTCTGTCCTCTACTGCATTCACTTATTGCTAATTCTTCAAGTTGAGTTTTTGCCTAAGTGAATGTGATCGGACCCGTCCCCCTCTATGCTAAACTCAACCCAGTCTGTTCACAAATTCTTCATGTGCGTTCTATTTGAAACCCTTCCAAAATCTTCACTGTGTCCTTGTCAGCTGAAGATTTTGCGAACGAAACTTTAAATTATTATTATCTGAATTTTCGGCTTTTGCCGCTCAAACCGTTCCGCATCCCACGATGAGATTATTCTATTCACCCACGATCTCCACTTCACAGTACGTGGGTGACACATGTCGCTAGGATGGGAAGGGTCATGGGCACGCTCGTCCATTTTCCTCGGATGAGCGGTTTTTCACCTCGGCTATAAATACCCCTCGACCTCCTCAGACCTCATTTACTCCGCTCGATCTCACTCCCCTCGCTCGAGCTCTCTGACCTAGCGCCGCCGCTACCTTCCATCGTCACCGGTTAGGAAGAGCTTCACTGCCTCGACCTCTTCGCCGTCGTACTCGCGCCGGTCGCGAAAATCTTCACTCCGCCGCCGCCGTAGTTGTCTTCCGCCACCAAGTTAGGGCGTGGAAGATCTGAACGGATGAGCTTCTCAACTTCTACTCTCAGTTCGTCATGTTCTTCGTCAAGGGTAAATAAAATCTATTTTTGTTGCCCTTGTTGATTCTGTTGATTTCCACAAAATCTTCAAAAGGTGTTTATTCTTCAACCTCCACACTCTTAAACACCACACTTGCATCTGTCTTGATTTGTTTCTCTAAGCAATGTTTTTCCTCAAGATTCCTCAATTGTGTGGATTTTCAATCTATACAACTCTGGAACCTAGCTAAGTCAAGAATGCTTAGTGAAATTCCTCAAGACACCCCTGGTCAAATTCCTCAAACTTGATTCTTTTGAAAAACTTCTGAGAACGCATATGACCTCTCCAAATTCTTCGCACCTATATTCTGTTCACATGTACATATGTCCGCTGCTGAATCTCTAGGTTCTCATCAACTTAACTCATTTGCAGCGTTCCTTGAAGACAAATTGCATACCTCGTCAGAAAATTTGATTGTTCAAAATCCTAGAGTGAAGAAAATGGCTAATGGCAGAAGACCTCAAAAGGGAGGAAAGAGACCATAAGCGAATGCTGCTTTTGAAATCCCTAATGACATATATGATGAATATTGCACTCCTGACGAAGCCAAGCATGGCAAGGACAACAAAAATCAGTGCAAGGTGCGCATTCAGCGGATTGAGAGGAGATGGGCCAGAGAATGGAGGGAGTATAGATATGTGACTCCGAAGTACATGAAGAAATTCGCCGTACACCCTCCATGCCCAAGACCTCCATTGGCACCAGGCCAAGCGTGGTGAGGATTTCCCCAAGGAGTGGGCCAAGCAGCAAGCTATGTTGGCCAAAATGGCCAAAGAAGCAGTGAAGAAATTCAATGAAGATTCCGCTGCTACCGGTGCTGAGGCCTATGCTAGCAAGCATAAGAAGGCTATGCCAAAGAAACCAGCTGTCAAGCCAAGTTCCTCAGCTGTAATGCCCTCACAGCCAAGCTCTTTAAAGCCCTCTTGGCCTGTTCCTCAAGCTACTTCTTCAAAAGCAGCTCCAGCCCCCTCTACAAAATCCTCAACGACTGTTGCAAAGTCCTCGGCAGCTGTGCATCCTGCCTCTTGCCAAAGGACCACTGGAATCTCTATTGCTTTAGGAGCATCTGCAAGTTCCTCAGCTCCGCCTCAATCTTCAACCGGTCCAACCTTGCTGAAGAAAAAGGCCACTACTGGACGAGTCACAAGGCCAAGTCCTCACAAGAAGCAGGTTGCCTTTCAAGTTTCGTCAAGTGAAGACGAAGCTGGTGATGAAGAATTAGCTGAAATCATCAGAGATCGACAAGCAAGGGCCACTAGAGCCGAAGGCAGTGAAGTGCCACTTCTGCTGGATCCAAAGTTGATCCTTGAGTACATTGATCTATGGCACAAGGACCCCAACACTCCTTTCCCTGATTTCAACCTCACTCCTGGCCAAAGTCACATGTTGACGGCCTTCATAAATGAAGAAAAATGGAAATTTGAGAAGGCGAGGCAGGTGAAGAAAGCTCAGTACATCAAGCAGCGTTTTCTGAAGAAAGATGTTGTGAAAATGTCTCTTGATGAACTTGTGACTATGCAGACTGAGATCAAAGCACTTAGTGATGAATTTGACGCATATCGTGCAGATTGGCTAGGAGCCAATGTTAGATTCGTCAGAACGGCAAAGGGATTCACACCAAATGTTGCAGCTTTATCACAACATGAAATTCCTCAGGCTGAGACATCTACTCGGTCAAGTGAATAAAAATGCCAGCACAGCTGATGAAAATCAAACTGTTGAAGAGAGTGAAAGCACCAGGGCTGCTGAAGAAATTCCAGCCTCTGAAGAAACTGCCAGGGCAACCTCCAATGTTGCGCCTAAAGAACAAACCAGGCCATTCGAAGCATCTGCTACTGTGCCTAAAGAATCTAAATATGCCAAGGCAACTGCATCAGTTGCGCTTGAAGAAATTGAACCAATTTCCTCTGCTCCTCCTGCAAAGTCATCACAGATGACAAATATCTACCTTCCTTCTGCATCAGAAGCAAAGAAGACCAAAGTTGCGGAGAAGGCAGCAGTGAAGAAAAGGAAAGCATCTACAACCTCAGAGTCTTCAGCTCCTAAGAAAGTGAAGACTTTGGCGAGCTCATTCGAAAACCTCGATTGATGTTGTTCCAATATCAAGCATGCCATCAAAGGAGATTGTTCCCTTTGGTGAGGAATATGTTATTCCCAGTGACTCGGATGAAGAAAATCCTTCTGCTGCTTCATCAGAGCAGTTGGATGAAGAAATTGAAGTGGATAATATCCCTTCTACTCCGCTGGTATCATCGCCCATGCCTCAGTTCACAGCTGAAGAGGCCGGCGTTGAAGAAATTAATGAAGAAGATGAGGATGTGGACATTGGGTCTACAACTCCGATTCAGAATGATGACTATTGGGAGAGTCAGCACCACAATTCACCACTGACCAAACCACTGCATCAACTTCCTCAGTCCCCAGTCCAAACTGAAGAAATTCATACGGGCTCTAAAGGACATCAAGCTTCACTTCTATCTATTCCAGAAGAAGTTCCAGCCGCTAGTGCTGAAGAAATGGAGGCCAAGGCTGCTGCTGATGAAACTGCTAGTGAAATTCCTCAGCCTGTGGCTCCAGAGGTTGTGCGTCACGAGGTTGTGAAGACTTCAACAGTTAATCTTCAGCCCAAGCCACAGAATCCTCACACCAAGAAGCAGAAGTTCAAGGCTGATGACTTCTTTACTGAGCATCATTTCTTCTCTGACTACAATCCTTATGACTCTGCTCGACTTTGTCGCAAGCGTTTCTGGACGGCTAGTCAAATGAATTTATATTCCTCACTGATGTTTGATAAGGACAAGATTTTTGACCATGAGCAAATTCCTTGTGTAGATATGGAGTCTCTTCCATGCTTCACCCCAGTCCTCAGTGTTCTTCACGACGCTAGGCTGCTCAACTTCTGCATCAACATCTGCGATTGGAATGAAGAACTCATTCTTTAGTTCTATGCCACGCTGCACATCACTAGCAATGTTGAAGATGTGAATTCATGGGTGCTTGATTGGATGACCGAAAAGACTCATTACAAAGCTCCGGCCTCTGAATTACTTCATGCCGTCCCAGTCAGTCCTCCCACTGAAGGTGCAAGGCTCATTTATGTAGAACCAGAACTTTCAAATCATCTGATGCTAGTGCTGATGAAGCCTTTGAAGACTGGCCAAGCTCCAAGGACCACATTCCTCGTCAAGGAATTGCTTTATGTGCCAAGGACAGTCTCTCCCATATTGACCAAAACCCTCAGTCCGATCAAGGGCCACAACTCTGATGAAGAAGAGGTTGTTGGCATAATGAAGAATCTGCTATTCGATATCATACATGGTATTCCTATCAACTACCACAATTTCTTCATGAGGACTTTGGCCAATGCTGCTCTGTCACCTTTTGAGTTGAAGCCTTACGCTCCCTGGATTATGATATTCATCAGATCAAGGTCTTCAATTCATTACAAGGCTGACTTTCAAAATCATCTCAGCTATTTGCCCCCGATTGAAGTCCTCAAAAGGACTATTTCCTCAGCTGGTCAGAAGGGCAAGGCTGATGTTATAGATGAAGGCACTCGTCCATTGGATGGACAGCTTCGCAAAGCTACTTCTTATTCCACCAATGATGACTCTACCACACATGATACTGTCGCAAATGCTTCAAAGCAATATCATCAAGCCACTGCTCCGCGTGTGATGACTGGCCGTGAGCTTGTCCTCAGCCTACATCAGAAAGTTGATAGAAATCACAAGTGGGTCAAGCGTCAGTTTGGTGCAATTCTTCAGAACATGACAGTTACTCAGAATACTGTGAAGAAGAACCACTACTACTTGCATGAAGTCTTTGACCGCACTTGGGCTATTCTGTCTAACCTCTACAGTGCTGAAGATCTCAAGGAGATGGATTTCAAACAGGACTTTGACTGGTCACAGCCACCTTCGAAGAAATTCAAGAACGTCAAAGTTCCTCAGCTCGTCGCCAGTTCATATTCTTCATCGCGCGAGACAGATGAAGCCGAAGATTTGAATGACGCAGCGGCAGGCCCTACTCCAACGGACGATCCCAACAACGTTGGCGCTCCTCCATCGACTTCTTGATGATATTCTTCAGGGGCGTTAGTCCTCATTTTCGTCCCTTTTGGTCATTCAATGACAAAGGAGGAGAAATTTGAGTTAGTCTTCAAGCAGTTCTCTTATATATGGGCATTCTTTTTGTTAAGTTACAACTCTCGCTCTTCTGAAGTGTTTGTTGATCGAGTTGTAAACTTAAGTCCTATGGAGGTCTGATACTTTTGCTCTGTTTTCTGCATGCTATTTCCTCAAGTACATTAATGCATGCATGCTGAATTTCATTAGACACCATATTTCATCATGCATTTCAAATTCTTCATATCATATGTTAAATGCGTGTATGAATTACAAGATATGGGGGGAGATCTCCATGATTCTACTCTACAATGTGGATTTGCTATTCAAAGCAAATTCCTCAAATATGCACATCTTCAGGGGGAGTTCTTCTATATCTTGTAATCAAAATCCTCAATATCAGTATTTACACTTCATATGTTTATCCCCGTTGAAAACTTAACCTATATTGTCATCAATCACCAAAAAGGGCGAGATTGTAAGTGCATCTAGTGCCCCTTAGTGATTTTGGTGTATTGAAGACTTATAGGTTAAGGGACTAATGAGTTTGTGAGTGTACACAGTTGTATAAGTCTATGAGGAGTTTGATATTTACGATGAAAGTTGACCCCTAAAAATGAATGTCTTCAGCTCAAGACTTTGGTTTTCTTGAAGACTTTGAAAACAAAGAAATTGGTGTGACCATGAAGACTTGATATTCATGCGAGGATTATGAAGCGTGAAGACTTTTGTTTTCGTAGTTTCATTTTCTCTTTCTGGAGTCATAGGAAACACCGCACTGTTAAAGGGGGTCGAGGTAAAACTAAGGAAAAGTTTACAAGTGACGCTCATCTCAAAATCCTACACATACTCAATCCTTTCGAGTGAAGCCATTGGAAATCTCATACAGTTCAGTCAGTGACAGAGACGAAGATCTTCTGGTCTCCGAGGATTTTGTTCTGACTAAGGAGTTAGGAATTCACCAGTGCGGATTGCCTACAAGTGAGGAACATGATAGCCCTGAGGAATTTGATAGCTCAAATATCTGACTGTTGCTGTGCTATGTGCCAGTTGTCCCCAAAATATCTACCCACCTAACGGTCATATTATTGAATGGCATTTATGTCTTATCATGTCGGGTTGCTCCCTAGGCTATAAATAGCCACCCCCTACAAACACTAGTTCGTTGGCTGCTCCGAGAGAAACTGACACTTGTCATTGAGAGGATCCCATCCTCCGAGGACTTTGAGCGAAAATCATCTAGTGAGGAAAACCCTAACCCAAACACCTACCAACCCAAAGTGATTTAGCATCATTGAAGAGATTGTTCCTGTGTGGAACCGACGCTTGTTACCTTTGAGGACTGTGCATCCTCTAGATGGTTAGGCGTCATAGTCTAGAGCATCCAAGAGGAAATTGTGGATCGCCGAGTGACCGAGTCTGTGAAGGTTTGGAAGTCACCTGAAAACTTACCATGAGTGATTGGGCGAGGTCTGTGTGATCTTAGCTCAAGGAGAATACGGTGAGGACTGTGTGTCCTCAGGTTTAAATACGTAGCCGCTCCAACCAGACGTACAACTGTCACAGTAGTTGGAACTGGTCTACCAAATCATTGTCTTCACCAAGCTACTGGTTCTATTTCCTCAATCCTTTAATTTCCTCATTCATGTGTTGATGAACTTGATCGTTACTGTGTGAAGACTTTGACTTTCTCAATTTCCTCAATCCTAATTCTTCAGTCATGTTGTCTTCAGCCTGCTTATCCTGTTTATACGCTTCATGTACTCTGTGCTTGTTTTCATTTCATCATGATGACCCTGTTACTACTATGTTACTCTTGCATCTGAGTACTTATTCCGCTGCTAGTTGTTCGTGACTTAGGAAATTCCTCACCCTGAATTTCCTCGGTGAAGAATTTGTTAAAATCGCCTATTCACCCCCCCTCTAGTCGATATAACGCACTTTCAAATACCAAATGCAATTTTGATGTGGCACCTATCTCGCAAAGTGCACGGTATTGCTTGCCCCCCCCCCACCTCGTGTTGGCGGGAAGGGAATCCTAAGCTATGAATGCATGCCCCCATGGAGGTTCACCTAGCAAAGTGCGAAGTAGCAGTCCCCCCCCCACACACACACCCGCTTTCAGTCGGCGGGCCAGAGAGGCATCTCACCAAGATGGATTATAAAACGGACCAAAATAATCCACCTTGGTCGTACAACCTCTCTCTTGTTGTTGGTCAAAGTGATGGTCATCCATGTGACCCTAGAGATGGGCTAGGTTGCCAATAATCACGCAAGTAGCTAGTCCCCGAAGACGACCACTGCATGCGTGTGGCCCAAACATATGTATGGAGAGGTGTGTCTGAATACACAATGGAACAACTTTGATGTGGCACCGTGCTTTCGAACCAGAAATCCCCACACAGAGTGACGGTTAGTTGACGATGCATATGTATGTCACACCACACTTGTAGCCGATGACGGGCATTCATGCATGCATGTGTGCATAGTATGCGCTCAAACTTAATTAGGTCTGAATCTCACCATGACCTATACTACGATAACACGAACCAAAGGAAGAATCCGCCATGGTAACCTATCTTATTGTCGGTCAAGGTGATCATGGATGTCCACGCGGGCCCATGAATATATAGGCTTGTCGCCGATAACCACGCGAGGGAGTGTTCCATTCGAAGACAACCACTACATGCATATGTATGGAGGTGATGCGTGCATGCTTGTTTGAATACCATCTCACAACATTGATGTGACGCGTGTGTCGAAAATCGTACAGTCCCCACACAGAGCGAGATCGGTTCATGACGTGTCGTGGTAGTAGCCACTTCGACTCGATGGGAGGGATTCATGCGTACACATGCATGTGTGTGCTCAAACAGTATCATGTCATCCCAGAGCATGACCTATATATATATACCGTATTACAAACAAAAAAACAATCCCCTCCTAAGTCAAATTAACCTCTCTCGTTGTCAGGCAATGTAGTGATGGACCAAGCGGGTCCACAGATGGAAAGCATCGATATCGCTGATAACCGCTTAAGTGGGTGTGAGAGTGTCGGTGGGAAACGACACCTATGGGATCACAAGAATCCCTACTACGGTTGCTGGGGCGCGGGGTTGTGAGAAGAGCAGGATTAACAGTCAACACAAGGATCGTTTACCCAGGTTCGGGCCGCGAGGATGTGTAAAACCCTAGTCCTGCTTTGGTGGATGTATTGAGTGTTCTTGAGCTCTCGAACTAGCTATGGTGGCTGTGTAGTTCCAAAGAACCGAATCCTCTTCCAGTACGCCATGGGCCTCCTTTTATAGTCGAAAGGGGCTGCCACAGTGGCACACAAGAGGTGGAAAGGCCTACAGTACTATGAGCTTATCGCCCATATTACAGGACAAGACGCATTTAATGTGTCGCTTAGGTGTCCCCTAGCTTTATCGGGGACGGGAGCGAGGCCCGTCCCATCCATCGCCGCTTCTCTTCGCTTCGACACGCGCCCTGGACAGCGATGCATGCGTCGCCATGTAGGCAGGCAGGCAACTGAGGTGGCGCGGTGGTAGGGTCTTCACGAAGATCTGCATGTCACCACGCAGGTGCTTGCTGAGTTGGCGCAGAGGCTGCCCGTCGCCACGCAGGTGCCTGCCCAGCTGGTTGAGCTAGCAGCTGCTTGGGGACGGCGGTGGAGTCTTGGTCGACACGGGCCTGGCTGTGGCCCCACTGACATCCTCGGCAAGGGCCTTGCCGGGGGCCTGGCAAGGGTCTTGCCGTGGCGCGCAGTCGTCCCCGGCAAGGATCTTGCCGGGGGTCTTGTGGCCTTCCTTGGCAAGGATCTCGCCGAGGGTCGCCGTCTTGTGGTCCTCATCTGATCTTGTGTGTTTATGATCTTGACAAAGATCTGCATGCCACCACGGAGGTGCTTCCCGAGCCTTGGTCCCAACGCAGTTGGTTGGGTTGGAACCCGTGGGCTCGAGGGCGGCTCAGTCTGTTGGTGTGGGCGAGCTGCCCCGGCAAGGGTCTTGCCGGGGGAACCTGCTTCGTCCCTCTGCTTCTTTGTGTTCTTGGCCTTGGCGTTGTCTTGGGCTTCGGCCTCTCTCCGGCCCCCCTCCTCTGCCCTACTTAGTGTGGCCGTGGCGTGCGGCTCCGACTGCCCATGCACAAGTAAAGGGGTACAAAGGTGTGCCCCTACTTTTGTACACCGACAGGAGCCCCCGGGCCTGGGCCACACATAAGCGTGACACGTTGTTGGGCCAGGCCCAGAACGGTGCGCGGGCAGGCGGGGCGGATTTTCACCGCAGTAACTCTTCGTCCGCTGCGCTTCCCCACGACCCGCGTTGGACGCGCGTCATGGAGGATCGTGCGTGACGTGGGCGTCATGCGTGGGGCGGTTTCTGCACGCATGCGCCACATCGCAGTTAATGGGAAAGGAGGCGGCCCACGCCTTCCCCGTAAAAAGGAATAACCGCGGGCGCGCTGCTCACTTTATCCCCTATGCCTTCTTCAATCTCAGAGCCACCGCCCCCTTCTCCTTCCTCCCAAAGCTTTCGCCTTTGCTCGCCGCCGCTTCGTCTCTTCCGTCTTCTGTCTCTTGCTCCCCCCAGCCGCCATGGCGCCCAAATCCACCAAGGGCAATGGAGTGCCAAGGACGCCGGAGCGACGGATCCGCCGAAGAGTGCGCTGGCGGCTCAGCGGACGCAGCTCGCCTACTTCCCCTCGACGGTCGACGCGATCGAACTGCGGGATTACTTCAAGCCCCTATGGGGGTGAAGATGGGGGGAGAGACGACGGGGCATCCAGCCACGTGCGTCATCCCCGCCAACTGCGCCGAGGCCGCCCCAAATCGGTACCCTTTCTTTGTCGACTACTTCTCCTGCGGGCTCTGTCCCCCTTCTCCAATTTCTTCAGCAACGTCATGCACACCTACGGCTTCCACCTTTTGGATTTTACTCCAAATTTCATGGCGTGTATGGCTCTTTTCACGCACCTCTGCGAGGGCTTCGCCGGGGTGCATCCCAACACGGCGCTCTTCCGCCACTACTTCTCCCCTCGAATCCAACCGGGGGGTGCCATTTTCGGTTGCGTCACCTGGATCCCATGGTCCAAGGGGGCGTACCCGGAGGGCGCCATGAAGGAGAGGTGGGAAGAATGGCGGGGCTGGTGTTGCTGGATTGAGGAGAAGGAGGAAAGCAACAGAGGAGGAGGTGGATGACGAGTAAGTATCTTGCTTTTTTCTGTCATCTCTGTCCCCTCAATCTGCACCGCTTGTCTTGACTTGTTTTCATCTTTGCAGGGATGCGGAGACGCTGGCCCAGAGGGTGAAGAGGGCCAAAGCCTCGGCGGGTGAGCAGCCCCCGGCGGGTACTTCAAGGGCACCACTGGTGGTGTTGAGCAGCCCGGACAGCAGCCCCCGGCACAGCCCCCAGCGTAAGTTCATCATTCACCCCTCGTCGACATGTGTTGGGGGCACGATCTCCTGGTGCTGACTTTGTCGTAGTCGGAGGAGGAGGACATCAGCAGGAGGAGCCACAGAGGGCTACCCCTAACACGCCGCCCCCATCGACCACGCCGCCCCGAGGAGCGTCCCCGACAAGGGCGCCAAGCACCGAGCCCATGCACACGGAGGAGGGGGAGGAGAACTCGGGCGCCGGTGGCTTTGCCTTGGCGCCTAATGTTGGCAGGGAGGGGACCTCTGCTCCCCAGCCCGGCACTGGTAAGCCGCTCGCCACTCGTCCCTGTTCTTTTTCTCCTTGCTGATTCTTGGCCTTGGCTTCGTCTCATCCCCTTCTTGGCGTCCAGATCGTCCATCGGCGGACCAGGAGGACATAGACGCCATCATCGAGGACGTCGCCAAGGATGCCGCGGCAGAGGCCGAGAAGGTTGCTGCCGAGGAGTCCGCCAAGGGTGCTGCCGAAGACGCCGCCAAGGGGCCTGCCGGGGAGGCCGGCAAGGCCGCCACCGAGGAGGAGGTGGTCGATGACCAGCCCTCCTCCTCTGCTGCCTCCGGCTCCGGCAGGTATCTGAGGGTGACCGACGACCTCTTCGTCCACCTCCCAGGGGCGTCCAGCTCTAGGGCGCCCGTCGAGGGAGAGGTGTTCGACGAAGAGGTGCTTGCCGCCGTCGGGCTCGAGGTCGTCGACGAGCCGAGCGCCGGTGGCGACGGGTGTCAGGAGGAGCGGCTTCTCCAGGCCATGGGCGCCAATTTCCGGAAGCTCCAGGCGCTCCATCGCGCCCGCCTGGACAAGGCCAAGTCCAGGATGGCAACGATGGACAAGGCGGAGGCAGACCTCAAGGTGCGCGTCACCGAGGCGCAGACTTGGTTCCGCCAAGCTAACGAAGAGCTGAAGGCCGCCCAGGGCGAGCTGGCCAAGCGCGACGTGGAGCTCACCATGAAGCTGGCCGACATCAAGAAGGCCCAGGAGATGGCGGAGGGCTTGGCCGCTGCAGCCGAGGCCGCTCGGACCCAGCATCAGGCCGCGCTGAACTCCCAGGAGGAGGACCTCGCCAAACGCGAGGCGGACCTCGACGCCAAACTCCGCGCCAAGGACGGGGAGGTGGAGAAGCTTGTCGCGCAACGGACCCAAGAGCTGGAGCAGAGGCACAGGGAGACACTCGATGCCCAGGCTCGGGTTCACGTCGGCAAGGTGAAGGAGCTGGAGGTGGAGCAGGACGGGCTGAAGGAGCAGGCCCTGAAGCTGTCCCAGGAGAAGGACACGCTCAACGGCGCCCTGACGGAGGCGCAGGGCGCAGTCGTCAGCAGGACCGGGGAGCTCTCCGAGGCCAATAACTCCATCAAAGACCTCAAGCTGAAGCTGGAGGGCCTCGAGGAGATGCACTCAGAGGCCAAGGCTCGGGAGGAGACCCGGGCCAAGGATCTGGAGGCCAAGAAGCTGCATCGGAGGAATGAAGCCGCCAGCCACAAGGATTTCGTGGAGGGCGAGAATCGCTGGATCAGCCGCCTCGAGGACGTCGCCGGCAGGATCACCACGCAGCTGGCTACCATGGGGATGCCAAATGTGAGGTACGCCCCAGAGCGCAGCGGGACCACCAACGCCAAGTTGACCCTGTTCTTCGAGTGAGGTACGCCCCGGAGCGCAGCGGGACCACCAACGCCAAGCTGACCCTGTTCTTCGAGGGTGTTCTCGAGGCCCTGGAGCAGCTCCACTCCAACCGGGAGGCCTCTCTGGCCGATGAGTCCCGGAGACTCTGCCGGGGTGCCATGACCAAGGTCCTCACCAAGGTGGCATACTGGAACCCCACCCTTGACTTCAACACCGTGCTGGAGAGCTTGCCGGAGGGTACTGACCTCGCGCCGCTCAAGGAGCGTATCGAGCCCACCATAAGCCTCATCGGCGGAATTCAAAGGGTGGAGAGCCAGCGCCGGGATTAGGCACCCCGTTCCTTATCGCCGCTGTAGGTTCATGACCAAGACAATTTCTATCTTTAGTTAGAACCGCAACAACAATTCGATGTAATATAACTCTGCAACACTTTTGATATTATGCATGTTATTTTCCTGTTCGATTTTCCTTTGTATGTCCACCCTACGTTAACTGGGTAGGCATGCCGGCGCGTAAACCCAAGGCGGCGTCTTGAGGACGGATCCCCATTGGCTCGTGGGTGTGCTTGCTGCCGGGCGAACCACCTCACCACCCTTAATGTGGCCGCTCGACCTGTCGAGCTTGACTCGAGTCAGAATCGAGAGCGTTGTCCAGTGCGGAAGGCTACCCTGCCACTCTTGATGCGGCCACTCGAGCTATTGAGCGGACTCGAAAAAGAACAAGGGCGTTGCCAATTGCGGGAGGGCCCCTTTGCGTGCAGGTTTTCCATACATAGGCGGAATCTCTGAGGACGATAACCTTATGTATAAAAAGGAAATCGTTCAAGGCTCTGGATGACTTAGCTTTTCTGTTGTCGCGCTGGCGTCCTTCGCGCTTGCAGGCGGCATAGTTTTCTCCTGGCCGTCTTCTTCTTTCAGAGGCCACGGCGATGAAGAACTGCTAGGCTAACTACTAGACCAGATTCTCACAATTGCGCCCACTACCTGGCACGCCAAAGATGTCGGTGGGAAACGACACCTATGGGATCACAAGAATCCCTACTACGGTTGCCGGGGCGCGGGGTTGTGAGAAGAGCAGGATTAAGAATCAGCACAAGGATTGTTTACCCAGGTTCGGGCCGCGAGGATGCGTAAAACCCTAGTCCTGCTTTGGTGGATGTATTGAGTGTTCTTGAGCTCTCGAACTAACTATGGTGGTTGTGTAGTCCAAAGAGCCAAATCCTCTTCCAGTACGCCATGGGCCTCCTTTTATAGTCGAAAGGGGCTGCCACAGTGGCACACAGGAGGTGGAAAGGCCTACAGTACTATTAGCTTATCGCCCGTATTACAGGACAAGACGCATTTAATGCGTCGCTTACGTGTCCCCTAGCTTTATCGGGGACGGGAGCGAGGCCCGTCCCATCCACGCCGCTTCTCTTTGCTTCGACACGCGCCCTGGCCAGCGATGCATGCGTCGCCATGTAGGCAGGCAGGCAACTGAGGTGGCGCGGTGTTAGGGTCTTCACGAAGATCTGCATGTCACCACGCAGGTGCTTGCTGAGTTGGCGCAGAGGCCGCCCGTCGCCACGCAGGTGCCTGCCCAGCTGGTTGAGCTAGCAGCTGCTTGGGGATGGCGGTGGAGTC
Source organism: Triticum aestivum (assembly GCF_018294505.1). NCBI lineage: Eukaryota > Viridiplantae > Streptophyta > Magnoliopsida > Poales > Poaceae > Triticum > Triticum aestivum. The sequence goes on from NC_057796.1 coordinate 391,080,667, forward strand.
TTGGTCGACGTGGGCCTGGCTGTGGCCCCACTGACATCCTCGGCAAGGGCCTTGCCGGGGGCCTGGCAAGGGTCTTGCCGTGGCACGCAGTCGTCCCCGGCAAGGATCTTGCCGGGGGTCTTGTGGCCTTCCTCGGCAAGGATCTCGCCGAGGGTCGCCGTCTTCTGGTCCTCATCTGATCTTGTGTGTTTATGATCTTGACAAAGATCTGCATGCCACCACGGAGGTGCCTCCCGAGCCCTGGTCCCAATGCAGTTGGTTGGGTTGGAACCCGTGGGCTCAAGGGCGGCTCACTCTGTTGGTGTGGGCGAGCTGCCCCGGCAAGGATCTTGCCGGGGCCGCTAAGGCTGCCCCTACCGGCAAGGGTCTTGCCGGGGGAACCTGCTCCATCCCTCTGCTTCTTTGTGTTCTTGGCCTTGGTGTTGTCTTGGGCTTCAGCCTCTCTCCGGGCCCCCCTCCTCTGTCCTACTTAGTGTGGCCGTGGCGCGCGGCTCCGACTGCCCGTGCACAAGTAAAGGGGTACAAAGGTGTGCCCCTATTTTTGTACACCGACAGAGAGGACAACCACCATCGCTTTGTATGTGGGCCAAACATGTGTTGAATACCCAAAATGCACAACTTTGATGTGGCACATGCCTCGAAAACCGTAAAGTCCCCACATAGAGCAAGGTTCGTGAAGCGTACTACACATGATGGTCCCCTTCCCCCTCTTCGACGCATGCATACTATATACTCCTACCGTAATACAACCCAATAAGAATCCTCCTTGATGGTGAAATTAATTAACCTCTCCCGATGTAGGTCAAAGTGATGCATGCATCGACGATGGCCTCGTGGGCCCACAGATGGAAGCGTCACACGTGAGTGTCCTAGCATAACCACCGCGTATGATGTTTGAATAGCCAATTTCACAACTTTGATGTGGCACGTGCCTTGGAAATCGAAAAGTCCCGACACCGAGTGAGGTGTACTTGTTCACGGACACGTACATATAGTATATATGCTAGTCCCCTCCCACCTCTTCGACCCGTACTATATATATACTCCCACCATAACACAACCAAAAAAGATTCTACCTTGCTGGTCAAATTAACCACACTGCCGGCTGTTCGTCAAAGTGATGGACGACGACCTCGCGGGCCCACAGAAAGTGTCACACACGAGTATCGAGTGTCGTGTAGGACAACCATCGACTACATGTGGCCAAAACATGTATGTATGAAAGGGTTGTGTAATGTTTTAAATAACGAATTCACGACTCTGATGTGGCACCTGCCTCACAAAACGGCCAACCCACACGGTGGCTCACGACTAGTAGTGTACTGCAAGCCACCTGCCACCCCCCCGGACGCACGCGCGCGCACACACACACACACCGCGAATCCACCGCAACTATGATGCACGCTATATTATCCCGCGGTAAACATATCTTACCAAAGGAGGAACATTTTAATTTTGAAACAAAAAAACAGAGATCATTAAGATGTTTTAGTACATTGATTGATTTTCTAGGGGTATAACGTGCAAAAATCAAATTTGAGCTACATGCACACGTGACAGCGCACCTAAATGGATTGCAAAACACATGTGTCTCACTAGGTGCATGTTTACTCCCCGTGCAAGAAATTTCAAACATCGAGAATCTTGATTTTTAAATTCTAGTACATGTAAAACTTATTTGAAAGTCATGAAACTTATCGTGTTGTCATATGGACACCAATACAAAGTGGCATCGTATTTTTTTTGTCAAATTTGAGACCAGTTTTGATGTAATCTTTATCTTCTTACAAATGGGCGATTATTAATAATTGGGAACCAATATCCCAAACGGATTATTTATTCGAACCGTGAGCGTTAGACCAACAATGGATACATGCCATGCTTCGGTTAAGCAATAAAGCGGGAACATTAATCATCCGAATAGAAAAACAATATAGGTGCCGCCACGCGACCCGTGTGCCATGCAAGCAGGCGTGAGTTGACGGGACGCATGCGAGCAGTCCGCCGCGCAGGCAGACCGGGAGGAGTGCATGCAGGTGTGTGAATTGACAGGAGGCGTGCTCGCTGCACAGTGTCATCGGGAGGTGTGAGAGTAGCTGTGTGAAACGATGGTAGGCATGCCAGCAGTCTGGTGTGCAGACTCACCGGGAGACGAGCCAGCAGTTTTACCGTCGCCCGCCTCTCTCCCACTACTCCATATTCATGGCGCGCCCGAGTGGCCGCACCCCCATCCTCGCCACACACACAATCCTCTCCCTCCGCTTGCATCCTCGACGCCGCTCTCAGTCCTCAAAGCTGTCAGTGTATGAGGATGCCGCCGAAGCTCCCCATCGGAGGGAGTGGTGACGCCGGGGCTGCTGAAGCACCGGAGCATGGTGTGGAGATGGCGACAGAGGTTGCCGTCACCGCCGGCGAGGTATCGCTGCACCCTGACGTCGTCGACGGTGTCGGGCTTCCACAGCCGGAGGCGGAGGTCCACACCGACTCCGACGACCACTCCGGCGACGACTCTGACGACGACGGACAATTGGTTAGTCATCTATACCCATTTATGTGTCAAATAGATCCTAGGGTTTCTCTGATTACTCCTGCCTCCCCTTATTTGGAATAGAAATCCTATGGTTATGTTCTCCCAATCCATGATATCTGAGTAAGTTTCATTAGATCCGTGTAGTGTATTGATTGTTTGAATGGTACAACTGATAAGTGATTAGTTGTTTCATCTGTGTAAATGATTTCTGCTAGTAATCCGACTAGGGTTAGTGTTCATGCTAATAATTCCTAGCCAGGAGTTGACAATTGATTTTGAATGACCTGCATATATGTTTGTGCCATTATTTTCTTCAAGATTGGTCTGTACATAGACGAGTGTGCTTAAAAAACAAAGCATAATCTCTGGATATATATCAAAAAATAGCCATAAATTCCAAATCCTACTTCACGGCATGTAAACATTGATTTGATGCCAAATTTTGGCAACTTCCAAATGTTCGCTAGAGATTAGTTTGTAAACATTAATTTGACGCTAGATTTTTTTACTATTTGTATAGGTGTTGTCTGGCGATGTGGACAGCAAGGATGAAGATGTCCAGAGGAGGTACAAGAGGCAAATCTTGAGGGAGCTTTGTGCGGGAATGCATAACAGATGTATTAGGACCTGGGACGACGGCTATCGATGCCCATTTTTCAACCACAAGCTTCATGACGCGTATCAAAGTGTTTTGGCGCATGCAAGAGGATGGGCCATTGGCTCCTTCAAGCAGAAGTATTCTCGCATGGTGGCACACGGCGCGTACGCCGAGTACCTAGAGAAGCTTCAGGATCATGCCGGTAGATGAGATGAGATGTGGGATCGAACTACGTATGGCTATGTAGTGTCTTAATGACGGTTGAACTATGTACATATGGTTGAACTATGCTTGTGTACGCTTATTATCTATGACTGAGTATGTTTAATCTATGTTTACTTATGTATAAATGTGGGATATGGATGCAATCAGTTTGGTTGATGGAATCTACCTATGTCCTGATTTATTGGTCCCCTTTGTAATTTGTGTTAAATTTTGACCAAACATTTAATTGACAAAATGTTAGTGCAGGTCAGCAAAAATTATATCGTTGGATGTGTATTTGAACATAGTGTTCAATGATATAATTTTTGGTGACATGCATAAACATTTGTTAGTTAAATATTTGGTCAAAATTTGGTACAAATTACATGTGGGGCCAATAAACCATGATGGAGGTAGTACGTCAATCACACATGGTTCCCAAAATTGGAACCGTGTGCAATGACTTTCATTTTGCCTATTACGTCAATCACACACGGTTGGCTCTAACAAACCATTGCCTCCGAAACTCTTTGTGGGGCAGAAAACCCTCACCACCCAATTCAAAAAGAAAACCTTCACAATCCCCACGTCACAAAAACCCTCACCTCGCCCGCCACCCCCTCCGGTCCCCATTCACACCTGCACAAACTCCTCCGCGTCTATGCATGGTACCGCCTATCGCGGCGGCAACCACTTAGCTCGCCGCCTGCCGCTGCCGCCAGGCTGCCGGCAAACCCCACCGCATTTTGCCACTTCTGCTTGCTGCCGCCTATCACCATCGACTTTCTCAACGCTGCTCGCAGTCGATCCAGCTCCGCCCGGTTGGGGAATCTGCCGTACTAAGGGTTTTTTCTCATGGACAACAAGGTAACTAATTTAATGAGATATTATCACATCTCTTATCCCAGTTCATCTACCTCCTTTAATCACCCGGCCGAAATCACCGTGAATTCATTTTTATTCAAGCTGATTTGAGGGTTTTCTTTCATTCATAGAGTGTACAGTGCGCGGACACATCAGGACTTTGCGGCCTCCGCCAGACATCCATGGAGTTCCATCTCACCGTACCAGATGACTTGAGGATGCGCGCAGTATGTTCTATCTCACCCTAAATCGGTTGGCATGGCCTACTTTCCTGAACATATACTAAATACTACTACATTTGGATAAAAGGTGCCACATGCACCATATACGTCAAAGGGGATTTTTTTCCCTCTTCATTCTATATTAAGCAAATTAATGATGTATTGTTCTTTTGATTACTCTCTTATTTCCATGACATCATGTTTACCCTATCTGTTTAATTATAGATTTTTGTCCTTCGATTTCAACTATTGTACAGTTCTTTCAATTTGGGCCCATATTTGCATGTTACCATATTTTCTTTAATAATCCTACCATTTTCTGCAGCGCATCCCTTGCTATGCAACAGAATCTGTAGTGCACAATCTTCCCCTTTACATAAATCAAGACTGCAAGGATGTAATACTGAACACAAACCATGGATTTACAATCGTTGCTACTATAAGACTTGATGAACGTGGTGACTCCTATTTTGGCACTGGCCTTTGGATAGAAATTTCTAAGTTTTATGTACTAAAAGCTGGCACTAAAATTGCACTGCACATAAAAGAGCCTTGTCATGGGATATATGCTAACTTCCCCGACGATATCATCCGTCCAGACTTTGTTCGAAGTAAGTTTTCTTTTCAAGTATCTGCATATTGACTTACCCAGCAATATCAAATGAATTGTGTAGTATTTAAGCAACAAATTGTTATTCCATTTTCTTACTATATTCCTACCTACTAACTTCTAGTTACCAATACACTTTTCTATTGCCCTGTTTTAACTAAATATTCCCTGTACTCCCACTTCTATCAGAAAGCGCCGCCGACAAGGAGACTCTGGAGGTGGAGAACGGGGCTGCCAACAAGCGGAGGCGGGGCGAGCAAGAACCGCAAGCGACTCCAGCAAGCCTAGACTTCATCAGTAGCCTCCCTGATGATATGTTGACAGTCATCATCTCCCTCCTCCCAATCAAATATGGGGCACGGACAACCATCCTTTCCCGGCGGTGGCGCCCTGCTACCTCTTGAGCATGCGTTGGTTTTTCCTTGAAGAGGAAAGGGTGATGCAACAAAGTAGCGTAAGTATTTCCCTTAGTTTTGAGAACCAAGGTATCAATCCAGTAGGACAACGCACAAGTCACCTAGTACCTGCACAAACAATCAAGAACCTTGCAACCAACGTGATAAAGGGGTCGTCAATCCCTTCACGGTCACTCGCAAAAGTGAGATCTAATAGACATAGTAAAGTAAATATTTTTGGTATTTTTGTTCTATAGATTGGAAAGTAAAGATTGCAAAATAGTAAATGAGATGTGATGTAAATAAAAGAGATGTAATATAATAGGAAAGAGACCCGGGGGCCATAGGTTTCACAAGTGGCTTCTCTCAAGATGGCATGTATTACGGTGGGTGAACAAATTACTGCCGAGCAATTGATAGAAAAGCGCATAGTTATGAAGATATCTAAGGCAATGATCATGAATATAGGCATCACGTCCGTGTCAAGTAGACCAAAACGATTCTGCATCTACTACTATTACTCCACACATCGACCGCTATCCAGCATGCATCTAGAGTATTAAGTTCATAAGAACGGAGTAACGCATTAAGCAAGATGACATGATGTAGAGGGATAAACTCAAGCAATATGATATAAACCCCATCTTTTTATCCTCGATGGCAACAATACAATACATGCCTTGCTGCCCCTACTGTCACTGGGAAAGGACACCACAAGATTAAACCCAAAGCTAAGCACTTCTCCCATTGCAAGAAAGATCAATCTAGTAGGCCAAACTAAACCGATAATTCGAAGAGACTTGCAAAGATATCAAATCATGCATATAAGAATTCAGAGAAGAACCAAATAATATTCATAGATAATCTTGTTCATAAATCCACAATTCATCAGATCTCGGCAAACACACCGCAAAAGAGTATTACATCGAATAGATCTCCAAGAACATCAAGGAGAACTTTGTATTGAGAATCAAAAAGAGATAAGAATCCATCTAGCTAATAACTATGGACCCGAAGGTCTATGGTAAACTACTCATGCTTCATCGGAGGCAATGGTGTTGATGTAGAAGCCCTCCGTGATCAATTCCCCCTCCGGCAGATCGCCGGAAAAGGCCCTAAGATGGGATCTCACGGGTTCAGAAGGTTGCGGCGGAGGAAAAGTGGTTTCGTGGCTCTCCCTGATGTTTCTAGGGTATAAGAGTATATATAGGCGAAAGAAGTACGTCGGTGGAGCTACGAGGGGCCCACGAGGGTGGGGGCACGCCTACCCCCCTGGGCGCGCCCTCCTGCCTCGTGGCTTCCTCGTTGAGTTCCAGACTTCGACTCCAAGTCTTCTGGATTGCTTTCGGTCCAAGAAAGATCCTCGCAAAGGTTTCATTCCATTTGGACTCCGTTTGGTATTCCTTTTCTGCAAAACTCTAAAATAGGCAAAAAAACAGAAACTGGCACTGGGCCTCCGGTTAATAGGTTAGTCCCAAAAATAATATAAAAGAGCATATTAAAGCCCATTAAACATCCAAAACAGATAATATAATAGCATGGAACAATAAAAAATTATAGATACGTTGGAGACGTATCAAGCATCCCCAAGCTTAATTCCTGCTCGTCCTCGAGTAGGTAAATGATAAAAACAGAATTTTTGATGTGGAATGCTACCTAACATAATTATCAATGTAATTTTCTTTATTGTGGCATGAATGTTCAGATCCGAAATATTCAAGACAAAAGTTTAATATTGACATAAAATAATAATACTTCAAGCATACTAACAAAGTAATCATGTCTTCTCAAAATAACATGGCCAAAGAAAGTTCATCCCTGCAAAAATCATATAGTTTGGCTATGCTCCATCTTCGTCACACAAAATATTCAAATCATGCACAACCCCGGTTTCAGCCAAGCAATTGTTTCATACTTTAGTATTCTCAAACTTTTTCAACTTTCATGCAATAGATGAGCGTGAGCCATGGACATAGCACTATAGGTGGAATAGAATGGTGGTTGTGGAGAAGACAAAAAGGAGGAAGATGGTCTCACATTAACTAGGCATATTAATGGGCTATGGAGATGCCCATCAATAGATATCAATGTGAGTGAGTAGGGATTGCCATGCAACGGATGCACAAGAGCTATAAATGTACGAAAGCTCAACAAAAGCAACTAAGTGGGTGTGCATCCAACTTGCTTGCTCACCAAGACCTAGGGCATTTTGAGGAAGCCCATCATTGGAATATACCAGCCAAGTTCTATAACAAAAATTCCCACTAGTATATGAAAGTGACAAAATAAGAGACTCTCTATCATGAAGATCATGGTGCTACTTTGAAGCACAAGTGTGGAAAAAGGATAGTAGCATTGTCCCTTCCCTCTTTTTCTCTCTTTTTTGGCTTCTTTGGCCTCCCTTTTTTTCATTGGCTTCTTTGGCCTCTTTTATTTTATTTTATTTTATTTCCTCACATGGGACAATGCTCTAATAATGATGATCATCACACTTCTACTTATTTACACCTCAAGCATTACAACTCGATACTTAGAACAAAATATGACTCTATATGAATGCCTCTGGCGGTGTACCGGGATGTGCAATGAATCAAGAGTGACATGTATGAAAAAATTATGAATGGTGGATTTGCCACAAATACGATGTCAACTACATGATCATGCAAGGCAATATGACAATGATGGAGCGTGTCATAATAAACGGAACAGTGAAAGTTGCATGGCAATATATCTCGGAATGGCTATGAAATGCCATAATAGGTACGTATGGTGTCTGTTCTGAGGAAGGTAAATGGTGGGTTTATGGTACCGGCGAAAGTTGCGCGGTACTAGAGAGGCTAGCAACGGTGGAAGGGTGAGAGTGCGTATAATCCATGGACTCAACATTAGTCATAAAGAACTCACATACTTATTGCAAAAATCTACAAGTCATCAAAACCAAGCACTACGTGCATGCTCCTAGGGAAGGGTTGGTAGGAGTTAACCATCACGCGATCCCGACCTCCACACATAAGGAAGACAATCAAAGAAACACCTCATGCTTCAAATTTGTTACACAACGGTTACCATACATGCATGCTACGGGACTTGCAAACCTCAACACAAGTATTTCTCAAATTTAGAATTACTCTACTAGCATGACTCTAATATCACCATCCTCATATCTCAAAACAATCATCAAGCATCAAACTTCTCATAGTATTCAACGCACTTTATATGAAAGTTTTTATTATACCCATCTTGGATTCCCATCATATTAGGACAAGTTTTATAGCAAAAGAAAATTACCATGCTGTTCTAAAAGACTCTCAAAATAATATAAGTGAAGCATGAGATATCAATAATTTCTATAAAATAAAACCACCACCGAGCTCTAAAAAGATATAAGTGAAGCACTAGAGCAAAATTATCTAGCTCAAAAGATATAAGTGAAGCACATAGAGTATTCTAATAAATTCCGATTCATGCGTGTCTCTTCCAAAAGGTGTGTACAGCAAGGATGATTGTGGTAAAATAAAAAGCAAAGAATCAAATCATACAAGACGCTCCAAGCAAAACACATATCATGTGGTGAATAAAAATATAGCCTCAAGTAAAGTTACCGATAGACGAAGATGAAAGAGGGGATGCCTTCCGGGGCATCCCCAAGCTAGGCCTTTGGTTGTCCTTGAATTTTACCTTGGGGTGCCTTGGGCATCCCCATGCTTAGGCTCTTGCCACTCCTTATTCCAAAATCCATCAAATCTTTACCCAAAAACTTGAAAACTTCACAACACAAAACTTCAACAGAAAATCTCATGAGCTCCGTTAGTATAAGAAAATAAACCACCACTTTAAGGTACTGTAATGAACTCGTTCTTTATTTATATTGGTGTTAAACCTACTGTATTACAACTTCTCTATGGTTCATACCCCCGATACTACTCATAGATTCATCAAAATAAGAAAACAACACACGAAAAACAGAATCTGTCAAAAACAGAACAGTCTGTAGCAATCTATAACTCCAAAAATTCTGAAATAAATTGGTGGACGTGAGGAATTTTTCTATTAATCATCTTCAAAAAGAATCAACCTAAAAGCACTCTCCAGTAAAAAATGACAGCTAATCCCGTGAGCGCAAAAGTTTCTGTTTTTTACAGCAAGATCGCAAAGACTTCACCCAAGTCTTGCCAAAGGTTCTACTTGGCACAAACACTAACTAAAACATAAAACCACATCTAAATAGAAGCTAGATGAATTATTTATTACTAAACAGGAGCAAAAAGCAAAGAACAAAAATAAAATTGGGTTGCCTCCCAACAAGCGCTATCGTTTAACGCCCCTAGCTAGGCATAAAAACAAGAATAGATCTAGGTATTGCCATCTTTGGTATGCAATCCATAAGTGGCTCTCATAATAGATTCATAAGGAAATTTAATTTTCTTCCTAGGAAAGTGTTCCATGCCTTTCCTTAACGTAAATTGGAATCTAATATTTCCTTCTTTCATGTCAATAATTGCACCAATCGTTCTAAGGAAAGGTCTACCAAGAATAATAGGACATGTAGGATTGCAATCTATATCAAGAACAATGAAATCTAAGGGCACATAATTCCTATTTGCAACAATAAGAACATCATTAATCCTTCCCATAGGTTTCTTAATGGTGGAATCCGCAAGATGCAAATTTAAAGAACAATCATCAAATTCACGGAAACCTAGCACATCACACAAGGTTTTTGGAATCGTGGAAACACTAGCATCCAAATCACACAAAGCATAGCATTCATAATCTTTAATCTTAATTTAATAGTAGGTTCCCACTCATCATAAAGTTTTCTAAGGAAAGAAACTTCTAGTTCAAGCTTTTCATCATAGGATTGCATTAAAGCATCAACGATATGTTTAGTAAAAGCTTTATTTTGATTATAAGCATGAGGAGAATTTAACACGGATTGCAACAAGGAAATACAATCTATTCAAAGAGCAATTATCATAATTAAATTCCTTGAAATCCAAAATAGTGGGTTCATTGCTATGTAAAGTTTTGACCTCTTCAATCCCACTTTTATTAATTTTTGCATCAAGATCTAAAAACTCCGAATCATTGGGATGCCTTTTAACTAAAGTTGACTCATCTCCAGTCCCATCTTTATCAAGATTCATATTGGAAAACAAAGATTTAATAGGAGTCACATCAATCACTTTTAGATCTTCATCATTATTATCATAAAAACTAGAAGAACACGCTTTCACAAAGCAATCTTTTTTAGCACGCATCCTAGCTGTTCTTTCTTTGCACTCATCAATGGAAATTCTCATGGCTTTGAGAGACTCATTGATGTCATGCTTAGGTGGAATAGATCTAAGTTTCAAAGAATCAACATCAAGAGAAATTCTATCCACGTTCCTAGCCAACTCATCAATCTTAAGCAATTTTTCTTCAACCAAAGCATTGAAATTCTTTTGCGAACTCATAAATTCTTTAACACTAGTCTCAAAATCAGAGGGCATCTTATTAAAATTTCCATAAGAGTTGTTGTAGGAATTACCATAATTATTAGAGGAATTACTAGGAAACGGCCTAGAATTAAAGTTTCCTCTATACGCGTTGTTACCAAAATTGTTCCTACCAACAAAATTCACATCCATAGATTCATTATTATTCTCAATCAAAGTGGACAAAGGCATATCATTAGGATCAGAAAAACACTTTTATTAGCAAACAATTTCATAAGTTCATCCATCTTTCCACTCAAAACATTAATCTCTTCAATTGCATGAACTTTTTTACTAGTGGATCTTTCGGTGTGCCATTGAGAATAATTAACCATAATATTGTCTAGGAGTTTAGTAGCTTCTCCTAAAGTGATTTCCATAAAAGTGCCTCCCGCGGCCGAATCTAAAAGATTTCTAGAAGCAAAATTCAGTCCGGCATAAAAAATTTGTATAATCATCCACAAATTCAAACCATGTGTAGGGCAATTACGTATCATTAATTTCATCCTCTCCCAAGCTTGTGCAACATGCTCATGATCAAGTTGCTTAAAATTCATAATATCGTTCCTAAGAGAGATGATCTTAGCGGGAGGAAAATAATTAGAGATAAATGCATCTTTGCACTTATTCCATGAATCCATACTATTTTTAGGCAAAGAAGAGAACCAAGTTTTATCACAATCTCTAAGCGAAAATGGAAATAGCTTCAATTTAACAATATCATTATCCACATCTTTCTTCTTTTGCATATCACACAAATCAACAAAGTTGTTTAGATGGGTAGCGGCATCTTCACTAGGAAGGCCAAAAAATTGATATTTCATATCAAGATTCAACAAAGCGGTATTAATTTCACAAAATTCAGCATCGATAGTACGAGCAATCGGAGTACTAATAAAATCATTATTGTTGGTATTGGAAAAGTCACACAATTTAGTATTATCTTGAGCCACCGTGACAAACAATCAATCCAACACACAAGCACATAAGAAGCAAGCGAAAAGAGATGAATGGAAGAGGGGCGGAGAAAAGGCAAAGGTTTTCGAAAATCGTTTTACAAGTGGGGGAGAGGAAAACGAGAGGCGAATGGCAAATAAAGTAATGCGAGGGAGAAGAGTTTATTATGGGTACTTGGTATGTCTTGACTTGGCATACATCTCCCCGGCAACGGCGCCAGAAATCCTTCTTGCTGCCTCTTGAGCATGTGTTGGTTTTCCCTTGAATAGGAAAGGGTGATGCAGCAAAATAGCGTAAGTATTTCCCTCAGTTTTGAGAACAAATGTATCAATCCAGTAGGAGACAACGCACAAGTCACCTAGTACCTGCTCTCAAGATAGCATGTATTACGGTGGCTTCTCTCCAGATAGCATGTATTACGGTGGGTGAACAAATTACTGCCGAGCAATTGATAGAAAAGCGCATAGTTATGAAGATATCTAAGGGAATGATCATGAATATAGGCATCACGTCTGTGTCAAGTAGACCGAAACGATTCTGCATCTACTACTATTACTCCACACATTGACCGCTATCCAGCATGCATCTAGAGTATTAAGTTCATAAGAATGGAGTAACGCATTAAGCAAGATGACATGATGTAGAGGGATAAACTCAAGAAATATGATATAAACCCCATCTTTTTATCCTCGATGGCAACCAATACGTGCCTTGCTGCCCCTACTATCACTGGGAAAGGACACCGCAAGATTAAACCCAAAGCTAAGCACTTCTCCCATTGCAAGAAAGATCAATCTAGTAGGCCAAACTAAACCGATAATTCGAAGAGACTTGCAAAGATATCAAATAATGCATATAAGAATTCAGAGAAGAACCAAATAATATTCATAGATAATCTTGTTCATAAATCCACAATTCATCGGATCTCGGCAAACACACCGCAAAAGAGTATTACATCGAATAGATCTCCAAGAACATCGAGGAGAACTTTGTATTGAGAACCAAAGAGAGAGAAGAAGCCATCTAGCTAATAACTGTGGCCCCGAAGGTCTGTGGTAAACTACTCACGCTTCATCGGAGAGGCAATGGTGTTGATGTAGAAGCCCTCCATGATCGATTCCTCCTCCGGCAGATTGCCAGAAAAGGCTGCAAGATGGGATCTCACGGGTACAGAAGGTTGCGGCGGTGGAAAAGTGGTTTCGTGGCTCTCCCTGATGTTTCTAGGGTATAAGAGTATATATAGGCGAAAGAAGTACGTCGGTGGAGCTACGAGGGCCCCACGAGGGTGGGGGCGCGCCTACCCCCCTGGGCGCGCCCTCCTACCTCGTGGCTTCCTTGTGGAGTTCCAGACTTCGACTCCAAGTCTTCTGGATTGCTTTCGGTCCAAGAAAGATCCTCGCGAAGGTTTCATTCCGTTTGGACTCCGTTTGGTATTCCTTTTCTGCAAAACTCTAAAATAGGCAAAAAAACAGAAACTGACACTGGGCCTCCGGTTAATAGGTTAGTCCCAAAAATAATATAAAAGAGCATAGTAAAGCCCATTAAACATCCAAAACAGATAATATAATAGCATGGAACAATCGAAAATTATAGATACGTTGGAGACGTATCACGCCCCCTATGGAACTCCACCCATCTCGACCACATCGACACCCATGAGCTTTGCCATGGCTATCACAAAAGCTTGGATGCGTTCTCCAAGATCCTCGACAGTCACCCTGGCCCAACCAAAAGCCTTAGAATGGGCAAGTTCCGTTCCAACGGCAAGGACCGAGCCAAGCTTGACGACTTGTTCCGATCCCCCGCCCTAGATTAGCTCGAGGAGCTTACTTTTGATGATGGGCATATGCACTCGCTGCCAACGTCCGCGCTCCGCCTCGCGCCCACGTTGCGCGTCGCCAAGTTCAGGAACTACCATCCCCCCTTAATGACGTGCCCGCTCTTATTCTACCATGACTGAAGCACCTCGAGCTCATCGTCGTCTGCCTCCCAAACGGTGAAATGGAGCGCCTGCTCCGTGGCTGTACGGCACTTGAGTACCTTCGTCTTCAGGCGATCAATGGGTTGAGTAGCTTCCACATCACCTCCATGACTCTCCGGACTATTATGTGTGTTGTTGGTGCGGCAAGAAGACATCACAAGATGTGTACCACGGTATAGTCATTGAGGACACACCTTCCCTTGAGAGATTACTTGTAGTTGATCAAGAAGGTCCAACAAGAATCAATGGCATTTCTGCGCCGAAATTGACAGTGGTGGGCTACTTCTCTGACAAATACTCCGAACTTGTTATTGGATCCACACCCGTTCAGGTACAACCGCCGCCTTCTACCTCTCCTTCTAGAAATTAACATTATTTCTAATTTTTAAGATGTATGTTCGTCCGTCATCCAGAAAATGATTCTGACATGCTTGGCCCCGAAACTGCGCACAGTGAAGGTCTTGGCACTAGAATCTATCGGCCCCAACCTGGAGCAAGTTGTCAGTTTCCTGAGATGCTTTCTGTGCCCGGAGAAGGTATAGATCGAGGTGATGTTCCTTTCCTGTTAAATGTTAACGATAAGGGAGTTCAATTTGTGACACCTTTTTCTAAGTTTACAATGACAGCGTACTACAATTTCTGAAGGACTTTTTGGAGGATTTCAGTACATACATGTCCCCCCCCATATTGGTTGCTTGATCCACATGGTTACAATCTATAAGCATTTCTCCTTTGGATTCATCTGTACTAGTTTTCTTAGGGAACTTTTCATCCACTCCAACCTCTTGTGAAGGAGGCTACATTTTTCTAGATTGTAATCAAATGCCCATGTTAATCATGTCGGATCGAAGATGGCATGTTAGTGCATTTTACCAATTCTGCAAACCAAACAGGCCTATAGTAGTGTTCAAAATTGCATGTAGGCACTAACACGTTTTCTTCTTTTGCAGATAAGATTAGGCCCAGTGGTGGATAATGTGATACAATATAACAATCACGTCGAATGCCTAGATCTGCATCTCTCAGAAATTACTTTGAATTCCTATCGAGGGACCTTACTGGAGATTTTATTCGCCAGGTTCTTCATTGTCAGAGCAAGGGTGCTGAAGGTAATGAGGTTTTACCTACATTTATTTCGCAAAAATGAATGGTTTGTTGAACAGTGCTGGCGGCTGCAGCAGAATGGAATAGGCTCCAAAAATGTTGAATTTCATTTGGAACTTCAGATGACAGAGTAATCTAAAGTCATCGTGTCGACCCCATACATGAATTCTCAGTGGCTGACCCCTTTGCAAAAATTATGAGGTTTCAAAACCAGACTTAGAAGTGGTAATATTAGTTTGAACCTCTTTGATATCCTTGTTCAGAGGATCAGTGTGAGCGTTTGCAGCTGATGAGCTAAATTTTATTTCTAATATCAGTTTGAACCTTGTAATCTTCGAATTTGAGCCATATAACTCTGGAATTTGAACCTTGTAATATTTTGAGCTTTTGTGGTACAAGCATTGAAATGGCATCATATGAGACTCGTATATTGGTAGCACTATTTTGACCTTAATATGCAATGGACTTAGATTTTATTAACCATTCTCGAATCTGTTTACCTTGTCGATCTCATAGCACACGATCTGTATAGCTAACTCGACTGTGATCTTCGACATTATTGCACACAGTTGGTTTCTTCAACCGTGTGCCATGTAAAGCGCAGAATTAATTCTAGCACTCGAGTGTCCATCATCACCCTTCTGTGTAACTTTTACCTCATCACCCACGGGTAAACTTATGACCGAAGTCATTCCACACACATCGTTTTTACAAATCTTTTTGCCAATAAACGCCCACGATTTGTCCCTCTTCTAGCCGATGCGTGGCCAAACTAGCCGTGCAGGAAGCTTGCGGGGTAAACTGCGCGGTAGCATGGGAATAACCTCACCGACGATATATTTGGCGCCTCTTCGAGGCCACGCGTGGTCAAACGAAACGCGTGCGGTGCGGTGTTGTCAAGCGTGCACTGGAATCCTCCGCTATGAACGCTGTGACAAGACGTGATGATTACAGGCCGGTCGGCCCCCATTTATTACAGCAGCCATTTAACCCTTGTGTCTCTTCAACCTTTCGATCGTGCCCTACCATTGCAAGAAGCACACCCACCACGACAAATTCTTAGAGGGTATCCTGCGCAGCTCCAATGGCGCTCCGAGTGGCTGCCGACAACGAGCAGCAGTTCACCATGCATGCCATGGTGGACACCCACAGTAGGTTCTCGGATCTCTCGGTGGTGTACACCAACAACCCGGTCTGGGTGGAGCACTCCATCCACATCATGGAGTTGTTGCTTGCCAAGGAGAAGTACAAGGTGGTCGGGTTCGACCTCGAGTACACCCGCGCTCGTGTCGGGTCTCGTCCCAAGGTCGCCCTCGCCCAGATGTGCGTGTGCAACCACATCCTCGTCTACCACTACTGCCTGGCCACAAGGCCTTGCGAGCGTTTCGCCAGGTTTGTCAACAGCCGCCACTACATGTACGGTGGACATCACCAACAATGTAAAGGTGCTCAAGAATTCGGGCATCGCCTGCCAGAATCTTGTCGACATCCAGGGCCAATACAAGATCTGGGGCAGCAAGGAGCATGAGAAGGACTCACTGGTTCACCTCGCCGAGGCCATCATCGACCCCTACTACAGAGACATGAAGGATTCTTGCAACAAGAACAAGCGTGCCTGGCACTCGGCCTGGATGGAGAAACTCGACAAAGCTCACGTCGTGTACGCAGCCAAGGAGGCGTACATGAGCTACGACATATACATGCGGATCATTGACATGAGAAAGTGCCTCCTTCCCTAAAACGGCCAGGGCTCCAGCCGGAAGAAGAGCAATGGCAAGCGTCATCGCAACAATAAGTAGATAATTAGATCCTCGTTTCTCCTAGTTTAGTATGCATGTAATTGCTTACTTTGATGTGTGGAAATTGTAATTGTATGCTTAATTTGGTTTTGTAATGTTGTCTTTTTAAGTATATATGTTGATGCTCCGTAGACAGAGCAAATCACATCGCACACGGACTAAACAATGGAACTCGTCGGTGATGATTTCAAAATCACTCACAATTGTATACCAGCAACCGTTTGCTCACAACACACACAGCTTGTTAACAGGAATCGTCTGTGTTGTTATCGGTCTTCCCACATGTTTCCGATTACATACCTGTTTGCCACGTATCACACACATCTTGTTAAGTTGAACCATTTATGTTCTCTTGGCTCAACGCAAACAGTTCATCCGAGTGAACTATATGCCGTATATCGCACACGCCTTCATCTGGCTGCCCGTTTCTGTTGTTCCGCCTCATCAAAAACAGTTTATCCGAGTGAACTGTATGCTGTATATCGCACATGCCTTCATCTGGCTGCCCGTTCCTTTTGTTCTGCCTCATCACAAACAGCTAATTGAACTCAACCGTATGCCCCGCATCGCACATGCAACTAAAATATGAACCGTGTTTGATGTATCATTCATCGCAAACGTTTTGCAGCTTTTTTGACGGTTATTTTACATCACCATTTGCGATTAATGCATCGCACACAGTTTCGTCAAATGGTCTCTGATCCTAGTGTCAAGTTAGTAGCATCCTGGGGTAGTGCACAATTCCAGCCGCCGCAAGTTCCAGAACCACGAGATCCAATCTAGACACCATCACAGAGGGGTTCATCATCCTCATTGGTGCCTCTCCGATGATGCGTGAGTAGTTCATTGTAGACCTACGGGTCCATAGGCAGTAGCTAGATGGTTTCTTCTCTCTTTTTGAGTCTCAATACAATGGTCTCTTAGAGATCTATTTGAGGTAACTCTTTTTACGGTGTGTTTGTTGGGATCCAATGAACTTTGAGTTTATGATCAATTCTATTTATCCATGTAAGTTATTTGAGTTTCTCTTATCTCTTATATGCATGATTACTTATAGCCTCGTATTTCTTCTTTGAATCTTTGGTTTTGTTAGGCTGACTAGATCGATTTTTCTTGCCATGGGAAGAGGTGCTTTGTGATGGGTTCGGTCGCGCGGTGTTCTTTCCCAGTGACAGAAGGGGCAGCAAGACACGTATTGATCGTTGCCATTAAGGATAACAAGATGGGGTCTATTCCTACATTAATAGATCTTATCTACATCACGTCATTGTTCTTATTGCATTACTCAGTTTCTCCATGAACTTAATACACTAGATGCATGCTGGATAACGGTCGATGTGTGGAGTAATAGTAGTAGATGCAGACAGGAGTCGGTCTACTAATCTTGGAAGTGATGCCTATATAATGATCATTGCCTGGATATCGTCATAATTATTTGAAGTTCTATCAATTTCCCAACAGTAATTTGTTTACCCACCGTATGTTATTTTCTCGAGAGAAGCCACTACTGAAATCTACAGCCCCAGGCCTTTTTATTTATTTGCATATTTTATTTTCAGATCTATATTGTCAAAAACCCAAAAATACCTCGTTGAATTTTATTTGTCGTTATTCTATTTGCATCTACCAAATTATATCTTTACCAATCTTTTACCCGGGAGGGATTGACAACCCTTCTTACGCATCGGGTTGCAAGTATTTGTTCTTTGTGTGCAGGTATCGTTTACGTAGTGTTGCTTGGTTCTCCTACTGGTTCGATAAACTTGTTTTCGTCACTGAGGGAAATACCTACCGTAGCCGTGCTGCATCATCCCTTCCTCTTCGGGAAAAAACTAACGCGGACACAAGCCATCAAGGGTGGTGCGTTTGGTGGTGGTGGGGTGGTCAGTTCGGGACCGATGGTGGTGTTTTCTTCATTGTTTCTCTTGGGTTGTCCTTTGCGTGATCTCCGTCCTGTTGTTGCGCATGCTCAAGACCCTCCCTTGATTGCCTTTGTATTGCGGCGAGCTTCGGGCTCTCGGTGTCATCTCGGTTCACCTTTGCTCAATGATGACGCAATGAAGCCTCCCCAACCTGCTAATCATCCCGACCTCCCGTGTGGGTGCTCCTAGTCAAGGTTCGTGTTAACGTTTGGCACTCGTTGATTGTGGATGCCCCTCTGTTGTGCCGTGGGGTTCGGTACACACGCCGGTGGGGTGCATTAGGGTGTTTCTAGAGTCCTGCATTGGTACACTTGAGAGCACGCCTCACCTAATTGTACCTCTCATGGGGATTGTCTTTCTGTCAGCTAACTAGGTTGTGCCTTCTCCTGGGCGTCCATCTCTTCCCTTCTTTAACTTTGATACTTGTACGTGTTGGGTAACGTAGCAATAATTCAAAATTTTCCTACGTGTCACCAAGATCAATCTAGGAGATGCTAGCAATGAGAGAGAGGGAGTGCATCTTCATACCCTTGAAGATCGCTAAGCAGAAGCGTTACAAGAACGCCGTTGATGGAGTCGTACTCGCAGCGATTCAAATCGCGGAAGATCCGATCTAGCGCCAACGGACGGCGCCTCCGCGTTCAACACACGTACAGCCCGGGGACGTCTCCTCCTTCTTGATCCAGCAAGGGGAGAGGAGAAGTTGAGGGAGAACTCCAGCAGCACGACGGCATGGTGGCGATGGAGCTCGTGGTTCTCCGGCAGAGCTTCGCTAAGCACTACGGAGGAGGAGGAGGAGTTGGAGGAGGACAGGGCTGCGCCAAGGGAAGGGTATGGCTGCCCTCCCACCCCCTCACTATATATAGGGGGAAAGGGAGAGGGGGCCGGCCCCTCTAGATGGATCTAGAGGAGGAGGCGGCGGCCAGGGGAAACCCTAGATGGGTTTGGGCGCCCCCACCCCCTAGGAAACTTGCCCCCCAAGCCGGGAGGGGTGGCTGCCCGAGGGGTGGTGCCCCCACCTCTCCTGGTTACATGAGAGGGGTTGGGAGGGGCGGGCAGCCCCTTAGTGGGCTGGTTCGGTCCTTCCCCTTGGCCCATAAGGCCCCCCAACTCTTGTCGGGGCCTCTGAAACCCCTTTTAGACATGCTGGCCATAGCCTGGTACCCCCGGAACAATTCCGGACTCCAATACCCTTCGTCCAATATACTGATCTTCACCTCTGGACCATTCCGGAACTCCTCGTCATGTCCGGGATCTCATCCGGGACTCCGAACAACCTTCGGTAACCACATACTATTTCCCATAACAAGTCTAGCATCACCGAACCTTAAGTGTGTAGACCCTACGGGTTCGGGAACCATGCAGACATGACCGAGACACCTCTCCGGCCAATAACCAATAGCGGGATCTGGATACCCATATTGGCTCCCACATGTTCCACGATGATCTCATCGGATGAACCACAATGTCGGGGATTCAATCAATCCCGTATACAATTCCCTTTGTCTATCGGTATGTTACTTGCCCGAGATTCGATCGTCGGTATCCCAATACCTCATTCAATCTCGTTACCGGCAAGTCTCTTTACTTGTTCCGTAACGCATGATCCCGTGGCTAACTCATTAGTCACATTGAGCTCATTATGATGATGCATTACCGAGTGGGCCCAGAGATACCTCTCCGTCATACGGAGTGACAAATCCCAGTCTCGATTCGTGCCAACCCAACAGACACTTTCGGAGATACCTATAGTGCACCTTTATAGCCACCCAGTTATGTTGTGACGTTTGGTACACCCAAAGGATTCCTACGGTATCCGGGAGTTGCACAATCTCATGGTCTAAGGAAATGATACTTGACATTAGAAAAGCTCTAGCAAACGAACTACACGATCTTGTGCTATGCTTAGGATTGGGTCTTGTCCATCACATCATTCTCCTAATGATGTGATCCCGTTATCAATGACATCCAATGTCCATGGCCAGGAAACCATAACCATCTATTGATCAACGAGCTAGTCCACTAGAGGCTTACTAGGGACATGTTGTGGTCTATGTATTCACACATGTATTACGGTTTCCAGTTAATACAATTATAGCATGAACAATAGACAATTATCATGAACAAGGAAATACAATAATAACCATTTTATTATTGCCTCTGGGGCATATTTCCAACAGTCTCCCACTTGCACTAGAGTCAATAATCTAGTTAACATCACTATGTGATTGTAATGAATCCAACACCCATGGGGTTTGTTCATATCTCGCTTGTGAGAGAGGTTATTAGTCAACAGGTCTGAACCTTTCAGATCCGTGTGTGCTTTACAAATCTCTATGTCATCTTGTAGATGTAGCTACCACGCGCTACTTGGAGCTATTCCAAATAACTGCTCTACTATACGAATCCGGTTCACTAATCAGAGTCATCCGGATTAGTGTCAAAGTTTGCATCGACATAACCCTTTACGACGAACTCTTTTAACACCTCCATAATCGAGAAAATTCCCTAGTCCAGTAGTTACTAAGGATAAGTTCGACCGCTATCATCTGATCCATTCCTGGATCACTATTGTACCCCTTGACTAACTCATGGCAAGGCACACTTCAGGTGCGGTACACAGCATAGCATACTGTAGAGCCTACGTCTAAAGCATAGGGGACGACCTTCGTCCTTTCTCTCTCTTCTGCCATGGTCAGGTCTTGAGTCTTACTCAATACTCACACCTTGTAACACAGCCAAGAACTCCTTCTTTGCTGATCTATTTTGAACTCCTTCAAAATCTTGTCACGGTATGTATTCATTTTGAAAGTACTATTAAGCGTTTTTGATCTATCCTTATAGATCTTGATGCTCAATGTTCAAGTAGCTTAATCCAGGTTTTCCATTGAAAATCACTTTTCAAATAACCTTGTATGCTTTCCAGAAATTCTACATCATTTCTGATCAACAATATGTTAACAACATATACTCAACAAAAATCTGTAGTGCTCCCACTCACTTCGTTGGAAATACAAGTTTCTCATAAACTTTGTATAAACCCACAATCTTTGATCATCTCATCAAAGCGTACATTCCAAGTCTGAGATGCTTACTCCAGTCCTTAGAAGGATTGCTGGAGCTTTACATACTTGTTAGCATCTTTCAGGATTGACAAAACCTTCTAGTTGTATCACATACAACCTTTCCTCAAGAAAATCGTCGAGGAAACAATGTTTTCACATCCTATCTGCAAGATTTCATAAATAATGCAGTAACTGCTAATATAATTCCAACAGACTCTTAGCATCGCTACGAGTGAGAAAGTCTCATCGCAGTCAACTCCTTGAACTTGTCGGAAAACATCTTAACGACAAGTCGAGCTTTCTTAATGGTGACACTTACCATCATTGTCCGTCTTCCTTTTAAAATCCATCTGCACCCAACAGCCTTACGACCATCAAGTAGCACTACAAAAAAACACATCCGTGACATTTTGGGCCGAACGAAAAAAATTATGTCATACATATGACACTTCTATGACGATAATTGTGACAAAACCCGGTATCATCATAGATGTGGTGGGCTCCTACTTCTATGACAAAAAATCATGACAGAAAATGGGCTTTTTGTCCTGGGAAGGCCGGAGACGCAGCTGCATAACATTCTTTGGGCCGTCCATGACGGAAAAAACCGTGGTAGAAGCGAGGGCAAGGAAAATTTAGGGGAGTTCCCAGTTACGGTGGGAGGTCGGGGGCCGAGCGATGCGCGTTTCTCTCGTACACGTACGCGCGTGTGTGCGAGGCGTTGGCTCTAACTGAACCCGAGCAAGGCGTTGGGCTCTAACTGAACCCGCGTGATTGCACTGCAGGCTACGCGTTACTGAACCCGAGCGATCGATCGATGGCTGTTAACTGAACCCGATCGAGCGATTCCTTCGCTACTGCTGCTAACTGAAGCCGATCGATGCTGCCTCTGGATGAACAATGAGCGTTGCTGGGGGGTTTGGATGAACAGTTCCCGATGGGGGTGGATGAACAGGACCCCGTGGTGTTGCCTCTGGATGAACAGGACCCCGATCGATCGAGCCGGTTGGGGCTGGATGAACAGGACCCCGTGGAGGGCAGGATAAACAGGACCACCCCGTGGAGGGTAGAATGAACAGTAGACGGTGGAGGGCTGGATGAACATTAGCCCGTGGAGGGGTGGTTGAACAGGAGCCCGTGGAGAGGGCTGGCTGAACAGTAGCCGGTGGAGTAGCGCGTGGTGGAGGCTGGATGAATAGGACCCCGTGGATGAACAGTCGCATGTGGAGGCTGGAGGAGGTCGACGGTGGATGAACAGTAGCCCGTGGAGGCGGGAGGGGGTCGACGGTGGACATGAACAGTGTCCCGTGGAGTCCCGTTTTGCGATACGCCACACCCCTCCCGATGAACAGGACCCCCGTTTCGACCGTAGCGCTCCAACACAAGTCCGTTTCCTCCGTTTTGCGGTACGCCACACCCCTCCCGATCAACAGGACCCCCGTTTCGACCGTAGGAGGTCCGTTTCCTTCGTTTTGCGGTATGCCAGACCCCTCCCGATGAACAGGATCCCGTTTCAAACGTGGCCGGTCGAACACAAGGCCGTTTCCTCCGTTCTGCGGTACGCCAGGCCTCGTTTCCATCGGCTGTTCCATCCAAGCCCTCCCAATGAACACGACAACGCATTCTGTTCCGACCCAGCCGGTTGGCTCCCCATGAACACGACGACGATGCTGTTTCTCCGTTCCGACCCAGCCATGTACACGAGCCCTGGCCGTACGTATGCGCGAGTAGGCGTTCGAGACCTTACCCGCATGTACGTATGTGGCTGTATTTTCTTTCTTGCACACTGGCCACTGTATGTACGTGTACATGCTACGTGCGCGCCTCTACTACGACACGTGCGTGCCTCTACATCGACCAGTATGTACGTACACGTTCTCAACCAGAATGACAATGCTACGTACGCTTCGACCAGGTGGGTCCCGACTGTCAGGCACTTCCTTGCCTGCGAAGATGTAGCTGGTGGGTCCCAACAGTCAGGGGGCGAATCATTTTTTTTTTGCCCGGACGCACTTCCTTGCATGCGAATATGTAGCTGGTGGGTCCCAGCAGTCAGGGGGAAACGTTTTTTCGCGAAATACAGTGGCCCGTCCGGTGGGTCCCAGCTGTCAGGTGGAGGAATCATTATTTTCCGCGTAATAAGGAGGCACTTCCTTGCTGCGGCCATGGGCCCAGCTGTCAGCCTCTCCACGTACAGTCCATGTTCGATGGAAGTCGTTCCTTGACGGCGAGGACTAGGAAGGGGACGACGGGGAGCCGAGGAAGACGTGGCAGTGGAAGCCCGCCCGGAGAGGAGTACGAGGGTTCACTGGTTCGGCTGCGGTGTGAGGCTGCCGTCGCCGCAGGGCCTGGCCAGCGGTGGCAATAGTAGGGGGCAGTGAGGCCTCCGCGACAGCACAGCCGGCCACGGGAGGCAGGAGCATGCGGCACGACTGGCGCTGCTTTGGGCGGCTGGAGCAAGAAGACCAGAGGTTGAAGAAGCACTACGGCCGTTGGATAGACATCGTACGGTCACTGGAGCTAGAATCGTTCATATTGACTAAAGTTGACAAAGGCCCCCGTCCCAGTCAACTTAGTAGGCCCACAAGTCAGCCTCCCACCATGGTGGGTCCCAGCTAGCAGGGGGAGTATTCATTTTTGTGTGCGTAATAAGGAGGCACTTCCTTGCGTGCGAAGATATAGCTGGTGGGTCCGAGCTGTCAGCGGCGGTAACGTTTTTTTCGCGAAATACAGAGGCCCTTTCGGTGGGTCCTTGATGTCAGGTGGAGGAATCATTATTTTGCGTGTAATAAGGAGGCATTTCCTTGCGTGCGGCCGTGGACCCAGCTGTCGGCCTCTCCATGTACAGTCCACTTTAGATGCTTGTCGGTAGTTGACCATGTTGACCAGGCCGCGCCGAGAGCACCAGGGCGGTGGACGACGGCGAGGCCTAGGAAGGGAACGACACGGAGGCAGGGAAGACTCGGCAGTTGTTTCCCACGCGGAGGGGAGTACGACTGTACGAGGGTTTACTGGTTCGTCTGCCGTCATCGGAGAATGACAGCAGGTGTGGGTGAGTAGAGGGATGGCTAGGCCAGCGATGGGAGTACGGTGGGGCGGTGAGGCCTGCGCGGCAGCAGAGCCGGCCGCGGGGAGGAGGGAGCAGGCAGTCCCGCCGGCGCTTGTTTGAGCGGCTGGAGCAGGAAGAGCAGAGATTGAAGAAGCACGACGGCCGTTGGATGGCCATCCAACAGTCACTGCTTGTGCGTCAACCTTTTTTTTAGGAAAGCCTCAAATCTGTGGAAAACAGCATACAGCCCATCTGCCATTATTTTTAATAATTTACAGCCCATTTGCTAATTATTAAGGTTTTTTTGGAGCCCATATTCTTTTTGTTAGCATTACAGCCCATATTGTGGCCACGGTTAAAAAATTATACGAAAATTTGCATATTTCGGTGCGGTCCGAACTGTTTTTAATCCCGAAATTTTGACTCACATTCAAACTAATTTTAAAAATAAATGTATATCAATATAAAATCCAACAAATTCTCCACGCATAAAAATTAATGTAATTTAAAATCTCGAAATGAAAAAAAAGATATTTGAAACTAATTGCCGGTTTGATGTGTTTTAAAAATGTACATCCCATTTCTCATTACTGATGGGCCATTTTCTCGGCCAGCCGAATGAAAGCTCTCCTCGTCTTGAAAGATTTGCAGCCCAACAGGCCTGACAAAGCGACTTACTTGGCAAATCACAAAAAAAACTGGGTTGTGGCCGTGGACCCAGCTGTCAGCCTCTCCACGTACAGTACTCTTAAGATGGAAGTCGTTCCTTGACCACGCCGCGCGGAGAGCACCACGGCGGTAGACGACGACGAGGCCTAGGAAGGGGACGACGCGGAGCCGGGGAAGACGCGGCAGTGGAAGCCTGCGCGGAGAGGAGTATGAGGGTTCACTGGTTCGGCTGCGGTGTGAGGCTTCCGTCGCCGCAGGGCCTGGCCAGCGGTGGGAATAGTAGGGGGCGGTGAGGCCTCCACCGCAGCACAGCCGGGCACGGGAGGCAGGAGCATGCGGTAACGTTTTTTTCGCGAAATACAGAGGCCCTTTCGGTGGGTCCCTGATGTCAGGTGGAGGAATCATTATTTTGCACGTAATAAGGAGGCATTTCCTTGCGTGCGGCCGTGGACCCAGCTATCGGCCTCTCCACGTATAGTCCACTTCAGATGCATGTCGGTCGTTGACCACGTTGACCAGGCCGCGCCGAGAGCACCAGGGCGGTGGACGACGGCGAGGCCTAGGAAGGGAACGACACGGAGGCAGGGAAGACTCGGCAGTTGTTTCCCACGCGGAGGGGAGTACGACTGTACGAGGGTTTACTGGTTCGTCTGCCGTCGGCGGAGAATAACAGCAGATGTGGGTGAGTAGAGGGATGGCTAGGCCAGCGATGGGAGTACGGTGGGGCGGTGAGGCATGCGCGGCAGCAGAGCCGGCCGCGGGGAGGAGGGAGCAGGCAGTCCCGCCGGCGCTTGTTTGAGCGGCTGGAGCAGGAAGAGCAGAGATTGAAGAAGCACGACGGCCGTTGGATGGCCATCCAACTGTCACTGCATGTGCGTCAACCTTTTTTTAGGAAAGCCTCAAATCTGTGGAAAACAGCATACAGCCCATCTGCCATTATTTCTAATAATTTACAGCCCATTTGCTAATTATTAAGGTTTTTTTGGAGCCCATATTCTTTTTGTTAGCATTACAGCCCATATTGTGGCCACGGTTAAAAAATTATACAAAAATTTGCATATTTCGGTGCGGTCCGAACTGTTTTTAATCCCGAAATTTCGACTCACATTCAAATTGATTTTAAAAATAAATGTATATCAATATAAAATCCAACAAATTCTCCACGCATAAAAATTAATGTAATTTAAAATGTCGAAATGAAAAAAAAGATATTTGAAACTAATTGCCGGTTTGATGTGTTTTAAAAATGTACAGCCCATTTCTCATTACTGATGGGCCATTTTCTCGGCCATCCGAATGAAAGCTCTCCTCGTCTTGAAAGATTTGCAGCCCAACAGGCCTGACAAAGAGACTTACTTGGCAAATCACAAAAAAAACTGGGTTGTGGCCGTGGACCCAGCTGTCAGCCTCTCCACGTACAGTACTCTTCTGATGGAAGTCGTTCCTTGACCACGTTGACCACGCCGCGTGGAGAGCACCACGGCGGTGGACGACGGCGAGGCCTAGGAAGGGGACGACGCGGAGCCGGGGAAGACGCGGCAGTGGAAGCCCGCGCGGAGAGGAGTACGAGGGTTCACTGGTTCGGCTGCGGTGTGAGGCTGCCGTCGCCGCAGGGCCTCGCCAGCGGTGGAAATAGTAGGGGGCGGTGAGGCCTCCGCGGCAGCACAGCCGGCCATGGGAGGCAGGAGCATGCGGCACGACCGGCGCTCCTTTGGGCGGCTGGAGCAAGAAGACCAGAGGTTGAAGAAGCACTACGGCCGTTGGGTGGACATCGCACGGTCACTGGAGCTAGAATCGTTCATATTGACTAAGCTGACAAAGCCCTTCGTCGCCGTCAACTTAGTAGGCCCACAAGTCAGCCTCCGACCAAGGTGGGTCCCAGCTAGCCGGAGGAGTATTCATTTTTTGTGCGTAATAAGGAGGCACTTCCGGTGAGTCCGAGCTGACAGCGGGGGGAACATTTTTTTGCGAAATACGATGGCCCCTCAGGTGGGTCCCAGCAGTCAGGGGGCAAACGTTTTTTTTTTGCAAAATACGGTGGCCCGTCCAGTGGGTCCCTGCGGTCAGTTGGAGGAATCATTATTTTCCGCGTAATAAGGAGGCACTTACTTGCTGCGGCCGTGGACCCAGCTGAGACTCTCCATGTACAGCATACTTCCGATGGAAGTCGTTCCTTGACCACGTTGACCTCGCCGCGTTCCGTTGCATGCATGCGTCCATGGGCGTGGTGCGTCCCCACTGTCAGCCTCTCACGTACAGTCATCTTCCGATGACTCTCGGTTGTTGAACACGTTGACCACACCGTGCCGAGCGCACCCAGACTGGAACGACCCGGAGATGGGGAAGACGGGGCAGTGGAGTCGCAGATGGAGAGGAGTGGGAAACTTCACTGGTTCAGGTGCGCGGTAGCACAGCCGCGGTGCCGCCCACGGGAGACAGGAGCAAGAACAGAGGTTAAAGAAGGAGCACGGCTGTTGGATTAACATCCAACGGTCCAGCTGCTAGAATCATTTGTCGATTAAGTTGACAAAGCCGTGCGTACACGTCCGCTTAGTAGGCCCACAAGTCAGTCACCAAATCTGACGGGTCCCAGCTGTCAACGGGATGAATAATTTTTTCGCAAAACAAGGAGGCACTTCCTTCCGTGCGAAGATACAGCCGGTGGGTCCCAGCTGTCAGGTGGAGGAAACATTTTTTTCAGCTTAATAAGGAGGAACTTTCCTTGCGTGCGACCATGGACCTCGTGGGCCCAGCCGTCATGCTCTCCACATACAGTCCTCTTCCGATTACTCTCGTTTGTTGACCACGCCGCACCGAACGCAGCGAGGCGGTGGACGACGGCGAGGCCCCGGACGGGAACGACTCAGAGATGGGAAAACGCGGCAGTGGAGTCGCAGATTGAGAGGAGGAGAAGGGTTATAACTGGTTCTGTTGCGGCGTGGGGCTGTAGTCTGTGGAGAATAACAGGAGGTGTCGAGGGGTGGAGGGATAGCCTGGCTGGCGGTGGGGTAGCGCTTCGCAGCGATGCGTGCTAAGCAGAGCCGCTAGCCGCCGGAGGCCGGACCAGGCGGTCCCGGCGACGCTGGAGGAAGAAGACGAGAGACTGAAGGTGCATGCCGGCCGTTGGATATAAATCCAATGGCTATGGATGACACAATCATTTGTTGACCAAGTTGACAACGCCCTGCGTAGGCTTCGACCTATTGGCCCACATGTCAGCCTGCAAAAATGTGGCATATATTTAACCCATGTTTTGTAGAATGTACAGTCCATTTGCTGGGCTGGGTGAACAAATAATTTCGCGTCAATCAGGCCCATTTATATTTTCTAAGAAAACCCAGCCCATTTGCACTTCCTTGAAATACACGTATTAGGTGGGCTCGTTATATATATAATGTTATGTTAGAAGGAGCAACTAATATCAAAGAATAAACCGGAGAGGCACATTTTATATATATATAATTAAGAAATTAGCGAGTTATTGCTCAAAATAAAAATGAGTGCGTTATTATTAAATTGGTCCTTAAAATCTTCGCAAGCTTTTGTACGCAATCACCAGGATTTTCCTTGCCTGTGAGTCAAAAACAACCAGGATTTTCCTTGCCAACTTCCGTTAAACATTTACTTTTATAAGTTAATAACACGTGGGATGTTTTTATAATGTATATATATAAGTCTCTATAAAATATACGATAATAGTAATAATATAAATATATATAATGTGGTTACAAGGGAAAACATAAATTGGACACAGCATTACTTTTATAAGAGACATGCGTTTTATACCCCACAGTAGGCATACTAACAAGTTCACACACAAATACAACAGAAAAGGTAAACATTCATATCAAACTCAGGTTCACAGGACACGTTCATATTCATAGCCAACATTCACTATCAACAACTCAAAAGATTCATATATACACAAGCTCAGCATATCTATGCATCCAAATGATTGATAGATCACACGACAATATTCATACATAATTCACAAAAAGATTCAGATATACACATGTTCAGTATGTTTATGCATCCAAATGATTGAGATCACAGCCAATATGATCCATGGACGAACTTTAATTACCTAGGGTACAGACTGGTAAATGGTGTTCAATCGGAGGTACTTCTTGATAGAATTAGTTCTTGTACGAGTAAACTTTCGAGTACATAAGAGGCAGCACAGACAATCTGAACTTTGCTTGTAGGTTTATCCTCAAATAGTGGCCTCGTGCCGAGGGAGGTTTGAGCAACTTGGCCACTACTTTCATCCAACTAGTTTACTGGCTCATCTTGGTCCTGTATCTCGCCAAAAGTCTACATTGCAGACGAGAAAGGAGGCGGTTGAGAAAATGAACCACCCAAAATTTTTGTGCAGTTCAACTGAAATGGAGCAACCTTGGCGTGCAGACTGATTAAGTGCCAGATGAATATACGCGTCAACCAACTTGTCTGGAATCTTTAGACTCCATGCCATATAGTTCGCTACCATATGTGCCGATAACCAAAAGGCACAAGTTGGGACCAAAGACTGGACTGCATTTTTCTGGGCTATGCACCAAGCAATATTTTTGGCGTTCACTCTCCTAATACATGGAGTTTGACAATTGGTTGACGCCGGTTGATACTCGAATGAATATAGGCACTTCTTGTCAACATCGATGCTTGTCTGAGTGAACTTTGGAGTACATAGCAGCAGCATAAGTACCTGTCCATCTGATCATTTTGTGCAGTTCTATTGAAATCACCCGATGTAATGATTTGCCTGCGAGTTCAGGCTCCAAATTACTCCTTTATGAAATCGGCAAACAGTAGCACAATACCAAATTACCAATACATATGACAGGCACAATAATCAGGATAAAGACCAGTACCAACCTGTGTGAGGTAGCATATCAATTACTATTTCCTTTGAATGGAAGCCGAGATAAGCCAAGCGACTCACGGCAAAGGAAGAAAGCAAGCGGAGATTAGCTACTGACAGGAAAGGACGGAAGCTGTCGAGGCAATGAAGCACCCAAAGTTTTTGTGCAGCTCCACCAAAATCGAGCATCCCTGTTGGCACATATATTGAGAGAGTGAGATTACAGTAATAGTGGGACTAGTTGATGAAACATACACTAACAAATAGAAGCACCCTCATTATTTTAATGGGTAAAGTTAGCAACATAGTAGTCTTGCTTAAAGAGAGGTATTAGTTTATTTAATTAGTGCCAATTAGCTCAACTCAACACTCAAAGCATTGCCATTTATCATCGGTTGCAAAACTTTAACGTGCAAAGATAAAGGAGTTTCTCATGACAGTAGCACGATACAAATACAGATGACAGCAAACTAATATGGATGAAGGCCTTAGGCCCGTACCAACCTGAGAAAAAAAAGCTTATTCATGTAGTCCCATAAGAGATGATAAAGCACTCACTGGAATCACACAATAGTATATATTTTTGTGCACTTCAAATGTATGGTTGAAATCACTCTTGTTTACCATTGTTGAGATTATATCGAAAGATTATCAAGAACTTCTAGCAGAGTTAAAGCACTGGCTGGGATACAGTTCGTTGTATTGTCTTGTGTAGTTCCACTAAAATGTATGATTGGCACAACATGATCCCTGTTTGCACAAGTAGGAACAAGGTGAAACCTTCATTAGCTTAGTGAGAAAGGATAGGAAGACATTAGCATATTACTCAAACAGTAGCATCAAATTCATGATGGACAATACGCAAAACATTGCCTCATTGAACCAATGGCAATAAATTGACATGCAAAACAATAGCACTATTATGTCATGACACTAATAATATTCCCTCCCTGCTCCACCCCATGATTCACCTCCATAGACAAACATACACACGTACATGATTCAGCATAGGGTCCTAGTAAAGATTTGTTTAACTCCAACAGGAAAATTAGGCAGTAATAAATTAGTGGTACTTAAGTACTCCTAATTAATTAAGTGAGACAGCAGAAGTGGAAGGGCTCCCTGGAGGATCGTCTCACATGTAAGGTAGTCGTTGCCGGAGCCCTTGAATGGCCTCGACTGAGGCCTCTGGCTTCAGCAAGATCGCCTTGGCACTGTTTATTCTTCTTCTTCTTCCTCTTCATGCTCTATTTCTCTTTCTCCTCACCAGTTGGTGAAACCAAGTACATGATTGGCCTTCTAATTCAGAATTGGTTTTGTCAGTGAGGGAGTACAAGTGTACTAGTAAAAAACAGCATTATTTTCTCATGGCAGTCGCAAAATAGAGATGAACACATGCATTAAATATCATTCTTACCTAAAGGAAGGTTATGGCGCCAATATGGATGATGAGGATTGGAACACAGATCTCCCTTTGTGCAGTTCCACCAAAATGAACCAACTATTCCATTCTGACATTCCAGTTAAACAACACAAAAGTCACTTCTTTTAAGAAGAGTTTTGTGCAGTGCACCAAAAGGTCACAACAGCAACCAGGTGAATTGGATATCCCTGTTTGCACAAAAAGGCACAGAGGAAACAGTCAGAGTCTCAAACAATTATAGGAAAAAACATTTGGCTAAACTTGTCATGGCTTATAACAGTGGCATGGCTTCATTTTTACCAGGGGCATTAGATTAAGAACAACTAAGGCTGCGTTCAGTTCACAGGTTTGGTGCAGGATTTTCATAGGAACACAATTCCTACGGTATTCTTTCCCTTCCAACCGTTCGGAACACGGGAAAGGTGAATAGTGTTTCATAGGAAAGTTGGTCTGGTAGTACTGATTCCATAGGATTAGAAACATCCACGCGCTGCTCATTTTTTGGGCGAAAGCCCGAGGCAGGCGCTCGCTGACATGCGTTAGACAGGTTGCTGTGTTGTGTTGCCGGAATAAAAAAAATCAACCTATGTGTGGTACGTGAGGTGAGGACAAGAGTAGTCATTGTGCAGCTGAATAAACAAATAGCATCTCATACTGCCAAGCATGCTACTCTAAAAAAACAAATCTGTACATTTCGTAGTCCATCCGAACACATTCTCTTGAGAGTTTCCTCCGGTTCGCTGTTCCGTAGTTTTATACATACATTCCTTTCCTATTCCTCTATTTTCATCAAGACCTATGTTTTCTGCCCCTTTATTCCGAACGGAGCCTAAATATTTGGTATAAGGGCATGGGACAGTGGGTGCACCAGCAGTCCAGCACCATGTACGTAAACAGGGGCATAAAGTGGTGATTCATAGTTTGTTGCCCCGAGAAACAAACATCCAAGAAACATATCTGGGTTGGTCCCATTTTTGTTCACTCTAGCCACCTACTCCTATGTGTGGATAGCAAATCTAGTCCTGGTCATACCACTGTGTACAGCATTACCCCTATATTTCCCTTTTCGACCAAGAGACCGGTTGGATGACCAGTCTGTACTACTTTCACTCCCTTTCCTTCCAGTTTGTACCAAGTCCGATGTACTCCCTCCGTTCGGAATTACTTGTCGCGGAAATGGATGTCTCTAGATGTATTTTCGTTCTAGACACATCCATTTCCGAGACAAGTAATTCTGAACGGAGGGAGTACATACTAAATTCCCTCACCCCCACTTTATTTCTTGTTTGAACCAAGTACTCCCTCTGCCCGGAATTACTTGTCATCAAAATGGATGTGTCTAGAACTAAAATACATCTAGATACATCCATTTCAATGACAAGTATTTTCGGACGGAGGGAGTACAAGATTCGACTCCATGAAGTAGCTTTACCTCTAACAATAGAAGAAGAAGAAAATATGTGACGTTGGACCATCCGATCGAGAGGGGATGAGAGGTAGAAAATGATGCACATGCAGCGACGTAGTGAGCTGGGGAAGTAGAGCTAAGGCGGTTTCGAACGAAGATATACCTGAAGGTCATCGGGATGTGGATAGGTGGGCGGCGGGAGGCCGGATCCGCCCACAGGCAACGATGAAGGGACCGGAGGACCTCCCACGTCGGCGCTCTGCCAGAGATAACGGTGCGGCCGGCAGTGGGTCTCCTCCCTCGCTGTCGACGACGGACTAAACGCTGCCCCTCCTCCCCTTCACCGGCGGAGGGGGATACGTCTGGATCTGTAACCAGCGGTGAGGATAGAAAGCCAGTGTTTTTTGAAGGGAGAAAGACAGTGTTACTACCCCTATCTTGTTTAGATCTGGAGAGGATGAGAGTGTGTGAATAGAGCAACCCTAGCAAGCAAGCGCGGAGGCTCCGGCCTATATATACGTAGTGGGGTAGTTTTCCTTTTTCACTCCATCAAAACAATCGTTTAAAATTGTGTACTACTACATGCCAGGTCGCGGTTTTTTTAGTTGTTGATTGTTTTTTGAGATAGCTACCCGCTTGTTCCAAGTGGTGTTACGGTGTGCCAGGTCGCACTTTGTATCGTTCAAGTCTGGTACTACAAGTCCCTCCATTAAATGAACAACCAACCCCTCGTAAAAATTGTGAACAAGCCCACGGCTAAAATTAGCGGAAACATGGGTTGCCCCAACATGCATTATTATTTATATTTTCTACACCCTCCGTTCCTAAATATAAGTCTTTTTTATAAGCCACACCTAAGACAAGAATTTTTTTTATTAGCAGTGAACCCCACATGTCATAGACACAAAAATTGTGGCAAGATTCCCTTAGGCAAGCCAAAGTGTGTCTAACAATTTGAGCAACTCAGGTTAGGCAAGTGTGGCAAGTGTGGGAAAAATAATGTGGCAACATAAGACAAACATAGTCACAATCCAAACAGCCCCGTAATTTTTTGTGACATGCAAGAAAATTTGGTTAGTTAAATTTATAGTCAAAATTTGGCAAGGTGCATCAAATCAACACATGCAAGTATCAAAAGGAAAGTCACGGCATGCATGCATGCATTGTACTCCCTCCGTTTCAAATTTAAGTCTTTTTAGAGATTGCAACAAGTGACTACATACGAAGCAGAATACGTCTACTCCTACATACGAAGTAGCCCATTTTAAATGTGTAAAAAGACTTATATCGAGTGCAGTGCTTTTATGTGTCGTGTCAACTCGTACAAGACCGAGAAATTTGATTACTACAACGCCCTCTCCCTCGCGGACTGAGCTCCGGTGCCTTAACTGCACCTGCCTTTGGCTGCATGACAGGAGGGCCAACCACCTGTTGGGCCCACCTGTCATAGACGCAAAGGTAGGAGCAGTAAGTAGAAGCTTTCGCTACACGCTATCCCTCCCGCACGAGGTGGACGGACATGCAGCAGTGGATTTGATACTGTAGAAGTAGGAGTAACATCATTGTTCGTCTTCTCGAAGAGGCGAAGAGCCAAGCGCAACCCAAACGTGGCAGTTGCGAACGCTCGCGTGGTGCGGTTCCTTGGAGTACTAGCCAGGCTCTTGCATGAGACAAAATTGCTATTGTTTAACAATTAAACTCCATTATCCATTGGTTGATACTCATTCTGCATAGGTCCACGCGCTTAGCACTGTTTCCTCCTGGGGTCACCAATGTTTATTTGCTAATTAATAGCATTGCATGCAATGAACTAGCCATTGCAAGTCATTAAAAGCATGCACACCTCTCATCTCTTATTGGTTGATATGTCAAGAAACAAGAAACAAGGTAGAAGTTAATGCACCGCGCCTAAGTGTTTTGGGACTATTTGGTTTTTGTAAGATGACTTACACACCTAGACGGAGGGAGTAGTATAGCCCTGTAAACCGGAAAGGAGTATTTGCCTTTCTAGAGATTTCAACAAGTGACTAGACTACACCGTGTGCAATACTCCCTCCCTTCCGGTTTATAGGGCTCAAATCTCAAATCTCATGAACCAAGGCATTTTGCGATTGGAGGAATGTATCTCGTACTTTACAAAACTACCCTAATTAAACTCATGCATTAATTACGTAGTTCTCTCGTTTTCCTCTCCGCCTTGGTCGCGGTGCACAATATTGAGCACTCCTATATGACTAGCCGCTCTATCTACATGCGGGACATTTCAAAGCATCTGGGCCCGCGTGCCATCCACCAAATCACAGCGAGGTGCTACAGTCGAGACTCACTTGTCACCCCGGTGTGGCCGTCATGACCCGTCATATCACAAAACCCACACCTTTACCAGCAGTGGTAAGGTGGCCTCCAAGTTGGACTGGACGAAGCAACCATCATTTCACTGGAACGCTCGTTCAAGCCCTTTCTTCCCTTTCTTGAAGAAAACCTCACTCCAGGCTACTCACTTCTGCCATTTTTCTTCTGTACCGACGAAGGAAAGGTGGGCGAATCAGTTATGCTGCTATATTTTCATTCCAAGAATCTTATTTTTGCGAAGCACCGACCGATTCTCACATCCTATTCTTTTCCCGTTTTCATTGTGATTGTGGTTTCCTTTCGATTGCTTTTTGTTTGTCAGTTCATTGATGGATCCTGGAGCACTAGGCAAAGAGTTGCCGGCGGACAACCCACTGGAGACAGCGATCTCCAGGAAGCGAGCACCGACCAACGAGTTGACCATGTTGGCGGGCCAACCCATGGAAACGAAGAACTCCAAGAAACAAGCACTGGCCAAAGAGTTGAGGACGTTGGCGGACGAACTCCTCAAAGAAAGTTGGAAGAACAGCAAGGGCCCCACCATGCCTACCCCAGGAACTCTGATTGCCACCTATGTGAGGCTCAAGACCGAGTTTGAGGAGATAGTCGCCGTTGAGAAGCAGTATTCCCCTGGCAAGGTGATGGCCCCCATCGAGGACGAGGAGATGGCCCCGGGAGGGATGAGATCCCCCGGTGAGCTGCACAAGGTAAAAAATAATGGCTTATTACCATAGTTGTGGTTTTTGATTATTTGCAATGTGCTTGCTAATATGTTAGGGTTGTGCAGGTGCCGGTGGACATTCTTGATGATTCCGATGTCGTGGCCCGTCCTGTTGACATTGCCCCGGAGATCGATTCCGATGCCGCTGTCCATCCTGTGGACATCACCCCAGAGATCGATTCCGATGTCGCGGTCAGTCTTGTGGACATCGCCCCAGAAATCGATTCTCATGCCGCTGTCCGTGCTGTGGTCATTGCCCAAGAGATCGATGACAAGAAATAGTTGGTCGCGCTAATCCTTCAGGGTAGTTTGCATTGCCCTGTGTTTAATTACCAGAACGATGCGTGTTATCAAACCATCTTAGGGCTAGTGCATTGTCTTGTGTGGGCGGATCTTGCTACTTTTTTTTGATAGTGAATCATGCGAACCCTCTCCGAATTATGGAAACAGATGTATCCTCACCAGCTTTTGATGTAATATATGGCATGCTTAGATGTAAGTTTGAACTGTTTATCATATCAGCAGGGCTTGTTTGATGATTCTTGGTGTTAGTAGGCTAGCTACTGTGCGAGCTATAGTACTTGCAAAACACTCACCGAAGAGAAACGTTGGGGCTGATGAGCTTGTGGTACACTTATACTTATCCCTCGTCGATCGACCAATAGCCCTAGCTCCTAAAATTGTAGGCTTAGCGATCGATCAGACAATAGTCGACATACATTCAGGCCTCATTTGGTTCATAGGGTAGGAAAATCGCAGCAAAAGTACAGAGAACGTGCAACACAAAATCATAGCAGTGCAGAGACGTACTCCCTCTGTTCCAAAATAGATGACCTAGGCGGGCTAGTTTGGCCTAGTGGGTTTCAGTGATATGACGTGGTACAGTGACGTCCAGTCTTCGCGTGTGGTAGCAGTATTGCGGGTACAGTAAGTTTTCTTGAAGAAGCGGAATTCAACGAAGTCATGATGGTTCCTTCGTCCGAACAACTTACAGTGGGAAAGGTTGGGCCTGCGATACGATCGGGGTAGACCAGGATAATTTTGTGCATGGCAGGTGGACCAGGATGGTCGACGTCCCACATGTCGGCGAATGAAAGTATTCTTTCCGATATAGAGGACGAGCAATGAGTATTCATTGTTTATTTTTGATGAAAGCTATTGTATCCACTGTTACGACGGAGGAGTGTGAAACATGGCAGCCCAGTGAACTTGGCATGTGCACCACTCCCTCCTTCCTCATGTAATGCCTAGGTTATAGCTTTTTCTCACTTTCTCTCTATCTATTTCCTCACAAATGTTTTTTACCTTTCTTTTTTTAAGACACAATTGTTTTTATGCCTTTTTTAGAATTAGTTTTTTATACCTAGGAGCACGTGTAGAGACGGGCTCTTGCAGAGCCCACTCCTTGACTTTGTCAATGCCTCTCTCTCCTCCACATAAGGAGTACTACTTGCTATGCATGCATGCGGCGGGCAGCTGGCGTCTTGAGGGGCCAGGGCGGTGAGAGCGGGCTCCGGAAGCGGTCCGGACTCCAGCATGGCCCACCTCACATTATCACCATATATTTCTTGGAGTCCGTGCGCGGCGGGCGGGCGATCACTTCTCCCTCCCCCGTTTCTCTCTTCTCAGCCGACGCCCGCCGAGCGATTAGATTTCGGCTATCGACGGTTTATTCAATTACGGTCCCACATGTCAGTGAAATTGCAAGACAACGCGTGTCCCCTCTGGTGAGCGGCGTGCGAGCCGGACTGTCGGGGTTGCGACGCGTACGATTCGTAAGTGTGCCGCCTTTTCCTTTAGAACTTGCGAAGCGTAACATTTTCGCGCGATCGATCGATAGAAATCCATAACAAAATGACGAGGGCGGTGCTTTCCCGCTCGTTAGGCGGGCTAGTTCGAGTGATATGACGTGCTACAGTGTCGTCCACTTGCTCCATTTTTATGTAAGCAAGAGTTTACACTCTTACGCGGGAGGAGTGCGAAACACCGCGGATCTGATTTTGATCGAGGGATAACTATTCCCTGCCAAATAATGGAGGATTGTTAACGATTATAGCATGATAGTTAGGGCATCTCCAGCGCTGGCCCACAAATTTACACCGGCATCTGTCCGAGGACACTGATGGATGCCATCCGATGCTGCCCGCATACCTTTCGACAACTATATGAACTAACCGGACGAAATTCGTGCAAACAAAGCAAATTTCAAATTAACCGGATGAAATTCATTACATTTCGAAAACTTTTCCTACAAACTAGACGAAATTCATTACATATTTTGCACAAACCGTACTAAAACCTACTGTAAACCTAATCTAAACGATCGCCGGCGCCCGACCACCATGTCCGGCCATGAACCCGAGAAAGCCAGCCATTGCCTTTGCCTCCTCCTCATCCGCCTCGATAACCTCCTCCTCCTCCAGAGCGGCGGCGACCTACCATGTACTACTCTTCCTCGCTGCCGGCTGCGCCCGCGCACGCGCGCCGGCTTCGTGGTCGTGGCGGCGGAGGGCGGCCGGGGGGTGCCGGCGATCTCCTTCGTTTGCTCCTGCGACAATACGTCGAAGAGAGCTTTGGAGCGCGCCCGGAGCGGAGCCGCCGATGTCCCTCGTCTGCTCCTGCGACAGTACATCCAAGAGAGCTTCAGAGCGCCAGGAGGCCATGGTTGAAGTGGTGCCGACAAAAGGAAGGGACCGGAGGAGAATAAGTGTGGGTCTTTGGCTATGGCTGGGAGCTGGGGCTCGAGTTAATATAGCGGGCGAATGGCAATGAGCCGCGGCAGACGGATGGACAACTGGCGCCGGAGTAGGTTCATCGGGCGTGAATGCGGACGCTGCTTCAGTGACTTAACTGCAAATGCATTTGGGTTACTGACATGTGGGCCCAACGGGCATCTGGCCCGCATGTCAGTGACACACCAATTGCACATGCAGTTAAGTCTGGTGAATGCGGCATTGACATTCTGGAGAGACGGTGACTGTTTCAGGCGGGAAGCGCGCGCTAGCGATGGAAGGGGTTTCGATGTGCAGTGGCACTAAGATCGGTCGCTCATGATAGTACATACTCCGTACCATACTACCATAGTACCCTCTCTAGCTTAGGCTGTTTAATAGATTGTCATTGTGATGGACGATATACATGAGCAAGGCGGTCCAAGTATGACCGTTGGTGTTGAGCCAGGTGAATACATGCTCGGCGTTCATGTAGGCCTCCATCAAACGTCTAAACAGTAATGTCAGGCACCGCCGGGGCGCGCAGGTGATGGGCTCGCCGTTTGCGTTGCGCCATGAGCAGGACTTTGATTTAGAGGGCGACGTGCATGCATTACCATGCTTTGACAGCATGAGCGTGAGTGTCTGATGCGAAGTATTTCATTTTCATTTGGCTGACGAGGGTGCGTTGCAGCGACGAGTCCGTGGTTTGATTCCCCACATACGCATAATTTTGGTTTTTACTGTATTTCTTTCTCCATTGACAGGTAAGCCTGCATAGATAGATAAAGAACACGAGCTGATGAGGCGCATGCGGACTGTTTGACTGGTCAACCAGACAAATACGGAGCTATACGCTGAGCCAGTGACCGTATAATCACCATATCTCGTATACAATGATCAAAGTGAGCTATCAAGACAAGTTCGATGACCGCCAATGCATTTTACTCGGTAATAAATGACCAGGATTGAAGGGGAATCCAAATTTGCTTCGTCTTCTGTCCTTGAGCTCTTGACAAACCAATGCACTATACGGTTGTCCGGCCACTCCACCCCAGAGCTCTCACCAAGCGTCGTTCATGCCACCGCGCCGCACACTAACCGGTAAGGCAGCGATGGCATCCCGCCGCACCGAGTTCCTCGCCGCCCACGACCGCACATAAAATGGTAGGGAAGCGATGGCATCCCGCCGTGCCGAGTTCATCGCCGCTCGCGACCTCAGAACTATGTGGGAGGAATTTGAAGATGCCAAGGCCGAATGGGCGGTAGAGCAAGAGGCGGCCAAAGCCGCACAGAGGGAGCGGAAAAGTCAGAAAGCACTCAAGAAAAGAGAGGCCCGCCGCCGCAAGAAAGAAAAGGACGCACGCGCTGCTGCGGAGAGGTCGGCGGAGATCCAAGCACGGTGGGGTGTCGCCGACAAAGCCGGGAAGGAGAACGACGGCGTCTGGCCAGCATGTGAGAAGTAGTAGTACTAGTAGTTAGTGTGTGTGTCTGTGTCTGAGTACGAGCATGTACCAATACTACTAGTTACTACTGTAGTTTTTAGAGCAAATTACCAGTACATTAGCCTAGACTAAATGGAAAAATTCCTATCGTAAGCATCAAATGGCATCTCTTTCTCTATAGGAATTGAGATGCATGTCATCTCACTTCCT
Organism: Triticum aestivum; assembly: GCF_018294505.1. Classification (NCBI taxonomy): domain Eukaryota; kingdom Viridiplantae; phylum Streptophyta; class Magnoliopsida; order Poales; family Poaceae; genus Triticum; species Triticum aestivum. The sequence continues at coordinate 391,121,246 of NC_057796.1, forward strand.
ATGATTTTCATATTCTTATCCTATGAACGAAAGGAGGCCTCCGTTGGAGTAACTACTGTAGCTAGCAGTACTGCTGGTACAGTAGTTTTCTTCAAGAAGCGGAATTCGACGAAGTCATGATGGTTCCTTCGTCCGAGCAACTTCAAAGTGGGAAGTGGGCCTGTGATTTGACGGCTCATTAGTCATTGTTACTGCGGCGCGACGACCTGGGTGACTCTCCCTTGGAATTCTGCGTGCATGGCAAGTGGACCAGGATGGTCGACGTCCCACATGTTGGCGAACGGAAGTATTCTTTCCGATATCAAGGAGCAAGGAAACCGCGTGGTATAGTATCACTGCTGATTGGTTCGCAAAAAAAATAGTATCACTGCCAATTTATAATTATTTTTTATTTCTGATGAATGCTAGCATTTCAACTCTTACGACGAAGGGTGCCAAACACGGCACGTGCTGGATGTCCCACACGCCAGCGAAAGGAGTGGGACATGAACAGCGTGGTAGAGCCAGCATAAAAAAACAGCGTGGTAGAGCGTCTCCACTTCTTCCACTTCTGGGTCGGAGACCACACGTAGTAGTACTTAGTGGTATGAACGATACAAAGTGCGACCTGGAGAGAAAGACACGTCTAGTTGGAAGGTCTCGGGGCATACACGTAAACAAATATAAAAGTTAATATGTGCCTCCAACTAATATAGTAGTAGTAGAGTACTTAGGCACGTACTCCATAACATCACAGTGCATTGCATGTACAACATTTAGTGGCAGTACGTAGTAAGAGACAAATGCCGCCCAAGAGTTCCCTTCTCGACCTACTTTTGGGTGTTTGGTAGAGTGTATGGAGGGTGCATGAGTCCACACTAGTTTAGCACAAATACACTAGAAGCATGCATGAAGAGAGCATGCATGAAGAGGGGTGTTGAGTTGAGCATGCATGAAGAGGGAACAACTATGCTGAGACGAGAACGCAACCAAACACACCCTATATGCCACACATGTTCATACCATTTGTGCCTTTCTACTTCACTTACTACGCTACATTACTCAGGTTCGTACATCCACTCTTGGGTACATGTCCGTCTTGTAGTTCCAGTCCCACGTGTTCTTCATATAGATGGAACGATCCTTGCATAACACGTGCACCTTGATGCTAGATGTCTCCGTTGGCAAAAGGATGAACAAAGCTCACGTAAAAAATAGAGTGGAAGAACATAGATTTCGGACGACCGAGAAGGAGCAAGGAACCTCGTGGTGGAGCGTCTGCACTCATAATATTTAATATTATTCAGCGATATAAAATTAACCAATCATCTCCACAGTGGACTGGAAGAGTACGAAACACAGCAGCCCAGTGTAGTTACATCATACTAGTATATGGCTAACCCACGCTATCACCATATTTCTTGGCTTCCGTGCGACACCTATCTCTAGTAATCCAGCAGCCTGTATCGCTTCTCCCTCCTCGTCTCTATCAAAGTGCGGCGGGCTGGTGTTTCTGCCGTCTATTGAGGTCGGTTAACTATCACATGTTAGCGACATGCCAAGAGCATTCTAAAAAAAATTCCTTTCATGTTCCGTTTTCAAAAAGAAAAAAATCCTTTCACGTACGAATTTGCCTGTATGCTTTGAGCAACTTGCATGTCCTATACTGCTCCTGTTTGATACTCTAACTTAGCTAGAGGTTAGACTAACTCATGACTAACCCTGAACTAACTGTAGCCAAAGAGGTGTTTGGGTGACAAGGTTAGATTGACAATAAATGCACTTCATGGAGAGAGAAAAGTGATTTTTCAATGGTCCCAATGAGAACTATCTCCAGTTAGCACCTCTTGGGTGGGATAGTTTTTTTGGGTGGGTTCGGTGCAACTTGCTCCAATTTAAACCCTCATGCTTGGATACTTTAGGGCTATTTGAGCCCCAACTAGCTCAAACTAACTCTAACCCATGGATCCAAACAGGGCCTATGGCCAGTCTCGACGCGGAGCAGTCGCGTGCACCAGGAAGCGGCGCTCTCTCGGCCGTCGCGCCACTTCAAAGCCGGCGCCGGTGAGAGGTCGCCTCCACTCTGGCCGGGCATTAATGCGGCATTGACGCTCCAGGGTGACGCTGACCGTTTCACGCGGGAAGCGCGCGCTGGCAAGAGAGTATAGGTTTTGAACCGTTTCAGGTGTAGTACTGGTAGTTTGCAAAACTACTCAATTATTGCACTCAGTTTCCTAAGAAATTGTAGTAAAAAACGTTACTCCACAGCCTGCTTCCCTTCTCCTTCCTCTTCCACCGCCCGTGCACGTCCGCGGGAAGCGACCGGTCAACCCTTATATAGGAGTGCTAGCACAAAAAGATGCATGCATGACCACTAAAATTTCCATATTAAAGCGCCGCTCTGGCGGGAGTATGGCGTATGTTGTTACCTTCGGTCGGCCCATGGCTACCGGGCGACAGCGACCAGGGAAGAAGCGGCGGGAGGGGAATGAATGCAGCTACTGTTTGGGTTCGCCTTCCGGCTTAAATAAATGCGCAGCATCACGTGTACCCGCGGGTGCACAAATTGTAACATACGTGTCTGCTTAAGTGGGCATCACGTAACTGGTGTGTGTGAGAGAGATATTCTGAGAGACAGAGTGCGTGTGTGCGACTCTACTCTTCGGACATGTACTCAACCTTTTGCATCGGGATATAAGTATAATGGTATTTACTTTAGCTAGTGATTTACATGGCCATGTTAACGTGGTTGTGTCAAAAAATGTCACTTCCTGCTCGTGATTTGCGTTATATAATTACAAGCAAGATTCTCGTGTATTGCACGGAACATCAATATGCATTTTTTTACAGAACACCTGTTGTGATTGACCCATGCAGGAGTAATCCCATGTGTAAAAACTAATGATATCTCGAAAATTTTATCGGAAAACTGGTATCTCGAGAATGTCATCGAAAAAATGAAAGATGAGAGATAAGGCGAGGAGGAGTGGAGCGTGGTGGTGACTGGTGGTCGGAATGGGCGGAGGCATGGGGATGGACGGCGCCGGCAGGCGGCAGCGGCCACCATGCATGCTAGATTGTTCCAGAGACTTATTCCTTTTTTAATTGCTGAGCAATGAGGTTGCGGGAGATAATGATGTGGAGAGAGGTGCGGGTATCTTTTGTAAAATTATCATAGTTTGCTTTCTATCCTCAGATATAGATCATACGGTCTGTATTACAAGATGGCAGGCACACCATCACCGCCAACTCGTTTTTTTATAAGGGTACAAATGATAAGTTTGCTGACTACTAAAGTAAAGTGGAATTTGTCCATGTTATGCAAGTAAATAAAGGTGATTGTTTATCATACGGGTAAGGTTGGATGAAGGGTGGTAGGAACAAATGCTCCGCCTAGAGCATGTGTGTGTGAGATGGAGTCTTAGTGTGTGTGGGGTGTGTGTGTGTGTGAGAGAGAGAGAGAGAGAGGAGAGAGAGAGATGGAGTCTTAGTTTGTGTGTGTGTGAGAGAGAGAGAGATGGAGTCTTAGTGTGTGTGGGGGGGTGTGCGTGCGTGCGTGCGTGTGTGTGAGAGATAGAGAGAGAGGAGTCTTAGTGTGTGGGGGGGTGCGTGCGTGTGTGTGTGTGTGCATGTGTGTGTGTGTCGCGGGGTCCTCTGTGGCGGATGTAATTTAAGTGTGCATGGCTTCATCATAGAGAGGTGATGTGTATGGCAGAGGCCACCAACGATGGGGTGCGAGAGAGAAAATGCCCGTAGAGAGGGAAGAGAAGGTGTGTGCGTGTGAGAGGAGTCGACATCGAGAGAACGTGTTTGTTCGAGAGACACCGAGGAAGACTACTATATATCGATGGTGCATGTAGGCGGGAATTAAACAAAGGGATGGTCTTATTGGTTTCGGGGATATAGGGGAAGAGTGAGAGGCGGGGGGTAGCTAGAAGGAGATTGTTAAGTGTGAGTGTGTGTTTTACCCATCCAGGCGGAAGTTATGTGCACAAAAGAGGAGAACGATTCGATGTGGCGTTAGGATTGAGGGTAATTAACTACGTATGGAGACATAGAGACCTTGAACGTGCATGTGTGAGAGGTATACATGTATACGTGGGATGTGTGTGTGTGCGCGCGCGCATGATCGAGATAAAAGAAAGAAGACATAAGTCATAAGATCAACGACATGGGAGAGACGGATCGGTATGACAATATGCATGCATGTGAGAATGCAGGGAAGAAGGCCCGACAATTGAGCATGTGTTTTTGTCTTTAAGAGATAGTGGCGTGGGCTGGAGCATGCATCTATGGCGAGCAGAGGGAGTGAGGCGCAACGATTGTGCAAAAGAGACCAACCTATAAATGCATATGTATGGAGTGACATATATAGTGTGGGTGATAGGAAGCAAGACTCTGTGCGAGAAAGAAATGTTGACGGAGAAACTACAGATAGATACAGATATGGAGATGCTAGCTAGAGGGACATCCGCTAGTTTGGGTGTTGGAGATGACCGTCGGGTGGTTCAAAGGGTGAAGTTATATATGTGTGTGAGAGGGCACTTGACTGCATGTAGAGAGAAACATATGTAGTGTGCGTGATAGGAATCAAGAGTGAGGGCGAGAAAGAAGGTTGATGGAGAAACAGATAAATAGAAAGATAAAGATGCTAGCTAGTGTGCGTTAGAGATAGGAGTCGAGTGGATCAGAAGGCTGGGTTATGTGCGTGGGTGTGAGAGAGATAGAGAGAGGGTGCATGTGAGTCACATACAAACAGATATCAGAGAGAAATGAGATCTAGAGAGACGGAGTTTTGTGTCTGCGAGAGAGAAAGATATTTCACAACGAGAGTGATAGCTAGAGAGACATACGAGGGAACGCAAGATATCTCTAGGGAGAGAGGGTGTGTGTGAGCGACATACAAGAGAACAATGGAGAAATATGAGACCCTGGGAGACAGAGTTTGTGTTTGTGTGTGAGAAAGAGACATTGAAGAGGAAGAGTCGTAGGTTCTCATATCTAAGGAGCGAAAGACATCTCTGTATGAGGGGTGTGTGAGTGGCACACATGGGAATAGTAGAGAGAAATGAGACCCCGGGAGACAAAGTTTTGTGTTTGTGTGAGAGAAAGAGATTCCACATGGAGAATCGAGACACATAGCAGGGAGCGAGATATACTTAGAGAGAGATAGAGTGATGAAGGTCGAGGGAGAGAGTACCGTCAGTGTGTTACGAAGATAAAAGATCATTGTCGACATACAGGTAGCACGAGAGATACCTGAGACACGATGAACGCGTATAGGTCCAGAGAGATAGTTCTATATAAGCATGAGTGATAGCTATATGAGACGAATATCTGGAGGGGATTCAAATATTTAAACTGGAGATCACGACATCGGTAATATCATAACGCAAATTGGTGTATCAAACATGCATATTCATTTGAATTTGGGCACACGTGTAATGTTATATAGTTTATCAATATTGGTGATCCATAGATTCTTCAATTAAAAACAATGCATGGTTTATATGCAATTAATGTCTAAACGGGATTACACTATATGTTGCGTGTGTGAAACACATTATAATGTTTGAGAAGTAAAAAAAACCCGCATGAAACACACATTAATTGGAGACAGTTAGCGAGGAATGCATACATTGGATTTCAACATAAAGTGGTTTCAAATATTTGAAAATCCAAATTGATGGATACAACCTTATGAATCTGAGATCATGCCATTTGTAAACCATATTTATGTATAAATGGTGTTGTGCTTTTGAAAGTATATATAAAAAATGATGTATATAGAATGTAATTCCAATTGAAAATGGATCCTGCCCGAAAAAAATAGAATACAAACGGGATTCGAATTGAGTTGGCACGGTAAACGTGCACTCTGCAAAATTTGAACGAAGCGGGGAAAGTCGCAGTAACCGCCTGAAACCAAAATCTGCGAGATGGAAATCACTACTGCCTATCCCTGCCACGCAAAGCCTATCTGCTTGATTTCTATAGGTTTCGATTGGGGTAGGTTTGTAATTTCACCCAAACGTGACGTAACCGCCTCTCACCCGGATTCATACACGGTGGGCGCGAAAACACAGTGTGTCCTCGGCCAAATCGAATCCCTCCCCGATTCATATTCATACACGGTGGGCGCCAAAACCAAACTCTCGTCGGCAAATATTCGGTGTATGCGAGATTACCGTTCTATCCCCAACCGACTAATGTTGCTGTGATGTAGTAGAAATTTGAAACGGGGGCTAAGTTTGTAAATTTCCTCGCATTTGAGACAAGCGCGCCCTGAATACATGGTTCCCCCTTCCTCTCTACCTCCCTTTTCCCCATTCGTACTCCGTGGGCGCCAAAACACCCTCTCCACCCCACCCTCCTCCGTCCGCCGCCGTCCGCCACCCCATCCACCGCCGTCCTCCTCCACCATGCCGGAGCTGATACCCCGACACCGCCGTCCATTACAAGAGATCGACCTATCTCATCCACGGCTTCAGACCGGGATCCTTGCATCCCGTCCTCTCGCTTCATCCCCGCCGTCGTCCACCTTGCCGGCGCCGCTCCTACGACCGTCTCGTCCACCGCGCCCCGCCGCCACCGTCTACCCTCCTAGATCTGCTTCCACGCCGCCGACAGCCATCGCTACCACAGCACCGTCAAATTCTCAGCAGATGCGTACACGCCGCCGCACCAGAGGCGGTACTCTTTCGTATCTGCTCAACTTATTTATCGCAACAAGAAAATAGATCGCCACTGCTTTACTCTGATTTCTTGTCTTGGTTGCGAAGTTGCCTTTGTCCGGTTTGCACCTTCAGATCCGCCATGGCCCGCTCAACACTATACTCCCAATGCTTATGGTTTTCCCCTTTTATATTCCACACTAGTTAGATCACAGTAGACTAAATTTCAAAATTGGGTCAGTCGATTTTTCAGAGCTCGCCGGAGTTCGCCAGTGCGAACGAATGGGGCTCGGGTGGTTTTGGGGCCTCGCCGAACGAAGAAAACTCGACGCGGGTGGGGGTTGGGGCGGGGGTGGCGGAGGAACACAGGCAGCGGGGGCCGGTGGTCCGGCCGGCAGCCCGTGCGGTGTTCTGTATGGGAAGAATCAGAGACGAGGAAGAAGATGGGTTAGGAGACGTAGGATCTTCATCCAACCACCTGAAATGGTCGAGAGACAGCTGGGAGTTGCATTCTTAATGCGCTCTGGTTCATCATGTGTGGGCACTGCGCAACCAACATTTTATTATCCAAAATCTGCTTGCTCTTCTTTACCATGTTCCTCTTCCGTTGTTCTTTAATATGTACTCTCTCCGTTCCTAAATACAAGTCTTTGTATAGATTCCACCATGGACTACATATGGAGCAAAATGAGTGAATCTACACTCTAAAATGTATCTGGATACATCTGTATGTGATCCATAGTGGAAATCTCTACCAAGACTTATATTTTGGAACGGAGGGAGTATGATAGTGGTACAGTATGTTCCTTGTACTGAAGATGAGCAGGGACTTTTGCAGTGTAGAGGTCTATACGGTCGGTTGTGATGGACACTTTGAGCCTCTTTGATTCGTAGGATCTTGTAAACATAGGAATAGGATTTGTAGTCACCTGCCCACTTGAATCCTATAAGAATAGCAAGGAAATGCGGGGAGTTGTGTCGCCTTTGAGAGTAACACTGATATTAACAGTACCGCACCTTCACTTGAAGAGATTTGGTATCCGAAGCCTTTCTAGCCGTACCGGCAATACTAGCACATATATTCCAGCAAGTTCCACTTTGCTGATTTTACTCTGATGCTTACGATTTTCCCCGTTATATCTACACTATGATCTGTGTAGCTGCTTTGTGTCGCACTAGCAGCAGTCCACTCTTGAAGCTAAACACTGCAATGACTTACAAAATTGGCACCAAGGCATTGAGTGCCATTCTGGATGCAATGAAACTCATACGCTCCCCACCTGTTGATTCTTGTTCAGAATATGATCCTAATGACTCTTGTTCAAAATTGCCACATATAGAGAGACAGCATGGAATTGCATTTCTTTGGGCGCTGTGATTCTTCATGAGTGGGCAACCAACATTGTATGCAATGAAGCGGAACCTCAAGAATATGCTTCCTCTTCTATTCTTTAACATGTTCCTCTTTGTTTATTTTGTATTTAGTACGTACAGTATGTTCCTTGTCAGGAAGGGGCGCAGGGACATCTGCAGTCAACAGCTGATAGAGCTGGCTTGTACGTGATCGATAGGCTTTCAATTACTAGCAGCAATACAACACCGTATTTTCAAGCCAGTTCCACTTTCCCGATTTATATATCGTGGTTATGGTGTACCCCTGTTATGTACACCATGATCTGCCTAGTTGTTGTGTGCTCTTGTTATCATGGTTTGGCAATAAACTCTCTATATAGTATATTATGAACCTATCATCTGCCAGCTATCCTTACTTTTGGAGCCTATTTTTTGTGTACTTGTGCCAGATTATATAAATGCACGCACCATATTACAGCACACATGAGCTCTCTCATCAAAAATCCAGTGATAGCACACAAGTGTTTACAGGGGCGCCCCTATATTAGAATATCATCTGCATTACAAAGATAATCTCACAACTATTTATGTTTTCATGGTTCTCGGATATTATACGCAATTACAGTGAATATCAGAATCCGCGCATCAGAAGAATATTGTGGAACACTGCAATGACTTACAAAATTAGCACCAAGGCATTGAGTGCCATTCTGGAAGCAATGAAACTCATACGCTCCCCACCTGTTGATTCTTGTTCAGAATATCATCCTAATGACTATTCTAACCTCGAGGAGTCAAAGGCAGATGGCCTGTCCTGTTCACCCATCAAGGTGCATGTTCTAATTTGGCAAGGTTTTATTGATTGCGCGTATCTTGCATATGTTGTCTTGCATTTCTTCTACTTTGTTGCACTGCCGTCTGCTTAGTTTACTCATCATATAACTCGAGATGCCATGCCCATCCATTATCAATACATATTCCATCTGTCATCATACCATGTTTTCCACTCAAATGTTGTTCTTGTGCATGAGACATCAAAAAGGAAGAGGGTGATTGCCGAACCTGAAGGAGCACCAGCAAAGTCCTTGAAAAACGTGGTGGTGCCGGAGAAATCAGACAGCGCCCCACTTATATTGGTTGTACAACCAGTGACACTAAACGTAGGACCAACTCCAGCAGACTATACCCATACTTCACTGGCCACACCACTAGCCCCACCACACAGGACCTGCACTCCAGCAAAAGGTATACCGATTTCATTTGCCATAGCACCAGCTGTACCACAGAAAAATCCCACTCCAGCAAAAAGTACAACAAGTCCACCGGCCGAAGACCTATCCCAACTGCAGAGACGGCCAATTCCTGCAGATTGGAACCCCATTCCATTTATTCCCATTTTAAAAGACAATGCTTTCAATGTTGTTAGGGACTACGTGCATATATTCCCATCATGGGAAGATTATAGTGAAGACAAACACCATTTTCACATCTTCCTGTCCAACTTACGTGTAAGTGCTATTATTCATGGTTATTATTTTCCTGTTTCTGCTGATCGAACACATCAATGATTTACATTACATTGTTGTAACTAGGCGAGGGTCAATCTGGATAGTCATGACGAGCAAAGCTTGCTTGTGCTTTTCAAGGAAGCATTGCAGCAGTATCGGTGTTACCTGAGGAAATCACACTTTGATGGCAAGTCTATAAACGAATTTCTGGTGAAGTCTCCTGTGCTAAATTTAGAAGACATTGAATGGAAAAACCTTGTTATGCACTGGTCTCGTTCCCAGGATGAGGTACTGTCTATGAAATCAAATGACAATTTGAACTTCTACTTTTCCGCATGTGCCTTACGGATCTTTTTTGCAAGAAATCTGCTCGAAGAAGAATTCCATTTTGAAAAGAACGACAGGATATCGCAAATATGCTGCCCGCTGCTTTGCTCTTGTTAGTACCTGTTGTCCTGTATCACTATACTTGCATACATACCTTGTTCATTATGTGACAGCAGTATGCATGATAGCTTGCTTATCAATTGTTCGCTCCAAATTATCTGATCTGTATGAATGGTACATTAGTGTAGAATATATCCAATGCCAATGATTTTTTTAGCTCTGCATTGTTCTTGTAAGTACATGCTGTCCTTTATCAGTGTACTTATATTGACAGGTAGTTGTTCATGTACCATCACTCTGCAGCTTATTTTCCTTTGCCCTCCATTTTCTACACATCAGATCTATATTTACTCTTACCATAAGGTTGGTACTGAAGAAGTTTAGCTGTGCATTGCTCTTGGCTGTGCCTTTTGCCTGTATCGCTGAACATACATTTATAGCTACTTGGTTATGTAGCATCACTCTTCATCTTATCTTAAATATTCTCCATTTTTTCGTATATTATCACATCTATATTTACTCTTAACAAAATGTAGAATAAAGGCAATGCTTATGAAGAAGATTCTGTGGTAAACTTCTTGAATTGCCCCCCCCCCCCATCAGCATGGACAAGGGCTTTATAGAGCCTGTCTTCACCAGTAATGTAAGTTTGTCCTTCTCAAGCCTTCAAACTTTGTTGTGTATATTTGGTTAGGCATGACTGCAACAGCTGTTTATTTTTGGTGTTTGCATCAAATTGCATGTTTAAAGTTTATTATGTAGTTCATAAACAAAAGTTTGTCCTTCTCAATTTAAGTTTTCAGTTGTACAACCAAGTTCCTTCTTCATACCATGTAATTAAACTATACAGAGCAAGTGATCTTCTTTTGCACTGCATGTATGCTTCTGTTCTTCATCCGTAATCCAGTGGTGTGGTGAACCTACCCACTACAACACAATGTCATATTCTGCAATGTCTTAACTATGAACAATGTCATATCATTCTACTATTATTTAAACCGTCTCTTTATTTGCCAATCTGAAATGGGATAAATTGACAGCACACTAACCATTGATACTTATGAGTTCTTGATCTGTAATCCAGTGGTGTCGTGAAGATGCCAACTCCTTCACAATGTCATTTCCTGCCATGTCTTGACCTGAACAATACCATATTGTGTTAATGCAATTTTAAACTGTGTCACTTTATTCGTCAGTAAGAAATGTGATGAATTGTCAGCACTAATACTTTTATGTGCAAAACCTGTCATCTGTCTGCTTGTTTATCTTTCAGAGTGAGGAAGATATAAGTGTTGAACAAGCGCAGTCTCATCATCTTGCTCAGGTGGTTGCGCTGCAGCTCGCCAGCAGGGCTAACCTTTCTTGAACTCTATTGAAGTGTTGTCGGTTTTGTATATTATTTTGTCGGCGTGTTTATTTGCACTAGTGACGATCTTTGATGCCCAGTGTATGTAATCTGCTGTCTGCTTGTGCTTTATTATCATAGTGGCGAACTTTGATGCCCAGTGGATGTAATATGCCGTAATTTCTTTATTGTATAGTCTAGGTTTTTTCTTATTCACGATGCTGCAGTTATTTTACTGTATATATATCCTGTCTTCGCAGTAAACCGGCCAAACCGTAAAATTACGGTACATAATCGGGCCGTCATGCAATCACGATGTATGATCCGCATCATGGGCCTCGTCAAACTGGCCCACTGGTAGATTCGGGCCTTTAATAGGCCGAGTAACCCCCGGCCCTCTTTTCGCAAGAAAACTCAATGGGCTTTTAGGAGGCTGAGAAGTAGGTTGGGCCTGAAACGTGCCGAACAGCTCACGGGCCGGCAGCAGCCCGAAATGGACCCCGGCCCATGATTGTGCGAATCAAATCACGGGCTTTTAACAGGCCAAAATTGTCTTGGTCCTTGTTTGGCCCAATCACATATCGGCTGCGAGCAGGCCGGATGCAAACCGGGCCATAGTTAGGCCCAACTATATGACGGGTTTTTAACAGGCCGAAATTAATATAGGGCCGAAATGTTAAACGGGCCCTTAATAGGCCGAAACTAATATCAGACCGAATTACTAAATGGGCCTTTAGCAAGTGGGCCCAAAAGCATAGCGTCCAGTTAATGGGCCCAATCTGATATGGGCCATAATTGAGGCCAAAGCCTCTTAAAGGGCCGGACCTGATCTGGGCCGTGATTTGGCCCAGAACGTGGGAGGCTTTTAACGGGTCAGATCTCATATGGGCCATTATTAGGCCCGGAACGTGGCAGGCCATTAATGGACCGGATCAAATATGGGCCGGCATTTGGCCCAAAACATGGCAGCCAGTTAATGGGCCGGCCTACTAGGGTCCTCAAAATCTTGTGGGCCTACAGCTAGGTCGGCCCATTAGTGTCGGCGAAATCTCTCGGGCCTTTAGCTGGGCCAGCCCATTATGATCCGCAAGAATTTTGTGGGCCTTTACCTGGGCCGGCCCATTATGGCACACAAAAATCTTATGGGCCTTTACCTGGGCCGGCCCATTATGGCCCGCGAAATCTTGTGGGCCTTTAGCTGGGCCAGCCCATTATGGTCCGCAAAATCTCGTGGGCCTTTAGCTGGGCCGGCCCATTATGGTCCGCAAAATCTTATGGGCGTTTAGTTGGGCCGGCCCATTTAAACTTGATGGGTCGTGCCACGTGTCGACATATCATAGGCGCCTTCTGTCCAATGAGTGGATGACATCTGTCCCAACGATGAGCCGACACGTGTTTCCTCCAGCCAATGATGATTTTACACGTGGAAAATCCCCATTGGTCGCGGCTGTTAACGGGTTATCGGATCCAAAACCCGACCCGATAGCTTAACGGCGTTCCGTTACGGTGGATGCCACGTGTCGGTCACCCTTGACGAAAGCACTTCTGTGACGCGCGATTTATCATCATGGAAGTGGACACATCCGTGATGATAATTTTGGTAATGTCATGGAACACTTCTACGACAGCACAGGTATGACTATCTTGATTCTGCCATAAATTTGTCATGGATGTACATGCATGACAAAAAACGCGACCTACTGTGACAAACACGTATCATCACGGAAGTGTATTTTTTTTTGTAGTGTAGTTCTTCCAAAGTCTATACTTTGTTTTTATACATGGATCCTCTCTCGGATTTTATGGCCTCGAGCCATTCGTCAGAATCTGGGCCCACCATCGCTTCTCCATAGCTCGTAGGTTCATTGTTGTCTAGCAACATGACTTCCAAGACAGGATTACGTACCACTCTGAAGTAGTACGCATCCTTGTAGACCTACGAGGTTTGGTAGTGACTTGATCCGAAATTTCATGATCACTCTCAGAAGCTTCCACTTCAATTGGTGTAGGTGCCACAGGAACAACTTCCTGTGCCCTGCTACACACTAGTTGAAGTGACGGTTCAATAACCTCATCAAGTCTCCACCATCCTCCCACTCAATTCTTTCGAGAGAAACTTTTCCTCGAGAAAGGACCCGTTTCTAGAAACAATCACTTTTGCTTCCAGATCTGAAATAGGAGGTATACCCAACTATTTTGGGTATTCTATGAAGATGCATTTATCCGCTTTGGGTTCGAGCTTATCAGCCTGAAACTTTTTCACATAAGCGTCGCAGCCCCAAACTTCTAAGAAACGACAGCTTAGGTTTCTCTAAACCATAGTTCATACGGTGTCGTCTCAACGGAATTGTGTGGTGCCCTATTTAAAGTGAATGCGGTTGTCTCTAATGCCTAGCCCATAAATGATAGCGGTAATTCGATAAGAGACATCATGGTATGCACCATATCTAATAGGGTGCAGTTATGATGTTCGGACACACCATCACACTATGGTGTTCCAGGCGGTATTAGTTGTGAAACAATTTCCACAATGTCTTAATTGTGTGCCAAACTCGTAACTCAGATATTCATCTCTATGATCATATCACAGACATTTTATCCTCTTGTCACGACGATCTTCAACTTCACTCTGAAATTACTTGAACCTTTCAATAATTCAGACTTGTGTTTCATCAAGTAAATATACTCAGCATCTACTCAAATCATCTATGAAGTAAGAACATAACGATATCCACTGCCTGCCTCAGCACTCATTGGACTGCACACATCAAAATGTATTACTTCCAACAAGTTGCTTTCTTGTTCCATCTTACTGAAAACGAGGCCTTTCAGTCATCTTGCCCATGTGTTATGATTTGCATGTCTCAAGTGATTCAAAATCAACTGAGTCCAAACGATCCATCTGTATGAAGTTTCTTCATGCATATCTACCAATAGACATGGTTCGCATGTCTCAATCTTTTCAAAAACGAGTGAGTCCAAAGATCCATCAACATGGATCTTCTTCATGCATTTTATACCAATATGACTCAAATGGCAGTGCCACAATTATGTGGTACTATCATTACTATCTTATATCTTTTGGCATGAACATGTGTATCACTACGATCGAGATTCAATAAACCATTCATTTTAGGTGCAAGACCATTGAAGGTATTATTCAAATAAACAGAGTAACCATTATTCTCCTTAAATGAATAACCGTATTGCGATAAACATAATCCAATCATGTCTATGCTCAACGCAAACACCAAATAACAATTATTTAGGTTTAACACCAATCTTGATGGTAGAGGGAGCATGCGATGCTTGATCACATCAACCTTGGAAACACTTCCAACACATATCGTCATCTCACCTTTAGCTAGTCTCCGTTTATTCCGTAGCCTTTTATTTCGAGTTACCAACACTTAGCAACCGAACCGGCATCTAATACCCTGGTGCTACTAGGAGTACTAGTAAAGTACACATTAATATAATGTATATCCAATATACTTCTGTCGACCTTGCCTGCCTTCTCATCTACCAAGTATCTAGGGTAGTTCTGCTTCAGTGACCGTTCCCCTCATTACAGAAGCACTTAGTCTCGGGTTTGGGTTCAACCTTGGGTTTCTTCACTAGAGCAGCAACTGATTTGCCGTTTCATGAAGTATCCCTTCTTTCCCTTGTCCTTCTTGAAACTAGTGGTTTTACTAACCATCAACAATTGATGCTCCTACTTGATTTCTACTTTCGCGGTGTCAAACATCGCGAGTTGCTCAAGGATCATCATGTCTATCCCTGATATGTTATAGTTCATCATGAAGCTGTAATAGCTTGGTGGCAGTGACTATGGAGAACCATCACTATCTCGTCTGGAAGATTAACTCCCACTCGATTCAAGCGATTGTAGTACTCAGACAATCTGAGCACATGCTCAACGATTGAGCTTTTCTCCCTTAGTTTGCAGGCTTAAGAAACTTGTCAGAGGTCTCATACCTCTTGACGTGGGCACTAGTCTGAAATCCAGATTTCAGTCTTTGGAACATCTCATATGTTCTGCGACGTTTCAAAAACGTCTTTGGCGCCTCAATTCTAAACCGTTAGCATTACGCACTGAATTATCACGTAGTCATCAAAACGTGTATGTCAGATGTTCGCAACATCCACAGACAACGCTCGAGGTTCACACACCGAGCGGTGCATTAAGGACATAAGCCTTCTGCGCAGCAATGAGGATAATCCTCAGTTTACGGACCCAGTCCGCATAATTTCTACTATCAACTTTCAACTAAATTTTCTCTAGGAACATATCTTAAACAATAGAACCAAAGCGTAAGCTATAACATAATTTGCAAAGACCTTTTGACTATGTTCATGATAATTAAGTTCATCTGATTATTTAATGAACTCCCACTTAGATAGACATCCCTCTAGTCATCTAAGTGTTACATGATCCGAATCGACTAGACCATGTCCGATCATCACATCAGACGGACTAGTCATCAACGGTGAACATCTCCATGTTGATCGTATCTACTATACGACTCATGTTCGACCTTTCGGTCTCTTGTGTTCCGAGGCCATGTCTGTACATGCTAGGCTCGTCAATTCAACCTAAGTGTTTGACATGTGTAAATCTGGCTTACACCCGTTGTATGCGAACCTTAGAATCTATAACACCCGATCATCACGTGGTGCTTCGAAACAACGAACCTTCACAACGGTGCACAGTTAGGGGGAACACATCTCTTGAAATTTTAGTGAGGGATCATCTTATTTATGCTACCGTCGTTCTAAGCAAATAAGATGTAAACATGACAAACATCACATGCAAATCATAAAGTGACATGATATGGCCAATATCATCTTGCGCCTATGATCTCCATTTTCGAGGCGCGGCATGATCACCTTCGTCACCAGCATGACACCATGATCTCCATCATCGTGTCTTCATGAAGTTGTCTCGCCAACTATTACTTCTACTACTATGGCTAATGGTTACCAATAAAGTAAAGTAATTACATGGCGTTTTTCATTGACACGCAGGTCATACAATAAATTAAGACAATGGCTCCTGCCGGTTGTCATACTCATCGACATGCAAGTCGTGATTCCTATTACAAGAACATGATCAATCTCATACATCACATATATATAATTCATCACATCCTTTTGGCCATATCACATCACATAGCATACCCTGCAAAAACAAGTTAGACGTCCTCTAATTGTTGTTGCATGTTTTACGTGGCTGCTATGGGTTTCTAGCAAGAACGTTTCTTACCTACGCAAAAGCCACAACGGTGATATGCCAATTGCTATTTACCCTTCATAAGGACCCTCTTCATCGAATCCGATCCGACTAAAGTGGGAGAGACAGACACCCGCTAGCCACCTTATGCATCAAGTGCATGTCAGTCGGTGGAACCTGTCTCACGTAAGAGTACGTGTAAGGTCGGTCCGGGCCGCTTCATCCCACAATGCCGCCGAATCAAGATAAGACTAGTAACGGTAAGCAAATTGAACAAATCATCACCCACAACTACTTTGTGTTCTACTCGTGCATAGAATCTACGCATAGACCTCGCTCATGATGCCACTGTTGGGTAACGTAGCAATAATTCAAAATTTTCCTACGTGTCACCAAGATCAATCTAGGAGATGCTAGCAACGAGAGAGAGGGAGTGCATCTTCATACCCTTGAAGATCGCTAAGCGGAAGCGTTACAAGAACGCGGTTGATGGAGTCGTACTCGCGGCGATTCAAATCGCGGAAGATCTGATCTAGCGCCGAACGGACGGCGCCTCCGCGTTCAACACACGTACAGCCCGGGGACGTCTCCTCCTTTTTGATCCAGCAAGGGGAGAGGAGAAGTTGAGGGAGAACTCCAGCAGCACGACAGCGTGGTGGCGATGGAGCTCGTGGTTCTCCGGCAGAGCTTCGCTAAGCACTACGGAGGAGGAGGAGGAGTTGGAGGAGGAGAGGGTTGCGCCAAGGGAAGGGTATGGCTGCCCTCCTACCCCCTCACTATATATAGGGGGAAGGGGAGAGGGGGCCGGCCCCTCTAGATGGATCTAGAGGAGGAGGAGGCGGCCAGGGGAAACCCTAGATGGGTTTGGGCGCCCCCGCCCCCTAGGAAACTTGCCCCCCAAGCCGGGAGGGGCGGCTGCCCTAGGGGTGGCACCCCCACCTCTCCTGGTTACGTGAGAGGGTTGGGAGGGGCGCACAGCCTCTTAGTGGGCTGGTTCGGCCCTTCCCCTTGGCCCATAAGGCCCCCAAACGCTTGCCGGGGCCTCCGAAACCCCTTTCAGACATGCTGGCCATAGCCTGGTACCCCCGGAACAATTCCGGACTCCAATACCCTTCGTCCAATATACCGATCTTCACCTCCGGACCATTCCGGAGCTCCTTGTCATGTCCGGGATCTCATCCGGGACTCCAAACAACCTTCGCTAACCACATAATATTTCCCATAACAACTCTAGCGTCACCGAACCTTAAGTGTGTAGACCCTACGGGTTCGGGAACCATGCAGACATGACCGAGACACCTCTCCGGCCAATAACCAATAGCGGGATCTGGATACCCATATTGGCTCCCACATGTTCCACGATGATCTCATCGGATGAACCACGATGTCGGGGATTCAATCAATTTCGTAAACAATTCACTTTGTCTATCGGTATGTTACTTGCCCGAGATTCGATCGTCGGTATCCCAATACCTCGTTCAATCTCGTTACCAGCAAGTCTCTTTACTCGTTCTGTAACACATGATCCCGTGGCTAACTCATTAGTCACATTGAGCTGATTATGATGATGCATTACCGAGTGGGCCCAGACATACTTCTCCGTCATACGGAGTGACAAATCCCAGTCTCGATTCGTGCCAACCCAACAGACACTTTCGGAGATACCTGTAGTACACCTTTATAGCCACCCAGTTACGTTGTGACGTTTGGTACACCCAAAGCATTAATACCGTATTCGGGAGTTGCACAATCTCATGGTCTAAGGAAATGATACTTGACATTAGAAAAGCTCTAGCAAACGAACTATATGATCTTGTGCTATGCTTAGGATTGGGTCTTGTCCATCACATCATTCTCCTAATGATGTGATCCCGTTATCAATGACATCCAATGTCCATAGTCAGGAAACCATAACCATCTATTGATCAACGAGCTAGTCAACTAGAGGCTTACTAGGGACATGTTGTGGTCTATGTATTCACACATGTATTACGGTTTCCAGTTAATACAATTATAGCATGAACAATAGAAAATTATCATGAACAACGAAATACAATAATAACCATTTTATTATTGCCTCTAGGGCATATTTTCAACAGTACGTTTTCAGCCCGGTTTTTCTCATAAATGGTTCAACTTGTTAAAGTTTTTGATCCGATTTTTCTTATAAACTAGATCAACAAAAGCCTAGGGGTGACTCTTGGCTTTTGCCGCTTTTGAGCAATGATAGTGTGTTTGGGTCGATGTCGTCGTGTGCCTAGCCACAATTTTGGCGTTGACTAAAATGCTGGCGTTCATTTGGTTGGGCACCAATAAATTGGCACACCCATGGCCCAGCTGTTGGAAATATGCCCTAGAGGCAATAATAAATGGTTATTATTATATTTCTTTGTCCATGATAATTGTCTATTATTCATGCTATAATTGTGTTATCCGGAAATCATAATACATGTGTGAATACATAGACCACAACGTGTCCCTAGTAAGCCTCCAGTTGACTAGCTCGTTGATCAACAAATAGTCATGGTTTCCTGACTATGGACATTGGATGTCATTGATAACGGGATCACATCATTAGGAGAATGATGTGATGGACAAGACCCAATCCTAAGCATAGCTCAAAGATCGTGTAGTTCGTTTGCTAGAGCTTTTCCAACGTCAAGTATCATTTCCTTAGACCATGAGATCGTGCAACTCCCGGATGCCGTAGGAGTGCTTTGGGTGTGCCAAACGTCACAACGTAACTGGGTGACTAGAAGGGTGCACTACGGGTATCTCCGAAAGTGTCTGTTGGGTTGGCACGGATCGAGACTGGGATTTGTCACTCCGTATGACGGAGAGGTATCTCTGGGCCCACTCGGTAATGCATCATCATAATGAGCTCAATGTGACTAAGGAGTTAGTCACGGGATCATGCATTGCGGTACGAGTAAAGAGACTTGCCGGTAACGAGATTGAACAAGGTATTGGGATACCGACGATCGAATCTCGGGCAAGTAACATACCGATTGACAAAGGGAATTGTATACGGGATTGATTGAATCCTCGACATCGTGGTTCATCCGATGAGATCATCGTGGAACATGTGGGAGCCAACATGGGTATCCAGATCCCGCTGTTGGTTATTGATCGGAGAGGCGTCTCGGTCATGTCTGCATGTCTCCCGAACCCGTAGGGTCTACACACTTAAGGTTCGGTGACGCTAGGGTTGTAGAGATATTAGTATGCGGAAACCCGAAAGTTGTTCGGAGTCCCGGATGAGATCCCGGACGTCACGAGGAGTTTCGGAATGGTCCGGAGGTAAAGAATTATATGTAGGAAGTCCAGTTTCGGCCACCGGGAAAGTTTCGGGGGTTATCGGTATTGTACCGGGACCACCGGAAGGGTCCCGGGGGTCCACCGGGTGGGGACACCTGTCCTGGAGGGCCCCATGGGCTGAAGTGGGAGGGGAACCAGCCCCTAGTGGGCTGGGGCGCCCCCCCTTGGGCCTCCCCCTGCGCCTAGGGTTGGAAACCCTAGGGGTGGGGGGCGCCCCACTTGACTTGGGGGGGGGCAGTTCCCCCCCCCCTGGCCGCCGCCCCCCTTGTAGATGGGTTCCAGGGCCGGCGCCCCCCCCCCTCCAGGGGGCCTATATATAGTGGGGGGAGGGAGGGCAGCAGCAACACAGCCCCTGGCGCCTCCCTCTCCCCCTGCAACACCTCTCCCTCTCGCAGAAGCTTGGCGAAGCCCTGCCGAGATCCCCGCTACATCCACCACCACGCCGTCGTGCTGCTGGATCTCCATCAACCTCTCCTTCCCCCTTGCTGGATCAAGAAGGAGGAGACGTCGCTGCTCCGTACGTGTGTTGAACGCGGAGGTGCCGTCCGTTCGGCACTCGGTCATCGGTGATTTGAATCACGACGAGTACGACTCCATCAACCCCATTCATTAGAACGCTTCCGCTCGCGATCTACAAGGGTATGTAGATGCACTCCTTTCCCCTCGTTGCTAGTATACTCCATAGATGGATCTTGGTGATGCGTAGGAAATTTTAAAATTCTTCTACGATCCCCAAAAGTGGCATCATGAGCCAGGCCTATGCGTAGTTACTATGCACGAGTAGAACACAAAGCAGTTGTGGGCGTAGATGTTGTCAATTTTTCTTGCCACTACTAGTCTTATCTTGTTTCGGCGATATTGTGGGATGAAGCGTTCCGGACCGACCTTACACGTACGCTTACGTGAGACAGGTTCCACCGACTGACATGCACTAGTTGCATAAGGTGGCTAGCGGGTGTCTGTCTCTCCCACTTTAGTCGGAACGGATTCGATGAAAAGGGTCCTTATGAAGGGTAAATAGAAATTGGCATATCACGTTGTGGTTTTACGTAGGTAAGAAACGTTCTTGCTAGAAACCTATAGAAGCCACGTAAAAACTTGCAACAACAATTAGAGGACGTCTAACTTGTTTTTGCAGCATGTGCCTTGTGATGTGATATGGCCAGAAGATGTGATGAATGATATATGTGATGTATGAGATTGATCATGTTCTTGTAATAGGAATCACGACTTGCATGTCGATGAGTATGACAACCGGCAGGAGCCATAGGAGTTGTCTTTAATTTTTTTTGTATGACCTGCGTGTCATTGAATAACACCATGTAAATTACTTTACTTTATTGCTAAACGCGTTAGCCATAGAAGTAGAAGTAATCGTTGGCGTGACAACTTCATGAGGACACAATGATGGAGATCATGATGATGGAGATCATGGTGTCATGCCGGTGACAAAGATGATCATGGTGCCCCGAAGATGGAGATCAAAGGAGCAGAATGATATTGGCCATATCATGTCACTATTTGATTGCATGTGATGTTTATCATGTTTTGCATCTTATTTGCTTAGAACGACGGTAGTAAGTAAGATGATCCCTTATAATAATTTCAAGAAAGTGTTCCCCTAACTGTGCACCGTTGCGAAGGTTAGTTGTTTCGAAGCACCACGTGATGATCGGGTGTGATAGATTCTAACGTTCGCATACAACGGGTGTTGACGAGCCTAGCATGTACAGACATGGCCTCGGAACACACGCAATACACTTAGGTTGACTTGACGAGCCTAGCATGTACAGACATGGCCTCGGAACACGGAAGACCGAAAGGTCGAGCATGAGTCGTATAGAAGATACGATCAACATGGAGATGTTCACCGATCTTGACTAGTCCGTCTCACGTGATGATCGGACACGGCCTAGTTAACTCGGATCATGTTTCACTTAGATGACTAGAGGGATGTCTATCTGAGTGAGAGTTCATTGAATAATTTGATTATATGAACTTAATTATCATGAACTTAGTCTAAAATCTTTACAATATGTCTTGTAGATCAAATGGCCCACGTTGTCCTCAACTTCAACGCGTTCCTAGAGAAAACCAAGCTGAAAGATGATGGCAGCAACTATACGGACTGGGTCCGGAACCTGAGGATCATCCTCATAGCTGCCAAGAAAGATTATGTCCTAGAAGCACCGCTAGGTGAAGCACCCATCCCAGAGAACCAAGACGTTATGAACGCTTGGCAACCACGTGCTGATGATTACTCCCTCGTTCAGTGCGGCATGCTTTACAGCTTAGAACCGGGGCTCCAAAAGCGTTTTGAGAAGCATGGAGCATATGAGATGTTCGAAGAGCTGAAAATGGTTTTCCAAGCTCATGCCCGGGTCGAGAGATATGAAGTCTCCGACAAGTTCTTCAGCTGTAAAATGGAGGAAAATAGTTCTGTTAGTGAGCACATACTCAGAATGTCTGGGTTACACAACCGCTTGTCTCAACTGGGAGTTAATCTCCCGGATGACGCGGTCATTGACAGAATCCTTCAATCGCTTCCACCGAGCTACAAGAGCTTTGTGATGAACTTCAATATGCAGGGGATGGAAAAGACCATTCCTGAGGTATATTCAATGCTGAAATCAGCGGAGGTGGAGATCAGAAAGGAACATCAAGTGTTGATGGTGAATAAAACCACTAAGTTCAAGAAAGGCAAGGGTAAGAAGAACTTCAAGAAGGACGGCAAGGGAGTTGCCGCGCCCGGTAAGCCAGTTGCCGGGAAGAAGTCAAAGAATGGACCCAAGCCTGAGACTGAGTGCTTTTATTGCAAGGGAAGTGGTCACTGGAAGCGGAACTGCCCCAAATACTTAGCGGACAAGAAGGCCGGCAACACCAAAGGTATATGTGATATACATGTAATTGATGTGTACCTTACCAGTACTCGTAGTAGCTCCTGGGTATTTGATACCGGTGCGGTTGCTCATATTTGTAACTCAAAACAGGAGCTGCGGAATAAGCGGAGACTGGCGAAGGACGAGGTGACGATGCGCGTCGGGAATGGTTCCAAGGTCGATGTGATCGCCGTCGGCACGCTACCTCTGCATTTACCTACGGGATTAGTTTTAAACCTCAATAATTGTTATTTAGTGCCAGCTTTGAGCATGAACATTGTATCTGGATCTCGTTTAATTCGAGATGGCTACTCATTTAAATCCGAGAATAATGGTTGTTCTATTTATATGAGAGATATGTTTTATGGTCATGCCCCGCTGGTCAATGGTTTATTCTTGATGAATCTCGAACGTGATGTTACACATATTCATAGTGTGAATACCAAAAGATGTAAAGTTGATAACGATAGTCCCACATACTTGTGGCACTGCCGCCTTGGTCACATTGGTGTCAAGCGCATGAAGAAGCTCCATGCAGATGGACTTTTGGAGTCTCTTGATTACGAATCATTTGACACGTGCGAACCATGCCTCATGGGTAAGATGACCAAGACTCCGTTCTCCGGAACAATGGAGCGAGCAACCAACTTATTGGAAATCATACATACCGATGTGTGCGGTCCAATGAGTGTTGAGGCTCGCGGAGGCTATCGTTATGTTCTCACTCTCACTGATGACTTAAGTAGATATGGGTATGTCTACCTAATGAAACACAAGTCTGAAACCTTTGAAAAGTTCAAGGAATTTCAGAGTGAGGTTGAGAATCAACGTGACAGGAAAATAAAGTTCTTACGATCAGATCGTGGAGGAGAATATTTAAGTCACGAATTTGGCACACACTTAAGGAAATGTGGAATAGTTTCACAACTCACGCCGCCTGGAACACCTCAGCGAAATGGTGTGTCCGAACGTCGTAATCGCACTCTATTGGATATGGTGCGATCTATGATGTCTCTTACCGATCTACCGCTCTCATTTTGGGGCTATGCTTTAGAGACTGCCGCATTCACTTTAAATAGGGCTCCGTCGAAATCCGTTGAGACGACACCGTATGAATTATGGTTTGGGAAGAAACCTAAGCTGTCGTTTCTAAAAGTTTGGGGATGCGATGCTTATGTCAAGAAACTTCAACCTGAAAAGCTCGAACCCAAGTCGGAAAAATGCGTCTTCATAGGATACCCTAAGGAAACCATTGGGTATACCTTCTACCTCAGATCCGAAGGCAAGATCTTCGTTGCCAAGAACGGGTCCTTTCTGGAGAAAGAGTTTCTCTCGAAAGAATTGAGTGGGAGGAAAGTGGAACTTGATGAGGTGATAGTCACCCCTTCCGAACCGGAAAGTAGCGCAGCGCGGGAAGATGTTCCTGTGGTGCCTACACCGACTGGGGAGGAAGTTAATGATGATGATCATGAAGCTTCGGATCAAGTTACTGCTGAACTTCGTAGGTCCACAAGGACACGTTCCGCACCAGAGTGGTACGGCAACCCTGTCCTGGAAATCATGTTGTTAGACAACGGTGAACCTTCGAACTATGAAGAAGCGATGGCGGGCCCGGATTCCGACAAATGGCTAGAAGCCATGAAATCCGAGATAGGATCCATGTATGAAAACGAAGTATGGACTTTGACTGACTTGCCCGATGATCGGCGAGCCATAGAAAATAAATGGATCTTTAAGAAGAAGACAGACGCGGATGGTAATGTGACCATCTATAAGGCTCGACTTGTCGCTAAGGGTTATCGACAAGTTCAAGGGGTTGACTACGATGAGACTTTCTCACCCGTAGCGAAGCTGAAGTCCGTCCGAATCATGTTAGCAATTGCCGCATACTATGATTATGAGATATGGCAGATGGACGTCAAAACGGCATTCCTTAACGGCTTTCTTAAGGAAGAATTGTATATGATGCAGCCGGAAGGTTTTGTCGATCCTAAGAATGCTAACAAGGTATGCAAGCTCCAGCGCTCCATCTATGGGCTGGTGCAAGCATCTCGGAGTTGGAACATTCGTTTTGATGAGATGATCAAAGCGTTTGGGTTTACACAGACTTATGGAGAAGCCTGTGTTTACAAGAAAGTGAGTGGGAGCTCTGTAGCATTTCTCATATTATATGTGGATGACATACTATTGATGGGAAATGATATAGAATTCTTGGAAAGTATAAAGGCCTATTTGAATAAGTGTTTTTCAATGAAGGACCTTGGAGAAGCTGCTTATATATTAGGCATCAAGATCTATAGAGATAGATCAAGACGCCTCATTGGTCTTTCACAGAGTACGTACCTTGACAAGATATTGAAGAAGTTCAATATGGATCAGTCCAAGAAGGGGTTCTTGCCTGTATTGCAAGGTGTGCAATTGAGCACGGCTCAATGCCCGACCACGGCAGAAGATAGAGAAAAGATGAGTGTCATCCCCTATGCCTCGGCCATAGGGTCTATTATGTATGCCATGCTGTGTACCAGACCTGATGTAAACCTTGCCGTAAGTTTGGTAGGAAGGTACCAAAGTAATCCCGGCATGGAACACTGGACAGCGGTCAAGAATATCCTGAAGTACCTGAAGAGGACTAAGGATATGTTTCTCGTTTATGGAGGTGACGAAGAGCTCGTCGTAAAGGGTTACGTCGACGCTAGCTTCGACACAGATCTGGATGACTCGAAGTCACAAACCGGATACGTGTATATTTTGAATGGAGGGGCAGTAAGCTGGTGCAGTTGCAAGCAAAGCGTCGTGGCGGGATCTACATGTGAAGCGGAGTACATGGCGGCCTCAGAGGCAGCACAGGAAGCAGTCTGGATAAAGGAGTTCATTACCGACCTAGGGGTGATTCCCAATGCGTCGGGCCCGATGACTCTCTTCTGTGACAACACTGGAGCTATTGCCCTTGCCAAGGAGCCCAGGTTTCACAGGAAGACCAGGCATATCAAGCGTCGCTTCAACTCCATTCGTGAAAGTGTTCAAAATGGAGACATAGATATTTGTAAAGTACATACGGACCTGAATGTAGCAGATCCGTTGACTAAACCTCTCCCTAGAGCAAAACATGATCAACACCAGAACGCTATGGGTGTTCGATTCATCACAATGTAACTAGATTATTGACTCTAGTGCAAGTGGGAGACTTTTGAAAATATGCCCTAGAGGCAATAATAAATGGTTATTATTATATTTCTTTGTCCACGATAATTGTCTATTATTCATGCTATAATTGTGTTATCCGGAAATCGTAATACATGTGTGAATACATAGACCACAACGTGTCCCTAGTAAGCCTCTAGTTGACTAGCTCGTTGATCAACAGATAGTCATGGTTTCCTGACTATGGACATTGGATGTCATTGATAACGGGATCACATCATTAGGAGAATGATGTGATGGACAAGACCCAATCCTAAGCATAGCTCAAAGATCGTGTAGTTCGTTTGCTAGAGCTTTTCCAATGTCAAGTATCATTTCCTTAGACCATGAGATCGTGCAACTCCCGGATGCCGTAGGAGTGCTTTGGGTGTGCCAAACGTCACAACGTAACTGGGTGACTAGAAAGGTGCACTACGGGTATCTCCGAAAGTGTCTGTTGGGTTGGCACGGATCGAGACTGGGATTTGTCACTCCGTATGACGGAGAGGTATCTCTGGGCCCACTCGGTAATGCATCATCATAATGAGCTCAATGTGACTAAGGAGTTAGTCACGGGATCATGCATTGCGGTACGAGTAAAGAGACTTGCCGGTAACGAGATTGAACAAGGTATTGGGATACCGACGATCGAATCTCGGGCAAGTAACATACCGATTGACAAAGGGAATTGTATACGGGATTGATTGAATCCTCGACATCGTGGTTCATCCGATGAGATCATCGTGGAACATGTGGGAGCCAACATGGGTATCCAGATCCCGCTGTTGGTTATTGACCGGAGAGGCGTCTCGGTCATGTCTGCATGTCTCCCGAACCCGTAGGGTCTACACACTTAAGGTTCGGTGACGCTAGGGTTGTAGAGATATTAGTATGCGGAAACCCGAAAGTTGTTCGGAGTCCCGGATGAGATCCCGGACGTCACGAGGAGTTCCGGAATGGTCCGGAGGTAAAGAATTATATGTAGGAAGTCCAGTTTCGGCCACCAGAAAAGTTTCGGGGGTTATCGGTATTGTACCGGGACCACCGGAAGGGTCCCGGGGGTCCACCGGGTGGGGCCACCTGTCCCGGAGGGCCCCATGGGCTGAAGTGGGAGAGGAACCAGCCCCTAGTGGGCTGGGGCGCCCCCCTTGGGCCTCCCCCTGCGCCTAGGGTTGGAAACCCTAGGGGTGGGGGGCGCCCCACTTGACTTGGGGGGAAGTTCCCCCCCCCCCCGGCCGCCGCCCCCCCCCCCTTGTAGATGGGTTCCAGGGCCGGCGCCCCCCCTCCAGGGGGCCTATATATAGTGGGGGGAGGGAGGGCAGCAGCAACACAGCCCCTGGCGCCTCCCTCTCCCCCTGCAACACCTCTCCCTCTCGCAGAAGCTTGGCGAAGCCCTGCCGAGATCCCCGCTACGTCCACCACCACGCCGTCGTGCTGCTGGATCTCCATCAACCTCTCCTTCCCCCTTGTTGGATCAAGAAGGAGGAGACGTCGATGCTCCGTACGTGTGTTGAACGCGGAGGTGCCGTCCGTTCGGCACTCGGTCATCGGTGATTTGAATCACGACGAGTACGACTCCATCAACCCCGTTCATTAGAACGCTTCCCCTCGCGATCTACAATGGTATGTAGATGCACTCATTTCCCCTCGTTGCTAGTATACTACATAGATGGATCTTGGTGATGCGTAGGAAATTTTAAAATTCTGCTACGATCCCCAACACCAGCAGCAACTCCCGTTCATTTTGTGGCCAATTCGTTGGCGTGGCGCTGACGGCCGATTTATCACCAAAAAAATTGGTGTGCGGATGGTTGGCAGGACCAATGTTGGCAAGATCCATACGCACCCTATATATTCAAGTGAGAAAATTTTATGGCGACTTTGCTGGAGTTACTCTTAGCACAATAAAAACCAATGCGCACGCGTTGGTGTAGATCAATTTTCACCCATAGGGAATGATGTACATTCACGCGCCTAGTGTAGAGTAATTATGTAGTAGTGACATTGCGACAAACACCACCGTAGTCCAAGGATTATACACACGTTTTTCAGAGAGAGAAACGTAGATATTTTGATTTACGCACAATTTCCTCTCTTTTTGCAAATATCTGCCATTTCCTTAATAGTAGTACTATGATGTGACTAGTATCATAAGAGCGGCACACATGCCTGTGCCTAAGAAATGTGAAATCTTACATTTGCTCCTGCGAATTTTTTGTTAACGAGTAACTGTACATGGATATACACGCGTATGTGTTCAATGGCCTGCTCTATCCTACGTGGTTGGTCTAGGTGTGTGCCATTCTTTCGAAACAAACTACTACCACGAGGCTTCTAAAATTCCGATTTGGTCTCTTTAATAAATAAGTGCCTGCCTTTTAGCATAGGAAAGGAAAAGGCCTTGCTGTCCTGAAAAACTATACTATATGTTCGTACATTCACACCTTGTCATGTCCATGTGCCAAGGATCTTCAATCTTGATTTTCAATGCCCATGAGCTGCTAGCAGAATTTGTCAAAGCATTAACCAGACTTTGCTTTCTTCGTTGCGCCTAACCGCAAAAGGGGCACACATTAGTTATTACCCTTTTTGATTTGAAGTACTGGGGACGCACTGGAACATGGTTCCACACGCACTCGTTAGAATAGTAAAATCAAAAAAATACTTAAAAAAAACTGATTTTGTTCGAACATATATATCGCGTATGAAGTTTCGCGGGAAATGACACCCGTGATAAATCCAGATAAAAAATCAAAATTATATTCAAAACCACTGTCTGAGGAGCTACATGTGTCAATACTTCACGATATTTTTTTATTTTTTTGCGGGTTACTTCACGAAATTTCACACGTGAGTAGAATGGTGAGTAGAATGGTCGACTAAGTTTTTTGTGTGTGGTGCCGATATGCGTGTAACCAAGTTCACCTTGGTATTTTCATATCGGAGTTCGGAGACTTGAGCCTTTGTGTTTAATGTCCATATTTGCCATTTCAAGGGGGGTGGTGAGACTAGAGAATTATTCAAGCATGCCTATCTGTTCCGCCTCCATGAGTAGTGCGCGTCTCAAATGTAACATGTTATCTGTAAACAGGTTCATCATATTAGTCCCTCAAAAAAAAAAACAGGTTCATCATATTCATACGCACATGTCTTTTTGGTAACACTATCCACGCATGGTTAACAAATGCTAGGGAACGACAATTAAGATGCCAAGGCCAACCCTCCAAGAGGACAAGAAGACAAAAGGTGACAAGACCAACGCCAAAGCTAGCACTGCAGTGCGGTCGCGGGCGGTTCTGGCTGCACGCCTGCGCTCACAATATTATTCACCCGAAAACGGACGATTCCGTGCTGGCGGAACCGAATAAAACGTCCACGTGCTCAGACGGCTCTTCCGGCAGTAGTATTTTCATTTCAAGGAAGGGGTCAATAATAGTTCTCGTGAAACCGCGGCGAGATTACCCCTATTACAGTACGTGGTCGTTCTTCTTGGTCACATACAGATGGCCTCTATGCTCCATGCCAGCCTGCTTGCGATAGTTTTTTTTTTTTTGATTCCTTGCGATGGAATTCTCCGCCTAGTCGTCGATCAACGGAAGGAAGGACGGAGAGCCCCCATGACCGACCCAGCCAGTGCGTGCGTGTACGGCGTACCGGGCACGGTTTTGGAAATGGAACCACCTGCCTGCCGGCCGGCCCCGCTTTGCGCTTCCTCCTCGCGGGCGGTTGTACGCCATCGTGCGTGCTCCTTGTGTGTGAGTGACCCGCTCCCAATCAACGAAAGCAAAAAGGCCTCCCTCTCGCGGTCTCGCTCGATCGGTGGCGCCAACTCGACATGCCCAAGGAACGATCATTTCATTCTGTTCCGCAACTCCGCCGGCGAGTCCGGTCCGAGGTTGCGGAGCGAGAGCGAGCGTCGTAGACGAAGTAGTCGGAGTATGCGAAAGTAAAAGTGACACAGGGAGATAGAGGAGACCAGCTTTATTAATCAATGATCAGGTGTTACAATGATGGCTCCTCGTTGCTTTATATAGGGGGTAGGTGGTCAAGGGATAAGTACCTACTTAACAAAAGAGGGGATACGGGAGGGGCCGGCCCGTGCGCTTTGCACGCGGCCGCCGCCACCCCTCCGGGTTGACCCGTTTTCCAACACTCCCCCTTGGGTAATTATCCGTATATCCATGCCTCAAAACTCCGAAAAAACCAGTGGGAAAAAATGTGGAGAAAGAGCACACAGTATACGTTGTTGTATTGCACGAATTGCCTCGTCAAAAACCTCGTGTGAGAAACATCAGGAAAACTCACTCAAGGGAAAAAGAGTACAATCCACTCAACCATCAAGTTGAGTACTCGATCATCAGGATTGAGATTTTAGCGACGAGTTTGTGAAATTTCTCCCCCTGAACCTTGCATCTCTCTAAGTCTCATCATACCGATCCCACGCACACACCTCTCTAAGGTTGATGCCGGTAATGATTTAGTGAACATATCAGCAAGATTGTCACAGGACTTAGTATGCAAAACTCTCACCTCGTTCAACTGTTGCAGCTCATGTGCATAGAAGAACTTGGGACTAATATGCTTTGTGAGGTTACTCTTCACATAACCATCTGGACTTGTGCAACACAAGCAGCATTATCTTCATAGATAATGGTAGGGGTTTGTACGGTGTTCAGCCCACATGTCTGCTGAATGTGGCCGATCATCCGCCGAAGCGATACACACTCTTTTGACGCTTCGAATAGTGCCATGATTTCCGAGTGGTTCGTGGAAGTCGACACAAGTGTTTGCTTGGACGATTTCCAGGAAAACGCAGTTCCACCACAAAGGAAAACATATCCAGTCTGCGATTTGCAATCATGCGGGTCCGACAGGTACCCAGCATCGGCATAGCCTATAATAGATAGGTCTTGATTCCTCTTATAAAATAGACCAAGATCTTTGGTCCCTTGCAGGTAACGGAAGACGTCCTTGACACCTTTCCAATGTCTTTTGGTAGGTTCAGAACTGTACCGAGCAAGCAAACTGACGGCGAACGCAATGTCTGGCCGTGTACAATTTGCGAGGTACATGGGTGCTCCAACTGCACTCAGGTAAGGAACCTCTGGTCCCAGAGTTTCCTCCCCCTCTTCCTTTGGCCTGAACGGGTCCTTGTCTGGCTGTAAAGATCTTCCGACCATCGGGGTCTTAGAAGGATATGCCTTATCAAATCCAAATCTTTCCAACACCTTCTGGGTGTAGGCCGACTGGTGCACTAGAATCCCATCAGGGAATGTTCAAGTTGCAGACCTAGACAGAACTTGGTTTTACCCAAATCCTTCATCTCGAATTCCGACATCAGGTAGGAACTCGCTTCCTCAATATCCTCAGGTGTACCGATTATGTTTAAATCGTCCACGTACACCGAGATTATACAGAATCCATCTTGGGATCGCCGTATAAAAACACATGGGCAATCTTTATTGCTCGTGTAGCCCTTCTCATGAAGGAAATCACTTAAGCGATTGTACCACATTCTACCAGACTGTCTGAGTCCGTACAGTGCCTTTTGAAGTTGAACACTGTATAGACCCCTATTTGCTCTATCATGGTTCGGAACAGGGATACCTTCTGGAACCTTCATGTATATGTTCGAATCCAAGTTACCATATAGGTAAGCAGTGACAACATCCATTAGATTCATTTTCAAGCCCATGTTTACTGCCATCGAGATCAAGTATCTAAAGGTAACTCCATCCATGACTGGGGAATAAGTCTCCTCAAAATCGACACCTGGTCGTTGAGTGAACCCTTGAGCAACGAGCCTTGCTTTGTACCGTACTACCTTATTATTTTCATCTCTCTTTCGAACAAAAACCCACCTATGGCCAACAGGGCGAATGTGGGGAGGAGTTCGACAAACTGGTCCGAACACCTTCCTTTTGTTGAGAGATAATAATTCGGCAGTAATTGCCTGCTGCCAATCTTTCCAATCTGACCTTTTCTTGCAATCAGCGAGCGTGTTAGGCTCAGGGTCAAGATCTATGATTGAGGCAATTTTCGTAGCAAAGTTGATGTCGACAATCACCGTTGCTCGGTTCAGGGACTCCCCCGTATAAATATAATTTATGGCCATTTCGTCATGGAGCGCATCAGGCGCAAACACTTGCTCTACCAAATTTCCCATTATGGGAGCAAGGTCCTTTAGATTTCCCGCGCCGATGTGTGCGCTCACATCTCCGCTGGGTGTTTCCCCTATGGGAAAGTTTAAGTCCGGAATTTCGTGCACTGAATTTTCCGTACTTGTGCCAGGTCTCGACTGGCTCCCCGTTTCAATTTGGGGTACTTTGGTGACAGGCTGTGATAAATCTCTCTTATCCTTTTTCGTCGGGCGTCCCCGAGTACTTGGGATTTGAGAAGCCGGATTTCTCGTCCTTTTAGGCCTTTGGACGGGAGCGGGCATACCATCATTTTTCTTCGGTATTTCAACCCTTTCCGGTGCATTGCGCGCGTGCACATGCGATTTTGTCACAGTCTTTAAGTCACTAAAGTGGTCGGGCAGTTGATTTGCTAAAGACTGCAAATCTATTATCTTTTGGACTTCTCTCTCAGTCTCAGCAGTGCGCGGGTCATGAGCGTGGATCCCCGTGGCTTGCCACGTGATTTCTCGACTTTTAGCATCAAGGGGTTGATTCTCTCCCCCTAAAGTCGGGAAAAGATCCTCGTCAAAAATGCAATCAGCAAAACGAGCCGTGTGACAGTCTCCTGTCATGGGGTCCAGATACCTGATTATGGACACAGTCTCATAACCAACGTATATCCCCGACTTACGGAGCGGGCCCATCGCCGATCGCTGAGGGGGTGGTATTGGTACATATACCTGGCAACCGAACCTACGAAGGTGGGAAATTTTCGGTGCCGACCCTTGCGCAAGTTGAACAGTTGAGTGGATGTTGTAGGCCGACGGTCGAAAGTTGATGAGATTAGCCGCGTGTAACACCGCGTGGCCCCAACATGTAGTTGGTAAATTACAACCCTGAAGGAGCGGTCGGGCAATGAATTTAATTCTTTTAATCAATGCCTCGGCAAGTCCATTTTGTGTATGAACATGTGGTACCGAGTGCTCAACTTTGATTCCCATTGCCATGCAATAATCATCGAACGCCTTTGAAGTAAATTCTCCGGCGTTGTCCATTCGAATAGACTTTATACGATAATCCGGGAAATTATTCCGCATTTGGATGATCTGTGAGATCAATTTTGCAAAGGCATGGTTCCTTGTTGACAGCAGGCAAACATTGGACCATTTAGAGGAAGCATCAATGAGCACCATGAAGTACCGAAACGGCCCCGTGAGGGGCTGAATTGGACCGCATATGTCCCCTTGGATACGCTCCAAGAACGCAGGGATTTCATCCCTCACCTTGAGGGGTGATGGCCTAATGACTAACTTCCCCTTAGCGCATGCGGAGCACATGAAATCATCAGGATTCGGGAAGTTCTTCACGTTAACATTATGGCCATGCGAGTTGTTAATTATATTTCTCATCATCCTAAGTCCGGGGTGGCCTAACCTATCGTGCCAGAGGCAGAAGAGTTCAGAGCTTCTAAAGACGGTCTTGAGGGTAGTGTACACGGGCGGTGCTACTATCTGAGTGTAGTATAGCCCTGTGTCAAACGAAGGAAGCCTTTCGATAACATGTTTACCACCTGCATCCCGCTTTGTGATGAGTAGGCATTCCTTGCCGTTTTCATCATCGGTCTCAACATGGAAACCATTAGCGCGGATGTCTCTAAAGCTCAATAGAGTACGAGTCGACTCCGGGTACAACAACGCATCATTAATGAGCAAAGTTGTTCCCATGGGGAGTATAATAGTGGCTCGTCCGGAGCCAACTATGTGAGAACCGCAGCCGGCGATTGTCATAATACTTCCCGGAGATTTTTTAATGGACTCAAAGTACTTAGTTTCTCGTAAAATGGTATGAGTGGTGGCGCTATCGGCAAGGCACGTTTCCTCCATTCGGGCGCCACACGCGTTCTAAAATATGACATCTAATTAATGTAATGAGGAAGAAAATACATTAAAAATAAATGCACACATCTCAGAACATAACATGCTATCATGTATAAATAATGGAATAAATGAATAAATGTCATCCAATCGCCAAAGTAAAGAATAAGTTTATGCTCTCATAGAGCTTACAACCAAATCAAATTTATTCAATTTTATTGTATCAAAGCACGGAATCATGATAACCAAAAGAGGTATGCTAAGTGGACTCGGTGAAGAAGCCATTCACTTCCGCCGCAATCTCCATACTAGTGAGCTGATCCTCCTCAGAAATTATCTTAGAGGCAGCATCAATGTCTAGTGGCGGCGCCGCCGAGGCGGCCATGTGGTCAACCTCCATGGCGACGTGGGCGTCGGTAGAGACCGCCAAAGCTGCCGCGATGGGCACCACGGGGGTCGCCTCTATAGGCGCAGCAGGGGGAGTAGCAATCATCACGGGTGCCGCCATGGGCGCCGGTGGAGCTCCCTCCTGAACCAAGGCGAGGTGCGTCTCACGCGCCTTCCGAGCCTTATATGCAGCAACGACCTCCTGTGGTGCGCGGCACTGGCGGGAGAAATGCTCCACCGAGCCACAACGGAAGCAGTCCTGAGGCCTTTGCCCTCCCTTGCCTGGCTTGTTCTGCTTAGCCGGGGCAGGGGGGTGAGGGCCCTTCTTCTTGCCCTTCCGGCCCCTCTTCTTCTGTTGAGGCTTGCGGACTTTAAGAGCGTTCACCTCCTGGCGAGAACTCCCCCCAAGTGGTTGCGCGACAAAGTTCTTTTTGAGAACCTCGTCTTGCGCCTCCGCCACCTGGAGGACGTCAATCAACTCTGAATACCTCGTGTAGTTCCCCTGGCGGTAGTTCCGTGAGGACTGGACCGCGTCGGGGTGGAAAGTGGATAGGGTTTTCTCAATCTTCTGGGAGTCGGTAATCTCAGTACCACACAACCGAAGAGTCGTACAAATCCGGTGCAGAGCCGAATTGTACTCCCCAACCGTCTTGAAGTCCGCAAACCTCAGACGGATCCACTCTGCCTTCGCACGTGGCTTCACAGTGTACTTCAGCCGCTCAAACCGCTGCTTAAGAGCGGTCCAAAGGCCAGAAGCACTGCGCTCAGCCATATACTCATCTTTCAGAGTAGGTGACAGGTGATGACGGAGAAAGTGCAGAGCCTGCGCATTCTCAGTCTCGAACTTGGGATCAGTGACGGCCAGCTGGGCCCCCTGACCGATCGCCCTCAGGAGGGTTTTGCCCTGGAGAAAGATCTCGCAGTCCGAGGACCATGACAGGTAGTTCAGCCCTGTCTGGGCCAACTCAGGAAACTCCTTGTGGACAATTCCGGCCATCTGCGATTTATGCAAAAATCATGAGATTACAGCAGGTAATCTTTTGCACAAAGCGATGTTGATAAACTTATTCAATAAAATGACGTTCCAATATTTAAAACATGCCATTATATGACTTACTAAATGATTAAGAGTGCTAAACAATTAATCTACAGCAGTAAAATCATACAATAATATCATGTTACAAAAAAAAATAGCATGTTAAGCGCATCTAGTATGTGAAAACTAACCCAAAAATTGAATTCCCGAGGTATTTTTAAGCCCAAATACGCATTTTCAGCGAAAACAGACAGTCCCAGGGGGTCTACGCGAAAAATTGCTGCAGGAATAAAAAAAAATCGCGCGAAAACTGAAAAATACAGGGGCTAAACCGCAATTTTTACGCGACAGCCGGCGCCCCTCTTCATTTTTTTAGATCCCCATGGCGCGCGGCCCATCTAGGCCCAGCAGCTAGCGCCTTCGCCTTTTTTTTAGAGGTCCGAAAGCCCATGGCCAGGCCCATCAGGGGCCAGTGAACCGCGCCAGTGTCGGCCCAGGCGCTGCGCTGCTCGCCAAGGGGGCGGCGCTAGGATTTCCCCTAGCGCCCGCAGCGTGGGAGCAGCGGCGGCCAGTGGGTGGCCCCGAGCGGCGGCGGACAGGGCACGCACGTCGCCGTCGACCGCCGCACCGGCGGGGTCCTCGCGGTCAAGTTCGTGGCCGCCGACCGGGCCGGCGAGCTGCGGCGCGAGCGGGGCATCCTCCGCGGCCTCAGCTCGCCGCACGTCGTGCGCTGCCTGGACGCCGAGGACAGGAGCGGCGGCGGCCTCGACATGCTCATGGAGTACGCGCCCAGCGGTTCGCTGGCGGACGAGATCAGGCGGTGCGGCGGCCGGTGCGCCGAGGCCCTCGTCCGGTCCCGCGCGCGCGACATCCTGCTCGGGCTGGCGCACGTGCACGCCGCCGGCGTCGCGCACTGCGACGTCAAGGGCCGCAACGTGCTCGTCGCATCCGACGGCCGCGCCCTGATCGCCGACTTCGGGTGCGCGCGCCGGACGGGCGGCGGGCCGATGTTCATGGCGACGGGGACGTCGTCATCTGCCTCGGGATGGCAAGATCGTGCGTCTTCGGGACGTCACGACGCGTGTACGTCGGGTACAACGCGGCGGTACCGTGATCATCTGGATCACGATCTGTACCAACTCCCGTATAGTGTAGTCAACAAGTCTCTCGTGATAAAAAACATCGACATTGGTCGGCGACGTGTTCGTCCGCTCGGTTTTTGGGAGAGAAATCCACACCATAGGTAGATGTATCCGAAAAAATAATCTAATCGCAAAAACGGAATCGTAGTAACTAGAGTAATCCATTTTTGCAAAGAGTGGGGATCGGATCTTATACCTCCGCGGGATCGACGAAAGCCTGCGTGATGCAGGCTTGACGCAGGCTTGACGGAGAGTTGATGGAGCGAAGCGTGCTGATAACGTGTTCCGCAACTCCGCCGGCGAGTCCGGTCCGAGGTTGCGGAGCGAGAGCGAGCGTCGTAGACGAAGTAGTCGAAGTATGCGAAAGTAAAAGTGACACAGGGAGATAGAGGAGACCAGTTTTATTAATCAATGATCAGGTGTTACAATGATGACTCCTCGTTGCTTTATATAGGGGTAGGTGGTCAAGGATAAGTACCCACTTAACAAAAGAGGGGATACGGGAGGGGCCAGCCCGTGCGCTTTGCACGTGGCCGCCGCCACCCCTCCGGGTTGACCCGGTTTGCCAACACATTCCACGGGCGCAGACGAGCAGCCACGCTCATGCGTTGCACGTCGGCTACGTGACAGTGCTCACGCGGCACCGAAGCTGTGGTCTGGTGTGCTCAAAGTGCTCAGCCGTTCAAACACTGAGCGCGCGAACATAGACGGACGTGCGGGGCTTGAGATTTAAACAGTGGGCCTCGCCTCCCGTGTCTTTTGTGATAATAAGCCCGTACGTGCTGTGCTGTTCTGGTAGAGAAGGTGGCACGCGCGCCATTAGGGCATGTACAATAATGCTATCTTAGAAGTGTCACGTAGGATAAATGATGAGGTGGAGAAAAGAGAACTCGTAAGAAAATGCTTGTCTTCTCTTATTTAAGATAAGACAAGAGACGATCTCTTAGCATAATATGTCTCACCACGTTTTCAGGAATAACTAGTTATTGAAGGTTATTGAAGACATAACCCATTGTAGACGTCTATTTTTATTATCTTTAAATTACATGCAGAATTTAAGATAAAACTATCTTATCAATTATTGACATGCCCTTACTGCTGCTGAACTGACCTAACCTGTCGGACCAGATAAGCCGAGACGAGCCCGAGTGGAGTTGCATAGCATAGTGCACTCTGTCAGCTGCCAAGCGCAGGGCGCGCATGGCACCCTGTCAGTCAAACGAGCGCTGCGCAGATGCATGCATGACACCGCACGAGCATGATTGCTCTTCTGCAAACATGCACGTTTCGCTTCAGCACTTGAGCCTGATCGATTGCTTCCACGCGACACGATTACTTTTACCGCGCGGAAGAGGCGAAACTTGTCATGGCCAGTCGCTGCAACCTGCCTGCTGGATATCCACATAAACCCGTGGCGTGGGCTGTGGCCGGTCTATGTGCTTGCTTCTCTAGACGGACGGCGATGGTGCAAAACTGCTGGCGTGTGGAATCAAGGCCGGGCTCTTTCTCGCGTGTCATCCGGACAGCTTTGGACCAAATGGACAGCATAACATTTAGTAGTAAGAAATAAAATCAAGGTGAAAGCTTTGGTTCCTAA
The DNA here is from genome assembly GCF_018294505.1 of Triticum aestivum. NCBI lineage: Eukaryota > Viridiplantae > Streptophyta > Magnoliopsida > Poales > Poaceae > Triticum > Triticum aestivum. The sequence goes on from NC_057796.1 coordinate 391,159,257, forward strand.
GCCGGTCTTGCTTACCCACACGCCACACCAGCTTTTTTTTTCGAAACGGAGGCAAAAGATTTGCCTCATCCATTAAATAAGAGGAGAATAGAGTTTAGAGTTTTTACAAGCGCCCTTGCAAAACGGCATGGCAATTACTCTCGTACAACAATACGCCCTAGTTTCTTAGCACCTGCCGTAACCCATAGTTTTGCCTCGAGTACGATATTTTGGAGCAGGATAGGCGGCGGCGCACTCTTGTTGCGAAACACCCGCGCGTTTCTCTCGTTCCAAATAGTCCAAGTGACGAGCATGGTGAGGGAGGCCATCGCTCGTCTATTGGGGTTTCGCATGTCGGTCCTTCTATCCCACCATTGCATGAGGGAATCCTCAAGGTGCCAATTGGAGGTGTCCATGTGCACAAGACCAAACTTGTCGATGACCGATCGCCAGAGCCTAATGGAGAAGCGGCACTTGACGAAGAGGTGGATGCCCGATTCTTGCTCACGTTTGCAAAGCGGGCAAAGCCCACAATTATCCCAACCACGCCGCTCCAACCGGTCGGCGGTCCAGTTCCGGTCTTGCAAGGTCAACCATGCGAAGAATTTAACCTTGGGGGGGGCAAGCTCTCCAAACCATGTGGTGAATGGGCGAGTGCGTCAGGCCATGGAATTGCGCCTTATATGCTGTGGCCGCCGAGTACTGCCCATCATCAGCATGTTTCCAAACAATGTCGTCCTCAACGTGATCGTCAAGACGGAAGTCATGCACAAGAGCCCAAAGCGAGAAAAGTTCCCGGATGTGTGCGACGGAGACAATAATGTCATGCTTGATGTGAGTCATCCAAGCGTTCCCTCGAAGGGCCTGACGAAGCGTCGATCTCTTCCTTTTTTAGGCTTGAAAAATAAGAGGGGCAATATCCTTGGGCTTGCGACCAAGCAACCACGGGGAGTCCCAGAACGGTGTTTTTGCACCATTGCCAACGATGATTGTGGTGGAGGCATAGAATAAATTCTCCTCGGTGCACAGGTTGCCCAAGCCAACCCAAAGCTTGGTAGGCTCCTTCCATTCGTACCATGGCCACCTTAGTCGCAAGGCCCGAGCAAACTTGTCGGTGTTGAGGATGCCCAGGCCTCCATAGATCGTAGGCCTGCAGACCATGTCCCAATTGACCTTACATTTTGCGCCGGTCGTCTTGTCCGACCCTGACCAGAGGAAGGCCCTCTCAATCTTGTTGATATTATGAAGTGTGCCCTGTGGCACAATGAGAGATGTGATGGAGAATACCGCTTGAGAGGTGATGACCGATCTGACAAGGGTAGTGCGCCCAATAGTTGTGATGCTTTGTCCCTCCCAAGTTACTAATTTTCCGGCCGCCTTGTCTTCAAGATACTGGAAGTCGACCTTCCGAAGTTGTCGAACTGAGAGCGGGAGGCCCAAATATTTGATTGGGAAAGCGACGCGGGTCGCCGGAATGCTACTCAGAATGTGCTCCAGAGGAAGGTGGTTGCATCGAATGGGCACAACCGAGCTCTTGCGGAAGTTGGTGCAGAGTCCTGTCACTTCGCCGAAACCCCTTAGGATGACTGAGAGGTTATCAATGTCCTGCTTGATTGGGGCCATGAAGATGGCCGCGTCGTCCGCATAGAGGGAGGTTCTCATCATGATGCCGCGACCGCGTATCCTATGGATGATGCCCTTGTGAGTTGCGATGTCGAGGATATATTGAAGGGGGTCAATTGCAAGGACGAACAGTAGAGGTGAAATTGGGTCCCCTTGACGAAACCCGCGGCCGTGCTTGATCGGGGGGCCCGGAAGCCCATTGAGGAGAACGCGCGAAGAGGAAGATGACAGTAGAGCGGCGATCCAATTCCGGAATTTGCAAGGGAACCCCTTGCATTGTAATAAGTCTAGGATGTATTCCCATTTGACCGAGTCGAAAGCTTTTCTAATGTCAAGCTTGAAGAGGAGGGCTGAAGTCTTGCGCTTGTGCAACCGTCTCGCGAAATTGCGCACATACATGAAGTTGTCGTGGATACTCCTCTTCTTTATGAAAGCACTTTGGGCATTGGAGACGAGAACGTCCATGTGAGGGGCAAGCCACAGGGAAAGAATCTTGGCGATAATCTTGGCCACAGCATGGACAAGACTAATAGGCCTATAGTCAGAGACGCCCTCCGCCCCCTCCTTCTTGGGCAAAAGCACCACATTGACAGAGTTGAGCCATTGCAAGTGGGATGTGTGGAGCGAGTCAAAGCTCTGGATGACCCGCATGAGATCATGCTTAATAATTTCCCAACAACGTTTGAAGAAGATGCCCGTGAAGCCATCCGGCCCGGGAGCCTTGTCCCCCGGCATTGCTTTTATGGCCGCCAAAACCTCATCCTCGGTGATGGGATCACCGAGATCATCCAAGTCATGCGATTGGATATTAAGCTCATCCCAATTAAGGTCAACAGAGCTCGTGCTTGCTCTGCCCATGACCTCGGCAAAGTGGTTATGGATGATGTCCTCTTTTTGCTTATAGTCGGTGACCCAGCCTTGTGCGTTTTTTATCCTATGGATGTGATCTTTCCTTCTCCTAGCGTTGATGCGGCGGTGGAAAAAATTTGTGTTAGCATCCCCATCCTTCAGGTTCGCAATCCGAGCGCATTGGCTCTTTCTTGCCCTCTCTAGAACCGCAAGACTGATCACGCGCCTCTTAAGCCTAGAGCGTAGGTCAAGCTCCTCCGGGGATAGCAGACACTCCTCTTGCGCAATGTCCAGGCGAAGGATGATGATGTTGGCTGCATGGAGCTGCACCTTGGCCTTGGAGAAGATACGCTTGCTCCACTGAGCAAGGCGGAGCGCCGTTTTTTTGAGCTTATGGTGGAGGACCTGGTACGGTTCAGAATGACTCACCCTCTCCGCCCAAGCATCAAGAACGACCTCGTGAAATCCGGGCAGTGATACCCAGAAATTCTCAAATCTGAATGTACGCGGGCGCCTAGGGCCCTTGTCGTCGGCGAGCAACAGAGGGCAATGGTCAGAGAGGGAAGATGACAGGGCATGTAGCAAGTGATTGTTGTGAGTGGTGTCCCACTCGGCATTGCAGAAGAAGGAATCAAGCTTGCACAAGGTGGGATTGGCGCGTTCGTTGCTCCAAGTGAAGCGTCTGTTCTGGAGGTGGATTTCCTTGAGTTCACAGGAATGAAGCGTCGAGCGGAAGCGGTTAATTCTACTCGTGTTGATGTTCCTCTTGTTCTTATCCCTGGCTCGGTAAATTTGGTTAAAGTCCCCGGCAACCAACCAAGCCACATCCGTAGGTGGTTTGTGGCTGAGCAACTCCGCAAAAAAAGCGTCTTTGCAGGAGGAATCAGTGGGGCCATAGACCGAAGTGAGCTTGAAGCAGGAGCCAGAAGCGCGTATACAGAACGTGGCAGAAATACAGTATGCAGAGGTGACAAAGTCGGAAGCATCAAGTAGATTCCCATCCCATAGCAATAGGATACCACCCCTAGTTCCGTTCGCCGGACGCTGGGCAAAGCCACCCAGTCTGTTTCCCCCAAGTGACGCAACGATGAATTTGTCGACAACATTCAACTTAGTCTCCTGAAGACAGACAAGCTGGCAGGAGGAGTCGGCAAGCGTTGCTTTAACCGTAGCTCTTCGGTCTGGGCAATTAAGCCCCCGCACATTCCAGCTAATTGTGTTTATCGGTTGTACTGTCATTGGAAAGTAAGGTGGCCCTGGAGGTTTGGATGAAGCCCATGATGGGGGCGCACACAAGCATGAACAAGATGGAAGCATGGACTAGCAGAAGACCAACTGGACGAAGGGCCGCCACTAAAAACCACGTACAGAGTTGCACTAACATGAGCTATTGCCCTTGAACTGGTACAAACCACGTACAGAGTTGTAGTTCTTCCATAAACAGAGCTATTGCCCTTGAACTGGAACAGACCCTTACAAAACAACAGATGTTGCACTAACATGAGGAACAACGCACCCAACAGCAGCTACTACATGATCTAAACCTCAGGCATTCACATCCAGCGAGCCCGCGGCAACATCTGCTCCCACAGCGTCGAGGACCCCCGCTCCACCATGCTCGATCAGAGCATCTTCCACCGTTGTAACAACCCCATTGTCTAGCTCAAAGAACTCTCTCATGGCCACAATTACATCAGGGGGAAGCTGCTCTTTGAACTTTACAGCGAAGGCATCCAGGGTGGCAGTGGTGACGTCCTGCCCGTTCTTAATGATGCCCAGGCTGCGGCCAATAAACTGCTCAGCCGCCTGTGCCGCCGGCGTCGTTGCTGCGAGGACAGCAGGGCGCCTCATCCTCTGCAGGGAGAGGCCACCCACCTTGGAGATCTTCACGCCAGCGAGAGTTTTCCGACGGGCTGCCGGCTTCCTGGGTGGTGTTGAAGCAGGGGAAGGAGGGAGATCCGGGGCAGACATCAAGAGCGCAGGCTGGTGAGCACAGAACAGCGGTTCCGGGAGAGCCACCCCCAGGCTTGGCACAAGCAGCTCAGCAAGCCCCGCCGGCAACACGTCATCATCTGCACGTTTACGAGCCCGTGGAGATGTCGGGGTTCGCTGCAGGGGGCCACTGCTGAGGAGGGGTGGTGTTGTTGGGAATCGTAGCATAATTTTAAAATTTTCCTACGCTCACCAAGATGCCTCTATGGAGTCTACTAGCAACGAGGGGAAGGGAGTGCATCTACATACCGTCGTAGATCGCGAGCGGAAGCGTTCCAATGAACGTGGATGACGGAGTCGTACTCGCCGTGATCCAAATCACCGATGACTAAGTGCCGAACGTACAGCACCTCCGCGTTCAACACACGTACGGTGCAGCGACGTCTCCTCCTTTCTTGATCCAGCAAGGGGGAGGAGAGGTTGATGGAGATCCAACAGCACGACGGCGTGGTGGTGGATGTAGCAGCTCTCCGGCAGGGCTTCGCCGAGCTTCTGCGAGAGAGAGAGAGGTGTTGCAGGGGAGGAGGGAGGCGCCAAAGGCTGTAGTCTACTGCCCTCCCTCCCCCCCCTTTATATAGGCCCCCAAGGGGGGTGCGCAGCCCTAGGAGATGGGATCTCCAAGGGGGGGGCGGCGGCCAAGGGGGGAAGGGGTTGCCTTGCCCCCCAAGGCAAGGGGGAACTCCCCCCCCTAGGGTTCCCAACCCTAGGCGCATGGGGGGGAGGCCCAAGGAGGCGCCCCAGCCCACTAGGGGCTGGTTCCCCTCCACTTTCAGCCCACGGGGCCCTCCGGGACAGGTGGCCCCACCCGGTGGACCCCCGGGACCCTTCCGGTGGTCCCGGTACAATACCGATAACCCCCGAAACTTTCCCGGTGGCCAAAACTGGACTTCCTATATATAATTCTTCACCTCCGGACCATTCCGGAACCTCTCGTGATGTCCGGGATCTCATCCGGGACTCCGAACAACTTTCGGGTTTCCGCATACATATATCTCTACAACCCTAGCGTCACCGGACCTTAAGTGTGTAGACCCTACGGGTTCGGGAGACATGCAGACATGACCGAGACGCCTCTTCGTTCAATAACCAACAGCGGGATCTGGATACCCATGTTGGCTCCCACATGTTCCAAGATGATATCATCGGGTGAACCACGGTGTCGAGGATTCAATCAATCCGTATGCAATTCCCTTTGTCAATCGGTATGTTACTTGCCCGAGATTCGATCGTCGGTATCCCAATACCTAGTTCAATCTCGTTGCCGGCAAGTCTCTTTACTCGTACCGCAATGCATGATCCCGTGACTAACGCCTTAGTCACATTGAGCTCATTATGATGATGCATTACCGAGTGCGCCCAGAGATACCTCTCCGTCACACGGAGTGACAAATCCCAGTCTCGATCCGTGCCAACCCAACGGACACTTTCGGAGATACCCGTAATGCACCTTTATAGTCACCCAGTTACGTTGTGACGTTTGGCACACCCAAAGCACTCCTACGGTATCCGGGAGTTGCACGATCTCATGGTCTAAGGAAAAGATACTTGACATTGGAAAAGCTCTAGCAAACGAAACTACACGATCTTTTATGCTATGCTTAAGTTGGGTCTTGTCCATCACATCATTCTCCTAATGATGTGATCCCGTTATCAATGACATCCAATGTCCATAGTCAGGAAACCATGACTATCTGTTGATCAACGAGCTAGTCAACTAGAGGCTTACTAGGGACACATTGTGGTCTATGTATTCACACATGTATTACGATTTCCGGACAATACAATTATAGCATGAATAATAGACAATTACCATGAACAAAGAAATATAATAATAACCATTTATTATTGCCTCTAGGGCATATTTCCAACAGTCTCCCACTTGCACTAGAGTCAATAATCTAGTTACATTGTGATGAATCGAACACCCATTGCGTCCTGGTGTTGATCATGTTTTGCCCTAGGGAGAGGTTTGGTCAACGGATCTGCTACATTCAGGTCCGTATGTACTTTACAAATATCTATGTCTCCATTTTGAACACTTTCACGAATGGAGTTGAAGCGACGCTTGATATGTCTGGTCTTCCTGTGAAACCTGGGCTCCTTCGCAAGGGCAATAGCTCCAGTGTTGTCACAGAAGAGAGTCATCGGGTCCGACGCATTGGGAATCACCCCTAGGTCGGTAATGAACTCCTTCATCCAGACTGCTTCCTGTGCTGCCTCCGAGGCTGCCATGTACTCCGCTTCACATGTAGATCCCGCCACGACGCTTTGCTTGCAACTGCACCAGCTTACTGCTCCTCCATTCAAAATATACACGTATCCGGTCTGTGACTTCGAGTCATCCAGATCTGTGTCGAAGCTAGCGTCGACGTAACCCTTTACGACGAGCTCTTCGTCACCTCCATAAACGAGAAACATATCCTTAGTCCTCTTCAGGTACTTCAGGATATTCTTGACCGCTGTCCAGTGTTCCTTGCCGGGATTACTTTGGTACCTTCCTACCAAACTTACGGCAAGGTTTACATCAGGTCTGGTACACAGCATGGCATACATAATAGACCCTATGGCCGAGGCATAGGGGATGACACTCATCTCTTCTATATCTTTTGCCGTGGTCGGACATTGAGCCGTGCTCAATTGCACACCTTGCAATACAGGCAAGAACCCCTTCTTGGACTGATCCATATTGAACTTCTTCAATATCTTGTCAAGGTATGTACTCTGTGAAAGACCAATGAGGCGTCTTGATCTATCTCTATAGATCTTGATGCCTAATATATAAGCAGCTTCTCCAAGGTCCTTCATTGAAAAACACTTATTCAAATAGGCCTTTATACTCTCCAAGAATTCTATATCATTTCCCATCAATAATATGTCATCCACATATAATATGAGAAATGCTACAGAGCTCCCACTCACTTTCTTGTAAACACAGGCTTCTCCATAAGTCTGTGTAAACCCAAACGCTTTGATCATCTCATCAAAGCGAATGTTCCAACTCCGAGATGCTTGCACCAGCCCATAGATTGAGCGTTGGAGCTTGCATACTTTGTTAGCATTCTTAGGATCGACAAAACCTTCCGGCTGCATCATATACAACTCTTCCTTAAGGAAGCCGTTAAGGAATGCCGTTTTGACGTCCATCTGCCATATCTCATAATCATAGTATGCGGCAATTGCTAACATGATTCGGACGGACTTCAGCTTCGCTACGGGTGAGAAAGTCTCATCGTAGTCAACCCCTTGAACTTGTCGATAACCCTTAGCGACAAGTCGAGCTTTCTAGATGGTCACATTACCATCTGCGTCCGTCTTCTTCTTAAAGATCCATTTGTTTTCTATGGCTCGCCGCTCAACGGGCAAGTCAGTCAAAGTCCATACTTTGTTTTCATACATGGATTCTATCTCGGATTTCATGGCTTCTAGCCATTTGTCGGAATCCGGGCCCGCCATCGCTTCTTCATAGTTCGAAGGTTCACCGTTGTCTAACAACATGATTTCCAGGACAGGGTTGCCGTACCTTTCTGGTGCGGAACGTGTCCTTGTGGACCTACGAAGTTCAGTAACTTGATCTGAAGCTTCATGATCATCATCAATAACTTCCTCCCCAGTCGGTGTAGGCACCACAGGAACATTTTCCCGCGCTGCGCTACTTTCCGGTTCGGAAGGGGTGACTATCACCTCATCAAGTTCCACTTTCCTCCCACTCAATTCTTTCGAGAGAAACTCCTTCTCTAGAAAGGACCCGTTCTTGGCAACGAAGATCTTGCCTTCGGATCTGAGGTAGAAGGTATACCCAATAGTTTCCTTAGGGTATCCTATGAAGACGCATTTTTCCGACTTGGGTTCGAGCTTTTCAGGTTGAAGTTTCTTGACATAAGCATCGCATCCCCAAACTTTTAGAAACGACAGCTTAGGTTTCTTCCCAAACCATAATTCATACGGTGTCGTCTCAACGGATTTAGACGGTGCCCTATTTAAAGTGAATGCGGCAGTCTCTAAAGCATAACCCCAAAATGAGAGCGGTAAATCGGTAAGAGACATCATAGATCGCACCATATCCAACAGAGTGCGATTACGACGTTCGGACACACCATTTCTCTGAGGTGTTCCAGGCGGCGTGAGTTGTGAAACTATTCCACATTTCCTTAAGTGTGTACCAAATTCGTAACTTAAATATTCTCCTCCACGATCTGATCGTAAGAATTTTATTTTTCTGTCACGTTGATTTTCAACCTCACTCTGAAATTCCTTGAACTTTTCAAAGGTTTCAGACTTGTGTTTCATTAGGTAGACATACCCATATCTACTTAAGTCATCAGTGAGAGTGAGAACATAACGATATCCTCCGCGAGCCTCAACACTCATCGGACCGCACACATCGGTATGTATGATTTCCAGTAAGTTGGTTGCTCGCTCCATTGTTCCGGAGAACGCAGTCTTGGTCATCTTACCCATGAGGCATGGTTCGCACGTGTCAAATGATTCGTAATCAAGAGACTCCAAAAGTCCATCTGCATGGAGCTTCTTCATGCGCTTGACACCAATGTGACCAAGGCGGCAGTGCCACAAGTATGTGGGACTATCGTTATCAACTTTACATCTTTTGGTATTCACACTATGAACATGTGTAACATCACGTTCGAGATTCATCAAAAATAAACCATTGACCAGCGGGGCATGACCATAAACATATCTCTCAAATAAATAGAACAACCATTATTCTCGGATTTAAATGAGTAGCCATCTCGAATTAAACGAGATCCAGATACAATGTTCATGCTCAAAGCTGGCACTAAATAACAATTATTGAGGTTTAAAACTAATCCCGTAGGTAGATGCAGAGGTAGCGTGCCGACGGCGATCACATCGACCTTGGAACCATTCCCGACGCGCATCGTCACCTCGTCCTTTGCCAGTCTCCGTTTATTCCGTAGTTCCTGCTTTGAGTTACAAATATGAGCAACCGCACCGGTATCAAATACCCAGGAGCTACTACGAGTACTGGTAAGGTACACATCAATTACTTGTATATCACATATACCTTGGGTGTTGCCGGCCTTCTTCTTGTCCGCTAAATATTTGGGGCAGTTCCGCTTCCAGTGACCACTTCCCTTGCAATAAAAGCACTCAGTCTCGGGCTTGGGTCCATTCTTTGACTTCTTCCCGGTAACTGGCTTACCGGGCGCGGCAACTCCCTTGCCGTCCTTCTTGAAGTTCTTTTTACCCTTGCCCTTCTTGAACTTAGTGGTTTTATTCACCATCAACACTTGATGTTCTTTTCTGATCTCTACCTCAGCTGATTTTCAGCATTGAATATACCTCGGGAATGGTCTTTTCCATCCCCTGCATATTGTAGTTCATCACAAAGCTCTTGTAGCTTGGTGGAAGCGACTGGAGGATTCTGTCAATGACCGCGTCATCCGGGAGATTAACTCCCAGCTGAGACAAGCGGTTGTGCAACCCAGACATTCTGAGTATGTGCTCACTAACAGAACTGTTCTCCTCCATTTTACAGCTGAAGAACTTGTCGGAGACATCATATCTCTCGACCCGGGCATGAGCTTGAAAAACCAGTTTCAGCTCCTCGAACATCTCATATGCTCCATGTTTCTCAAAACGCTTTTGGAGACCCGGTTCTAAGCTGTAAAGCATGCCGCACTGAACGAGGGAGTAATCATCAGCACGCTGCTGCCAAGCGTTCATAACGTCTTGGTTCTCAGGGATTGGTGCTTCACCTAGCGGTGCTTCTAAGACATAATCTTTCTTGGCTGCTATGAGGATGATCCTCAGGTTCCGGACCCAGTCCGTATAGTTGCCGCCATCATCTTTCAGCTTGGTTTTCTCTAGGAACGCGTTGAAATTGAGGACAACGTGGGCCATTTGATCTACAATACATAGTGTAAAGATTTTAGACTAAGTTCATGATAATTAAGTTCATATAATCAAATTATTTAATGAACTCCCACTCAGATAGACATCCCTCTAGTCATCTAAGTGAAACATGATCCGAATTCAACTAGGCCGTGTCCGATCATCACGTGAGACGGACTAGTCAAGATCGGTGAACATCTCCATGTTGATCGTATCTTCTATACGATTCATGCTCGACCTTTCGGTCCTCCGTGTTCCGAGGCCATGTCTGTACATGCTAGGCTCGTCAAGTCAACCTAAGTGTATTGCGTGTGTTTCGAGGCCATGTCTGTACATGCTAGGCTCGTCAACACCCGTTGTATTCGAACGTTAGAATCTATCACACCCGATCATCACGTGGTGCTTCGAAACAACGAACTTTCGCAACGGTGCACAGTTAGGGTGAACACTTTCTTGAAATTATTATAAGGGGTCATCCTACTTGCTACCGTCGTTCTAAGCAAATAAGATGCAAAAATATGATAAACATCACATGCAATCAAACAGTGACATGATATGGCCAATATCATCATGCTCCTTTGATCTCCATCTTCGGGGCACCATGATCATCTTCGTCACCGGCATGACACCATGATCTCCATCATCATGATCTCCATCATTGTGTCTTCATGAAGTCGTCACGCCAACGATTACTTCTACTTGTATGGCTAACGCGTTTAGCAACAAAGTAAAGTAAATTACATGGCGTTATTCAATGACACGCAGGTCATGCAAAATAATAAAGACAACTCCTATGGCTCCTGCCGGTTGTCATACTCATCGACATGCAAGTCGTGATTCCTATTACAAGAATATGATCAATCTCATACATCACATATATCATTCATCACATCTTCTGGCCATATCATATCACATATATCACTTGCTGCAAAAACAAGTTAGACGTCCTCTAATTGTTGTTGCAAGTTTTTACGTGGTTTGTAGGTTTCTTAGCAAGAACGTTTCTTACCTACGTATGACCACAACGTGATTTGCCAATTTCTATTTACCCTTCATAAGGACCCTTTTCATCGAATCCGTTCCGACTAAAGTAGGAGAGACAGACACCCGCTAGCCACCTTATGCAACTAGTGCATGTCAGTCGGTGGAACCAGTCTCACGTAAGCGTACGTGTAAGGTCGGTCCGGGCCGCTTCATCCTACAATGCCGCCGAAACAAGAAACGACTAGTAGCGGCAAGAAGAATTGGCAAACTCAACGCCCACAACTGCTTTGTGTTCTACTCGTGCATAGTAACTACGCATAAACCTGGCTCATGATGCCACTGTTGGGAATCGTAGCATAATTTTAAAATTTTCCTACGCTCACCAAGATGCATCTATGGAGTCTACTAGCAACGAGGGGAAGGGAGTGCATCTACATACCGTTGTAGATCGCGAGCGGAAGCGTTCCAATGAACGTGGATGACGGAGTCGTACTCGCCGTGATCCAAATCACCGATGACTAAGTGCCGAACGTACAGCACCTCCGCGTTCAACACACGTACGGTGCAGCGACGTCTCCTCCTTTCTTGATCCAGCAAGGGGGGGGGAGAGGTTGATGGAGATCCAACAGCACGACGGCGTGGTGGTGGATGTAGCAGCTCTCCGGCAGGGCTTCGCCGAGCTTCTGCGAGAGAGAGAGAGGTGTTGCAGGGGAGGAGGGAGGCGCCAAAGGCTGTAGTCTACTGCCCTCCCTCCCCCCCTTTATATAGGCCCCCAAGGGGGGTGCGCAGCCCTAGGAGATGGGATCTCCAAGGGGGGGGGGCGGCGGCCAAGGGGGGAAGGGGTTGCCTTGCCCCCCAAGGCAAGGGGGAACTCCCCCTAGGGTTCCCAACCCTAGGCGCATGGGGGGGAGGCCCAAGGAGGCGCCCCAGCCCACTAGGGGCTGGTTCCCCTCCACTTTCAGCCCACGGGGCCCTCCGGGACAGGTGGCCCCACCCGGTGGACCCCCGGGACCCTTCCGGTGGTCCCGGTACAATACCGATAACCCCCGAAACTTTCCCGGTGGCCAAAACTGGACTTCCTATATATAATTCTTCACCTCCGGACCATTCCGGAACCTCTCGTGACGTCCGGGATCTCATCCGGGACTCCGAACAACTTTCGGGTTTCCGCATACATATATCTCTACAACCCTAGCGTCACCGGACCTTAAGTGTGTAGACCCTACGGGTTCGGGAGACATGCAGACATGACCGAGACGCCTCTCCGGTCAATAACCAACAGCGGGATCTGGATACCCATGTTGGCTCCCACATGTTCCACGATGATATCATCGGGTGAACCACGGTGTCGAGGATTCAATCAATCCGTATGCAATTCCCTTTGTCAATCGGTATGTTACTTGCCCGAGATTCGATCGTCGGTATCCCAATACCTAGTTCAATCTCGTTGCCGGCAAGTCTCTTTACTCGTACCGCAATGCATGATCCCGTGACTAACGCCTTAGTCACATTGAGCTCATTATGATGATGCATTACCGAGTGGGCCCAGAGATACCTCTCCGTCACACGGAGTGACAAATCCCAGTCTCGATCCGTGCCAACCCAACGGACACTTTCGGAGATACCCGTAATGCACCTTTATAGTCACCCAGTTACGTTGTGACGTTTGGCACACCCAAAGCACTCCTACGGTATCCGGGAGTTGCACGATCTCATGGTCTAAGGAAAAGATACTTGACATTGGAAAAGCTCTAGCAAACGAAACTACACGATCTTTTATGCTATGCTTAAGTTGGGTCTTGTCCATCACATCATTCTCCTAATGATGTGATCCCGTTATCAATGACATCCAATGTCCATAGTCAGGAAACCATGACTATCTGTTGATCAACGAGCTAGTCAACTAGAGGCTTACTAGGGACACATTGTGGTCTATGTATTCACACATGTATTACGATTTCCGGACAATACAATTATAGCATGAATAATAGACAATTACCATGAACAAAGAAATATAATAATAACCATTTATTATTGCCTCTAGGGCATATTTCCAACAGGTGTAGGAGATGCCTCAAAGCCGGGAGGGCGTACTGGCGAGACGTGGAGGAGGGGGCTCAACATGGAGACCGGCGAGCAAAGCTCAATGAGTGCTGGACTCCTCTCTTGAATGGCCTCTGTAGCAACCCTAGCCTCATCACGCTTGGAGGGGGGTGGTGAGCGGAGCACGGACTTGGGGGAGAGGGGCGGCGAAGCCGGAGGAGTGCGGGCGTCCCTTGAGTCCCGCCTGGCACTGCCTGGGCGCGCGTGCCTAGACGGGCTGCGACCACGAGCCTCCATCGGAGCAGCCAGAGCGGTGGCCGGAGGGGCTCGACCCATCTCCAGGGCGCAAGCCTCGGGGTCGCAGTCGGCGCCGGAGCCGAAGAGGACAGGGGCGGCGCCGGAGCCCAAGAGGACAGGGGCGGCGGCCGGCGGGGGCGGCGGCGATGCAGCGCGCCTGCGGCCGTCGCGGTTGCCGCGGTGGTCATCCCTGCTTCCCCTGTCTTGGCCATGCCGCTGATCATCGCGTGGCGCACGGGAAAGGCTCCTGTGGGCACGTGCACCGCTGTCTTGACCTCCCCTGGAAGCGTCGCGCCCGTCGCGACCACGACCGCGGTCACCATCTTCATCTCGGTCGCGCCGATCCTGACGCACGGGACGAGAGACACGCTCACGCCTGTCGCGAGCTTTGGCCTCGCCATCCACGATGTTGTAGCGCCACGTGAATGGCTTGGAGACCAGCCTACCCGAGGAGGGATCCTCATGGGTGTCGAGGTGCATGAGGACCCGATGCTCGAGTCCTTTCCTGCCATAGATCGGAGCACCCCCGTTGCGAGCGGGAAGGATGACCCAGCTCACTCGCGGGACCTTGCTAAGGCAGGGCGTCCATGCCCAGAGGCTCAGGACCTGGGTGTCCGTCTTCAACTTGGACGCGGGCTCGATGTAGTCGAGGGAGCACCCGGAGCCGACAGCGTTGGCGACGGCGAGATCATCCCAGGCATAGAGGGGGAGGCCCTCGAGGCATAGGCGAACATGCTGGCCGAGGTCGACGTGCTCCGCGTGCGCCTCAAGCCGCCACGCCCGCAGCTGCAGCTTGGTGTCCCCGAACGGCAGCACACGGCAGGAGGCGGCCAGCTCGGCGTGATGCTTGTGGATGAACCGCACGAGATACTTCTCAGGGTGGTGGAGGACGACGACCACGTCAGGTTGCAGTGCCCCGAGCCTGTCAGCGAGGAACGCGGCCATCTCGTTGGTGGAGACTTGGCGGTCCCGGTCGAACCAGGCGACGACGGCGTTGGACTCCAGGAGGGCCATCTCCAGCTGCATGGCGGGGGTGTTGTGGATGGTGGCGGACACCTCCGGGTGGACGGAGTGGTCGCCAGCCCAGGCCGAGGTCGCAGCAGCGGAGGCCATCGCAGCCGGCGGGGACGGGGACTGGGCCTTCTGCAGGATCCGAGGCGGCGGAGGGGGTGGCGACGTGCACTGCCTAGGCGCGCCGGGACGCAGATGAGGGCGCGGGGCGTGGAAGCAGTCGCGCGCCCAGTGGCCCGAGCGAAAGCAGCGCCTGCAGGTGACGGGGTTTCGGCAGTCGACGGCCCGGTGTCGGTGGCCAAGGCAGTGGAAGCAGAGCCCCTTTATCCACGCAGGTGGAGGAGCGCGCGCAGTGAATGCCCCAGCTGGCTTGGCCGGCGAGCGTGGCCGCCGTGATTTGACCTCAACCCATGGCGCGGTCTTCTCAACCTCGAGCCCCGCGGCCGCCGCGCCGCGCGGCCTTGATTGCTCAGCGGCATCCTGCACTGGCGCAGGCCGAAAGCAAGCGAGCCATCCCGCGGCAGAACCTTCATTAAAATCCCTGGCGCCCGACGAGATGGCGGTACGGGCAGCCCCAGCCGCATTGAAGCCGGTCGGCGGGGAAGCAGCGTTGGCGAGCAGGCCGGGAGGGGTCTCCAGCACCACCTGCACCTCATCAGCAGGGAGACGCGGTCGACCCGGGGGAGGAGGCGGAGGCGTGTCGAAGTCCAGATCTGGATCGGGCACACCTGGGAGCACCGGGGACGAGGCCTGCGAAGCAGGGAACTCCCAAAGGAGCTGCTGGGACGGGCGGTGGAGGCCGGCTAGGAGGGCAGCGGGAAGGGAGTGAGGTGTGGCCGACGACGCCGGAGCGAGCGCCGCCGGTATGGGCCGGTGGAGCGGTGGTGGGTTGGGAGCGGGCATGGTAGATACGCCACACCAGCTTGGAGTCTTGAGTGGAACACTTGTTTTGTCTTGCCGGTAAGACCTGGTGGTGAGCTTCCAACCCAAGATTCCAAAGGTCGCTTACCAAACTGATTTGGACCAAACTTTGATTGACATTGACCCGAAGAAAGCTCAGTTGTCTGCCTGGTCATCATGGGACGTTTCCCTTACGCCGCAAGGCTGCCGGTAGCTCATCTCTCTTTCTGACCACAGAACTACTCCATGATTATTTTTGTTGTTGGTGAGAGCGAACTGCAGCTAACTCAAGTAGCCGTCGAGTGTTCCAGAGTTGACAGTCAGTCCCATTGCAGCACGTTTTGAGTGAGTAAAAAAAAAACGTAGTTGGGCCGTCGTGGGCCGTCTAAATCCAGAAGGCCGACGGCATCCAGTCACACACACACACACACCACCGCCGTCGTGCGCTGTAAGTTGGAAGCAGACATTTCCATCCGAGCCCAAGCCCACAGCCTCCACCACCAAAAGATTCCCGGCCTTTCGCCGCACGACGTTGGAACCCCACTGACACCACCGGAGCCCACCTGGCAGGCGGCTTGACGAAGGAAGGTGCCTCGTCGCCTTCAGAACCGGCTCCGCCTCTTTCCGTTCCGCGTCCCAGGAAAAAAGAAGGGAGGAGAGCGGGCGACCGGAAGGCGGCGATGGCCATGGACCGCGTGCAGCTCCTCCTCGTCGGCCTCCCCGCGATCCTCTTCATCTCCGACCTCTCCCACATCTTCGCGCCGCCGCCTCCCCACCTCCGCCACCCCCATGGCCACCCCCCGCACCACCCCCACGCTCATCCGCCCCACCATCCCCACCAGCCGCACCCGCCGCACCACCACCCCCACCCGCCGCACCACCACCACCACCCGGACCCCGCCGCCGCCGCCATACAGGTCGGTCGTAAACCCTAGCCCGAGATTCCTTTTCCCCCTTGTCGTATCGTAAGACCCTAGCCCGGAATTCTGTCGCTCCGATCTGGGCTGCAGAGCTGACGTGTTGTTTTGGTGAAACCGCAGCAGCCCAATCTGGAAGGAGGAGCTGGATTCGGCACGACCGTGGAGCTGCAGTTCTGCGCCTCCTGCTCGTACAAGTGAGTCTCCGCGGACTGTTGGTTGCTTGCTTGCTAAGCTGCTGCTGTTAGTTTGCCTGTGCGGATCGAGTGGACTTATGCGTAGTGTAGCGGATACTGAGTTTTTGGAATTGCTGTGTGCCTGCCTTACTTGACCAGAGGCCAATACACGGACCAATTATCGTCCAAAATGATTTAGGAGGTGGATTATTTGGTACTCCAGTAAAGCCAGTGTCACTGGTGGTTCTTAGGGCAACTACAACGGGGACGCTTAGACTGGGCGCTAGGATCAAATCCCCAGTAGTTAAGCCTAATATCCCGGCCGTTTTTTCCTATTCCCGGCTAAGCCCAGGATTCAGGCTAGCATCGACGCAACTTCTGGCCCCGGGCGCTAGCCCGTTTTTTCTTTCGAGGTATGACACAGAGTGCGTCCTGTTAAGCAGCTGTACCTTGTCATTGCCGTTGGAGGACTGGACGCTAACACCGCTGCTACATGATTTTTCTTTTCTTGTATTTCCTTAAGCGCCCGTGCAAGCGCCTAGGCATTGAACATGCCCTTAGATAGCATTTGCTAATGCCGAACGCTTAATACAGTTGCGTTAAACTAGTAGTGTGGAACTGGAGCAGTTATTGTTTATGAAAATGTTAGTGTGCTGGTGACAGTGTTAATGCTTTGTTAAACACTAAAAGTCAGACACTGTTATGAAATATGTACATGGATCAAGTAAGAGCTCCTATTGGAATAAATATGGTATATTATTTAAATATATGAAAGAGATTGGATTAGAATTAGAGGTCGAATTAGTATCCTTTGGTCATTACTCAGGGATCAAGCAAGTGCTCCTATATAAGGGCTGATTTAGGGCACGCTTGGAATGGTTGTAAGTAAATACAGGGGTGTTTACTTTACACTTGTATCTTACCGGCCGCGTAGTAAATTTCGGCTGGAAACGAAACGACGAGCCGAGACCAGTATTTATTTTACAGGTGTATTAGAGGAAACACGACAATCCAATCAAGGCCTTAGGAATATAAATTGACGTATGGAGTACTTGTGAGCTCTTTTTCACTCTTTGACAATGAAAGCCATGAGGACCTCAACACTGTGTTGTAAGGATGCCTCCCAATCTTGCTTCTTTAGTACATAGGTAGTGGTGGAATAGTTAACTATATTCCGGATGTGGTTTGAGCAGACCGATATGTAGGTTACTGGTGAGGAGATAAGCGTATGTCTTTGATGTCAAGAAGTAAAAAGAGGGAAAACTCCTAAACAACAATTTGATGGTTGTTGTGAGTTTATATTTTATCAGTCTGTCATCTCCCTGGGTTGTCCTCCTGAGTCCTAACCTATGCTCTAGTCCCCACTCCCCAATCTCCTACGTGTAGTTACACAGTTTATTCCAAACTGTATCATATTTGTTCTATTTGGGCGAGCGCTTTTCGCTGGCTTGGTTATAAAGCTTACAGTGTACAGGGACAGGGAATGTGCTGGGGTGACCGGCTCCTGATTACAGCTAACACAGAAAGGCCCAGAACTGACCAACAAAAGAACAGACACGGCTAGAGTCTTGAAAAGAAGAAAATACATAATAAACTTTGGCGTCAAAGAAAACCACAAAGAACAAGCAATACCCCTAATAATGCACCTATGTACGGCCACGGTGCACAGGCATCTGTTGACAAATCTTATTCATCGGTTCCAGCAGCTTTTCCTTCTCCCGGTCCTTTCGCAATGGCTACCATTGCTGCACAAAACATAGAATACTTGTAAAATACATTTTCTGCTGCTCTGGCATCTTCACCTCCATTGCTATCTTGTCACGCACATTCCAAATCCCCGAGGCTACTGCTGAAAAGCAGAAGATCATCACCTTTCTGTTTGACCTGTCGCACCCCATAATCCAGTGCCTAAAGAAGCCTCTAATGTCGTTTGGGGGCACTTTGATGCTGATCCACACTTAGTTGGCAAGCAAAAGGTTAAACAAGATGTGGTTCACTTCCTCTTCCAAACCTCATAAGCTGCATTTCGCTGGACCATTCTACTTCTTAATCTGCCCCACACTAGCTGGCTATCTGTTTCATATAACTCGCCAAAGGAAAATTGATACACACTCGTTAGGGTTCTACTTTAGTCTTTAGTCTTTCACTCTTTGTTTAGTCTAAACTATTAATGATGATAACATTGTAAGCATGATGCAGCATCCTTGCTTCCATCTGGTTTGCACAGTTCAGGTTGAGTTCAGTAGATGGCAATGTTGAGAGCACACATTATTCATTTAATATAAGCTGACAGTAAGCATATTCATTGCCTTCAAATGTTTCTAGCTTCAGGTCAGCTGAGATTTAACTTGCATTGATTGGTTAGCAGTAAGTAACCAGTTCTCTAGTGAGACTTGATGATTGTTGGATACTATCCCTCCCTGGCATATTTTGTCGCTAGCAAGTGATAATGAACAATACGACATCTTCTCCGGTCGTAGGTCGGTAGGGCTTGCTGTATTGTTCTTACTCCTTTA
This sequence comes from Triticum aestivum, assembly GCF_018294505.1. NCBI lineage: Eukaryota > Viridiplantae > Streptophyta > Magnoliopsida > Poales > Poaceae > Triticum > Triticum aestivum. Next base: position 391,178,418 of record NC_057796.1, read on the forward strand.
CCTTGGTGCTAAACACGTCTTATGTAAACTACACGTCACATCTTTAAAATTCTTGTGGCAGCATGTTCTATAGACATTGATTTTCCAAGTTCCAACACCCTTACTGGTTTCGTGTGCTGCCACTTATTAGTTATAATGTTAGGAATACACAATTAGAATTGTAGGTACACAGATCATATTTAGTTTATAGGAAGATTGGGCCCATGCTGCTGTAAGTTTGAGAAGTATATATAAATATTATTAAATAGCACTCCAAAAGTTAAGTTCCGGTCGTTGTTTCTTAAATTTTGGTTGTAGTTTCTTAAGTTTCGACTAGAATTGTACTTTTGCGTTAATTGAGCAATATGTCTATTTTGGGGAAGTCCATAAAATTTAGGAACAATAGAGTTTTCATTAAAATAGACTTCGTTTGGTAGTGTTGTTTCCATTCTTTTTATACTCGTGTCATTCTGTGACAAAGTACTAAGACGTTTTAAAGTGTCATTATTACTTTGGTTTGTTTTCTTCGGCATTTGTGGCCAATGTTTGCAGAATACATAACAATGTATGAGCATTAAAGAAACTCAGAAAGGATTTACCAACGTTAAGAGTACAATGCCATGATGACTGCCTGTGCCATTTCCCCCTTGTTTTCCTTTATTCTATATTCACTTATGTATTTTCTTTTTTGCTTCATTTCTCGTAATCACAAGTTTACAGCAACCCACCCTTCCCAAATTCTAGCTATCGGCCTATCACCACCTTTTCTTTCATCCAGTTGCACTTTCCTTGACTCCATGGCCATCCAACTACGATGTTGTAGGAACGAGGAGACACGTGTTGTAGTCTGCTTAAACTGTCGTAAGTGGCTACTCTCTTGCAAATGAGGTTTGGATGCTGGAAGCGCCCTCCTTACTTAGAGGTTCATGGAGGGCTTGGAGGGTCTGGGATGGCCTAGTTGGTGGATTCTTCTGGACACAGCAGCAAAAGCAGGCATGATATGTGCGACCTTCCTTTAGGGAAGACACCTAGGGCCTGTTCTGAACCTCTCCAAACTTCTCAAAATCTGAAAACCTAGCTGTCATGTGGGGCCAGCCCTATAGGCGTAAGGGACCTGCACGGGCCGGCCCTGCACCTGCCTAAAGATATGTCCTAGTTTAATTACAGTCCTTTTAGATTAGGAGTCTGGGTATTAGTTGGAAAGGTTTAGTCCCGAAGAAGGTTACCCTGCCAACACCCAATTGTAATAGGAGTCTTAGTCTGGTCTTGTAATTAGGCTATATATAGCCAGCCCTTGGATCAATAAACGCAAGCAGAATATCCTACAACCTCTCCTCCCTTGCTCCTACGCCACGGCGCCCCTCCTCACCCCCTTCTCCAACCATCGCCCTCGTCCTCCTACCAACCACGACTACAACCTGCGCGGCAATCAGCCGGGCCGTGACAACTTGGTATCAGCTTCCTCGTCGATCCCAGCGGCCATGTCTCCGCCACCGCCGTCGGCGCCTCTACCGCAAACCCTAGCAGACCTCGTGACCAAACAGCACGAGGATCATGAAGCCGTGGTCGCCACTTTGAACAGCCTCTCGGAGGAGAACCACACTGCTCCGACAGAGCGCGCCGAGGACCGCGCCACCCTCCAGTCCATCGCCGCGACACTCAAAACCCTCCAGGACCAGCTGGCGGACACGTCACAGCAGCAGCGCGCGCAGAACCTGGCCCTCCTTCGGCTGGAAGGCAAGGGCACGCCTCAATTGGGTGGTACCGGGCTCCTGCGGCCCCCAGATGCGCCCTCCCACACCGGGGCCCCGGCCGATCCAGGGGATAGGGCTCCGCGCCTCTACAAGATTGATTTCCCCCTCTTTGACGGGGCCAGCGATCCATGGCCGTGGCTGACACGTTGCAATCTCTTCTTCCTCGGGCAGCGAACGCCGGAGTCGGATAAGACTTGGCTCACCTCATACCACCTCACTGATGTCGCCGCATTATGGTATGGCCACCTCGAGACTAAGCTGGGCCAGCGGCCGTTCTGGACCGAGTTTCAAAAACTGATCGCCAACCACTTTGGACCGCCGACCCGCGCCAACCCCTTTGGCGAGCTGATCTCCACCCGCCGCTCCGGCACCGTGGCAGAATACTCTCAAGCGCTTTCTAGAGAATCTCTCTCGGGTGCGCCCCATTGCTGCCGACGATGAGCGGGATATCTTCACCAACAACTTGGGCGAGCCTATGAAAACTCAGGTCGAGATGCTGAAACCGACGACTTTGGACGCAGCTATGGACTTAGCAATCTCCCTTGAGCACCTCAATACTGTCACCAGCACCGCGACCACTCCGGGCCGGCCCAGCCGTCCACTCCGCCCCATGGCTGCACCTACTCCGGCCTTGCCGGACTCCTCCAACCCCACGCCCGCGCTTGTCTTTAAACGACTCACGCCCGCCGAGATGGATGAACGGCGCGCTAAGGGTCTCTGCTTCAATTGTGACGAGAAGTTCGCGCGGGGCCATCGCTGCAAACGATTGTTCTATATTCAATCCGCCGACGCCGAAGAGGAGCAGTTTGAGGATTTCCAGGAAGCACAAATCTCACTCTTGGCTGTTACCGGAATTCCCACCAGCGACACAATGCAGGTCACTCTTTGCATCGGGGACCGTGACTTGGTCGCCTTGCTTGATTCAGGCAGCACTCATAACTTCATCCACGAAGAGTTGGCCACCATCGTCGGGCTGCCTTTCTCCTCCAATCGTCGTTTGGGAGTCACGGTCGCTAATGGCGATAAGGTGACCTGTCGGGGACTCCTTCAGCAGGCTGTGATCACCATTGACAAGGAGCGTTTCGTTGTTGATCTGCATGCCATTCCATTGGGCGGGTTCGACATCGTCCTCGGTACACGATTCCTCAAAACTCTTGGGCCAATTCTCTGGGATTTCACTACGCAGTGGATGTCGTTTTGGCACTCGGATCACCGTGTGGAGTGGTCGGGCCTCGGCTCCCTCGGACGTCCTGCCCACCTACACGCGTGCGAAGGCAAGGAACTTCTGGACGGCCTGCTGGCCACTTTCACCGATGTTTTCGCCGACCCACAGGGCCTGCCGCCGCAGCGCGCACATGACCATCATATTCATCTTATTCCCGGGACACCGCCGGTTGCTGTCCGTCCCTACCGCTACCCAACGATTCAGAAAGATGAACTAGAGCGCCAATGTTCAGAGATGCTGGCTCGCGGTCTGATCCGTCCTAGTTCTTCTGCATTTTCATCCCCCGTTCTACTCGTCAGAAAGGCCGACGGGACTTGGCGTTTCTGTATCGACTACCGTGGTCTCAACCTTGTCACCATCAAGGACAAGTTTCCAATTCCTGTTGTCGATGAACTTCTGGATGAACTCAAGGGCGCCCGCTTTTTCACCAAACTGGATCTCCGGTCGGGTTACCACCAGGTTCGGATGGCCCCTGAGGATATCCACAAGACGGCCTTCCGCACACATGAGGGCCTCTTTGAGTTTGTAGTGATGGCCTTTGGTTTGACAAATGCCCCAGCGACGTTCCAAGCACTCATGAACGACGTCCTCCGTCCCTACCTTCGTCGGTTTGTGTTTGTGTTCTTCGATGATATCTTGATCTACAGCTCGTCCTGGTCGGATCACCTACGTCATGTCAAGCTCGTTTGGAGGCTATGCGCACACATCAACTGTTTCTCAAGCGCTCCAAGTGTTCCTTTGGGGAGGAAACCATGGCTTATCTGGGACACGTCATCTCCGCTGCAGGAGTTGCCATGGACAGCGACAAGGTTCTTGCCGTGGTAGACTGGCTGGTTCCGCGCACCGTCCGCGCTGTGTGTGGTTTCTTAGGACTGGCAGGATACTACCGCAAGTTCATCCGGGATTTTGGCACCATTGCAGCTCCCCTCACGGCACTCCTCAAGAAGGACGGATTTCTTTGGACGCCTGCAGCGACTATTGCCTTTGAAGCCCTCAAGAAAGCTCTTACCACAGCCCCTGTGCTTCAGCTGCCGGATTTTGCTGTTTCATTCATTGTGGAGTGTGATGCATCTGGATCTGGTTTCGGGGCAGTCCTCCATCAAGGTGGCGGCCCCATTGCCTATTTCAGCAAAACCATCGCTCCGCGTCATGCTTCTCTCGCCGCTTATGAGCGGGAGCTCATTGGTCTGGTGCACGCCGTGCGCCACTGGCGGCCCTATCTTTTGGGACGTGCGTTCGTCGTCAAAACTGACCACTACAGCCTAAAGTTTTTGCTGGACCAACGCCTCGCTACCATTCCACAGCATCATTGGGTGGGCAAACTGTTGGGGTTCGACTTCACGGTGGAATATAAACCGGGTCGCCAAAACATCGTCGCCGATGCTCTTTCTCGCCGTGATGCTCCTGCCGGCCAGGCACTCGCCATATCCGGGCCTTCTTTTGATCTGTTTGAAGCTCTCCGTCAGGCTGCACACACGGACCCGACGCTTGTCACTTTCCGGGAACAACTAGAATCTGGTGAGTTAGGACAGCCTTGGGCTCTTGTTGATGGTGTTGTTACCTTCCAACAGCGGGCTTATGTGCCACCCGCGTCGCCGCTGCTCGGGGAGGTCCTGGCTGCAGCCCATGATGCGGGCCATGAAGGTATCCAAAAGTCACTTCATCGTCTTCGCCGGGATTTCCATCTGCCGCAAGCAAGGGCCGCACTTCAGCAGTATATTCGTGCTTGTCAGGTTTGTCAACGCAACAAGACGGAGCAGCTTCATCCAGCCGGCTTATTGCAGCCCTCGACAGTGCCCTCTCGTGTCTGGGCGGCAAAAGTGTGATACTGACCGTTGTGGACCGTTTCTCCAAGTATGCGCATTTCATCCCCTTGGCGCATCCGTACACCACGGAGTCTGTCGCTAAAGCCTTCTTCTCCAACATTGTCCGACTTCATGGGTTTCCCACATCCATCGTTTCGGACAGGGATGTGGTTTTCACTTCGGGCTTTTGGAAGGCCCTGTTTGCCGCCGCGGGGACACGCTTGCACATGAGTTCGGCCTTCCATCCGCAGTCTGATGGGCAATCTGAGGCCGTCAATCGCGTCATCACCATGTACCTCCGTTGCATAACTGGGGATCGCCCACGGCAGTGGCTCCAATGGTTGCCTTGGGCGGAGTACTGCTACAACACTTCGTACCACTCAGCGTTGAAGGGCACGCCTTTCAGGGTGGTTTATGGACGGGATCCCCCCTCATTCCGGGACTATACGCCCGGCGAGATTCGCAATCAGGCGGTGGAACGGCAGATCGTCGACCGCGATCAGTTCTTACACGACATCTGTGAGCGTCTCCTTCAGGCAGCACAACTGTACAAGCATTACTATGATGATAAGCATCAGGCCCTTTCTTTTGATGTTGGAGAGTGGGTTTGGCTCCGTCTTCAGGCACCGGCCGGCGGCATTCCTTGGAGTAGGCGCCAAAGGGAAATTGGCTCCCAAATATTATGGGCCTTTCAAAGTCCTCGCTAAAATCGATACGGTTGCTTACCGTTTGGAGCTGCCCCCACGCGCCCGCATTCACAATGTTTTCCATGTCGGGGTCCTGAAGAAGTACCATGGCCCACCGCCGGAAGTTCCGCCGATGCTTCCACCTCTGTTTCAGGGTCGAGTACATCCAACCCCTGTCCAAGCATTGCGTGCTCGTATTGCCCGCGGTATCCAGCAGGTGCTCATTCACTGGGAGGGCCAGCCGGCGTCTGCTGCTTCATGGGAGGATGTTACAACCTTCCGCGAACGTTATCCAAGCTTCCAGCTCGAGGACGAGCTGTTTCAGAATGGAGGGGGAGATGTCATGTGGGGCCAGCCCTATAGGCGTAAGGGACCTGCACGGGCCGGCCCTGCACCTGCCTAAAGATATGTCCTAGTTTAATTACAGTCTTTTTAGATTAGGAGTCTGGGTATTAGTTGGAAAGGTTTAGTCCCGAAGAAGGTTACCCTGCCAACACCCAATTGTAATAGGAGTCTTAGTCTGGTCTTGTAATTAGGCTATATATAGCCAGCCCTTGGATCAATAAACGCAAGCAGAATATCCTACAACCTCTCCTCCCTTGCTCCTGCGCCACGGCGCCCCTCCTCACCCCCTTCTCCAACCATAGGCAAGCGAGGGCCTCGCCCTCGTCCTCCTACCAACCACGACTACAACCTGCGCGGCAATCAGCCGGGCCGTGACACTAGCTTCTCAAGCCAGCTTCACGCTTCAGCTGGCGAACAGAAAGCGTTCGGTGCTGTCCTGGCTTCTCCCAGCGCTAGGCCTGCTGGGCGCCCCTCTTGGGCTGGTTGGAGAAGGCCCAGTTCGGCTCTTGGTTCTAAAGAGGCCTAAACAGAGCACAAAAATGGGCTGGGCTGCACCACTTTGTGTTAGTTTGGGCTGAAAACGGTGCCCAATGTTCTTTTCACATGAGCTATTGCTGCGAATTTTTCAGTAGAGAGAGATATACAGAGACCTTTTCAATATTTCTCAGTTAACACAAGGTATAATTTTGAAGAAAAATTAGTTTTATCATGTGCCATATAACAAAAGCTTCATTTGCATATAAGTTTGCAAATCAAAAACATGATTAGGTAGCTAGTTCATGCCTAAACAAATCAATGTTAGGACCACTTTCCGCCGTTGTTGAAGCATCGGATGCATTTGTATCGACAGTAGCAGTACACTTATGAAGAAAAATGCACATTCAGCAGCCATTCAGGAGCACACTTTACACATTTGCACACATGGCTGAATATATGCACACATATAGCACTAGAGTTCTGAACTTTTTGGCAATTTGCATCAACAGTACTTCATTTGCACACAATGCAGCATATTTACACATTCAGCAGCATATATGCGCATTCAGCAGCCATTCAGCAGCACTACAAACATTTGCACACATTGCAGCATATTTGCACACATATAAGCACTAGAGTTCTGATTTTTTTTGGCAATTTGCATCAACAGTAGGAACATCCCTGCACCTTGCTCGGGACCATAGGGAAGAAGACAGGGGGAGCTCAACTTGCTGCGGTTTGGGGGAGGGGGATCGTCGTCAGGATGTTGCTCCTGGCTCGGGAGAGGTCTCCGGCGTCAATGGCGTGGGGGTGAGCTGCTCCTTCCCATGGGGTCGCTGCTCCTCTCTTACGGCGGGATTGGCGGCGACGAGGACGGGAACCGGTGGGAAACTTCCTGGGAAGGCCGGATCTGTAGGCGAAGGGAGGATCTGACTGGCGACGGAGGAGGCCGGGCTTGGCGGTGGGAACGGCGGCAGTGAGGGTTTCGGGAGAACACAAGAGAGAGGGGGAGATATGTGCGAGTTGTTCCTGCTGCGTATCTGTTCTAATGAGGAAGAGCGTCCGAACCGTTTTGTTTTGAGGTGGCATTCTGGTGGTAAATAACAGGAACTCCAGATTCGGGAAAACGTGGAGCTGGGTTTCCCTCGCTTCACCAAATTGCACTATGGCCCAGGATCACTTCGTGAATTTAGCTTCCTCGATCAAAAGCGTTCGGGCTGGCTTCTCTCTCAAAATTTGTGAAGTTAGGAGCTGGATAGATTCAGAACAGGCCCTTATTTACCTATCAGTGGATATTGAATCTGCGCTGTGCACTGTGTACCTGGGTTATAGTGACTTTACTCACACTAGCAACTCTTAACATACAATGTGGCTACCACTGTCTGAACTTGACACCTGTGTCAGTGTACCAGAGCATTGTTGGCACAACTGAGCAGCTCTGCTCTCTTTTACACTCTTTTGGCCTTCATTATATGACCCACAGTCGTGTGAGGTTAAAATGGGAAAGAGTTTCTTTTCTTTTCTTTCTTACAGCGTACAGTGAAGGGAAATATGAAATAACTAGCTCTAATTAGCAATTACTAAATCGTGGTATGGGTCTAGGACTCCTAAACACGAATCTTGAGTATTCCTAATATAAGTTAGCTATTTTATTTTTATTGCATTTAACAGAAAGAAACAATAGAACTGTATTTTTTTATTTACTTTTTCAATCTCTGGGCTTTGCTTGAACCTGTTTCCTTATCTTGACTTCTTGAGTTCCCGATCTTACTGGGCTAAGTTAGTATGCGATGCCAGCATATTTCATTATCTATAAATTATAGTATGTTTTGCTTTGCATGTACAGGTTAGACTGAAAACTTTGACTTCCATTTTGCAGGGGAAATGCAATGACCATGAAGCGCATGCTGGAAACATCATTTCCTGGCATTAATGTTTTCTTGCATAATTATCCGCCAGCTTTCCCCAAACGGGTACTGAGCAAAATCATGCCAGTTATTCAAGTTGGAGCCATTGCAACAATAATGGCTGGTGACCAGATTTTCCCCAGACTTGGCATTACTCCACCTCCATTGTTTTACTCGTTGCGTGCCAATAGATTTGGAACCATGGCGACAATTTGGCTCATTGGCAATTTTGCCCAATCTTTCCTACAAAGTTCTGGTGCCTTTGAAGTTTACTGCAATGGAGATTTGGTATGTTTCCTATATCAGACACGCCATTCTCTTTCACTTCTTAACACATAAGTTGCTTTCCTGCATGCTTGCATCATTAATTAGGATTCACGAGATTCTAGTACGCGCTCTTTCTCTTTCACTTCTGTTAACACATAAATTGCTTTTCCACCCACTTCTTTTGACTGCAAGTTCATTATATTGAAAGATTAATTCCAGAAACAAAATATCACCCTTTTGCCTTGTTGGGTTATCACAGAGATGTTTTCTTTTCCATGAGATTCTGTTTCTCTTCCTAGAAAAACTGCTACATGGAAAGGCTTGCTTTACCGACATGACTTGAGCAGTAATACACGTATACGTTTCTTGTTTACTGAAACTTGCGTCCACCTTTCCAGGTTTTCTCGAAGTTAGCCGAACAGAGGTTCCCTAGCGAGTTTGAGCTGCGCGATCTCATCGGCAGCAGGCTGCCACCTTCTCCATTCGGGAAAAACATGGGAAACGTCTTGTCTTAGTCGATGATCTCAGAACATCGGACGCAGCGCCGATGTATCTCTAGTTCTCTACTAAGGTATTTTATGGTTAGGTAGCTGATGTTGATCCTATCGAACTCCACAGCTTGCCTATAAACACTAGCTTCCGAATATGTGCGTGGTTTGTAAATGCCCTAAAAATAACTTGCACGAGACAGTGACTGACAGTGCGATGCTGCTGTATGAACACCTCCCACTATAATCGTGATTGCCTGATGCTGCTATGCTACTGGCAAAAGTCTGAAAATCTTCGCACATAAGTAAGTCTTGTTTATTTTTTTTTGGAGTAAATTCTTCTTGTTTGAACTTGTTTTCAAAGTGGGTCATGTATGTTGATTCTTTGCATGCATCGTGCCGCTCGGCCTACTGGCGAAAGTCTGAAAATCCGAACAGGAGTTAATGAATTTTTGGACTTGGAAGTTCTTACTTGCCTTATCTTTGTCGTCTTGTCTGCGAGACCATGGGCTAGAGCTAGACGGTACCCTCTCCTTGTGCCAGCCAGAGACGCATGGACCGAGTCCATGTGCACCAAACCCCTTCTTTCCCTTCCCCGCACCACAGATCGCTCACGTCACGGCCAGAAGGACAAAGCTGCGCAAAACCCTCCCACCTCTCCACCGCCAGAAGCAAGATGCTCCGACGCCTCTCCGGCGCCGTCGCGGCGCCCCTCCGACGCTGCCTCTGCACGGCGTCCTCGCGCCCTCCCTGGGCCCTGACCTACAGGATGGCGGCGCTGGGCGCGTCGTCGCCGGCCGCGCGCGCGTCCTTGGACCTCCACGAGCCCCCCTGCGTCACCCAGCTCTCCGTCCCCGCCCACCTGGCCGACGGCATGGACCTGGCCGCCGCAAGCATCCAGGCCGCGAGCAGCGACGGGCTCCTCCTCCTCGACTTCGCCGACACCGGCAACTGGCCCGAGGCCATCCGCGGCTGCGGTGGCAGCATCACAGCGATGCCCGGACTGGCGGCGTGCGCCGCCGCCGTCGATCCGGGCGTCCGGCGCTTCGTCTGCAACCCTCTTAGCGGCCAGCTGTTCCGCCTCCCCGTCCCCAGCATGGACGCCGCGCTGACGACCACACCCTTCGGCCTGCTCACCCAATCCGACGGCTCCGACGGCCCGCCTGACAGGTTAGTGGTCGCCCAACTCTGCCTCCGGGCAAGGGACGGCCAGATGGTCGTGCGCCGCTTTCGGTCCGAGACAGGGGAGTGGGACGAGCCGCCGCTGTTCGTCCCGTCCGCGGCCCCGGCTTGGCGCCCAATGCCGAACCACGAGGTGGTGGCATTCGGCGACCGGCTGTGGTGGGTCGACCCTTTCTTTGGTGTCTTCTCCGTCGATCCATTCAGCGACCGGCCGGAGCATGGCTTCGTCGCGCTGCCGCGCCCGCTGCCCAACTTTGACATCGACGCGCCGCTCATGCTGTTCCGGCTCTTGGGTGTCAGCGAGGGGAAGCTGCGCTATGTCGAATTGACCACTAAGGAGCCGTTTATGCTCTACTCCTTCTCGCTCGACGACGAGGGGTCCTCCTGGAAGCTAACACATGAGAAAAGACTGAACCTGGTCTTGTCTGACAAATCCATACCTAGGGAATGTGAAATGCCGTGGATTTCTGCAATTGATCCATTCAATGCCAGCATTTTCTATTTCACACACGGTGACCTTGTTTGTGAACTCGACATTGATAAGGGGGAGACTGGGAGCAGTTCTTTTCCAGACAGCATCACATTCCGGAGCTACAGCTCTGCTTTCTTTGTGCCTGTAATGCTCCCAGCATGGATTGAATCATACAACCTCCCGTGTACAGGTATATATATGCTTCTTAGACATGCATTCTTGATTCATTTGCATATTGAAGCTCTGAAGTTTCCTACACTTTAATTGTTAGGGTGCACAAGTTTTAGTTTAACATCTTTTTCAAATCATGTGTGTGGAACCTTGTGCACAGCATGGATATACTCTATTTGTAGTTGACACAAATTGTATCTGTACTGAAGTTTCTGAAGGGGGTGATTGGGTGGCTGATATCTTAAATGTTGTGTAGAATTAATCATTGCATATAGACCCATACGTTTCAGAACTAAACTGGCCGTCATTAGCAGTGATTTATTCTGAAATGCCGCAGGCGGAATCTTGTAGTACTAGAGAATCTAGTGTATTTTGTTGATTGCAATGGACATGGGATTGTATATCATGTTGAGTAAAAATGTTGGCTTCTCTACTTAATGTCAACATATATCTCTATGCAACTGTCACGTTAAATACCTAAGTGGTATTTTCTGATTCAATTCTTGGTGTAATGAAGAAAGATATACAGTTCTCATTGTTGTGTATCATTTGTGTTTAATTTCCTGCATCTATGGATATAACTGAAGGAACACTTTCGAGAAAGGCGACCAATGGAACGAGGAAGACTTTGGCAGACATGCTGGTTCGTGTTGACTGTTGACAAAGACCAAAAAAATCGAAGCACGCCAGGTCGCCAGCTAACTTATCTTCGGTACTTTCTCTAGAACAGCTCTTTCTTGTTTGGGCAATCTTCTTATTTTCGCTTGATGTTTAATCATATTTTTTTCTTTCCCGTGTTCATGATTCTGTATATTTCCTATACTGCCCGTTCAACGTGTTACTTGCAAGAGTAAGTAGTTTGGTGAACTCACCATGACGAACTGCTACCCTAATTTCTGATCCTTATACCATAATACCTTTGTCATCCTTAATTCCAACTCCTATGCTGCATCAATAGTTTTGTCACTGGTACTGTCTTCAGTGCTTTGTACAGGGGTATTGTCTGAACTACTCTGCTGCCATGCTGGTCTGACTTATACCAATACCCCAGACATAATTAAAATGAGGAAAAGGCTAAAAGTTATCCTGCCTTCTCACCTTGATCAGCTTTATTCTTTCACTAGTCACTAATCCTGATATGTTATTACCAAATCAAGACTGAACTGAAGTATGTTTCTTGCTAGTATCTCGTACGAAGTAACCTTGCTGTGTTTGAGATTTAGTACAAAACAGACATACAGAGTATATCACATGTTCTTTGTAGAAAAGCATCCAAGAGAGTATTCAGGTATTTCTGTTTTACCGTTTACTCTTTTGCCTTGCAGATTCCTTACAATGGACCGACAACTGAGCTGATGGTGGCACTGGAAGCCATGAACTCTCATTTTGGGGAAATGCTGGGACAATCTTGGCGTGTTCCGCTTGCTGATGCGCTCCCTGAAGCATGGTCTTGGCGCATTCCATCGGCAATTTAGATGGAGCAGTCTAACAAATGCACTGTTACTTGCAAGACACGATGCTTATCTTCTCCGTAGAACGTTATTGCACCTATCAAAGGATATGTTTGATCCGATTGTTTTGGTGCAATAGGTCATTTACGTGGTAGTGATGATAAGAAATGCATGCGCTCTCTTTAATCTGGAATACAATGACCTTAAAATACTGTTTCCAGTGGAATGCTGGCAAGTTTTCTGGCACGTACGGAAAACGAGGTGTTCCCTGTTCTAAATGTTAGTTTGGTGTTATTGACCGGAGTTTAGGCCATCATTCTTACTAGAGGGATATGCGCGCTTGCGCTGCGTCGTTCTTCTACCAGCGAGTATTTTTTGGGGTTTAGTATACTGTTCTGGTTGGATGGTCTTTTTTTTTTTAAAATTGTGTGAGGAGGTTGGAGCTTTCTTGTGGGACGTTCCGTTCTGCTTTTCATTTGCTATTGTAGAAAAAAAATACACATCTTTCAATTGCTGTCGGTAGGTGTCCTGTGGCTAGTCTTTTTTTTTTTGAGGGAAACTAGGGATTTTATTCATTGATCAAGACATCAGGAATACAGATAATGTTTGGGGGAATCCCTAGCCACATGTGGTGATCTTCCGGAAGCGACGAAGCTGCCTTGGACAAGGCATGAGCTTCAAAATTCGCCTCCCTAACCTCAAACCGAAAAGTAACTTTAACAAAATCCTTTACTCTATCTCTAATCTCATCTAGAATCATGGAATAAGATGATTGCGCACCCTGGTTGATATCCGAGACAACCTACATACAATCTGAAGCTATTATCAAATGTGATATGTTGAGATCCTTTGCGAGGGAGAGGGCTTCATTGCATGCACAAGCTTCCAGACTTGGTGCATCAACTAGTCCTTCAAAGATCGTCGCCGAGGCTCCCAGATACTTGCCATCCTTGTCTCGACAAACAGCTGCAGCAGAGCCCATGCGTCCATTGCGTGAAAGTCCTCCATCAACATTTATCTTTGCCGAGTTTTCACCCGGAGCGATCCACCTCTGGACACGAGGCTGGGCTGCCCCCATAGTTGGCTGTACTGTCCTCACCGAAGCAATCTCCAAATCCTCCAAATACCTATTGATGAAGCACATAGTTGACAGAGGGCTCTGAAACTCGTTATCATGTATTGCACGCCTCCTCACCCACCAAATCGACCACATTGTAATGAGCACTCTTGCCAGGTCTTGTTGGTTCAACGTTTCAAACAGCCAAAACAGCCAAAGGCGGGCATCCTCCACTCTGTTGGATAGCAAATGCTCAAGAACTTCTCCAACCCCCAGGGCCCAAACGCATCACGCCATGCGACAGTCAAACAACGAGTGCCGCCAAGAATCTTCAGCTGAGTTGCATATAGAGCAGGCCGGCGAGGTCGCCATCTTCCTCTCATGTCTTACAGTTCCCGTTGGCAGTGACATGTGTGACAGACGCCATACAAAAACTTTCACCTTTGATGGTATTTTAACCTTCCACAGTTGTGACCAGGAATGACGCTCAACTGCCACATTTGACCGGCCCGTCCTCTGCTCGAGCCAATCTTCTCGCTGCTGCCTAATCCCACTTAGCATTTTATAGGCTGATCGGACAGAGAAGACACCCCTCCTGTCATAGTGCCATGCCCAAAATCATGCTGTACTCTGGAACTCAGTGGTATGTTCAAGATAACATCCACATCCAGGCGAACAAAATGCTCCTCCAAGATATCTTTCTTCCATGACCTAGTCACGGTCTCGATCAGTTCAGAAACTAGTTGTGTAGGGCTAGCCGAAATAGCACATAGAGGTCTTAACTTGAAATCCCGTGGCAGCCAATTGTCTTGCCAAATATGAGTAGTGGAACCCGACCCAATTCTCTTGATGATCCAAAGTGCTAACACATCTCGCCCCTCCAGAAGTGAGCGCTAAACCTGAGACGGGCGGGTACCCAAGGTGGCGTCCAAAATATCAGATTGTGGATAGTAACGTGCCTTCAAGACGCGGGCACTGAGAGAGGACGGGTCCTGTAACAAGCGCCAAACTTGCCGAGCAAGTAACGCTAGATTGAAGAGCTCAACATCTCGAAACCCCATACCTCCCATGAACTTTGGCTTGCACATCGTCTTCCACGATACCCATGTTGGTTTCCTCTGGCCTTGCTTAATGCCCCACCAGAATTTCCGAAGGAGACCATTGATATGTTCGCATAAACCCCGAGGTAATTTGAAACACGCCATAGAGTAGGTCGGTATGGATTGAGCAACTGACTTAATCAAGACTTCTTTTCCCCCTGCCGATAGGCATTTCTCCATCCATCCTTGTATGTGTTTCCATATTCTATCCTTCAGGTACCTGAAGCAGCCCTCCTTAGCCTTACCTACATCGGTAGGAAGGCCCAAGTACTTCTCGTTCAGAGATTCATTCTGAACTTCAAGAATATTTTTAATATCAACACGTGCTGGCTCCGGAACGCCCTTACTGAAAAATATCGACGATTTGTCTGTGTTGATGCGTTGGCCAGATGCCGCACAATATATGTCAAGAAGGTCCTTCACCTTGGATGCACTGCCAGTTGACGCTTCAAAGAATAAAAGGCTGTCATCGGCAAAAAGAAGATGATTGAGGCCGGTGCCGATGTAGCTACCGACAGGCCTCGAACACCCAGGCCTTCCGATTTTAGCAAACAAGACAAGCCCTCCACAGCCAACAGGAAAAGGTAAGGGGAGCTGGGATCCCCTTGCCGTAACCCTCTTGAGGGCCTGAAATCATCCAAGATGCCACCATTAAATAGGACAGAAAACGAAACTGAATTTACACACCTCATAATCGTAGCAGTAAAGCGCGGGCTAAAGCCCATCTTGAGCATAACCGCCTCCAGATATGGCCATTCGATTCTGTCATAAGCTTTCACCATGTCTAGCTTGAGTGCACAATAGCGATTCCCCTTGGCTCTCCTTGTTTTCATGTAATGCAGACATTCGTATGCTGTGATAAAGTTGTCCGTTATAAGGCGTCCAGGAACAAAAGCCGATTGCTCTTGAGAAATAACCTCTGGGAGTATAATCTTCAACCTGTTTGCTAAGACCTTCGATGCGATCTATTAGATCACATTGCAAAGGCTTATAAGTCGAAATTGTCCTAACAGTTTTGGACTTGCTATTTTTGGAATCATAACGATGAACGTGCGGTTGATTTCCTCCGGTGAGTCATCTCCATTGAGCACCCTAGTGATCATGCCTGTTACCTCATCACCACAAACCTCCCAGTGCCGCTGAAAAAAGTGAGCCGGAAAACCATCCGGTCTAGGAGCCTTGGTGGGAAACATCTGAAAGAGCGCATTTTTAATCTCATCCTTAGTGTAAGGAGCATCGAGGCCAGCATTCATGCCTGCATCCACTCTGGTCGGTATATGTGATAGAACCTCTTCCATACCTATAGTTCCCTCTGTAGCATACAAATTGGCATAAAAAGAACTAGACATTTCTGCTAGTTCGGCCGTGTCCGTACACATTGATCCATCTTGGCGCTGCAATTGCGTAATGTTATTTTTTGCTCTCCTAGCACTAGCTTTCTTCTGAAAATACTTGGTGTTACTATCTCCCGCTGAAAGCCACCGAATGCGCAATCTCCGTCGCATCATGATCTCCTCTCGGTAAGATACTTCAACTATGCGGTTTTGGATCCTTTTCTCCTCCTCGCTCGGGCCAACTCGAAGAGGATCAGCACGCAAGGCAGCTAGCTCCTGCCTGAGTTTCCTCAACTCTTGTCGCACATAGCCGAAAGTAGTCTTCCCCCAATGTTTCAGAGAAGATGCAACAGCGGTCAGCTTAGCTACAAGCTCAGCTACCGTAGTAGCAGGATGATCGGCCCGCCAAGCTTGTACCACTGTATCTCTGAACGAATCTTCAGTCTCCCACATACACTCATAATGAAACGGCCTCTTTGTAACACCCCGGATGTAACTTTCCATATTTGTAACTCCAACTCTTGCCATTTTCGGCTATGTGCTATGATATTCCATTCGTGGTCGGGTTTTGTTTTTCGTTTTGCATTTTGTTCATGTCATGCATCCCATATCATGTCATCATGTGCATCTCATTTGCATACGTGTTCGTCTCATGCATCCGAGCATTTTCCCCGTTGTCCGTTTTGCAATCCGACACTCCCACCTCCTCCGGCGCACCCCTCTTGTTTCTTTTCGTGAGCAGGTGTTGAACGTTCTCGGAATGGACCGAGGCTTGCCAAGTGGCCTTGGTATACCACCGGTAGACCACCTGTCAAGTTTCGTGCCATTTGGAGGTCGTTTGGTACTCCAACGGTTAACCGGGTAACCGCAAAGTCCTTTTATGTGTTGCAGCAAACCCCCCTCTAAACAGCCTAAAACCCCCTCTAAGTCTCTTCCATGCTCTAGGTCGTTCGATCACGAACGTGTGGGCGAAAACCGCACTCCATTTGGAGTCTCCTAGCTCCCTCTACCTATAAATACACCTCTCCCTCCGAAATCTCGGGCAAAAACCACCCTAACCCTAGCAAAAATCGCCCCCGCACCGCTGGACACGTCCGCCGCCGGCCGGACGTCCCCGCCGCCGCGCCCGGCCTCTCACAGCGCGCCACGTGGCGGGCCGTACGCCAGCCGCCGCCGATCCCGCGAGGCCCGCCGCAGGCCCCCGCGGCCCGGTCTCCCCGAGCCCGTGCGCCTCCCCGCGCCCGCGCCGTCCTCGCCCGCAGCTCCCCGCCGCCATTCCCGGTCGCCGCCGCAGTTCGCCGGCCGGCGCCTCACCGCCCCGACGTCGGCTCGCCGCCGCTTGTCGCCGCGCCTCCCGCCGCCGCCTCCGCGCGCCTCGCCGTCTTCCTCCTCCCCGCCGGCTCCTCTCCCTTCTCTCCGGTCGCCGCCCCTCTTCTACTCCGGCGAGGGACTCCGGCAGCCCGAGCTCCGGCTGCAGCGCCCCGTGTCCGGCGAGCTCGACGCCTGATCCAGATCTGGTTGACTTTCTCCTCTCTCTCAAATATTCTAAGTCCCCAAAATATTTGCATAACATGCTCATGTTCATCGCACCATAACTCTCTGCATATAGCTCCGTTTCGTGCGTGTAATATATCGAAATGTTCGTCTCCAGATGCTCTTCATTTTGTTCCATTGTGCCATATTTATTTGAGTCCATCTTGATGCCCAATCTCTGGTGCAAGAGTGCTAGTTGCTGTTAACTGCTGTTACTTATCAGAACTTGAGGATTTGTTATTTTTGTTGCATTTGATGTGTGCATCTTATAGGCATGAGCTCTACATGTGATTTGATGTATGCCATTCCTTCTTTGCAGAGGTGTATACCATGTATTTTTGTGATCTCTGTGGTGACTAGCACAAGCATGCAAACCAGGCTTCGTGATGTTTCTGGTTTCAGAGACTTAGTAATTTTACCGTCTGTTTCTGCTGTTATTTTGTTGCCATGTATCCATGTGTCTACAGAGAGATCCATGCTCCTTTTGGAGATGTTCAGTAAGGATGTTTTGTGGATATAGTTGCATTCTATCCATCCATGCCCCTTTTTGCAATTATGAGGTGCCATAGCGTGACTCAATCTTGCTCTACTTTTGCTATAAAATATTTCTGGCAGATTGTTTACGTGTTATTCAAGTTTGCCAAGGTTGTTGTAGTTGATGCTTTCATGCTATGTAATTTCTCTTGCCATGTATAGCTTCATAAACATGCCATCTTGCTGTAGGTATGCTTGGTTTGTCATGCATTGCTTTGTGATGAGTGAATCAAGCTCACCAAGATGCCCTCATAGTTACTGTTTCTGCCATACTCTGTTTTCTGCCAAGTCTGAAACCTGTTAACGAAACTTGCTATGTTTACATGGTTGCCATCATATCTTCTGGCCCTTTTTGGCTTATGGTCAGTAAGGGACTTTTATCATATGCATTTAGTAGATTCATGCCATGCCTTGTTTTGCTAAGTTAAGTTCCTGTAGCATGTTGATTGCTTGCTCTGAACATTGCTACCTGATGCTGTTTCAGTCATGTCCAGTAATTTCACTAAGTCTATGAACCTGATATCTTTTGCACTTTTGCCATGGTTGTTTGAACCTGCTGTGGTGTGATCTAGCCATATCTCAGTTTTCATCTTTTGTCAAGCATCTTCTGTAGATTACTGTCATATGCTTTGTTGCTATGTTGGGGTGCTGTAGCAGAGTTTCTTGATGTATTCTAAATGCTATCATGCTGTTAATCACAGATTCGTGTCATCCTTGTTTTGCTTGCCATTTGCAAACCGTGCATCCGTTTCCGGTGATCTTTATATCGATTTCAATCGAAATCATCTCATATTTCCAGTGGCATGCTTGGTTTTGCCAAGTTACTGCCTTGTTAATCATTTTTCTTCCGGAGCACGCATATGCATCGCATACCACCTCGCATATCATACATGTTTTGCATCATGTTGTTTGTGCATTTCCCGTGATTGATTGTGGTTCCGTTGCTTGTGTTCTTGTTTTGGGTAGAGCCGGGAGACGAGTTCGTGAACGAGGAACCTGTTGAGTACGCTTACGAGGATCAAGCTTTCGACAACTCTGAGAACCTTGCAGGCAAGATGACCATACCCTCGAAATCACTTCTATCTTTGCTTTGCTAGTTGTTCGCTCTATTGCCATGCTGCGCTACCTACCACTTGCTATATCATGCCTCCCATATTTGCCATGTCAAGCCTCTAACCATCCTTTCCTAGCAAACCGTTGTTTGGCTAAGTTACCGCTTTTGCTCAGCCCTTCTTATAGCGTTGCTAGTTGCAGGTGAAGTTGAAGTTGGTTCCATGTTGGAACACGGATATTTTGGAATATCACAATATCTCTTATTTAATTAATGCATCTATATATTTGGTGAAGGGAAGGCTCGGCCTTATGCCTGGTGTTTTGTTCCACTCTTGCCGCCTTAGTTTCCGTCATACCGGTATTATGCTCCTTGAGTTTGCGTTCCTTACGCGGTTGGGTGATTTATGGGACCCCCTTGACAGTTCGCCTTGAATAAAACTCCTCCAGCAAGGCCCAACCTTAGTTTTACCATTTGCCACCTAAGCCTTTTCCCTTGGGTTTTCGCGAGCCCGAGGGTCATCTTTATTTAAATCCCCGGGCCAGTGTTCCTCTGAGTGCTGGTCCAAACTAGAGCCCTTTGCAGCGCCACCTTGGGGAAACTTGAGGCCTGGTTTTAGTTGTACGGACTGCTCATCCGGTGTGCCCTGAGAACGAGATATGTGCAGCTCCTATCGGGATTTGTCGGCACATTCGGGCGGCTTTGCTGGTCTTGTTTTACCATTGTCGAAATGTCTTGTAAACCGGGATTCTGAGACTGATCGGGTCTTCTCGGGAGAAGGTTTATCCTTCGTTGACCGTGAGAGCTTATGATGGGCTAAGTTGGGACACCCCTGCAGGGTATTATCTTTCGAAAGCCGTGCCCGCGGTTATGAGGCAGATGGGAATTTGTTAATGTCCGGTTGTAGAGAACTTGTCACTTGACCTAATTAAAATACATCAACCGTGTGTGTAGCCGTGATGGTCTCTTCTCGGCGGAGTCCGGGAAGTGAACACGGTTTGAGTTATGCATGAACGTA
Organism: Triticum aestivum; assembly: GCF_018294505.1. Classification (NCBI taxonomy): domain Eukaryota; kingdom Viridiplantae; phylum Streptophyta; class Magnoliopsida; order Poales; family Poaceae; genus Triticum; species Triticum aestivum. Next base: position 391,198,254 of record NC_057796.1, read on the forward strand.
AGTAGTTTCAGGATCACTTCTTGATCATTTCTAGCTTCGCGACCGTTGCGTTGCTTCTCTTCTCGCTCTCATTTGCGTATGTTAGCCACCATATATGCTTAGTGCCTGCTGCAGCTCCACCTCATTACACCATCCTTTCCTATAAGCTTAAATAGTCTTGATCTCGCGGGTGTGAGATTGCTGAGTCCTCGTGACTCACAGATTCTACCAAAACAGTTGCAGGTGCCGACGATGCCAGTGCAGATGACGCAACCGAGCTCAAGTGGGAGTTCGACGAGGAACGTGGTCGTTACTATGTTTCTTTTCCTGATGATCAGTAGTGGAGCCCAGTTGGGACGATCGGGGATCTAGCATTTGGGGTTATCTTATTTTCATTTGGATTTGACCGTAGTCGGTCTATGTGTGGATTTTGGATGATGTATGAATTAATTTATGTATTGTGTGAAGTGGCGATTGTAAGCCAACTCTCGTTATCCCATTCTTGTTCATTACATGGGATTGTGTGAAGATGACCCTTCTTGCGACAAAACCACAATGCGGTTATGCCTCTAAGTCGTGCCTCGACACGTGGGAGATATAGCCGCATCGTGGGCGTTACAAGTTGGTAATCAGAGCCATCCCCGACTTAGGAGCCCCCTGCTTGATCGAATCGCTGGCGTTGTTGAGTCTAGAACAAAAATGTTTTGAGTCTTAGGATTATATATATCGGAGAGTAGGATTCTTTTTACTCCTCAGTCCCTTCGTCGCTCTGGTGAGGCCTCCTGACGTAGAAGTTTTGACTCTTCTCTCCTCAAATTTCACTAAAATTTTTTAGGATCACGCGGGTATCTTAGAATCGTTCCGATGGTTTTGTGACGAGAACATTGTTCTTGGTGCCTCCTGACATTTAGGGGTTGTGGCAGTGTCCCGGGGAGTTGAGCTCCGAGGTGTTGTCGTCACAATTTTATCGTTGCAGTTCTGGAATACCTGAGTTTCGCCGACATCGAAATCTCTTTTATGCAGTTGTTGGTGAGATCACCTCGACGCCACCCAGTACTGGGGCGGGAGTTCGGGAGTATTGCCATAACTCGTATAACGGATGCTTTTCGAAGGTTGAGGTACACGATTTCCGAAGGTTTCTTGGTTATGTGTTGACGGATGGATACAGCTGGATCTAGGGATTGCTAGTTTGGGTGATATATTTTGTGTCCCCTGTATCCCCAACACCAGATTGCATAACCAGAAAGTTTCGGGAGTTTATAAGTGGGAATTCAAGTAGCTCCTAGGATATCTTTCCGACAGACGCATGATATGAGATTGGGGTTCGACGTCTAGTGGTCCGCCTTTCCACGGTTGGTTTTACAGTGGTCTCATAGTGTCTTAAAGAGTCCTTGGCTATGCCGACTCGGGGACGCTTCGTATGTCATGTGCACTGCCTTGTACATGATGGTGCTGTACGATCGAGCCCGTGTGGGCCCCACCACGAAAACTTCGGACGAAATCTCTATCATATGTTTGTTCTGGCTTATTCTGCAAGCCAATACTTTGTTTTGTTTTGAATTGTGGTATTTGAGTTGCTTCGAAGTCAAATGTTGATTCCATACCTTTTTCTAAGTGGCTTCTCAACTTAATGGAAGTGTGATGATTTACTATGGAATTCATTCGTTCATCCTCGTTCGAATGTTTATTGTGAAGACTATATGTTGCAATTTCTATCCGTTGATTCAACTTGTCTATTTGTCTATCAAGATGCTAACGGATGTCACCCTCTTCAGGATGGCTCCGCCAACGCGTCAGAATCCGGAACGCAATGAAGGGAGTCAGGCGAACCCTCCGCCACCACCTCCGCCTCCGGAGGCATGGCAAGCTATCATGGCAGCCACCAACGCCAATGCTCAGATGATTCTGCAACTCTTGCAAGAACGCACCCAAGGGCAAGGCAATCAAGGAAATCAAGGTCAAGGCAACAATCAGCCTCACTTCGCTACCCTCAACCAGTTTCTCGCAAATCAGCCCAAGTCTTTCAGCTACTGTGCCGAGGCCACAGATGCCGATGATTGGCTCGTGGACATCAACAAGCATTTTGAATGTAGCAATGTCAGGCCTGAGGACTATGTCAAGTTCGCTTCTTTTCAGCTCAAGGACCAAGCTGCTGATTGGTATCAACAATACAAAGATTCCAGAGGAGGTCGTGTGATCACTTGGACTGACTTCTGTCGGGACTTCAAAGCGCACCACATTCCACAAAGTGTTGTTGAGAGCAAGCGTGAGGAGTTCCGCAATCTCAAGCAAGGCAACATGTCTGTGTATCAATTCAACATCCAGTTTCAGAAACTTGCTCGCTTCGCTAAACAAGACGTTCCTGATGAAAAGAGCATGATCTATCACTTCAGAGGTGGCCTTAGAGAGGATCTGCAGTTAGCTCTCGTTCTTGTTGAGCCTACTCAGTTTGATCAATTCTACAACATGGCACTGAAGCAAGAGGCTGCTCAGCTCAAGTGTGAGGCTTCTAAGAAGAGAGTCAGGGACGCAGTTCAGTCTTCTTCTTCCTCACTAGTGGCTGCTAAGCAACAAAAGTTCTGGTTGCCTCCTCCTCCTCCATTTCGTTAGCCTTACCAGCAGAAGAACAAAGGTGGCAATGGATCTTCCCACTCATCCAACCCTGGCTATCAGAACAAGTCTCAGAATCAAGCTTCAAAGTCGAATGCTCCTTATCATCGTCCACTCTCAGAGGTGACTTGCAACAAGTGTCAGCAGAAAGGTCACTATGCTAACAAATGCTTCAACCAAAGGCGCCTTCCGCCTCCTCCTCCTGTGAGATCTTCCAGCAATGTAGTGGTCAAGCATAATCCCAAGTCTGCAAATGTGAACATGATGAATGCAGCTCAAGCGGAGGAATCTACTGATGTGATAATGGGTAATCTCTTAGTTAATGATATTCCTGCAAAAGTTTTATTTGATACTGGTGCATCGCATTCTTTCATTTCAAGACCTTTTGTGGCTATGCATGATCTGGTTACTGAAGTATTGCCGAGTCCTTTGTCTATTGTTTCCCCGGCTCGACAAATGACTTCTTGAGTATTCGTTCGGGATTCCGTTATCAAGATGGGCGACTATAAATTTCTGGCCAAACCAATTGTTCTTGGTGACTCGGATATTGATCTAATTCTCGGGATGGACTGGCTTTCTAAGCACAAGGCTCAACTTGATTGTGCTGCCAGGGAAATTCAATTGACACACTCGTCTGAGGATGTTATCATTTATGCCGCTCGTGATGAAACCATTCGGTTGTTTTCGCTCAATGAGAAGGGCGAATTGAATGCCATCTCTCAAATTCCAGTCGTTTGTGAGTATCAAGATGTCTTTCCAGAAGAGCTTCCGGGTATGCCTCCTCACCGGCCAGTTGAGTTCGTTATCGATCTAGAGCCTGGCACTGAACCCGTTTGCAAGCGTCCTTACAAGCTTGGACCCAAGGAGCTGAAAGAATTGAAGAAACAGCTCGATGAACAAGAGCGTCTGGGTTTGATCAGACCGAGTTCATCTCCATGGGGTTGTGGTCTTCTTTTTGTCCAGAAGAAGGATGGCTCGGAACGACTTTGTGTCGACTACCGTCCATTGAACAAGAAGACAATCAAGAACAAGTATCCAGTTCACAACATCAATGAGCTATTCGAGCAACTTAAAGGTGCTAAAGTTTTCTCCAAGCTTGACCTTCGTATGGGTTATCATCAGATTCGCATTCGTGAAGAGGATATTCCCAAGACAGCATTCAGAACAAGCTTTGGTTCTTATGAATATACTGTCATGTCTTTCGGCCTTGTCAATGCTCCTCCAACATTCTCTCGGATGATGAATTTCATCTTCAACCCCTATACCAATGAATTCGTCCTGGTGTATCTCGATGATATCTTGGTCTTCTCCAAGAATAAGAAGGATCATGCCAAACATTTGCGATTGGTGCTCGACAAGCTCAGAGAGTATCAATTTTATGCGAAGTTTTCCAAATGTGAGTTTTGGCTCGATGAAGTTCTTTACCTTGGTCATATCATCTCTGCCAAGGGCATCGCTGTTAATCCCGAGAAGGTGTCCGCAATTGTGAATTGGGAACCTCCTCAGAATGTCAAGCAGCTCCGCAGTTTTCTTGGTCTTGCAAGCTATTGCCGAAGATTCGTTGAGAATTTCTCTAAGATTGCAAAGCCTCTTTCCAACCTTCTCCAGAAGCATGTGAAGTATGTCTGGTCTCCTGAGTGTGACGTTGCTTTCAACACTCTCAAAGAGAAACTTGTCACAGCTCCTGTCTTAACTCCTCCTAACGAATCCAAGCCTTTCGAAGTTTTCTGTGATGCTTCCCTTCAAGGTCTCGGTGCTGTGTTAATGCAAGAGAAGAAAGTTGTGGCCTATACCTCTCGTCAGTTGAAGTACAACAAAAAGAACTACCCCACTCACGATCTTGAGTTGGCAGCAGTTGTCCATGCATTAATAACGTGGAGACATCTCTTGTTGGGAAGAAAAGTGGACATATTCACCGATCACAAGACACTCAAGTACATCTTCACTCAGCCCAACCTCAACCTCAGGCAGACTCGTTGGGTCGAAATGATTCAAGAGTACAATCCGAGTATTGAATATACTCCAGGCAAGGCCAATGTCATTGCAGATGCTTTGAGCAAGAAGGCTTATTGCAACAGCTTAATCCTCAAGCCATTCCAACCGGATCTTTGTGAATCTTTCCGCAAGCTGAATCTCCAAGTTGTTCCTCAAGGCTTTCTTGCCAACCTCATAGTCTGTTGAGGATATAACCATTAGAGTCACCCGCCCAGGAGGGGCCGGGTTACGTCATAATGGTCATTACGCGAAGCCCAGTACCAAGCTTGAAGACGGCGGGTCGATAATGGGCTTAAGACCCGGAGATGGCTTAAGGCCCGTAGAGATAAACCGCCGTTATGGCAAGACTTGTAGTGTAAGGCAAGAATAGTTAAGAGTCCGAGCCGGACACTGTTATGAGCCGGCCGGGACTCTGAGAACCGCTGGGCGTCAACCTCTCTATATAAAGGGACGACTCGGCGGCGGTTTAGGGACAAGAAAGATCAAATCGATAACCAGGCAGGGCGGTTTAGGTCCTGGTCGCCGAAACCCTAAGCAATACAACCTCAACTGGACGTAGGCTTTTACCTTCACCGTAAGGGGCCGAACCAGTATAACTCTCGTGTTCCTTGTCCCGTTTAACCCCTTTAAGCTTCCTAGTTGCGATGGCTCCACGACTAAGTCCTTGCACTAGGACATCTGACGTGACAATTCCACGACAGTTGGCGCCCACCGTGGGGCCAGCGCACGGTGGATTTGAGTTCTTGAAGGGCAGCTTCGAAGGGCTCAAGGGATACGCTGTGGGCCGGATGACCAAGAGTCGTCGCGGCAAGCTCTACATCGACGTTGCAACCTGGGGCCCCGACGCCGGCTCAATCAAGTACGGGTACCGGGTCCCCTTCGGCGGAATCCACGTCTTCATTGGCAAGATTGGTGAGCCGGGCCCTGAGCCGGATCTCTGCACCGATCTCATCGAGACGGCTCAGCGTGCACGACTCGCCCAGGCTCTACCTGGCTTGAAGCATGCTTTCGTGGGATGTGTCCATGGAGGACTCTCTGAAGGATCTAGATCTGGTGGTGAGACGGCTGCCGGCTTTGACGGCGAGTCGGCTATGGATGAGTCAAATTCGTTATATCAACTTCAGGATGGCAGGCTCAGGGGTTGTTCCGATGGCGACAGCATTCCGGACCCCTTTGAGCCGCCGAGCCGGGTTGGAATCTTCATGGCCGGCGCACAACCTGTTCAAAACCCCGCCGCTGGGTCAGGAAGCCCTATGCCCTCGCCGGCTCACGTGCTGATGGATCTCACAGACAAGATGACGGTCCTGTTGACCGCTACGGTCGCCCCGGCGGATCAAGTTCAGCATGACGCGGAGGTGGCACAGTTAAAGTTGGATCTAGCAAAAGCCAAGGAGGATCTGGCGGCGGAAGGGATCAGGATGGCTGCAGAGAGGGCGGCTCTCGACGCCCAGACTCAGCTGATTCAGGCACAGTCTTTCCGGCTCACGATGGATCAAAACGCGTCCAATGAGGTCATGAGAAGGAGGCATCAAAAGGCCCAATCTCGACTCCCTCCGGTTTACGATCCTCGAAACCTCTTCAACACGCCTGGTGCAGGGCTAGTAACCCGCCGGAGATCATAGCGCCCGGGGCTGGAACGCCAATTCAACCCCAAGTGATGGGGCCTCCCCGGGTGAACCCTGCCCCGCCTCAGTACGTGCCAATACCCCCGGGTCATTATGCCAACCCGTTGGAAAACATGGTCGCCGCGGCGGCGCGGCTGGCGGCTCTCCCAATTGACGGTGACTCTCCAACGGCGGTTGAAACCCGCCGGGTCAGAGATCTTCTTCAGACGGCTCTGGCGCAGCAAGAGGCGTATTCTTATAGCCGGGACAGGATTCATTCAACCCCTCGTCCAGGCCGGAGCCTGAGTTATAGCAGGCACATGGTTCAGCGACCGGCTCAAGCAATGTCCGACGCCATGACCTGCCTCCTGGCCACGGCCCGGCTCATAATGGAGCTTTCATGCGGTAGACCAAGACAGAGCACGGCAAGAGGCGGAGCAGGTGCCTCAGTTGACGGCTTACCAGCCACCCCCGGCTTATCCGACGGCTTCCATCGACGTGGGTATACCTACAAGGACCGGAGGTGTTCCTTGTCTGGTGCCGGCTCTCCGCAACGAACGTCTGCCCAAGGATTTCAAAGGGCCTAGGAAGGTGCCTAATTACACAGCTGATTTACAACCCGGAGCCTGGATCGAGAGTTATGAGATGGCCATGGAGTTGCTGGAGGTCAGCGAAGCGGCAATGGCCAAGTACTTCACCATGATGTTAGATGGGACTGCCCGCACTTGGTTGAAAGGGCTGCCACCGAATTCTATCGGGTCTTGGGCTGAGCTGAAAGCCCGGTTCATCCAAAACTTCAAAGATACCTGTAGGCAGTCTATGTCAATTGTGGATTTGACTAACTGTAAACAGCAGGAGGGTGAGTCTACAACCCATTGGGTTCGCCGGGTCAAAGAGATAATACATTCATCTGATAAGATGGATGCCGGCTCTGCAGTCTTAATGTTGGAGCAGAATTGTCGTTTCCTGCCCCTGAAGATGAAACTCGGGCGGCTCAAGCGCGATTGCAATGATATGGGTACGCTGATGGCGGCTCTCGTCAAGTACGCCGACTCTGATAGTACCAAGGACCCCGCGTCAGATGATGAAAGGACAGGGAAGGGAAAGAAGAACGGCAATGGCAAGGGTCCTCAGCATAACCCGGCGAACCAAGGAGGTAGCAAGCGTAAGGCTGATGGCAGCATAGAGTTTGTGGCCAATGCCAGCTCACAGGGTAACAACCAGCGACGTAAGGGGAGGCCACCTCCCCGAGCCGGCGGTTCAGGCCCGACGCTTGAGCAGTTGTTGAATGAGCCTTGTCCAAGGCATGGCTCTAGGGAGAAGCCAGCTACTCATCTATGGAAAGATTGCGCAATCATGAAGGCCTTTAAGAATTCCAATGCCTTTAATGGCAACAATGGCTCGGGCGGCGGCTCAGGCGCCGGCGGCTTTCATGGCCCGGGCGGCGGCTCAAATTCCAATCCTCAGAATGTTCAAGGGGGCTTTAATCAGCAGTCCGGCCAGGGTCATCAACAGCAGCAGGGGGATACCAGACCAATCCAAAGCAGCTCAATGGTGGACAGTATCATGTGTTTACCACCAGTCTGTGTAAGCGAGATCAGAAGCTTCATAAGAGGGCTGTGAATGCTGTTGAGCCGGCGGTTCCACGCTATTTAAGATGGTCTGAGCAGCCTATTGTGTGGAGTAGGGAGGATCACCCTCCCCGGGTTGATAATCCGGGTCACCTGGCCCTGGTGGTGGCTCCTCAGGTGGGAGGATATAAGTTCACTAAGGTGCTCATGGATGGAGGCAGCAGCATCAACATCCTCTATTATGAGACCTTCCGTCGTATGGGGTTGATTGATAAGAACCTCAGCCAGTCCAATACTGTTTTCCATGGTGTGGTGCCTGGTAAGTCGGCTTATCCAGTTGGTAAGATCGAGCTGGAAGTGGCCTTTGGAGATGAGTACAACTACAGGGCGGAAAAATTGACCTTTGAGGTGGTCAAGATAAGAAGTCCGTATCATGCCATATTTGGGCGGCCGGCTTACGCCAAGTTCATGGCACGGCCGTGTTACGTATATTTACAGCTCAAGATGCCGGGTCACAATGGGACCATTACGGTTCATGGCAGCCGAAAGATAGCCTTGGAGTGTGAGGAAGGTGACGCGGCTTATGCAGAATCTGTTTGTGCAACAGAGGAGTTGAAGTTTTACAAGGACAATGTTGACCCAACAGATATGACATCTCTGAAAAAGCCGACCACGGAGCATGAGCCGGCAATGAAATTTAAGTCAGCTGATGAGACTAAACTTGTTGATTTCGTTCCAGGTGACTCATCTCAGCAGTTTAGCATCAGTGCCAATCTGGATCCAAAATAGGAAAGCGCGCTCATCGAGTTCATCCGTGAGAATAGGGACATTTTTGCATGGAAACCTTCTGACATGCCAGGTGTACCTAGAGAACTCGCTGAGCACACTCTCAATATTGATCCGAAATTTAAGCCGGTCAGGCAATTCCTTCGGCGGTTTAATGAGGAGAGGCGGAAAGCCATTGGTGAGGAGGTGGCCCGGCTCTTGGCGGCCGGGTTTATTGTCGAAGTCTTTCATCCAGAATGGTTAGCTAACCCGGTGCTCGTGCTCAAGAAGAATGGCACCTGGCGGATGTGTGTGGACTACACGGACTTAAACAAGGCATGTCCGGCTGATCCTTTTGCTCTCCCCCGTATTGATCAAATCATTGATGCTACGGCGGGTTGTGAGCGCTTAAGTTTCTTGGATGCTTATTCTGGATACCATCAGATTAAAATGGCAGTTAAGGACCAGGAGAAGACGGCGTTCATCACTCCCTTTGGAGCCTTCTGTTATGTGTCTATGCCTTTTGGACTCAAGAGTGCACAGGCGACTTATCAGCGTTGTGTGCAGAATTGTCTTCATAACCAGATTGGGCGCAATGTTCATGCCTATGTGGATGATATCGTGGTTAAGTCCAGGGAGAAGGAGACTCTGGTAGATGACCTTAGAGAAACCTTTGATAATCTCCGGGTTTACAAGATGATGCTTAACCCGGCCAAGTGTGTTTTTGGTGTTCCCGCAGGCAAGCTCTTGGGTTTCCTGGTTTCTAACAGAGGCATTGAAGCTAACCCGGAAAAAATCAAGGCAATCACCTCTCTGGCTAAGCCGGCGTGTATAAACGACGTCCAGCGTCTGGCAGGCCGCATCGCTGCTTTGAGCCGGTTTATAAGCCGTTTGGGTGAAAAGGCCATGCCACTGTACCAGTTGATGAAGAAAACTGATGACTTTATCTGGAATGATGCTGCTAATGCTGCTTTTGAGGATTTGAAGAGACAGCTGGCTGAGCCCCCAGTCCTTGCTGCTCCGGTTGACAAGGAGCCCTTATTACTGTATGTAGCTGCTAACACACGAGCCGTCAGTGTGGCTGTGGTGGTGGAGCGCAAGGAAGAGGGTAAGGAGTATCCGGTTCAGCGGCCGGTTTACTACGTCAGTGAAGTGCTCATCGAGTCCAAACAGCGGTATCCACATTGGCAGAAGCTTGTTTATGGTGTGTTCATGGCAAGCCGGAAGCTTAAGCATTATTTCCAGGGTCACCCCATCACTGTGGTTAGTTCTGCTCCCCTTGGAGATATCATCCAAAACAGAGAAGCCACAGGAAGAGTGGCTAAGTGGGCTATAGAGCTTGGGCCTCATGGTCTGAAATACGTACCACGCACTGCTGTTAAATCTCAAGCTTTGGTGGATTTCATCAACGATTGGACAGAGCTACAGGTGCCTGAAGAAAAGCCGGATAATACATATTGGACTATTCACTTCGATGGGTCTAGGCAATTGGAGGGCTCGGGGGCTGGAGTTGTATTGGCTTCCCCTAAAGGTGACAAGTTTCATTATGTGCTACGGTTGATGTTTCCTTGTACTAACAATGCGGCTGAGTACGAGGCCTTGCTCCATGGTCTTCGGATGGCTAAGGAGATGAGCTTGAGCCAGGTAAGGTGCTTTGGCGACTCAGATTTAGTGGCTCAACAAGTATCAGGCAAGTGGGATTCCAAGGACCCTCTCATGGCGGCTTATCGCCGTGAAGTTGATGCCATTGCTGGACACTTTCAGGGTTACCAAGTAGAGCACATCGATCGCAGGAAGAACGAGGCGGCTGATGCATTAAGCCGGCTGGGCTCTCAGCGAAAGCCGGTGCCGCCTAATACTTTCTTGGACATCTTGCATAACCCTTCTGTCAAGTTGCCTACAGAGGAAGACTTGGCTGTCCCTGACCCGGAGGCACAGTTGGTGGCGGCTCTCCACATCACCCCAGACTGGACAGTACCATACTTGGCTTACATGACCCGGGGAGATTTGCCTGAGGATGAAACTTTGGCCAGACAAATAACCCGGCGGTCTAAGTCAATGGTCATTATCAATGGTGAGCTGCATCGCCGCAGTGTTACTGGAACTTTCCAGCGTTGTGTTTCCCCTGAGGAGGGTCAAGAAATCTTACGTGAGATTCACGAAGGGGATTGTGGCCATCATGCCGGCTCAAAATCCCTTGTGGCCAAGGCTTTTCGTCATGGTTTTTATTGGCTGACGGCTCATGCTGATGCGGAGGACTTGGTCAGTAAATGTGACGGTTGTCAGAGGTTCTCGCGACGGGCTCATGTGCCGGCTCAGGAGCTGAGGATGATTCCAATTACTTGGCCATTTGCGGTCTGGGGGCTTGATATGGTTGGGCCTTTTAAAAGGTCCAAGGATAAGAAGACCCACCTCTTGGTGGCAGTTGACAAGTTCACAAAGTGGGTTGAGGCAGAGCCAGTTAGCAAGTGTGACGCAGCCACGGCGGTTCAGTTCATGAAAAGGGTGATATTTCGCTTTGGCTTTCCACACAGCATTATAACTGACAATGGTACCAATCTGTCTAAAGGCGCCATGGAGGAGTTTTGTCAACGAGAGCATATTCGACTTGATGTTTCATCAGTGGCTCACCCTCAATCCAATGGTCAAGCTGAGAGAGCTAATCAGGAGATCTTGAAGGGCATCAAGCCCCGGCTTTTGGTCCCTTTGCAACGGACGCCGGGTTGTTGGGTGGAGGAGTTACCCTCCGTGTTATGGAGCATCAATACTACTCCTAACAGGTCTACGGGTTACACGCCTTTCTTCATGGTTTATGGAGCGGAAGCAGTCCTCCCTAGCGACATCCGTCATGACTCACCTCGAGTGGCGGCTTATGTTGAGGCGGATAATGAGCGGGCGCGCCAAGATGCTCTTGACTTGTTGGACGAACAGCGTGATGTGGCAGCAGCTCGCTCGGCGATTTACCAACAAGACCTGCGCCGTTATCACAGCCGCCGGGTTAAGTCCCGGGTCTTCCAGGAAGGTGATCTGGTGCTCCGGCTCATCCAAGATCAAACAGATGCACACAAGTTATCCCCGCCTTGGGAAGGGCCCTTTGTGGTCAGCAAGAACTTGCACAACGGGTCATACTACCTTATCGACGTTCGGGAGCACAAAGATTCACGCAAGTCGGAGGAAGAGACCCGTCGGCCGTGGAACATAGCTCAGCTTCGGCCTTATTACACTTGAGCCACCGGCTCTCATAATGTACATATTTCTATAGCCATGTATATATTATGATAAATAATAAAGCAGGACCTCTGTCCTTTTCTCCTCCAAAGGTAAACGTGTTATTTCCATTACAACATCACATGGTCACTTGGAGGTGGATCCGGCTTATGATCGTATTCGAATCTAGCCGTAAACAATATAATCACCTGGGGGCTTCCTGTTCAAACATAGGTCGTATTCGAACCAAAGAGAACATAGCTGTCGATACCCACTTGATTGGCAAATTGCCGAGCTCATTGGGGAGTTTTCTTTGATCATATTTGAATCATAGCTCAACCCCCTTTGGGAACCGACGTGGATCGTATTCGAATCAGCGTCGTTAAACAACTCTTAAGGTCATTTGGGGGCTTCCTTTTCAAACATGGGTCGTATTCGAACCAAAGAGAACATAGCTGTCGGTACCCTCTTGATCGGCATCGCCAAAGCCACTGGGGGCTATATGATCGCATTCGAATCTTAGCTTAACCCCTTTGGGACGGGTCTCTGGTCGTATTCGAACCGGAAGCCTGTAAGTTTTGATCTTCTGATTTGCAACAAATTCTTCTGGTCATATCAACAGTGTGCAAGGGCGGTTTTTACTTCGCCAACTTAATCTTGATTCACAACGTTGATAACACATAGTAAGTATTATTGATGCTGGTGAGCCGGAGTTGAGATCTTCACCTCATTATTCGGGTTACATAAACCGGAAATATACCTGAAGGCTTGTAAGTATGCTATCATGGTTACATCAAGGATATAATTGAGGGCTAGTCTTTGGTGACTTTGATTCAAATTCCGGGTTATATATATAAGGTCTATGCTTCTCAGTGCAGTAAGCCGCCCAGAGACTTGTGACTTGTTTTCTATGCAGGATGGTTAAAGACAGCTATTCGAGCTTAAGGAAAATAAATGATCAATTATGACCCGGAGGAATAGGAAGAAGCAGCTTAAAAGGAGTTAAGCATTTAATACGTGCACGATGGCACGACAAAATTAAGTGTTTGTCCTACTCTATTACAAGACTCCCCGAGTCCAAAAGGTGAGGCATTGTTCTAAGGTGTAACCGTGAGTCGCCTAAAAGTCAAGGTGCTTGTTGAGTTGAAGCTTCCGGCTCATCCCTCTCCGCTCCTCTGGCTGATTCCATGACCTGGAAGGTTGATGATTTCTAGTCAATGCCGCTCAAAGCTTCAAATCGAGCCTCGTCATCAATTAACCCCGCCGGGTCAACTTCTGGGGCGAAGGTATGCTTACGAGTCGGAGGGATCAAGCTGATGGCTTCATAACGTGGAGTGGGGATCCTCTGATTTTCCGCGTCGTAGCCCGGTTGATACTTGGTAAGGTCGGTGTCATTCCCAATCTGGGTGGCCACCGGGCGTACGCTCTTCACACAAGCGGCGAAATCTTTCTGATCAAAGGGGGTCCCGTCTTCCTTCAGGCTGGGGTATCCAAGCGCGATCTGCGCCGGGTCTAGCTCCGGGAGGAAAGCCTTGGCCCGGCTCAGAGCAGCTATGGCTCCGGCTCTTGCAGAGGCCCGTCGTAGCTCTTGGAAGCGCTGAGGAAGAACGACAAGCCGCCGAAGTACGTCCACCAGGTGAGTCGGAACCTCATTGGACAGGGCCACAACGGCCAAAGCACGCTGTGACCCGGTGTAGAGTTGCTCCACCAAGGTGTACACGGCCTTCAGCTTGGTCAGCACATTCTGATTGAGGTTGGCGCTTCTGGGACCTGTTTAACAAAGTAAGGTAAGCGCTAGCAATGATAGGACTTATGAGACATAAAGAATGTAAACTTGTTGAAAGCCTTGCAGAATGACTTACCGAAGATTGCGGCGACCATCTGTGACACATGGCGTTTTAAGCCGGAAGAGTTCGGCGGTTCTCTCCGTCAGAGCAGCCTCCGCCTGTTCGGCCCGGCTGACCAAAGCAGCTTTCTCCTCGGCCCAAGTCTTCCTTTCGGTTTCAAACTTCTTCTTCAGCTTCTCTTGTGCAGCAACACTGAACTCAAATTTAGCGTTGGCCTTCCGGGTCTCAGTTTCTTGAGTCTTCAGGCGGTTCTTCAGCTCAGAGATTTCAGCTTCAAATTTCTTGCAGGCAACCTGTACAAATTCTGGGTTATAGTATGAGTGATTATTATGCAACATTAAAGTCCCAAGCACTTTCCAAGCAAAGCCACTTGACACTTGGGGGCTAATGCATGTTGAAAGATTCTATTTACAAATTGCTGGTTCATGAAAGTAAGCCGGAAGTTAAGTCTACAACAAATTCTATCATCAGTGGTAGACTTGGGGGCTAGCATGGTGAGGATGACTATGGAGTAAGCAAGAGAGTGGTACCTCAGATTTTTGCTGTATCTGCTTTACCATGTCAATCTCTAAGTCCCGGCTGTTGTGCACTTGACCAATGTAACCAGAAACAATGTCTCCAATGCTCAAGTTAGCATAGTCAGTGATCTCCAGTCTGGCCCTGCGGCGCTCTAGCAGTTCTTCTTTGGCAGAGCATCTGGCCAGCACAGTGGGTCTCCCCGGCTCAACAAACTCTGTCCGGGTGATTACGACGTCCGGGTCTTCGGCCGGCTGAGCTGGGCTGGGGATCTCTGGGTTAGCAGAAGTCTCTATGACTGGCTCGTCGGTTGGAGTGGTGGCTTCAGGAGCAGAGGCAGATGGCGGCTCTTGAGCTGAAGCCTCCGGTTCAGTCAGGACCGGCTCTTCGACCGGTTATTTTCTTGGCCCTTTTGCTGAGCTTGGCTTGGGCACTGAAAGGACAAAAGGTTAGTACAAAAGCATGAGTAAAGATAAGCACAACATAAGATGATCATCATTACCCGGGTGCGGTCTTGAAAGCCGGCAGGTTAGATTGCATAGAATCACCAGAGGAAGGTGAAGTTTCCTGATAATTTGAATCAGACGAATTGAGCGGTTGACGAGTGACGCCCGCTAAAGGATGAAAAGGGTATAAGTTGGAGATAACCTCGGTCCGGCGCTTTCCTTGATGCTTCAGGTAAGCCGGAGGAGAGGTCTGCATCCTTGTTGGCCCGGGTTTGCCGCCGGCTCTCATGAATCTGTTGCTTCAAAAGAAATTGAGGATCTTGATAAGCTAAAGGATGCGAAAATCTTACTTTCCGGGTTACTCTTCGGACTTTCAGCCTTGGCAAGGGGTCCGAGTCGGAGGAAAGTATAGTTACCTCTTCAGTCACCGGGTTACTCGCTCCGGTGTCATCCTGCTGATAATCAGTGTCGATAAGATGGTTAAAAAACGAAGGAAACAAAAGAAGAGCCTAAAGAATCAAGGGTTACCTCTGACTCGGAGCTATCATCTAGCTGAAGCAGTCTGAGGCGGTAGGCTTGCTTCCCTTCTTGCGGGGAGCGGCTCTCCTGGCGGCTTTCTTAGCCTTCCTGGCTTTTTTAGCCGCCTCATGGTCATACTTGACCTTCCAGAACTTGTCATTAGCCTGAAAATACAACAAAGATTTCTTAAGGTTCAGATGAAAACTATTAAAGGGAAAGCAAGGTGCTCAGGTCAGTGGCTTACCGCGGAGCCGGGTTAGCTTGGCAGAAGGGGTTTAAGCCGGTCCTCCCACAGTCGGCTAAGCTCTCATTCAGGAGAGACTTGGTCATGTCGTCCACGACGTCCTCAGGAAGATCGTTGGGGCTGTGCCGCAGAGGGTCATCCTTCCGGCCCGTGTAATCACACATTAAGCCGGGGCGGCGGCTCAAGGGGATCACCCGCCAAGAGATCCAGACCCGGACCAGATCAATGCCGTTGAGGCCATTTCCCAGGAGAGCTTAATCTTATTGATGGTGGGGATCAGAGGTTGACGCTCAGCTTGAGAGTTGTTGGCAGGTGATTTGGCTCCAGACGCAGAGCACGAAAGCCGGGCAGAGGGCTCTCATCAGCCGGAGAGTATCCTGGCACTAGAACCATGTCTGGTTCCAGTCTTTTGGGTGGCTTGGCGGCTCAGCATAAGGAAAGAGGCAATCTCTCTGTCGTTGAATGGAGATTCCGCCAAGTTCCAAGCTAGGCCCGTTGGCGCACTCGTTCTGGCGGTTCAGATAAAACAGCTCCCTAAACAGCAGTAGGCTGGGCTCTTCTCCAAGATATACTTCGCAGAATACTTGAAAGTTGCAAATATTTGACACGGAATTGGGTCCTATGTCTTGCGGCCGCAGGTCAAAGAAGTTCAGAACATCTCTAAAATTTTTGAGCCTGGAGGTGCGAAGCCTCGGCTCATGTGACCAGCAAATATCACCACCTCGCCATCTCTAGGTTGAGGTCTTTCCTCCGACGGGTCAGGGGCACGATAAGACATGACCTCCTTCTTGGGCAGGTAACCCGTCTTCACGAAATCCGCTAAGGTTTCATCGGTAACATTGGATCTCATCAAGTTGCACGTGATGGGTGCCTTGGGAGCTTTGAGTGGCATTGTGAAAGATGAAGCCTATGACAAAAGGGAAATGTCCGGTTCAATTATAAGCCGAACGTTATTTACAGTTCAACACTTAAAATGGCGGATTATGAAGGGGCCTAATGACATATGGCTAATTGCGTCGGGTTATCTAAGCCGCTGTGGGCATCGTGAGTAATTCAAGTTGTCTACAGCTTTATCATAAATGAGCCAGAAATTTTATAGCGTACGGCCTCTTTTAAGCCGGAGATATGAGCCGCCATAGCTAAACAGATGCAATTTTTGACAAAGTGTGGCGCAAACAAGTTTCACAGATCACAGTAATTATTCTGGATCAAACGATCGACCGGAAAGGGAAAATTTCTAGACCTAGAACTGACACAGATGAAGTTCATAGGTTCGAACAGAGCCTCTGTGTAATGAAAAGGGATCTATGTACATTTGGAACGGGTGCGAAACAGCTACCGCAGCAGTTCTATACTGTCTAAAGATCAAGAAAGGGTGGTAATAGTGGAATCTATCAAGTGTTCGTGACGAACGGCGACGAACACCGACGAACTCGAAGATCACTAAATGCGGATCGGAGGAACAGGGAGGAGAAAGCTTACATATGCGGAGTTACTACGGAGGTTCGTCGCGTTTTTCTGGTCACGTCAGGTTGATGCAGCGGCCTGAGTTGGTGAAGACGAGGAGATCCGCGGCGGCGGCGGTGGAGCTCGAGCGGCAGTATAGTAGCGAGAGGAGGAAGACGATGGAGGCGACGGGTGAATAAAGGCTCATGGGCCGGGCTTATTTATAAGGTGCGGCTAGTAAGTGGGCGCGAGAAACGAGGAGGCCACGACGTGATTATCGTGCCGCGATAACGCCTCGATTTTCGGGATAGCCATTAAAGATAAGATCCGTTGGGATATGGTGGAATAAAAAAATGAACTTAATGGAAGATGACGTCATGGCGGGTTACCAGGAATCCAGAAGATGACGTCACGGCGGGTTATAACTTTCGCACGAATATAAGCCGGAAGATTTTTTTCTCTCAAAGGAATTGAAGATTGACATGAACCGGTTCAAATCAATCTGGGGCCTAATGTTGAGGATATAACCATTAGAGTCACCCGCCCAGGAGGGGCCGAGTTACGTCATAATGGTCATTACGCGAAGCCCAGTACCAAGCTTGAAGACGGCGGGTCAATAATGGGCTTAAGACCCGGAGATGGCTTAAGGCCCGTAGAGATAAACCACCGTTATGGCAAGACTTGTAGTGTAAGGCAAGAATAGTTAAGAGTCCGAGCCGGACACTGTTATGAGCTGGCCGGGACTCTGAGAACCGCTGGGCGTCAACCTCTCTATATAAAGGGACGACCCGGCGGCGGTTTAGGGACAAGAAAGATCAAATCGATAACCAGGCAGGGCGGTTTAGCTCCTGGTCGCCGAAACCCTAAGCAATACAACCTCAACTGGACGTAGGATTTTACCTTCACCGTAAGGGGCCGAACCATTATAACTCTCGTGTTCCTTGTCCCGTTTAACCCCTTTAAGCTTCCTAGTTGCAATGGCTCCACGACTAAGTCCTTGCACTAGGACATCTGACGTGACAATTCCACGACAAAGTCTCTCCTACTTTGGAAGATCAAATTCGTGAGGCACAACTTCTTGATGCCATGGTGAAGAAGGTGAAACGTGGTATCGACAAGGGTCTTTCCAAATACAAGTGCTATCGCGTTGATGACAGAGACACTTTATTCTTCGAGGACCGGATTGTGGTTCCTAAAGGTGATCTAAGGAAAGTCATTATGAACGAGGCGCACAATTCTCTTCTTTCCATTCATCCTGGAAGCACGAAGATGTACCATGACCTCGTATTGGTGGGCTCGAATGAAGCAAGAAATCGCTCAATTCGTGAATGAATGTGATGTCTGTCGAAGGGTGAAAGCAGAACACCAACGACCAGCTGGTCTCCTCCAACCTGTTGCTATCCCAGAATGGAAGTTTGATCATATCGAAATGGACTTCGTGACTGGTTTTCCAAAGTCCAAGCGCGGAAATGATGCCATCTTCGTTGTCATTGACAAGCTTTCAAAAGTGGCTCATTTCCTTCCAATCAAAGAATCCATCACAGCAGCTCAGTTGGCAGAGCTATACACCTCCAGAATTGTCTCCTTCCACGGCATTCCACAATTGATATCTTCAGATCGTGGAAGCATGTTCACTTCTAAGTTCTGGGATTCCTTCCAGAAGGCCATGGGCACCAACATTCGCTCCAGCACAGCTTTCCATCCTCAAACTAGTGGCCAAGTCGAGCGAGTCAATCAAATTCTTGAAGATATGCTCAGGGCTTGTGTCATTTCCTTTGGCATGAAATGGGAGGATTGTCTTCCATATGCCGAATTCTCCTACAACAACAGCTTCCAAGCGAGTTCGGGCAAGGCCCCATTCGAGATCCTCTATGGCAGAAAGTGCCGTACTCCTCTCAATTGGTCAGAGACTGGTGAACGCCAACTTCTTGGCAATGACTTAATCAGAGAAGCTGAAGAAATGTGTAAAGTCATCCATGAAAATCTCAAAGCCGCGCAATCGCGCCAGAAGAGTTACTATGATAGTAAGCACCGTGATTTGGCTTTCCAGATCGGAGACCATGTCTACCTCCGCATCTCTCCAATGAAAGGCACTCGTCGCTTCGGTATCAAAGGGAAGCTTGCCCCTAGATACGTGGGTCCTTTCAAGATCATTGGCAAAAGAGGCGACCTCGCCTATCAACTTGAGCTTCCCTCCAACTTCGCGAACGTGCACGATGTGTTCCACGTGTCACAGCTTCGCAAGTGCTTCAAGACTCCTGAGTGCACCATCAACTTTGAAGCGATTGACCTCCAAGAAGATCTGTCTTATCATGAGCACCCCGTTGCTATTCTTGAAGAAACTGAGCACAAGACTCGCAACAAGTCTATCAAATTCCTGAAAGTGAAATGGTCGCACCATTCCGACCGAGAAGCCACCTGGGAACGCGAGGACCACCTTCGTTCTGAATATCCGGAGTTCTTTCAGTCCTAGATCTCGGGACGAGATCCTCTCGTAGTGGTGGAGTGTTGTAACACCCCGGATGTAACTTTCCATATTTGTAACTCCAACTCTTGCCATTTTCGGCTATGTGCTATGATATTCCATTCGTGGTCGGGTTTTGTTTTTCGTTTTGCATTTTGTTCATGTCATGCATCCCATATCATGTCATCATGTGCATCTCATTTGCATACGTGTTCGTCTCATGCATCCGAGCATTTTCTCCGTTGTCCGTTTTGCAATCCGGCACTCCCACCTCCTCCGGCGCACCCCTCTTGTTTCTTTTCGTGAGCGGGTGTTGAACGTTCTCGGAATGGACCGAGGCTTGCCAAGTGGCCTTGGTATACCACCGGTAGACCACCTGTCAAGTTTCGTGCCATTTGGAGGTCGTTTGGTACTCCAACGGTTAACCGGGTAACCGCAAAGTCCTTTTGTGTGTTGCTGCAAACCCCCCTCTAAACAGCCCAAAAACCCCTCTAAGTCTCTTCCATGCTCTAGGTCATTCAATCACGATCGTGTGGGCGAAAACCGCACTCCATTTGGAGTCTCCTAGCTCCCTCTACCTATAAATACACCTCTCCCTCCGAAATCTCGGGCAAAAACCACCCTAACCCTAGCAAAAATCGCCCCCGCGCCGCCGGACACGTCCGCCGCCGGCCGGCCGCATCCCCGCTGCCGCGCCCGGCCTCTCACAGCGCGCCACATGGCGGGCCATACGCCGGCCGCCGCCGAGCCCGCGAGGCCCACCGCAGGCCCCCGCGGCCCGGTCTCCCCGAGCCCGTGCGCCTCCCCCACACCCGCGCCGTCCTCGCCCGCAGATCCCCGCCGCCGTTCCCGGTCGCCGCCGCAGTTCGCCGGCCGGCGCCTCGCCGCCCCGACGTCGGCTCGCCGCCGCCTATCACAGCGCCTCCCGCCACCGCCTCCGCGCGCCTCGCCGTCTTCCTCCTCCCCGCCGGCTCCTCTCCCTCCTCTCCGGTCGCCGCCCCTCTTCTACTCCGGCGAGGGACTCCGGCAGCCCGAGCTCTGGCTGCAGCGCCCCGTGTCCGGCGAGCTCGACGCCCGATCCAGATCTGGTTGACTTTCTCCCCTCTCTCAAATATTCTAAGTCCCCGAAATATTTGCATAACATGCTCATGTTCATTGCACCATAACTCTCTGCATATAGCTTTGTTTCGTGCGTGTAATATATCAAAATGTTCACCTCCAGATTCTCTTCATTTTGTTCCATTGTGTCATGTTAATTTGAGTCCATCTTGATGCCCAAATCTTTGGTGCAAGAGTGCTAGTTGCTGTTAACTGCTGTTACTTATCAGAACTTGAGGATTTGTTATTTCTGTTGCATTTGATGTGTGCATCTTATGGGCATGAGCTTTACAGGTGTTTTGATGTATGCCATGCCATATTTACAGAGGTATCCACATTGGCAGAAGCTTGTTTACGGTGTATTCATGGCAAGCCGGAAGCTTAAGCATTATTTCCAGGGTCACCCCATCACTGTGGTTAGTTCTGCTCCCCTTGGAGATATCATCCAAAACAGAGAAGCCACAGGAAAAGTGGCTAAGTGGGCTATAGAGCTTGGGCCTCATGGCCTGAAATACATACCACGCACTGCTGTTAAATCTCAAGCTTTGGTGGATTTCATCAACGATTGGACAGAGCTACAGGTGCCTGAAGAAAAGTGGATAATACATATTGGACTATTCACTTCGATGGGTCTAGGCAATTGGAGGGCTCGGGGGCTGGAGTTGTATTGGCTTCCCCTAAAGGTGACAAGTTTCATTATGTGCTACGGTTGATGTTTCCTTGTACTAACAATGCGGCTGAGTACGAGGCCTTGCTCCATGGTCTTCGGATGGCTAAGGAGATGAGTTTGAGCCGGGTAAGGTGCTTTGGCGACTCAGATTTAGTGGCTCAACAAGTGTCGGGCAAGTGGGACTCCAAGGACCCTCTCATGGCGGCTTATCGCCGCGAAGTTGATGCCATTGTTGGGCACTTTCAGGGTTACCAAGTAGAGCACATCGATCGCAGGAAGAACGAGGCGGCTGATGCTTTAAGCCGGCTGGGTTCTCAGCGAAAGCCGGTGCCGCCTAATACTTTCTTGGACATTTTGCATAACCCTTCTGTCAAGTTGCCTACAGAGGAAGACTTGGCTGTTCCTGACCCGGAGGCACAGTTGGTGGCGGTTCTCCACATCACCCCAGACTGGACAGTACCATACTTGGCTTACATGACCCGGGGAGATTTGCCTGAGGATGAAACTTTGGCCAAACAAATAACCCGGCGGTCTAAGTCAATGGTCATTATCAATGGTGAGCTACATCGCCGCAGTGTTACTGGAACGTTCCAGCGTTGTGTTTCCCCTGAGGAGGGTCAAGAAATCTTACGTGAGATTCACAAAGGGGATTGTGGCCATCATGCCGGCTCAAAATCCCTTGTTGCCAAGGCTTTTCGTCATGGTTTTTATTGGCTGACGGCTCATGCTGATGCGGAGGACTTGGTCAGTAAATGTGACGGTTGTCAGAGGTTCTCGCGACGGGCTCACGTACCGGCTCAGGAGCTGAGGATGATTCCAATTACTTGGCCATTTGCGGTCTGGGGGCTTGATATGGTTGGGCCTTTTAAAAGATCCAAGGATAAGAAGACCCACCTCTTGGTGGCAGTTGACAAGTTCACAAAGTGGGTTGAGGCAGAGCCCGTTAGCAAGTGTGACGCAGCCACGGCGGTTCAGTTCATGAAAAGGGTGATATTTCGCTTTGGCTTTCCACACAGCATTATAACTGACAACGGGACCAATCTGTCTAAAGGCGCCATGGAGGAGTTTTGTCAACGAGAGCATATTCGACTTGATGTTTCATCAGTGGCTCACCCTCAATCCAATGGTCAAGCTGAGAGAGCTAATCAGGAGATTTTGAAGGGTATCAAGCCCCGGCTTTTGGTCCCTTTGCAACGGACGCCGGGTTGTTGGGTGGAGGAGTTACCCTCCGTGTTATGGAGCATCAATACTACTCCTAACAAGTCTACGGGTTACACGCCGTTCTTCATGGTTTATGGAGCGGAAGCAGTCCTCCCTAGCGACATCCGTCACGACTCACCTCGAGTGGCGGCTTATGTGGAGGCGGATAATGAGCGGGCGCGCCAAGATGCTCTTGACTTGTTGGACGAACAACGTGATGTGGCGGCAGCTCGTTCGGCGATTTACCAACAAGACCTGCACCGTTATCACAGCCGCCGGGTTAAGTCCCGGGTCTTCCAGGAAGGTGATCTGGTGCTCCGGCTCATCCAAGATCAGACAGATGCACACAAGTTATCCCCGCCTTGGGAAGGGCCCTTTGTGGTCAGCAAGAACTTGCACAACGGGTCCTACTACCTTATCGACGTTCGGGAGCACAAAGATTCACGCAAGTCGGAGGAAGAGACCCGTCGGCCGTGGAACATAGCTCAGCTTCGGCCTTATTACACTTGAGCCACCGGCTCTCATAATGCACATATTTCTATAGCCATGTATATATTATGATAAATAATAAAGCAGGACCTCTGTCCTTTTCTCCTCCAAAGGTAAACGTGTTATTTCCATTACAACATCACATGGTCACTTGGAGGTGGATCCGGCTTATGATCGTATTCGAATCTAGCCGTAAACAATATAATCACCTGGGGGCTTCCTGTTCAAACATAGGTCGTATTCGAACCAAAGAGAACATAGCTGTCGATACCCACTTGATTGGCAAATTGCCGAGCTCATTGGGGAGTTTTCTTTGATCATATTTGAATCATAGCTCAACCCCCTTTGGGAACCGACGTGGATCGTATTCGAATCAGCATCGTTAAACAACTCTTAAGGTCATTTGGGGGCTTCCTGTTCAAACATGGGTCGTATTCGAACCAAAGAGAACATAGCTGTCGGTACCCTCTTGATCGGCAATGCCAAACCCACTGGGGGCTATATGATCGCATTCGAATCTTAGCTTAACCCCTTTGGGACGGGTCTCTGGTCGTATTCGAACCGGAAGCCTGTAAGTTTTGATCTTCTGATTTGCAACAAATTCTTCTGGTCATATCAACAGTGTGCAAGGGCGGTTTTTACTTCGCCGACTTAATCTTGATTCACAATGTTGATAACACATAGTAAGTATTATTGATGCTGGTGAGCCGGAGTTGAGATCTTCACCTCATTATTCGGGTTACATAAACCAGAAATATACCTGAAGGCTTGTAAGTATGCTATCATGGTTACATCAAGGATATAATTGAGGGCCAGTCTTTGGTGACTTTGATTCAAATTCTGGGTTATATATATAAGGTCTATGCTTCTCAGTGCGGTAAGACGCCCAGAGACTTGTGACTTGTTTTCTATGCAGGATGGTTAAAGACAGCTATTCGAGCTTAAGGAAAATAAATGATCAATTATGACCCGGAGGAATAGGAAGAAGCAGCTTAAAAGGAGTTAAGCATTTAATACGTGCACGATGGCACGACAAAATTAAGTGTTTGTCCTACTCTATTACAAGACTCCCCGAGTCCAAAAGGTGAGGCATTGTTCTAAGGTGTAACCGTGAGTCGCCTAAAAGTCAAGGTGCTTGTTGAGTTGAAGCTTCCGGCTCATCCCTCTCCGCTCCTCCGGCTGATTCCATGACCTGGAAGGTTGATGATTTCTAGTCAATGCCGCTCAAAGCTTCAAATCGAGCCTCGTCATCAATTAACCCCGCCGGGTCAACTTCTGGGGCGAAGGTATGCTTACGAGTCGGAGGGATCAAGCTGATGGCTTCATAACGTGGAGTGGGGATCCTCTAATTTTCCGCGTCGTAGCCCGGCTGATACTTGGTTAGGTCGGTGTCATTCCCAATCTGGGTGGCCACCGGGCGTACGCTCTTCACACAAGCGGCAAAATCTTTCTGATCGAAGGGGGTCCCGTCTTCCTTCAGGCTGGGGTATCCAAGCGCGATCTGCGCCGGCTCAGCTCCGGGAGGAAAGCCTTGGCCCGGCTCAGAGCAGCTATGGCTCCGGCTCTTGCAGAGGCCCGTCGTAGCTCCTGGTAGCGCTGAGGAAGAACGGCAAGCCGCCGAAGTACGTCCGCCAGGTGAGTCGGAACCTCATTGGACAGGGCCACAACGTACAAAGCACGCTGTGACCCGGTGTAGAGTTGCTCCACCAAGGTGTACACGGCTTTCAACTTGGTCAGGGCATTCTGATTGAGGTTGGAGCTTCTGGGACCTGTTTAACAAAGTCAGGGGAGCTTAATGATAATGGTGGGACTTATAAGACATAAAGAATGTAAGCTGGTTAAAGGGCTTGGAGAAAGACTTACCGAAGATTGCGGCGACCATCTGTGACACATGGCACTTTAAGCCGGAGAGTTCGGCGGTTCTCTCCGTCAGAGCAGCCTCCACCTGTTCGGCCCGGCTGACCAAAGCAGCTTTCTCCTCGGCCCAAGTCTTCCTTTCGGTTTCAAACTTCTTCTCCAGCTTCTCTTGGGCAGCAACACTGAACTCAAATTTGGCGTTGGCCTTCCGGGTCTCAGTTTCCTGAGTCTTCAGGCGGTTCTTCAGCTCAGAGATTTCAGCTTCAAATTTCTTGCCGGCAGCCTGTACAAATTCTGGGTTATAGTATGAGTGATTATTATGCAACATTAAGGTCCCAAGCACTTTCCAAGCAAAGACACTTGGCACTTGGGGGCTAATGCATGTTGAAAGATTCTATTTACAAATTGCCGGTTCATGAAAGTAATCCGGAAGTTAAGTCTACAACATATTCTATCATCAGTGGTAGACTTGGGGGCTAGCATGGTAAGGATGACTATGGAGTAAGCAAGAGAGTGGTACCTCAGATTTTTGCTGTATCTGCTTTACCATGTCAATCTCTAAGTCCCGGTTGTTGTGCACTTTACCAATGTAACTAGAAACAATGTCTCCAATGCTCAAGTTAGCATAGTCAGTGATCACCAGTCTGGCCCTGCGGCGCTCTAGCAGTTCTTCTTTGGCAGAGCATCTGGCCAGCACAGTGGGTCTCCCCAGCTCGACAAACTCTGTCCGGGTGATTACGACGTCTGGGTCATCAGCCGGCTGAGCTGGGCTGGGGATCTCCGGGTTAGCAGAAGTCTCTATGACTGGCTCGTCGGTTGGAGTGGTGGCTTCAGGAGCAGATGCAGATGGCGGCTCTTGAGCTGAAGCCTTTGGTTCAGTCAGGACCGGCTCTTCAACCGGCTTATTTTTCTTGGCCCTTTTGCTGAGCTTGGCTTGGGCACTGAAAGTCAAAAGATTAGTTCAAAAAACATAAATAAGATAAGCGAAAATGAGATGATCATCATTACCCGGGTGCGGTCTTGAAAGCCGGCAGGTTAGATTGCATAGAATCACCAGAGGAAGGTGAAGTTTCCTGATAATTTGAATCAGACGAATTGAGCGGTTGACGAGTGACACCCGCTAAAGGATGAAAAGGGTATAAGTTGGAGATAACCTCAGTCCGGTGCTTTCTTGATGCCTCGGGTAAGCCGGAGGAGAGGTCTGCATCCTTACTGGCCCGGGTTTGCCTCCGGCTCTCATGAATCTGTTGCTTCAAAAGAAATTGAGGATCTTGATAAGCTAAAGGATGCAAAAATCTTACTTTCCGGGTTACTCTTCGGATTTTCAGCCTTGGCAAGGGGTCCGAGTCGGAGGAAAGTATAGTTACCTCTTCAGTCACCGGGTTACTCGCTCTGGTGTCATCCTGCTGATAATCAGTGTCGATAAGGTGGTTAAAAACAGAAGAAAAGCGGAAACAAAAGAAAAGCCTAAAGAATCAAGGGTTACCTCTGACTCGGAGCTATCATCCAACTGAAGCAGTTCTGAGGCGGTAGGCTTGCTTCCCTTTTTGCGGGGAGCGGCTCTCCTGGCGACTTTTTTAGCCTTTCTGGCTTTTTTAGCCGCCTCATGGTCATACTTGACCTTCCAGAACTTGTCATTAGCCTGAAAAATATAACAAAGATTTCTTAAGGTTCGGATGAAAACTATCCAAAGGGAAGGTAAGGTGCTCAGGTCAGTGGTTTACCGCTAGAGCCGGGTTAGCTTTGCAGAAGGGGTTTAAGCCTGTCCTCCCACAGTCGGCTAAGCTCTCATTCAGGAGAGACTTGGTCATGTCATCCATGACGTCCTCAGGAAGATCGTTGGGGCTGTGCCGCAGAGGGTCATCCTTCCGGCCCGTGTAATCACACATTAAGCCGAGGCGGCGGCTCAAGGGGATCACCCGCCAAGAGATCCAGACCCGGACCAGATCAATGCCGTTGAGGCCATTTCCCAGGAGAGCTTTAATCTTATTGATGGTGGGGATCAGAGGTTGACGCTCAGCTTGAGGGGGTGATTTGGCTCCAGACGCAGAGCACGAAAGCCTGGCAGGGGGTGATTTGGCTCCAGACGCAGAGCACGAAAGCCGGGCAGAGGGCTCTCATCAGCCGGAGAGGTATCCTGGCACTAGAACCATGTCTGGTTCCAGTCTTTTGGGTGGCTTGGCGGCTCAGCATAAGGAAAGAGGCAATCTCTCCGTCGTTGAATGGAGATTCCGCCAAGTTCCAAGCTAGGCCCGTTGGCGCACTCGTTCTGGCGGTTCAGATAAAACAGATCCCTAAACAGCAGTAGGGTGGGCTCTTCTCCAAGATATACTTCGCAGAATACTTGAAAGTTGCAAATATTTGACACGGAATTGGGTCCTATGTCTTGCGGCCGCAGGTCAAAGAAGTTCAGAACATCTCTAAAATTTTTTGAGCCGGGAGGTGCGAAGCCCCGGCTCATGTGACCAGCAAATATCACCACCTCGCCATCTCTAGGTTGAGGTCTTTCCTCCGACGGGTCAGGGGCACGATAAGACATGACCTCCTTCTTGGGCAGGTAACCCGTCTTCACGAAATCCGCTAAGGTTTCATCGGTAACATTGGATCTCATCAAGTTGCACGTGATGGGTGCCTTGGGAGCTTTGAGTGGCATTGTGAAAGATGAAGCCTATGACAAAAGGGAAATGTCCGGTTCAATTATAAGCCGAACGTTATTTACAGTTCAACACTTAAAATGGCGGATTATGAAGGGGCCTAATGACATATGGCTAATTGCGTCGGGTTATCTAAGCCGCTGTGGGCATCGTGAGTAATTCAAGTTGTCTACAGCTTTATCATAAATGAGCCGGAAATTTTATAGCGTACGGCCTCTTTTAAGCCGGAGATATGAGCCGCCATAGCTAAACATATGAAATTTTTGACTAAGTGTGGCGCAAACAAGTTTCACAGATCACAGTAATTATTCTGGATCAAACGATCGACCGGAAAGGGAAAATTTCTAGACCTAGAACTGACACAGATGAAGTTCATAGGTTCGAACGGAGCCTCTGTGTAATGAAAAGGGATCTATGTACATTTGGAACGGGTGCGAAACAGCTACTGCAGCAGTTCTATACTGTCTAAAGATCAAGAAAGGGTGGTAATAGTGGAATCTATCAAGTGTTCATGATGAACGGTGACGAACATCGACGAACTCGAAGATCACTAAATGCGGATCCGAGGAACAGGGAGGAGAAAGCTTACAGATGCGGAGTTACTACGGAGGTTCGTCGCGTTTTTCTGGTCATGTCAGGTTGATGCAGCGGCCTGAGTTGGTGAAGACGAGGAGATCCACGGCGGCGGCGGTGGAGCTCGAGCGGCAGTATAGTAGCGAGAGGAGGAAGACGATGGAGGCGACGCGTGAATAAAGGCTCATGGGCCGGGCTTATTTATAAGGTGCGGCTAGTAAGTGGGCGCGAGAAACGAGGAGGCCACGACATGATTATCGTGCCGCGATAACGCCTCGATTTTCGGGATAGCCATTAAAGATAAGATCCGTTGGGATATGGTGGAATAAAAAAATGAACTTAATGGAAGATGACGTCATGGCGGGTTACCAGGAATCCAGAAGATGACGTCACGGCGGGTTATAACTTTCGCACGAATATAAGCCGGAAGATTTTTTTCTCTCAAAGGAATTGAAGATTGACATGAACCGGTTCAAATCAATCTGGGGCCTAATGTTGAGGATATAACCATTAGAGTCACCCGCCCAGGAGGGGCCGGGTTACGTCATAATGGTCATTACGCGAAGCCCAGTACCAAGCTTGAAGACGGCGGGTCAATAATGGGCTTAAGACCCGGAGATGGCTTAAGGCCCGTAGAGATAAACCGCCGTTATGGCAAGACTTGTAGTGTAAGGCAAGAATAGTTAAGAGTCCGAGCCGGACACTGTTATGAGCTGGCCGGGACTCTGAGAACCGCTGGGCGTCAACCTCTCTATATAAAGGGACGACCCGGCGGCGGTTTAGGGACAAGAAAGATCAAATCGATAACCAGGCAGGGCGGTTTAGCTCCTGGTCGCCGAAACCCTAAGCAATACAACCTCAACTGGACGTAGGCTTTTACCTTCACCGTAAGGGGCCGAACCATTAGAACTCTCGTGTTCCTTGTCCCGTTTAACCCCTTTAAGCTTCCTAGTTGCAATGGCTCCACGACTAAGTCCTTGCACTAGGACATCTGACGTGACAATTCCACGACAAAGTCTCTCCTACTTTGGAAGATCAAATTCGTGAGGCACAACTTCTTGATGCCATGGTGAAGAAGGTGAAACGTGGTATCGACAAGGGTCTTTCCAAATACAAGTGCTATCGCGTTGATGACAGAGACACTTTATTCTTCGAGGACCGGATTGTGGTTCCTAAAGGTGATCTAAGGAAAGTCATTATGAACGAGGCGCACAATTCTCTTCTTTCCATTCATCCTGGAAGCACGAAGATGTACCATGACCTCGTATTGGTGGGCTCGAATGAAGCAAGAAATCGCTCAATTCGTGAATGAATGTGATGTCTGTCGAAGGGTGAAAGCAGAACACCAACGACCAGCTGGTCTCCTCCAACCTCTTGCTATCCCAGAATGGAAGTTTGATCATATCGAAATGGACTTCGTGACTGATTTTCCAAAGTCCAAGCGCGGAAATGATGCCATCTTCGTTGTCATTGACAAGCTTTCAAAAGTGGCTCATTTCCTTCCAATCAAAGAATCCATCACAGCAGCTCAGTTGGCAGAGCTATACACCTCCAGAATTGTCTCCTTCCACGGCATTCCACAATTGATATCTTCAGATCGTGGAAGCATTTTCACTTCTAAGTTCTGGGAGTCCTTCCAGAAGGCCATGGGCACCAACATTCGCTTCAGCACAGCTTTCCATCCTCAAACTAGTGGCCAAGTCGAGCGAGTCAATCAAATTCTTGAAGATATGCTCAGGGCTTGTGTCATTTCCTTTGGCATGAAATGGGAGGATTGTCTTCCATATGCCGAATTCTCCTACAACAACAGCTTCCAAGCGAGTTCGGGCAAGGCCCCATTCGAGATCCTCTATGGCAGAAAGTGCCGTACTCCTCTCAATTGGTCAGAGACTGGTGAACGCCAACTTCTTGGCAATGACTTAATCAGAGAAGCTGAAGAAATGTGTAAAGTCATCCATGAAAATCTCAAAGCCGCGCAATCGCGCCAGAAGAGTTACTATGATAGTAAGCACCGTGATTTGGCTTTCCAGATCGGAGACCATGTCTACCTCCGCGTCTCTCCAATGAAAGGCACTCGTCGCTTCGGTATCAAAGGGAAGCTTGCCCCTAGATACGTGGGTCCTTTCAAGATCATTGCCGCCGCAGTTTGTCCCGGTCGCCGCCGCAGTTCGCCGGCCGGCGCCTCGCCGCCCCAACGTCGGCTCGCCGCCGCTTGTCGCCGCGCCTCCCGCCGCCGCCTCCGCGCGCCTCGCCGTCTTCCTCCTCCCCGCCGGCTCCTCTCCCTTCTCTCCGGTCGCCGCCCCTCTTCTACTCCGGCGAGGGACTCCGGCAGCCCGAGCTCCGGCTGCAGCGCCCCGTGTCCGGCGAGCTCGACGCCTGATCCAGATCTGGTTGACTTTCTCCTCTCTCTCAAATATTCTAAGTCCCCAAATATTTGCATAACATGCTCATGTTCATCGCACCATAACTCTCTGCATATAGCTCCGTTTCGTGCGTGTAATATATCGAAATGTTCGTCTCCAGATGCTCCTCATTTTGTTCCATTGTGCCATATTTATTTGAGTCCATCTTGATGCCCAAATCTCTGGTGGAATAGTGCTAGTTGCTGTTAACTGCTGTTACTTATCAGAACTTGAGGATTTGTTATTTTTGTTGCATTTGATGTGTGCATCTTATAGGCATGAGCTCTACATGTGATTTGATGTATGCCATTCCTTCTTTGCAGAGGTGTATACCATGTATTTTTGTGATCTCTGTGGTGACTAGCACAAGCATGCAAACCAGGCTTCGTGATGTTTCTGGTTTCAGAGACTTAGTAATTTTACCGTCTGTTTCTGCTGTTCAGTAAGGATGTTTTGTAGATATAGTTGCATTCTATCCATCCATGCCCCTTTTTGCAATTATGAGGTGCCATAGCGTGACTCAATCTTGCTCTACTTTTGCTATAAAATATTTCTGGCAGATTGTTTACGTGTTATTCAAGTTTGCCAAGGTTGTTGTAGTTGATCCTTTTCATGCTATGTACTTTCTCTTGCCATGTATAGCTTCATAAACATGCCATCTTGCTGTAGGTATGCTTATTTTGTCATGCATTGCTTTGTGATGAGTGAAGCAAGCTCACCAAGATGCCCTCATAGTTACTGTTTCTGCCATACTCTGTTTTCTGCCAAATCTGAAACCTGTTAACGAAACTTGCTATGTTTACATGGTTGCCATCATATCTTCTGGCCCTTTTTGGCTTATGGTCAGTAAGGGACTTTTATCATATGCATTTAGTAGATTCATGCCATGCCTTGTTTTGCTAAGTTAAGTTCCTGTAGCATGTTGATTGCTTGCTCTGAACATTGCTACCTGATGCTGTTTCAGTCATGTCCAGTAATTTCACCAAGTCTATGAACCTGATATCTTTTGCACTTTTGCCATGGTTGTTTGAACCTGCTGTGGTGTGATCTAGCCATATCTCAATTTTCATCTTTTGTCAAGCATCTTCTGTAGATTACTGTCATATGCTTTGTTGCTATGTTGGGGTGCTGTAGCAGAGTTTCTTGATGTATTCTAAATGCTATCATGCTGTTAATCACAGATTCGTGTCATCCTTGTTTTGCTTGCCATTTGCAAACCGTGCATCCGTTTCCGGTGATCTTTATACCGTTTTCAATCGAAATCATCTCATATTTCCAGTGGCATGCTTGGTTTTCCAAGTTACTGCCTTGTTAATCATTTTTCTTCCGGAGCACGCATATGCATCGCATACCACCTCGCATATCATACATGTTTTGCATCATGTTGTTTGTGCTTTTTCCGTGATTGAATGTGGTTCCGTTGCTTGTGTTCTTGTTTTGGGTAGAGCCGGGAGACGAGTTCGTGAACGAGGAACCTGTTGAGTACGCTTACGAGGATCAAGCTTTCGACAACTCTGAGAACCTTGCAGGCAAGATGACCATACTCTCGAAATCACTTCTATCTTTGCTTTGCTAGTTGTTCGCTCTATTTGCCATGCTGCGCTACCTACCACCTGCTATATCATGCCTCCCATATTTGCCATGTCAAGCCTCTAACCATCCTTTCCTAGCAAACCGTTGTTTGGCTAAGTTACCGCTTTTGCTCAGCCCTTCTTATAGCGTTGCTAGTTGCAGGTGAAGTTGAAGTTGGTTCCATGTTGGAACACGGATATTTTGGAATATCACAATATCTCTTATTTAATTAATGCATCTATATATTTGGTGAAGGGAAGGCTCGGCCTTATGCCTGGTGTTTTGTTCCACTCTTGCCGCCTTAGTTTCCGTCATACCAGTATTATGCTCCTTGAGTTTGCGTTCCTTACGCGGTTGGGTGATTTATGGGACCCCCTTGACAGTTCGCCTTGAATAAAACTCCTCCAGCAAGGCCCAACCTTGGTTTTAGCATTTGCCACCTAAGCCTTTTCCCTTGGGTTTTCGCGAGCCCGAGGGTCATCTTTATTTAAACCCCCGGGCCAGTGTTCCTCTGAGTGCTGGTCCACACTAGAGCCCTTTGCAGCGCCACCTTGGGGAAACTTGAGGCCTGGTTTTAGTTGTACGGACTGCTCATCCGGTGTGCCCTGAGAACGAGATATGTGCAGCTCCTATCGGGATTTGTCGGCACATTTGGGTGGCTTTGCTGGTCTTGTTTTACCATTGTTGAAATGTCTTGTAAACCGGGATTCCGAGACTGATCGGGTCTTCTCGGGAGAAGGTTTATCCTTCGTTAACCGTGAGAGCTTATGATGGGCTAAGTTGGGACACCCCTGCAGGGTATTATCTTTCGAAAGCCGTGCCCGCGGTTATGAGGCAGATGGGAATTTGTTAATGTCCAGTTGTAGAGAACTTTTCACTTAACCCAATTAAAATACATCAACCGTGTGTGTAGCCGTGATGGTCTCTTCTCGGCGGAGTCCGGGAAGTGAACACGGTTTGAGTTATGCATGAACGTAAGTAGTTTCAGGATCACTTCTTGATCATGTCTAGCTTCGCGACCGTTGCGTTGCTTCTCTTCTCGCTCTCATTTGCGTATGTTAGCCACCATATATGCTTAGTGCCTGCTGCAGCTCCACCTCATTACACCATCCTTTCCTATAAGCTTAAATAGTCTTGATCTCGCGGGTGTGAGATTGCTGAGTCCTCGTGACTCACAGATTCTACCAAAACAGTTGCAGGTGCCGACGATGCCAGTGCAGACGACGCAACCGAGCTCAAGTGGGAGTTCGACGAGGAACGTGGTCGTTACTATGTTTCTTTTCCCGATGATTAGTAGTGGAGCCCAGTTGGGACGATCGGGGATCTAGCATTTGGGGTTATCTTGTTTTCATTTGGATTTGGACCGCAGTCGGTCTATGTGTGGATTTTGGATGATGTATGAATTAATTTATGTATTGTGTGAAGTGGCGATTGTAAGCCAACTCTCGTTATCCCATTCTTGTTCATTACATGGGATTGTGTGAAGATGACCCTTCTTGCGACAAAACCACAATGCGGTTATGCCTCTAAGTCGTGCCTCGACACGTGGGAGATATAGCCGCATCGTGGGCATTACAAGTTGGTAATCAGAGCCATCCCCGACTTAGGAGCCCCCTGCTTGATCGAATCGCTGGCGTTGTTGTGTCTAGATCAAAAATATTTTGAGTCTTAGGCTTATATATATCGGAGAGTAGGATTCTTTTTACTCCTCAGTCCCTTCGTCGCTCTGGTGAGGCCTCCTGACGTATAAGTTTTGACTCTTCTCTCCTCAAATTTCACTAATTTTTTTAGGATCACGCGGGTATCTTAGAATCGCTCTGATGGTTTTGTGACTAGAACATTGTTCTTGGTGCCTCCTGACATTTAGGGGTTGTGGCAGTGTCCCAGGGAGTTGAGCTCCGAGGTGTTGTCGTCACAATTTTATCGTTGCAGTTCTGGAATACCCGAGTTTCGCCGACATCGAAATCTCTTTTATGCAGTTGTTGGTGAGATCACCTCGACGCTACCCAGTACTGGGGCGGGAGTTCGGGAGTATTGCCATAACTCGTATAACGGATGCTTTTCGAAGGTTGAGGTACACAATTTCCGAAGGTTTCTTGGTTATGTGTTGACGGATGGATACAACTGGATCCAGGGATTGCTAGTTTGGGTGATATATTTTGTGTCCCCTGTATCCCCAACACCAGATTGCATAACCAGAAAGTTTCGGGAGTTTATAAGTGGGAATTCAAGTAGTTCCTAGGATATCTTTCCGACAGACGCATGATATGAGATTGGGGTTCGACGTCTAGTGGTCCGCCTTTCCACGGTTGGTTTTACAGTGGTCTCATAGTGTCTTAAAGAGTCCTTGGCTATGCCGACTCGAGGACGCTTCGTATGTCATGTGCACTGCCTTGTACATGATGGTGCTGTACGATCGAGCCCGTGTGGGCCCCACCAAGAAAACTTCGGATGAAATCTCTATCATATGTTTGTTCCGGCTTATTCTGCAAGCCAATACTTTGTTTTGTTTTGAATTGTGGTATTTGAGTTGCTTCGAAGTCAAATGTTGATTCCATACCTTTTTCCTAAGTGGCTTCTCAACTTAATGGAAGTGTGATGATTTACTATGGAATTCATTCATTCATCCTCGTTCGAATGTTTATTGTGAAGACTATATGTTGCAATTTCTATCCGTTGATTCAACTTGTCTATTTGTCTATCAAGATGCTAACGGATATCACCCTCTTCAGGATGGCTCCGCCAACGCGTCAGAATCCGGAACGCAATGATGGGAGTCAGGCGAACCCTCCGCCACCACCTCCACCTCCGGAGGCATGACAAGCTATCATGGCAGCCACCAACGCAAATGCTCAGATGATTCTGCAACTCTTGCAAGAACGCACCCAAGGGCAAGGCAATCAAGGAAATCAAGGTCAAGGCAACAATCAGCCTCACTTTGCTACCCTCAACCAGTTTCCCGCAAATCAGCCCAAATCTTTCAGCTACTGTGCCGAGGCCACAGATGCCGATGATTGGCTCGTGGACATCAACAAGCATTTTGAATGTAGCAATGTCAGGCCTGAGGACTATGTCAAGTTCACTTCTTTTCAGCTCAAGGACCAAGCTGCTGATTGGTATCAACAATACAAAGATTCCAGAGGAGGCCGTGTGATCACTTGGACTGACTTCTGTCGGGACTTCAAAGCGCACCACATTCCACAAAGTGTTGTTGAGAGCAAGCGTGAGGAGTTCCGCAATCTCAAGCAAGGCAACATGTCTGTGTATCAATTCAACATCCAGTTTCAGAAACTTGCTCGCTTCGCTAAACAAGACGTTCCGGATGAAAAGAGCATGATCTATCACTTCAGAGGTGGCCTTAGAGAGGATCTGCAGTTAGCTCTCATTCTTGTTGAGCCTACTCAGTTTGATCAATTCTACAACATGGCACTGAAGCAAGAGGCTGCTCAGCTCAAGTGTGAGGCTTCTAAGAAGAGAGTCAGGGATGCAGTTCAGTCTTCTTCTTCCTCACTAGTGGCTGCTAAGCAACAGAAGTTCTGGTTGCCTCCTCCTCCTCCGTTTCGTCAGCCTTACCAGCAGAAGAACAAAGGTGGCCATGGATCTTCCCACTCATCCAACCCTGGCTATCAGAACAAGTCTCAGAATCAAGCTTCAAAGTCGAATGCTCCTTATCATCGTCCACTCTCAGAGGTGACTTGCAACAAGTGTCAGCAGAAAGGTCACTATGCTAACAAATGCTTCAACCAAAGGCGCCTTCCGCCTCCTCCTCCTGTGAGATCTTCCAGCAATCTAGTGGTCAAGCATAATCCCAAGTCTGCAAAGGTGAACATGATGAATGCAGCTCAAGCGGAGGAATCTACTGATGTGATAATGGGTAATCTCTCAGTTAATGATATTCCTGCAAAAGTTTTATTTGATACTGGTGCATCGCATTCTTTCATTTCAAGACCTTTTGTGGCTATGCATGATCTGGTTACTGAAGTATTGCCGAGTCCTTTGTCTATTGTTTCCCCGGCTCGACAAATGACTTCTTGAGTATTCGTTCGGGATTCCGTTATCAAGATGGGCGACTATAAATTTCTGGCCAAACCAATTGTTCTTGGTGACTCGGATATTGATCTAATTCCCGGGATGGACTGGCTTTCTAAGCACAAGGCTCAACTTGATTGTGCTGCCTGGGAAATTCAATTGGCACACTCGTCTGAGGATGTTATCATTTATGCCGCTCGTGATGAAACCATTCGGTTGTTTTCGCTCAATGAGACGGGCGAATTGAATGCCATCTCTCAAATTCCAGTCGTTTGTGAGTATCAAGATGTCTTTCCGGAAGAGCTTCCGGGTATGCCTCCTCACCGGCCAGTTGAGTTTGTTATCGATCTAGAGCCTGGCACTGAACCCGTTTGCAAGCGTCCTTACAAGCTTGGACCCAAGGAGCTGAAGGAATTGAAGAAACAGCTCGATGAACAAGAGCGTCTGGGTTTGATCAGACCGAGTTCATCTCCATGGGGTTGTGGTCTTCTTTTTTTCCAGAAGAAGGATGGCTCGGAACGACTTTGTGTCGACTACCGTCCATTGAACAAGAAGACAATCAAGAACAAGTATCCACTTCCCAACATCAATGAGCTATTCGAGCAACTTAAAGGTGCTAAAGTTTTCTCCAAGCTTGACCTTCGTATGGGTTATCATCAGATTCGCATTCGTGAAGAGGATATTCCCAAGACAGCATTCAGAACAAGCTTTGGTTCTTATGAATATACTGTCATGTCTTTCGGCCTTGTCAATGCTCCTCCAACATTCTCTCGGATGATGAATTTCATCTTCAACCCCTATACCAATGAATTCGTCCTGGTGTATCTCGATGATATCTTGGTCTTCTCCAAGAATAAGAAGGATCATGCCAAACATTTGCGATTGGTGCTCGACAAGCTCAGAGAGTATCAACTTTATGCGAAGTTTTCCAAATGTGAGTTTTGCCTCGATGAAGTTCTTTATCTTGGTCATATCATCTCTACCAAGGGCATCGCTGTTAATCCCGAGAAGGTGTCCGCAATTGTGAATTGGGAACCTCCTCAGAATGTCAAGCAGCTCCGTAGTTTTCTTGGTCTTGCAAGCTATTGCCAAAGATTCGTTGAGAATTTCTCTAAGATTGCAAAGCCTCTTTCCAACCTCCTCCAGAAGCATGTGAAGTATGTCTGGTCTCCTGAGTGTGACGTTGCTTTCAACACTCTCAAAGAGAAACTCGTCACAGCTCCTGTCTTAACTCATCCTGACGAATCCAAGCCTTTCGAAGTTTTCTGTGATGCTTCTCTTCAAGGTCTCGGTGCTGTGTTAATGCAAGAGAAGAAAGTTGTGGCCTATACCTCTCATCAGTTGAAGTCCAACGAAAAGTACTACCCCACTCACGATCTTGAGTTGGCAGCAGTTGTCCATGCATTAATAACGTGGAGACATCTCTTGTTGGGAAGAAAAGTGGACATATTCACCGATCACAAGAGTCTCAAGTACATCTTCACTCAGCCCAACCTCAACCTCAGGCAGACTCGTTGGGTCGAAATGATTCAAGAGTACAATCCGAGTATTGAATATACTCCAGGCAAGGCCAATGTCATTGCAGATGCTTTGAGCAGGAAGGCTTATTGCAACAGCTTAATCCTCAAGCCATTCCAACCGGATCTTTGTGAATCTTTCCGCAAGCTGAATCTCCAAGTTGTTCCTCAAGGCTTTCTTGCCAACCTCATAGTCTCTCCTACTTTGGAAGATCAAATTCGTGAGGCACAACTTCTTGATGCCATGGTGAAGAAGGTGAAACGTGGTATCGACAAGGGTCTTTCCAAATACAAGTGCTATCGCGTTGATGACAGAGACACTTTATTCTTCGAGGACCGGATTGTGGTTCCTAAAGGTGATCTAAGGAAAGTCATTATGAACGAGACGCACAATTCTCTTCTTTCCATTCATCCTGGAAGCACGAAGATATACCATGACCTCAAGCAGTCGTATTGGTGGACTCGAATGAAGCGAGAAATCGCTCAATTCGTGAATGAATGTGATGTCTGTCGAAGGGTGAAAGCAGAACACCAACGACCAGCTGGTCTCCTCCAACCTCTTGCTATCCCAGAATGGAAGTTTGATCATATCGAAATGGACTTCGTGACTTGTCGTGGAATTGTCACGGCAGATGTCCTCGTGCAAGGACTTAGTCGTGGAGCCATCGCAGCTGGGAAGCTTAAAGGGGTTAAGCGGGACAAAGGACACGAGGATTATACTGGTCCAGCCCCTTACAGTGAAGGTAAAAGCCTATGTCCAGTTGAGGTTGTATTGCTTAGGGTTTCGACGACCAGGAGCTAAACCGCCCTGCCTGGTTATCGATTTGATCTTGCTTCCCCCTGAACCGCCGCCGGGTCGTCCCTTTATATAGAGAGGTTGACGCCCAGCGGCTCTCAGAGCCCCGGCCGGCTTATAACAGTGCCCGGCTTGGACTCTTAACTACTCTTGCCTTACACTACAAGTCTTGCCATAAAGGCGGTTTATAACTACGGGCCTTAAGCCGCCTCCGGGTCTTAAGCCCATTATTGACCCGCCATCTTCAAGTTTGGTACTGCGCTTCGCGTGATGACCATTATGAGTAACCCGGCCCCTCCTGGGCAGGTGACTCTAATGGTTATATCCTCAACATTAGGCCCCAGATTGATTTGAACCGTTTCATGTCAATCTTCAATTCCTTTGAGAGAAAAATCTTCCGGCTTATATTCGTGCGAAAGTTATAACCCGCCGTGACGTCATCTTCTGGATTCCTGGTAACCCGCCATGACATCGTCTTCCATTAAGTTCATTTTTTATTCCGCCATATCCCAACGGATCTTATCTTTAATGGCTATCCCAAAAATCGAGGCGTTTTCGTGGCACGATAATCACGTCGTGGCCTCCTCGTTTCTCGCGCCCACTCATCAGCCGTGTCTTATAAATAGGCCCGACCCTTATATCTTCGTCATCTTCCTCCTCTCGCTACTGCACTGCCGCTCGAGCTCCACCGCCGCCGCTACGGACCTCCTCGTCTTCACCAACTCCGGCCGCTGCAGCAACCTGACTTGACCAGAAAAAACGCGACGAACCTCCGCAGTAACTCCGCATCTGTAAGCTTTCTCCTCCCTGTTCCTCAGATCCGCATTAGTGATCTCGAGTTCGTCGGCGTTCGTCGCCGTTCGTCACGAACACTTGATAGATTCCACTTTTAACACCCCTTCTTGATCTTTAGACAGTATAGAACTGCTGCGGTAGCTGTTTCGCACCCGTTTCCAAATGCACATAGATCCCTTTCCATTGCACAGAGGCTCCGTTCGAGCCTATGAACTTCATCTGTGTCAGTTCTAGGTCTAGAAATTTTCCCTTTTCGGTCGGTCGTTTGATCCAGAATAATTACTGCGATCTGTGAAACTTGTTTGTACCACACTTAGTCAAAAAATTGCATTTCTGAGCTATGGCGGCTCATATCACCGGCTTAAAGAGGCCATGTGCTGTAAAATTTCCGGCTCATTTATGATAGAGTTTTAAACAATTTGAATTACTCACGATGCCCACAACGGCGTAGATAACCCGACACAATTAACCATATGTCATTAGGCCCCTTCATAAGCCGCCATCTTGAATGCTGAACTGTAACCTTCTTCCGGCTTATAGCTGAACCGGACATTTCCTTTTGTCATAGGCTTTCATCTCTCACAATGCCGCCCAAGGCTCCCAAGGCACCCATCACGTGCAACTGGATGAGATCCAATGTTACTGACGAGACCTTAGCTGATTTCGTGAAGACGGGTTACCTGCCAAAAAAGGAGGTCATGTCCTATCGTGCCCCTGACCTGTCCGAAGAAAGACCTCAACCAAGAGACGGAGAGGTTGTGATATTTGCTGCTCACATGAGCCGGGGCTTCGCACCTCCCGGCTCAAAATTCTTTAGAGATGTTCTGAACTTCTTCGACCTGCGGCCGCAAGACATAGGACCCAATTCCGTGTCAAATATTTGCAACTTTCAAGTATTCTGCGAAGTATATCTTGGAGAAGAGCCCAGCCTACTGCTCTTTAGGGAGCTGTTTTATCTGAACCACCAGAATGAGTGTGCCAACGGGCCTAGCTTGGAACTTGGCGGAATCTCCATTCAACGACGGAGAGATTGCCTCTTTCCTTATGCTGAGCCGCCAAGCCACCCAAAGGACTGGAACCAGACATGGTTCTACTGCCAGGATACTTCTCCGGCTGATGAGAACCCTCTGCCCGGCTTTCGTGCCCTGCGTCTTGAGCCAAATCACCCCCTGCCAGACAAACTATCTCAAGCTGAGCGTCAACCCCTAATCCCACCATCAACAAGATTAAGTCTCTCCTGGGAAATGGCCTCAATGGCGTTGATCTGGTCCGGGTCTGGATTTCTTGGCGGGAGATCCCCTTGAGTCGCCGCCCCGGCTTAATGTGTGATTACACGGGCCGGAAGGATGACCCTCTGCGACACAGCCCCAACGACCTACCTGAGGACGTTGTTGACGACACGACCAAGTCTCTTTTGAACGAGAGCTTAGGAGACTGCGGGAGGACCGGCTTAATCCCCTTCTGCCAAGCTAATCCGGCTCCGGCGGTAAGCCACTGACCTGAACACCTTGTTTTCCCTTTTAATAGTTTTCATCTGAACCTTAAGAAATCTTTGTTGTATTTTTCAGGCTAATGACAAGTTCTGGAAGGTCAAGTATGACCATGAGGCGGCTAAAAAAGCCAGGAAGGCTAAGAAAGCCGCCAGGAGAGCCACTCCCCGCAAGAAGGGGAGTAAGCCTAGCGCCTCAGAGCTGCTTCAGTTGGATGATAGCTCCGAGTCAGAGGTAACCCTTGATTCTTTAGGCTCTTCTTTTGTTTTCTTGTTTTCTTAACCACCTTATCGACACTGATTATCAGCAGGATGACACCGGAGCGAGTAACCCGGTGACTGAAGAGGTAACTATACTTTCCTCCGACTCGGAGCCCTTGCCAAGGCTGAAAGTCCGAAGAGTAACCCGGAAAGTAAGATTTTCACATCCTTTAGCTTATCAAGATCCTCAATTTCTTTTGAAGCAACAGATTCATGAGAGCCGGAGGCAAACCCGGGCCAACAAGGATGCAGACCTCTCCTCCGGCTTACCCGAAGCATCAAGGAAAGCGCCGGACCGAGGTTATCTCCAACTTATACCCTTTTCATCCTTTAGCGGGCGTCACTCGTCAACCGCTCAATTCGTCTGATTCAAATTATCAGGAAAACTTCACCTTCCTCTGGTGACTCTATGCAATCTAACCTGCCGGCTTTCAAGACCGCACCCGGGTAATGATGATCATCTTATGTTGTGCTTATCTTACTCATGCTTTTGTACTAACCTTTTGTCCTTTCAGTGCTCAAGCAAAGCTCAGCAAGAGGGCGAAGAAAATAAACCGGTCGAAGAACCGGTCCTGACTAAACCGGAGGCTTCTGCTCATGAGCCGCCATCTACCTCAGCTCCTGAAGCCACCGCTCCAACTGACGAGCCAGTCATAGAGGCTTCTACTAACCCGGAGATCCCCAGCCCAGCTCAGCCGGCCGATGACCCGGACGTTGTAATCACCCGGACAGAATTGTCGAGCCGGGGAGACCCACTGTGCTGGCCAAATGCTCTGCCAAAGAAGAACTGCTGGAGCGCCGCAGGGCCAGACTGGAGATCACTGACTATGCTGAACTTGAGCATTGGAGACATTGTTTCTGGTTACATTGGTCAAGTGCACAACAGCCGGGACCTGGAGATTGACATGGTGAAGCAGATACAGCAAAAATCTGAGGTACAACTCTCTTGCTTACTCCATAGTCATCCTTACCATGCTAGCCCCCAAGTCTATTACTTATGATAGAATATGTTGTAGACTTAACTTCCGGCTTACCTTCATGAACCGGCAATTATAAATAGAATCTTTCAGCATACATTAGCCCCCAAGTGCCAAGTGTCTTTGCTTGCAAAGTGCTTGGGACTTTAATGTTGCATGATAATTATTCACACTGTAACCCGGAATTTGTACAGGCTGCCTGCAAGAAATTTGAATCTGAAATCTCTGAGCTGAAGAACCGCCTGAAGACTCAGGAAACTGAGACCCGGAAGGCCAATGCCAAATTTGAGTTCAGTGTTGCTGCACAAGAAAAGTGAAGAAGAAATTTGAAACAGAAAGAAAGACTTGGGCCGAGGAGAAAACTGCCTTGCTCAGCCGGGCCGAAAAGCGGAGGCTGCTCTGACTGAGAGAACCGCCGAACTCTCCGGCTTAAACGCCATGTGTCACAGATGGTCTCCGCAATCTTCGGTAAGTCATTCTGCAAGCCTTTAACAAGTTTACATTCTTTATGTCTTATAAGTCCCACCATTGCCATTCAGCTCACCTGACTTTGTTAAACAGGTCCCAGAAGCTCCAACCTTAATCAGAATGTTCTGACCAAGCTGAAGGCCGTGTACACCTTGGTGGAGCAACTCTACACCGGGTCACAGCGTGCTTTAGCCGTTGTGGCTCTGTCCAATGAGGTTCCGACTCACCTGGCGGACGTACTCAGGCGGCTTGCCGTTCTTCCTCAGCGCTTCCAAGAGCTAAGACGGGCCTCTGCAAGAGCCGGAGCTATAGCTGCTCTGAGCCGGGCCAAGGCTTTTCTCCCGGAGCTAGACCCGGCCGACATCGCTCTTGGATACCCCAGCCTGAAGGAAGACGGCACCCCCTTCGACCAGAAAGACTTTGCCGCCTGTGTGAAAAGCGTGCGCCCGGTGGCTACCATGATTGGGAATGACACGACCTTACCAAGTATCAGCCGGGCTATGACGCGGAAATCAGAGGATCCCCACTCCACGCTATGAAGCAATCAGCTTGATCCCTCCGACTCGTAAGCATACCTTCGCCCCAGAAGTTGACCCGGCCGGGTTAATTGATGACGAGGCTCAATTTGAAGCTTTGAGCGGCATTGACTGGAAATCATCAACCTTCCAGGTCATGGAATCAGCCGGAGGAGCGGAGAGGGATGAGCCGGAAGCTTCGACCCAACAAGCACCTTGATTTTTAGGCGGCTCATGGTTACACTTAAAACAATGCCTCACCTTTTGGACTCGGGGAGTCTTGTAATAGAGTAGGACAAACACTTAATTTTGTCGTGCCATCGTGCACGTGTTGAATGCTTAACTCCATTGAAGTTGCTTCTTTATATTCCTCCGGGTTATAATTGATCATTATTTTCCTTAAGCTTGAAGAACTGTCTTTAATCATCCTGCATAGAAAATAAATCACAAGTCTCTAG
The DNA here is from genome assembly GCF_018294505.1 of Triticum aestivum. NCBI lineage: Eukaryota > Viridiplantae > Streptophyta > Magnoliopsida > Poales > Poaceae > Triticum > Triticum aestivum. The sequence goes on from NC_057796.1 coordinate 391,241,287, forward strand.
GCGGCTTACCGCACTGAGAGTCATATGCTTTATATATAACCCGGAATATGAATTAAAATCATAAAAGACTGGCCCTCAATTATATCCTCGAAGTAACCATGATAGCATACTTACAAGCCTTCAAGTATACTTCCGGTTTATGTAACCCGAATAATAAGGTTGGTACCTTAACTCCGGTTTACCAGCATTGATAATGCTTATTGTGTGTTACTAACATTGTGAATCAAAGTTAAGTCGGCGGAGTAAGAACCGCCCATGCACACTGTTGATATGACCAGAAGAACTTGTTGCAAATCAGAAAATCAAAAACTTAGGGGCTTCCGGTTCGAATACGACCAGAGACCCGTCCCAAAGGGGTTAAGCTAAGATTCGAATGCGATCATATAGCCCCCAGCGGGTTTGGCGTTGCCGATCAAGAGGGTACTGACAGCTATGTTCTCTTTGGTTCGAATACGACCTATGTTTGAACAGGAAGCCCCCAAATGACCTTAAGAGTTGTTTATCGACGCTGATTCGAATACGATCCACGTCGGTTCCCAAAGGGGGTTGAGCTATGATTCAAATATGATCAAGAAAACTCCCCAATGAGCTCGGCATTTGCCAATCAAGTGGGTATCGACAGCTATGTTCTCTTTGGTTCGAATACGACCTATGTTTGAACAGGAAGCCCCCAGGTGATTACATTGTTAACGGCTAGATTCGAATACGATCGTAAGCCGGATCCACCTCCAAGTGACCATGTGATGTTGTAACGGAAATAACACGTTTACCTTTGGAGGAGAACAAAGGACAGAGGTCCTGCTTTATTATTTATCATAATATATACATGGCTATAGAAATATGTACATTATGAGAGCCGGTGGCTCAAGTGTAATAAGGCCGAAGCTGAGCTATGTTCCACGGCCGACGGGTCTCTTCCTCCGACTTGCGTGAATCTTTGTGCTCCCGAACATCGATAAGGTAGTATGACCCGTTGTGCAAGTTCTTGCTGACCACAAAGGGCCCTTCCCAAGGCGGGGATAACTTGTGTGCATCTGTTTGATCTTGGATGAGCCGGAGCACCAGATCACCTTCCTGGAAGACCCGGGACTTAACCCGGCGGCTGTGATAACGGCGCAGGTCTTGTTGGTAAATCGCCGAGCGAGCTGCTGCCACATCACGCTGTTCGTCCAACAAGTCAAGAGCATCTTGGCGCGCCCGCTCATTATCCGCCTCAACATAAGCCGCCACTCGAGGCGAGTCATGACGGATGTCGCTAGGGAGGACTGCTTCCGCTCCATAAACCATGAAGAAAGGTGTGTAACTCGTAGATCTGTTAGGAGTAGTATTGATGCTCCATAGCACGGAGGGTAACTCCTCCACCCAACAACCCGGCGTCCGTTGCAAAGGGACCAAAAGCCGGGGCTTGATGCCCTTCAAAATCTCCTGATTAGCTCTCTCAGCTTGACCATTGGATTGAGGGTGAGCCACTGACGAAACATCAAGTCGAATATGCTCTCGTTGACAAAACTCCTCCATGGCGCCTTTAGACAGATTGGTACCATTGTCAGTTATAATGCTGTGTGGAAAACCAAAGCGAAATATCACCCTTTTCATGAACTGAACCGCCGTGGCTGCGTCACACTTGCTAACTGGCTCTGCCTCAACCCACTTTGTGAACTTGTCAACTGCCACCAAGAGGTGGGTCTTCTTATCCTTGGACCTTTTAAAAGGCCCAACCATATCAAGCCCCCAGACCGCAAATGGCCAAGTAATTGGAATCATCCTCAGCTCCTGAGCCGGCACATGAGCCCGTCGCGAGAACCTCTGACAACCGTCACATTTACTGACCAAGTCCTCCGCATCAGCATGAGCCGTCAGCCAGTAAAAACCATGACGAAAAGCCTTGGCCACAAGGGATTTTGAGCCGGCATGATGGCCACAATCCCCTTCATGAATCTCACGTAAGATTTCTTGACCCTCCTCAGGGGAAACACAACGCTGGAAAGTTCTAGTAACACTGCGATGATGCAGCTCGCCATTGATAATGACATTGACTTAGACCGCCGGGTTATTTGTCTGGCCAAAGTTTCATCCTCAGGCAAATCTCCCCGGGTCATGTAAGCCAAGTATGGCACTGTCCAGTCTGGGGTGATATGGAGAGCCGCCACCAACTGTGCCTCCGGGTCAGGGACAGCCAAGTTTTCCTCTGTAGGCAACTTAACAGAAGGGTTATGTAAGATGTCCAAGAAAGTATTAGGCGGCACCGGCTTTCGCTGAGAGCCCAGCCGGCTTAATGCATCAGCCGCCTCGTTCTTCCTGCGATCGATGTGCTCTACTTGGTAACCCTGAAAGTGTCCAGCAATGGCATCAACTTCGCGACGATAAGCCGCCATGAGAGGGTCCTTGGAATCCCACTTGCCTGACACTTGTTGGGCCACTAAATCTGAGTCGCCAAAGCACCTTACCCGGCTCAAGCTCATCTCCTTAGCCATCCGAAGACCATGGAGCAAGGCCTCGTACTCAGCTGCATTGTTAGTACATGGAAACATCAACCGCAGCACATAGCAAAACTTGTCACCTCGAGGGGAAGCCAATACAACTCCAGCCCCCGAGCCCTCCAATTGCCTAGACCCGTCGAAGTGTATAGTCCAATATGTATTATCGGGTTTCTCTTCAGGCGCCTGCAGCTCTGTCCAATCGTTGATGAAATCCACCAATGCTTGAGATTTGACAGCAGTGCGCGGCACATATTTCAGACCATGAGGCCCAAGCTCTATAGCCCATTTAGCCACTCTCCCTGTAGCTTCTCTGTTTTGGATGATATCTCCTAGAGGAGCAGAACTAACCACAATGATTGGGTGACCCTGGAAATAATGCTTAAGCTTCCGGCTTACCATGAACACCCCGTAAACAAGCTTCTGCCAATGTGGATACCGTTGTTTGGACTCAATGAGCACTTCGCTGACATAGTAAACCGGCCGCTGAACCGGATACTCCTAGCCCTCTTCCTTGCGCTCCACCACCACAGCCACACTGACGGCTCGTGTGTTAGCGGATACATACAGTAATAAGGGCTCCTTGTCAACCGGAGCAGCAAGAACTGGGGGCTCAGCCAGCTGTCTCTTCAAATCCTCAAAAGCGGCATTAGCAGCATCATTCTAGACAAAGTTGTCTGTTTTCTTCATCAGTTGGTACAGTGGCATGGCCTTTTCACCCAAACGGTTTATAAACCGGCTTAAAGCAGCTATGCGACCCGCCAGACGCTGGACATCGTTTATACACGCCGGCTTAGCCAGAGACGTGATTGCCTTGATCTTTTTCGGGTTAGCTTCAATGCCTCTGTGAGAAACCAGAAAACCCAAGAGCTTGCCTGCAGGAACACCAAAAACACACTTGGCCGGGTTAAGCATCATCTTGTATACCCGGAGATTATCAAAGGTTTCTCTCAGATCATCTATTAAGGTCTCCTTCTCCCTGGATTTAACCACGATATCATCCACATAAGCATGAACATTGCGCCCAATCTGGTTATGAAGACAATTCTGTACGCAACGCTGGTAAGTCGCCTGTGCACTCTTGAGCCCAAAAGGCATAGATACATAACAGAAGGCTCCAAAAGGAGTGATGAACGATGTCTTCTCCTGGTCCTTAACTGCCATTTTAATCTGATGGTATCCAGAATAGGCATCCAAAAAACTTAAGCGCTCACAACCCGCCGTAGCATCAATAATCTGATCAATACGGGGGAGAGCGAAAGGATCAGCCAGACAAGCCTTGTTTAAGTCTGTGTAATCCACACACATCCGGCAGGTGCCGTTCTTCTTAAGCACGTGCACCGGGTTAGCTAACCACTCTGGATGAAAAACTTCAACGATAAACCCGGCCGCCAAGAGCCGGGCTACCTCCTCACCAATGGCTTTCCGCCTCTCCTCGTTAAACCGCCGGAGGAATTGCCTGACCGGCTTAAACTTCGGATCAATATTGAGAGTGTGCTCAGCGGGTTCTCTAGGTACACCCGGCATGTCAGAAGGTTTCCATGCAAAGATATCCCTGTTCTCACGGATGAACTCGATGAGCGCGCTTTCCTATTTTGGATCCAGATTGGCACTGATGCTGAATTGTTGAGATGTATCACCTGGAACAAAGTCAACAAGTTTAGTCTCATCAGCAGATTTAAATTTCATTACCGGCTCATGCTCCGTGGTTGGCTTCTTCAAAGACGTCATATCCGCCGGGTCAACATTGTCTTTGTAAAACTTCAACTCCTCTATTGCACAAACAGATTCAGCGTAAGCCGCGTCACCTTCCTCACACTCCAAGGCTATTTTTCGGCTGCCGTGAACCGTAATGGTCCCATTGTGACCCGGCATCTTGAGCTGTAAATACACGTAACACGGCCGTGCCATAAACTTGGCGTAAGCCGGCCGCCCAAATATAGCATGATACGGACTTCTTATCTTGACCACCTCAAAGGTGAATTTTTCCGCTCTGTAATTGTACTCATCTCCAAAGGCCACTTCCAGCTCGATCTTACCCACTGGATATGCCGACTTACCAGGCACCACACCATGGAAAACAGTATTGGACTGGCTGAGGTTCTTATCAATCAGCCCCATACGACGGAAGGTCTCATAATAGAGGATGTTGATGCTGCTGCCTCCATCCATGAGCACCTTAGTGAACTTATATCCCCCCACCCGAGGAGCCACCACCAGGGCCAGGTGACCCGGATTATCAACCCGGGGAGGGTGATCCTCCCTACTCCACACAATAGGCTGCTCAGACCATCTTAAATAGCGTGGAACCGCCGGCTCAACAGCATTCACAGCCCTCTTATGAAGCTTCTGATCTCGCTTACACAGACTGGTGGTAAACACATGATACTGTCCACCATTGAGCTGCTTTGGGTTGGTCTGGTATCCCCCTGCTGCTGTTGATGACCCTGGCCGGACTGCTGATTAAAGCCCCCTTGAACATTCTGAGGATTGGGATTTGAGCCGCCGCCCGGGCCATAAAAGCCGCCAGCGCCTGAGCCGCCGCCCGAGCCATTATTGCCATTAAAGGCATTGGAATTCTTAAAGGCCTTCATGATTGCGCAATCTTTCCATAGATGAGTAGCTGGCTTCTCCCTAGAGCCATGCCTTGGACAAGGCTCATTCAACAACTGCTCAAGCGTTGGGCCTGAACCGCCGGCTCGGGGAGGTGGCCTCCCCTTACGTCGCTGGTTGTTACCCTGTGAGCTGGCATTGGCCACAAACTCTATGCTTCCATCAGCCTTACGCTTGCTACCTCCTCGGTTCGCCGGGTTATGCTGAGGACCCTTGCCATTGCCGTTCTTCTTTCCCTTCCCTGTCCTTTCATCATCTGACGCGGGGTCCTTGGTACTATCAGAGTCGGCGTACTTGACGAGAGCCGCCATCAGCGTACCCATATCATTGCAATCGCGCTTGAGCCGCCCGAGTTTCATCTTCAGGGGCAGGAAACGACAATTCTGCTCCAACATTAAGACTGCAGAGCCGGCATCCATCTTATCAGATGAATGAATTATCTCTTTGACCCGGCGAACCCAATGGGTTGTGGACTCACCCACCTGCTGTTTACAGTTAGTCAAATCCACAATTGACATAGACTGCCTACAGGTATCTTTGAAGTTTTGGATGAACCGGGCCTTTAGCTCGGCCCAAGACTCGATAGAATTCGGTGGCAACCCTTTCAACCAAGTGCGGGCAGTCCCATCTAACATCATGGTGAAGTACTTAGCCATTGCCGCCTCACTGACCTCCAGCAACTCCATAGCCATCTCGTAACTCTCGATCCATGCTCCGGGTTGCAAATCAGCCATGTAATTAGGCACCTTCCTAGGCCCTTTGAAGTCTTTGGGCAGACGTTCATTACGGAGAGCCGACACCAGACAAGGGACACCTGCAGTCCTCGCAGGTATACCCACATCGACAGAAGCCGTCGGATAAGCCGGGGGTGGCTGATAAGCCGTCTACTGAGGCACCTGCTCCGCCTCTTGCCGTGCTCTGTCTTCGTCTACCGCGTGAAAGGCTCCGTTATGAGCCGGGACGTGGCCAGGAAGCAAATCATGGCGTCGAACATTGCTTGAGCCGGTTGCTGAGACCATGTGTCTGCTATAACTCGGGCTCCGGCCTGGACGAGGGGTTGAATGAATCCTGTCCCGGCTATAAGAATATGCCTCTTGCTGCACCAGAGCCGTCTGAAGGAGTTCTCTGACCCAGCGGGTTTCAATCGCCGTTGGAGAGTCGCCATCGATTGAGAGAGCCGCCAGCCGCACCGCCGCGGCGACCATGTTTTCCAACGGGTTGGCATAATGACCCGGTGGTATTGGCACGTATTGAGGTGGGGCAAGGTTCACCCGGGGAGGCCCCATCACTTGAGGTTGAATTGGCGTACCAACCCCGGGCGCTATGATCTCTGGCGGGTTACTAGGCCCTGCACCAGGCGTGCTGAAGAGGTTTCGAGGATCGTAAACCGGAGGGAGTCGAGATTGGGCCTTTTGATGCCTCCTTCTCATGACCTCATTCGACGCGTTTTGATCCATCGTGAGCCGGAACGACTGTGCCTGAATCAGTTGAGTCTGGGCGTCGAGAGCCGCTCTCTCTGCAGCCATCCTGATCCCTTCCGCCGCCAGATCCTCCTTGGCTTTTACTAGATCCAACTTTAACTGCACCACCTCCGCGTCATGCTGAGCTTGATCCGCCGGGGCAACCGTAGCGGTCAACACGGCCGTCATCTTGTCTGTGAGATCCATCAGCACCTGAGCCGGCGAGGGCACAGGGCTTCCTGACTCGGCGGCGGGGTTTTGAACAGGCTGTGCGCCGGCCATGAAGATTCCAACCCGGCTCGACGGCTCAAAGGGGTCCGGAATGCTGTCGCCATCGGAACAACCCCTGAGCCTGCCATCTTGAAGTTGATACAACGAGTTTGACTCATCCGTAGCCGACTCGCCGTCAGAGCCGGCGGCCGTCAGAGCCGGCGGCCGTCTCATCACCAGATCCCGATCCTTTAGAGAGTCCTCCATGGACACATCCCACGAAAGCATGCTTCAAGGCAGGTAGAGCCCGGGCGGGTCGCGCACGCTGAGCCGTCTCGATGAGATCAGCGCAGAGGTCCAGCTCAGGGCCCGTCTCACCAATCTTGCCAATGAAAACATGGATTCCGCCGAAGGGGACCCCGTACCCGTACTCGATTGAGCCGGCGTCGGGGCCCCAGTTTGCATCGTCGATGTAGAGCTTGCCGCGACGACTCTTGGTCATCCGGCCCACAGCGTATCCCTTGAGCCCTTCGAAGTTGCCCTTCAAGAACTCACATCCACCGTGCGCTGGCCCCACGGTGGGCGCCAACTGTCGTGGAATTGTCACGGCAGATGTCCTCGTGCAAGGACTTAGTCGTGGAGCCATCGCAGCTGGGAAGCTTAAAGGGGTTAAGCGGGACAAAGGACACGAGGATTATACTGGTTGAGCCCCTTACAGTGAAGGTAAAAGCCTACGTCCAGTTGAGGTTGTATTGCTTAGGGTTTCGACGACCAGGAGCTAAACCGCCCTGCCTGGTTATCGATTTGATCTTGCTTCCCCCTGAACCGCCGCCGGGTCGTCCCTTTATATAGAGAGGTTGACGCCCAGCGGCTCTCAGAGTCCCGGCCGGCTTATAACAGTGCCTCGGCTCGGACTCTTAACTAGTCTTGCCTTACACTACAAGTCTTGCCATAACGGCGGTTTATAACTACGGGCCTTAAGCCGCCTCAGGGTCTTAAGCCCATTATTGACCCGCCGTCTTCAAGTTTGGTACTGGGCTTCACGTGATGACCATTATGAGTAACCCGGCCCCTCCTGGGCGGGTGACTCTAATGGTTATATGCTCAACATGACTGGTTTTCCAAAGTCCAAGCGCGGAAATGATGCTATCTTCGTTGTCATTGACAAGCTTTCAAAAGTGGCTCATTTCCTTCCAATCAAAGAATCCATCACAGCAGCTCAGTTGGCAGAGCTATACACCTCTAGAATTGTCTCCTTGCACGGCATTCCACAATTGATATCTTCAGATCGTGGAAGCATTTTCACTTCTAAGTTCTGGGATTCCTTCCAGAAGGCCATGGGCACCAACATTCGCTTCAGCACAGCTTTCAATCCTCAAACTAGTGGCCAAGTCGAGCGAGTCAATCAAATTCTTTAAGATATGCTCAGGGCTTGTGTCATTTCCTTTGGCATGAAATGGGAGGATTGTCTTCCATATGCCGAATTCTCCTACAACAACAGCTTCCAAGCGAGTTCGGGCAAGGCCCCATTCGAGATCCTCTATGGCAGAAAGTGCCGTACTCCTCTCAATTGGTCAGAGACTGGTGAACGCCAACTTCTTGGCAATGACTTAATCACAGAAGCTGAAGAAATGTGTAAAGTCATCCGTGAAAATCTCAAAGAAGCGCAATCACGCCAGAAGAGTTACTATGATAGTAAGCACCGTGATTTGGCTGTCGAGATCGGAGACCATGTCTACCTCCGCGTCTCTCCAATGAAAGGCACTCGCCGCTTCGGTATCAAAGGGAAGCTTGCCCCTAGATACGTGGGTCCTTTCAAGATCATTGGCAAAAGAAGCGACCTCGCCTATCAACTTGAGCTTCCCTCCAACTTCGCGAACGTGCATGATGTGTTCCACGTGTCACAGCTTCGCAAGTGCTTCAAGACTCCTGAGCGCACCATCAACTTCGAAGAGATTGACCTCCAAGAAGATCTGTCTTATCATGAGCACCCCGTTGCTATTCTTGAAGAAACTGAGCGCAAGACTCGCAACAAGTCAATCAAATTCCTGAAAGTGAAATGGTCGCACCATTCCGACCGAGAAGCCACCTGGGAACGCGAGGACCACCTCCGTTCTGAATATCCGGAGTTCTTTCAGTCCTAGATCTCGGGACGAGATCCTCTCATAGTGGTGGAGTGTTGTAACACCCCGGATGTAACTTTCCATATTTGTAACTCCAACTCTTGCCATTTTCGGCTATGTGCTATGATATTCCATTCATGGTCAGGTTTTGTTTTTCGTTTTGCATTTTGTTCATGTCATGCATCCCATATCATGTCATCATGTGCATCTCATTTGCATACGTGTTCGTCTCATGCATCCGAGCATTTTCCCCGTTGTCCGTTTTGCAATCCGGCACTCCCACCTCCTCCGGCGCACCCCTCTTGTTTCTTTTTGCGAGCGGATGTTGAACATTCTCGGAATGGACCGAGGCTTGCCAAGTGGCCTTGGTATACCACCGGTAGACCACCTGTCAAGTTTCGTGCCATTTGGAGGTATTTTGGTACTCCAACGGTTAACCGGGTAACCGCAAAGTCCTTTTGTGTGTTGCAGCAAAACCCCCCTCTAAACAGCCCAAAAACCCCTCTAAGTCTCTTCCATGTTTTAGGTCGTTCGATCACGATCGTGTGGGCGAAAACCGCACTCCATTTGGAGTCTCCTAGCTCCCTCTACCTATAAATACACCTCTCCCTCCGAAATCTCGGGCAAAAACCACCCTAACCCTAGCAAAAATCGCCCCCGCGCCACCGGACACGTCCGCCGCCGGCCGGACGCATCCCCGCCACCGCGCCCGGCCTCTCACAGCGCGCCACGTGGCGGGCCGTACGCCGGCCGCCGCCGAGCCCGCGAGGCCCGCCGTAGGCCCCCGCGGCCCGGTCTCCCCGAGCCCGTGCGCCTCCCCCGCGCTCGCGCCGTCCTCGCCCGCAGCCGTTCCCGGTCGCCCCCGCGGCCCGGTCTCCCCGAGCCCATGCGCCTCCCCCGCACCCGCGCCGTCCTCGCCCGCAGCTCCCCGCCGCCGTTCCCGGTCGCCGACGCAGTTCGCCGGCCGGCGCCTCGCCGCCCCGACGTTGGCTCGCCGCCGCCCGTCGTCGCGCCTCCCGCCGCTGCCTCCGCGCGCCTCGTCGTCTTCCTCCTCCCCGCCGGCTCCTCTCCCTCCTCTCCGGTCGCCGCCCCTCTTCTACTCCGGCGAGGGACTCCGGCAGCCCGAGCTCCGGCCGCAGCGCCCCGTCTCCGGCGAGCTCGACGCCCGATCCAGATCTGGTTGACTTTCTCCCCTCTCTCAAATATTCTAAGTCCCCGAAATATTTGCATACCGTGCTCATGTTCATCGCACCATAACTCTCTGCATATAGCTCCATTTCGTGCCTGTAATTTATCGAAATGTTCGTCTCCAGATGCTCTTCATTTTGTTACATTGTGCTATGTTCATTTGGTCCATCTTCATGCCCAAATCTCTGGTGCAAGAGTGCTAGTTGCTGTTAACTGCTGTTACTTATCAGAACTTGAGGATTTGTTATTTTTGTTGCATTTGATGTGTGCATCTTATGGGCATGAGCTCTACAGGTGTTTTGATCTATGCCATGCCATCTTTACAGAGGTGTATACCATGTATTTTTGTGATCTCTGTGGTGACTAGCACAAGCATGCAAACCAGGCTTCCTTTTGGAGATGTTCAGTAAGGATGTTTTGTAGATATTGTTGTGCTCTATCCATCCATGCCCCTTTTTCCAATTATGGAGTGCCATAGCATGACTCAATCTTGCTCTACTTTTGCTATAAAATATTTCTGGCAGATTGTTTACGTGTTATTCAAGTTTGCCAAGGTTGTTGTAGTTGATCCTTTCATGCTATGTACTTGCTCTTGCCATGGATAGCTTCATAAACATGCCATATTACTGTAGGTATGCTTGTTTTGTATTGCATTGCTTTGTGATGAGTTAATCAAGCTCACCAAGATGCCCTCATAGTTACTGTTTCTGCCATACTCTGTTTTCTGCTAAGTCTGAAACCTGTTAACGAAACTTGCTATGTTTACATGGTTGCCATCATATCTTCTGGCCCTTTTTGGCTTATGGTCAGTAAGGGACTTTTGTCATAATCATTTAGTAGATTCATGCCATGCCTTGATTTGCTATGTTAAGTTCCTGTAGCATGTTGATTGCTTGCTCTGAACATTGCTACCTGATGCTGTTTCAGTCATGTCCAATAATTTCACTAAGTCTGTGAACCTGATATTTTTTTGCACTTTTGCCATGCTTGTTTGAACCTGCTGTGGTGTGATCTAGCCGTAGCTCAGTATTCATCCTTTGTCAAGCATCTTCTGTAGATTACTATCATGCTTTGTTGCTATGTTGGGGTGCTGTAGCAGAGTTTCTTGATGTATTCTAAATGCTATCATGCTGTTAATCATAGATTCGTGTCATCCTTGTTTTGCTTGCCATTTGCAAACCGTGCATCCGTTTCCGGTGATCTTTATACCGTTTTCAACCGAAATCATCTCATCTTTACAGTGGCATGCTTGGTTTGCCAAGTTACTGCCTTGTTAATCATTTTTCTTCCGGAGCACGCATATGCATCGCATACCACCTCGCATATCATACATGTTTTGCATCATGTTGTTTGTGCTTTTCCCGTGATTGAATGTGGTTCCGCTGCTTGTGTTCTTGTTTTGGGTAGAGCCGGGAGACGAGTTCGTGAACGAGGAACCTGTGGAGTACGCTTAGGAGGATCAAGCTTTCGACAACTCTGAGAACCTTGCAGGCAAGATGACCATACCGTTGAAATCACTTCTATCTTTTCTTTGCTAGTTGTTCGCTCTATTTGCCATGTTGCGCTACCTACCACTTGCTATATCATGCCTCCCATATTTTCCATGTCAATCCTCTAACCATCCTTTTCTAGCAAACCGTTGTTTGGCTAAGTTACCGCTTTTGCTCAACCCTTCTTATAGCGTTGCTAGTTGCAGGTGAAGTTGAAGTTGGTTCCATGTTGGAACATGGATATTTTGGAATATCACAATATCTCTTATTTAATTAATGCATCTATATATTTGGTGAAGGGAAGGCTCGGCCTTATGCCTGGTGTTTTGTTCCACTCTTGCCGCCTTAGTTTCCGTCATACCGGTATTATGCTCCTTGAGTTTGCGTTCCTTACGCGGTTGGGTGATTTATGGGACCCCCTTGACAGTTCGCCTTGAATAAAACTCCTCTAGCAAGGCCCAACCTTGGTTTTACCATTTGCCACCTAAGCCTTTTCCCTTGGGTTTTCGCGAGCCCGAGGGTCATCTTTATTTAAACCCCCGGGCCAGTGTTCCTCTGAGTGCTGGTCCAAACTAGAGCCCTTTGCAGCACCACCTTGGGGAAACTTGAGGCCTGGTTTTAGTTGTACGGACTGCTCATCCGGTGTGCCCTGAGAACGAGATATGTGCAGGTCCTATCGGGATTTGTCGGCACATTCGGGCGACTTTGCTGGTCTTGTTTTACCATTGTCGAAATGTCTTGTAAACCGGAATTCCGAGACTGATCGGGTCTTCTCGGGAGAAGGTTTATTCTTCATTGACCGTGAGAGCTTATGATGGGCTAAGTTGGGACACCCCTGCAGGGTATTATCTTTCAAAAGCCGTGCCCGCGGTTATGAGGCAGATGGGAATTTGTTAATGTCCGGTTGTAGAGAACTTGTCACTTGACCCAATTAAAATACATCAACCGTGTGTGTAGCCGTGATGGTCTCTTCTCGGCGGAGTACGGGAAGTGAACACGGTTTGAGTTATGCATGAACGTAAGTAGTTTCAGGATCACTTCTTGATCATGTCTAGCTTCGCGACCGTTGCGTTGCTTCTCTTCTTGCTCTCATTTGCATATGTTAGCCACCATATATGCTTAGTGCCTGCTGCAGCTCCACCTCATTACACCATCCTTTCCTATAAGCTTAAATAGTCTTGATCTCGCGGGTGTGAGATTGCTGAGTCCTCATGACTCACAGATTCTACCAAAACAGTTGCAGGTGCCGACGATGCCAGTGCAGATGACGCAACCGAGCTCAAGTGGGAGTTCGACGAGGAACGTGGTCGTTACTATGTTTCTTTTCCTGATGATCAGTAGTGGAGCCCAGTTGGGACGATCGGGGATCTAGCATTTGGGGTTATCTTATTTTCATTTGGATTTTGACCGTAGTCGGTCTATGTGTGGATTTTGGATGATGTATGAATTAATTTATGTATTGTGTGAAGTGGCGATTGTAAGCCAACTCTCGTTATCCCATTCTTGTTCATTACATGGGATTGTGTGAAGATGACCCTTCTTGCGACAAAACCACAATGCGGTTATGCCTCTAAGTCGTGCCTCGACACGTGGGAGATATAGCCGCATCGTGGGCATTACAAGTTGGTAATCAGAGCCATCCCCGACTTAGGAGCCCCCTGCTTGATCGAATCGCTGGCGTTGTTGAGTCTAGATCAAAAATGTTTTGAGTCTTAGGATTATATATATCGGAGAGTAGGATTCTTTTTACTCCTCAGTCCCTTTGTTGCTCTGGTGAGGCCTCCTGACATAGAAGTTTTGACTCTTCTCTCCTCAAATTTCACTAAAAAAATTTTGGATCACGCGGGTATCTTAGAATCGTTCTGATGGTTTTGGGACGAGAACATTGTTCTTGGTGCCTCCTGACATTTAGGGGTTGTGGCAGTGTCCCGGGGAGTTGAGCTCCGAGGTGTTGTCATCACAATTTTATCGTTGCAGTTCTGGAATACCTGAGTTTCGCCGACATAGAAATCCCTTTTATGCAGTTGTTGGTGAGATCACCTCGACGCCACCCAGTACTGGGGCGGGAGTTCGGGAGTATTGCCATAACTCGTATAACGGATGCTTTTCGAAGGTTGAGGTACACGATTTCCGAAGGTTTCTTGGTTATGTGTTGACAGATAGATACAGCTGGATCTAGGGATTGCTAGTTTGGGTGATATATTTTGTGTCCCATGTATCCCCAACACCAGATTGCATAACTAGAAAGTTTCGGGAGTTTATAAGTGGGAATTCAAGTAGTTCCTAGGATATCTTTCCGACAGACGCATGATATGAGATTGGGGTTCGACGTCTAGTGGTCCGCCTTTCCACGGTTGGTTTTACAGTGGTCTCATAGTGTCTTAAAGAGTCCTTGGCTATGCCGACTCGGGGACGCTTCATATGTCATGTGCACTGCCTTGTACATGATGGTGCTGTACGATCGAGCCCGTGTGGGCCCCACCACGAAAACTTCGGACGAAATCTCTATCATATGTTTGTTCCGGCTTATTCTGCAAGCCAATACTTTGTTTTGTTTTGAATTGTGGTATTTGAGTTGCTTCGAAGTCAAATGTTGATTCCATACCTTTTTTCTAAGTGGCTTCTCAACTTAATGGAAGTGTGATGATTTACTATGGAATTCAGTCGTTCATCCTCGTTCGAATGTTTATTGTGAAGACTATATGTTGCAATTTCTATCCGTTGATTCAACTTGTCTATTTGTCTATCAAGATGCTAACGGATGTCACCCTCTTCAGGATGGCTCCGCCAACGCGTCAGAATCCGGAACGCAATGATGGGAGTCAGGCGAACCCTCCGCCACCACCTCCACCTCCGGAGGCATGGCAAGCTATCATGGCAGCCACCAACGCCAATGCTCAGATGATTCTGCAACTCTTGCAAGAACGCACCCAAGGGCAAGGCAATCAAGGAAATCAAGGTCAAGGCAACAATCAGCCTCACTTCGCTACCCTCAACGAGTTTCTCGCAAATCAGCCCAAGACTTTCAGCTATTGTGCCGAGGCCACAGATGCTGTCGTGGAATTGTCACGGCAGATGTCCTTGAACTAGGACTTAGTCGTGGAGCCATTGCAGCTAGGAAGCTTAAAGGGGTTAAACAGGACAAGGAACACGAGGGTTATACTGGTTCGGCCCCTTACGGTGAAGGTAAAAGCCTACGTCCAGTTGAGATTATATTGCTTGAGGTTTCGACGACCAGGAGCTAAACCGCCCTGCCTGGTTATCGATATGATCTTCCTTGTTCCTGAACCGCCGCCGGGTCGTCCCTTTATATAGGGAGGTTGACGCCCAGCGGCTCTCAGAGTCCCGGCCGGCTCATAACAGTGTCCGGCTCGGACTCCTAACTATTCTTGCCTTACACTACAAGTCTTGCCATAACGGCGGTGTGACACCCAAAATTTTTGGCCTTATTTTGTTTATTAAAATATTGCCAGGAAATAAAACTTTTCCAATTTGTCAAGTTTTACCTTTTGTGATTTTGGATTTTTGCCTCTAGTGGGAGAAACCTTCAAGGGTATTGTTGGACTTGATTTCTCTCCATAATAAAACCTTTATTTATCAGTGGATTCAAATGTTGCAAGATTTATTTATTCAAAAAGCTTTCTTTCTTTAAAATGATTCCTTTTGCATTTGGGGCCTATTTGCACTACAACCACTTGACAAATGCTTTTAAAAATTCCACCAAAATTTGGGGATGTCATGTGATGTTTCCACATCACTTTTATGCAAAGATACCTTCTGGCCATTGGAGATTTTGAGCTCTACACCAATTTTTCCAATCTGGTCCAGTAGGCACTTTTGCACTGCAACCCATTTAAATATTTCTTCAAAAATTCTTCCAAGTGTTTGGAGATGACAGTGGATGCATACAATTCATCTTCAAGCAAAACCCCAATGATGTTCTTTGAAAAATTTGAGTGGATCAACCTCTTTTGCATTCTGGTCCAATTTGGTGATTTGTACTGCAACCATATTTTTCCTTGCTCTAGTGACCCTGAGCTTCCTCCTACTTGTAGCCCTCCCTACCAAACTCTTAAGTCCAGGAGATTGGGCTCATTGGGGATTTTGAAGTGCATGTTCTAAACCCCTTTTCTTTCTGCCCAAAACTGGAGTTTTGCAAAACTTGCACTATCAACTTCCTGTTTTTGCCAAACTGACCCTACCACCATCTCCTGTGTCTAAGGAGGCACTGATCTGGAGTTTTTGGTCACTCCAGGAGTTGCCTATGTGCATCTGGCATTCTGTCGAACACCTGGTGTGCACAGTCATTTTTGGCAAGCTCCCTGGTTTGCATTGTGGACTTGTACCCCAGCCCTATCAACCTTGTCCACTGAGCTCCTAGCCACCCCTACCCTCGATCTGTGCTTTGCCAGCTCCACCCTCGCGCTCTAGACCACGCTGGCATTCCGTCGAGCACCTGCCGTGCGTGCTCTGGGTGCGCCCAGAGCGCACGTTTTGCACGCGCGCGCACTACGCCGACACGCCGCACTGCCGCGCTCGACGTGACCCGACCCTGGTCCCTCTGCATCGCTGAGCCGCGCACTAGTCGCCCCCTGCTCCACGATCACTCTGGCACCCTGTTGCGCCGCTGGCCGCGCCCTTGGCGGCACGCCGACGTCAGCAGTGGATTCCGCCGCGAACGGCGCCGCCCAAACCACCAGCGCACGCCAGCTGCCCCTGTGAATAGCTCGTGCTTATCCTCCCGCTCGCCGGCACGCTTTCGTCGCCGCTGCGATGCCCTGCAACTACAGCAACGGCTGTCACCGACGAGCTTATCTTCTACCGCCACGGTTCAGCCTCGTCACGCCATATAAAGGAACCCCGAGCCCCTCCGAATGTTCAGGCGACATCAGACTTTCCCCGTAGAGCTCCCCGCGCAGTAGATCGACCGGAGAGGACCGTTTCCCCCAACTCCGGCCAGCTCGGCCGCCGCTAAGCCCCAGCGCGATTCGTCGCCGCCGGCCACCCTTTTGCCAATCCAGCGCCACCAAGATCTTCCCCGTAGTCTTGCGGAGCTGCCCAGCTGCCCAAACTCGATCGGAGGCCACCGGAGCAACAATGTCACTTCACCACCGTAGCCTCCCTCCGCCGCGGAGCTCGCCGCCGGCGATTCCTTCCACCTCCGCCGACCCAACGACCACCCAGAGGACCGCCTCAGTCTTGCCGTCCCATCCCCGCCCTTGGATGCCCTCGAGGAGCCGCCGTTCGTCGCCGGTGATCGCCGGAGCCCCGCCACCGTTCGGGCGCAGAAAAAGGAGGGAGAGGGAGAACGGTCAAACCTGACCAGTGGGCCCTCTGGACCCACTGTCAGTGACCCGCGTAGCGCCCTCTCTCTGTTTAAGTGGAGGCGCAAACCCCCGAGTGCGTTTCCTCTGCTGCGAAAGCGTATTTCTGCTGAAACGTTTTCCTTTTTTCTGGTTTTATTTAAAAACAGAGTTGACCAAACTTTGACTGGCTATAACTTTTAAAATAAAACTCCAAATGAGTTGATTCTTTTTCCTACCTCTCTCAAATTTCATCTAGTTTATTTTAAGATTTATTTCAAAAATATTTGAGATAAGTTTTGGTACTGTGTTTGAAATATTTGTATTTGTGTATTTTGCAAAATAGGAATTTTTGGAGGAAGAAGAAAGCTTCCAATAAGTGCATCCTTTGCATACTCTTGAAGGCAAGCATTACTGAACTCTGGCATAATATTTGTTGTGGTGTTTTGATGCGATCACAGCACCTTTTGACTTGGAGTATATGTGACAGTTTATGTATCGATGTAGTCTCGTGCATGAGTGCACTTTGGAGTTGTTTGTGGCCAGCAATGGATACCCTAAGGATTTGGATCGCCCTCGTGAGCTTCTCTTGCACACCGGTAGGAAGCGGGAAAGTCGTGGTCTTGGGTAGACACGAGCTTGTCCCTAATCCCTCGTTGGGACGAGTATGCCCGGCATAGCATGGTGAGGCTCGAGGAGTGGTGATTTATTTCACTAGTGGTAATATTGTTGGTGGATACTTGGATCACCTGAGTTGGTTGTAGACCGAGTCTTGTTCAATAGCTTCCTTCTTTGTCGGTACCACCACTTGTCCCTGCAGGGGACAGGGTATGGTTCAGTAGGTTGTCAACCCCTTTCCAAAGCACACACCGTACAGAGAGGCCGTGATGAAGGTCCCGTGGCCACGGATTAAAGCCTGTCATTCGGTCCGGGGGCATGGGTGTTTCCGGTTGGAGCCGAGGGGGGTTGCTCCCCTAGTTTGCGCGCGGTATAAATATTGTGATCCCATGCTGCTCGAGGTTGTAGCCTCCCCACTTAGAGTTTTGCTTGGCAGGTGTCGTGGGTGATTCCAGGCACTGGTGAGTTAAGCTGGTGTGTGCAGGTCAGGCGTGTTTTCAATCAAAAGACCGTAGACGGAATTAGTCCCGAGGGACTGAGTAATCCCGTTACTCGTGGAAAATGGTACTCCCTCTGTAGAGGATACATCCTGTTGGATAGTCATGTGCTTGAGTAGGGACCATAGTCTGGGTTAAATCTTGATAACGGTATTCGGAGGGAGAACGATTTAACTAGAACTCTGTAACGGTATTCGGAGGGAGAACGATTTAACTAGAACTCTGTAACGGTATTCGGATGGAGAACGGTTTAACTAGAGCTCAGTAACGGTATTCGGATGGAGATACGACTTGACTGAATTATCGGTTTTCGGATGGAGAAACGACTGTACTAAATTTTGTTTATGATTATGGCACCTTTGGATTATGATCTTTATTATTATGGACTAACCATTTATATTATGTATATTATTGAGAATCCCTGGGACGGTTCTACCTCCTGGATATTCACTGTGATTATTCTCTTATAAGCCCTTTATGTGGTGTCGCCCCGACGCCCGACTGCGGCATTATTATTTCTGCATTTTCCGCTCGAGGAGTCATTCAGACACTCGTTTGGCACCAGTATTATTATTTCTGCATTTTTCCGCTCGAGGAGTCATTCAGACACTCGTTTGGCACCAGTATTACTATTCTGCATTTTCCACTCGAGGAGTCATTCAGACACTCGTTTGGCACCAGCATTACTATTCCGCAGTTTCCGCTCGAGGAGTCATCCAGACACTCGTTTGGCACCCAGTATTTTATTTTGGTATATTTTTCTCCATATGTGTGCATCATGGTTTCTCGTATATTTTCGTGACGGATGTATGATCGTCTATTAAATCTGGAGTATGTTGGATATATTATACCCGTGTTCTTAATGTTTGCGAGTACATTCAAACGTACTCACTGGCTTGTCCCTGGCTATTGTCTTGGCCAGATTGCCTTGCGTGGAGGTATGCATCGCGGTGACACCCTCGAAACCTACGCTGTTGACGTGTGCAGCCTCGCGAAGATAGGAGTTATCCTGGTCAGCTGTTCTTGTGGGAAATGGAGTCCCATAGACGCAGATGTTTCCAACCGCTTCCGCCCTCAACCATTAGAAACCAAGTGTTGTACTCCCAGGCCTAAATGGTCTTGTACTACATAATTTTGTTCCTTGCTTGGAATTCTTGTATCAAGTTGGTACCTCATCAGCTAACAGTAATCCTGGGGCTGGTGAGCACACAGGCCGTTTTTCTGGGAATTTATATCCCAAAAATCCGGTCGTGACAGACTTGGTATCAGAGCCAGGCTGACCATTGGCTAATCCTATCTTAGCCAGGTCAATAAACCCAGGTTATCCCAAACCATCAGACCTTAGCCTGACCCCGGTCAAGCTTCCCGCGTAAGATAGCTCCAAAGTGACCGGACGCCCTTTTCGGCGGACGGTGCCCAACCTATCAACCTAGCCCGTCGATCACGCGCCAGTGACCGACATCCAACCCGTCTCTATCGCAAGCGTGCGGAGGAAGACTCCGTCCCCTTTTCCTATAAAAAGGGCACGCTAGCCACGACACAGCACAACCTCTTTCCCCCAAACCCAGCCACGATGCCTGGCCCCATTGTTCACAACGAGACCACAACAACCAACCTTGGAGGTTTTGTGACCGTGCTCGCAAACCTCACCCGCCGTGCCTATGCGTTGGAGGAGCCCCCTGAGTATGTTGTGTACCAAGGACCCATGTACGGTGAAAGCCGTCAGTACTGGGCCACTGTGCACATCTACGGTAGGGGTCTGTCGCCAGAACGCCCCTACAGGTTCACTGGGAGGACAACTCCCTTCGAGCCTCAAGCCATCCAACTGGCAGCCCGAGAAGCTATAGTTCAACTCCGGCACTTGTCGCCCAGAGTTAACTGTCGCTCATTCTACTACTACCCCAGTCGCGATGGGTATGGTAGGCCGCCCCAAGTTGCCAACGGAGACCACGAGACGGATCCTGCGCTGTTGCATCTGGTGCGCTATGTAAGCGCACTAGAGCAACTGTTCGACCAGGTCACTCTGGATCTGATCGCAGCTCGTGGAGAGCTGGTTCGCCGAGCCCCGGCGAGGAGAGAAGCGGAGCCCGACACCGACAACCCAGTCGTGCTGTTCGGACACCCGATCGATCCCTTGAGGTCTGCGCCAGCCCTCAACCAGAGCACTTTGGTGACCCCAGAAGTGCTTCGTCGCCTTTTGGAAACCCATTCCAACGGGATTTGGGCCAACAACCCCCAGGATGGTCATCACCATCTCCCCGACCCTGCAGCACCTCAGCCTCAACCAGCAAATCCCGACGGTGAGAACCGTGGAGAAGCATCGGCGTCCGCAAGGCCAGCCCACTTGGACATTAACGAAGTAGACTAAGTCGCTCAAAGTTGTATCGAGCCTTAGTTTTCCTACGCTTTGTAATGTGTGGCCTTGTATCGCTTTTGTTGCATGCTGTCTGTTTGAGCCCTCTTATTTTTGGAGTAGTAGCTATGCATGTGTACGTTGGCGTACAGTTGCATTTTTTATTTCTCGGGCGCAGCTACCTAGTCCAACCCCGTCGGCTCCCACAGTAATGCGTCCCATTTATGTGACGTGTATATCTGTGGCTTTGACCCGAGTACAGGATCGGCAGTCAGTTACCCTTCACCCCGGTAGATATCCCAGCCCCGGGTGCTTTATAAAGGCCACTCCGTGACCTTGCCGAGCACCCCTCACCTTTGTGCGCAGCACTCACAGCCTTTCCTTGCCATGTTGACCCCCAGCATTTATCTGAGAACCCCAGACACAACCCCCGGCAGCTTTGTCAAATTATTGTGGGACTTTACCTGCAGTACTATGAGCGCCACCCGTCCACCCCAGTACGAGTTGCTCAAATCGAGGATCACTCCATCCACCTCGAAATATTGGGCAGTGGTGCACATCCCTCCCGCATACCCAAACCAAGATCCCACGGAAGTCTCCTTCATGGGGAAATCCATGCCGACTCCGCAGATGGCCATAGAAGCTGCTGCGTACGAGGCGCTCACCCGCCTTCGATTCGCAGTGCCCTATGCCAGTGAGCGAGGGTACTATTATTTTTCGGGTCGTGCAGCACCAGGAGAAGTTGCATCTTTCCCCGGTGGGCGCATTGAGAGAGATCCAGTGCTGGCCAACCTTGCCCAGTACGTCATCGCTCAGGAGCGTTTAACTCAGCGAGTAATGGGTTACCTCCAGAGCCTCGCTGATTTAAATCCTCGGATCGCCATTGGCAGACCACTGAGGCCTGACCAAGAAGGGCGCATTCATCGTCTGGTCAACCCGCTTCCCCCGATAGAAGAGGAGTGTGCCCCGGTGCCAGAGGCGTTTTCTCAGGACCCTGTCGCTTTACCGTTTTCCATGTGAACGCCTCCGATGTATTTATTGTCCCAGTACTTGTATTTATGTGTTGCAGCATGTTCGTAAAATCCTTTATGCAATGGATCCGACTTTCTTTAGTTCCTGTTTGTGAGCAGTGTTACTGCTGTTAGTGTTGTTTTAATTATTTCTTCTCTCTCAACATATTTTCAAGGATATTTCTTTTCCCCGAGTTATTGCTGCGTATATATGCATTTTCCCGGCATAGACCTTTTATTCGCGCATCATCGTTACAACTTTTAACAAATCTCGAGGACGAGATTTTTCTTAAGGGGGGTAGTGTTGTGACACCCAAAATTTTTGGCCTTATTTTGTTTATTAAAATATTGCCAGGAAATAAAACTTTTCCAATTTGTCAAGTTTTACCTTTTGTGATTTTGGATTTTTGCCTCTAGTGGGAGAAACCTTCAAGGGTATTGTTGGACTTGATTTCTCTCCATAATAAAACCTTTATTTATTAGTGGATTCAAATGTTGCAAGATTTATTTATTCAAAAAGCTTTCTTTCTTTAAAATGATTCCTTTTGCATTTGGGGCCTATTTGCACTACAACCACTTGACAAATGCTTTTAAAAATTCCACCAAAATTTGGGGATGTCATGTGATGTTTCCACATCACTTTTATGCAAAGATACCTTCTGGCCATTGGAGATTTTGAGCTCTACACCAATTTTTCCAATCTGGTCCAGTAGGCACTTTTGCACTGCAACCCATTTAAATTTCTTCAAAAATTCTTCCAAGTGTTTGGAGATGACAGTGGATGCATACAATTCATCTTCAAGCAAAAACCCAATGATGTTCTTTGAAAAATTTGAGTGGATCAACCTCTTTTGCATTCTGGTCCAATTTGGTGATTTGTACTGCAACCATATTTTTCCTTGCTCTAGTGACCCTGAGCTTCCTCCTACTTGTAGCCCTCCCTACCAAACTCTTAAGTCCAGGAGATTGGGCTCATTGGGGATTTTGAAGTGCATGTTCTAAACCCCTTTTCTTTCTACCCAAAACTGGAGTTTTGCAAAACTTGCACTATCAACTTTCTGTTTTTGCCAAACTGACCCTACCACCATCTCCTGTGTCTAAGGAGGCACTGATCTGGAGTTTTTGGCCACTCCATGAGTTGCCTATGTGCATCTGGCATTCTGTCGAACACCTGGTGTGCACAGTCATTTTTGGCAAGCTCCCTGGTTTGCATTGTGGACTTGTACCCCAGCCCTATCAACCTTGTCCACTGAGCTCCTAGCCACCCCTACCCTCGATCTGTGCTTTGCCAGCTCCACCCTCGCGCTCTAGACCACGCTGGCATTCCGTCGAGCACCTGCCGTGCGTGCTCTGGGCGCGCCCAGAGCGCACGTTTTGCACGCGCGCGCACTACGCCGACACGCCGCACTGCCGCGCTCGACGTGACCCGACCCTGGTCCCTCTGCATCGCTGAGCCGCGCACTAGTCGCCCCCTGCTTCACGATCACTCTGGCACCCTGCTGCGCCGCTGGCCGCGCCCTTGGCGGCACGCCGGCGTCGGCAGTGGATTCCGCCGCGGACGGCGCCGCCCAAACCACCAGCGCACGCCAGCTGCCCCTGTGAATAGCTCGTGCTTATCCTCCCGCTCGTCGGCACGCTTTCGTCGCCACTGCGATGCCCTGCAACTACAGCAACAGCTGTCGCCGACGAGCTTATCTTCTGCCGCCACGGTCCAGCCTCGTCACGCCATATAAAGGAACCCCGAGCCCCTCCGAACGTTCAAGCGACATCAGACTTTCCCCGCAGAGCTCCCCGCGCAGTAGATCGACCGGAGAGGACCGTTTCCCCCAACTCCGGCCAGCTCGGCCGCCGCTAAGCCCCAGCGCGATTCGTCGCCGCCGGCCACCCTTTTGCCAATCCAGCGCCACTAAGATCTTCCCCGTAGTCTTGCGGAGCTGCCCAGCTGCCCAAACTCGATCGGAGGCCACCGGAGCAACAATGTCACTTCATCACCGTAGCCTCCCTCCGCCGCGGAGCTCGCTGCCGGCGATTCTTTCCACCTCCGCCGACCCAACGACCACCCAGAGGACCGCCTCGGTCTTGCCGTCCCATCCCCGCCCTTGGATGCCCTCGAGGAGCCGCCGTTCGTCGCCGGTGATCGCCGGAGCCCCGCCACCGTTCGGGCACAGAAAAAGGAGGGAGAGGGAGAACGGTCAAACCTGACCAGTGGGCCCTCTGGACCCACTGTCAGTGACCCGCGCAGCGCCCTCTCTCTGTTTAAGTGGAGGCGCAAACCCCCGAGTGCGTTTCCTCTGCTGCGAAAGCGTATTTCTGCTGAAACGTTTTCCTTTTTTCTGGTTTTATTTAAAAACAGAGTTGACCAAACTTTGACTGGCTATAACTTTTAAAATAAAACTCCAAATGAGTTGATTCTTTTTCCTACCTCTCTCAAATTTCATCTAGTTTATTTTAAGATTTATTTCAAAAATATTTGAGATAAGTTTTGGTACTGTGTTTGAAATATTTGTATTTGTGTATTTTGCAAAATAGGAATTTTTGGAGGAAGAAGAAAGCTTCCAATAAGTGCATCCTTTGCATACTCTTGAAGGCAAGCATTTCTGAACTCTGGCATAATATTTGTTGTGGTGTTTTGATGCGATCACAGCACTTTTTGACTTGGAGTATATGTGACAGTTTATGTATCGATGTAGTCTCGTGCATGAGTGCACTTTGGAGTTGTTTGTGGCCAGCAATGGATACCCTAAGGATTTGGATCGCCCTCGTGAGCTTCTCTTGCACACCGGTAGGAAGCGGGAAAGTCGTGGTCTTGGGTAGACACGAGCTTGTCCCTAATCCCTCGTTGGGACGAGTATGCCCGGCATAGCATGGTGAGGCTCGAGGAGTGGTGATTTATTTCACTAGTGGTAATATTGTTGGTGGATACTTGGATCACCTGAGTCGGTTGTAGACCGAGTCTTGTTCAATAGCTTCCTTCTTTGTCGGTACCACCACTTGTCCCTGCAGGGGACAGGGTATGGTTCAGTAGGTTGTCAACCCCTTTCCAAAGCACACACCGTACAGAGAGGCCGTGATGAAGGTCCCGTGGCCACGGATTAAAGCCTGTCATTCGGTCCGGGGGCATGGGTGTTTCCGGTTGGAGCCGAGGGGGGTTGCTCCCCTAGTTTGCGCGCGGTATAAATATTGTGATCCCATGCTACTCGAGGTTGTAGCCTCCCCACTTAGAGTTTTGCTTGGCAGGTGTCGTGGGTGATTCCAGGCACTGGTGAGTTAAGCTGGTGTGTGCAGGTCAGGCGTGTTTTCAATCAAAAGACCGTAGACGGAATTAGTCCCGAGGGACTGAGTAATCCCGTTACTCGTGGAAAATGGTACTCCCTCTGTAGAGGATACATCCTGTTGGATAGTCATGTGCTTGAGTAGGGACCACAGTCTGGGTTAAATCTTGATGACGGTATTCGGAGGGAGAACGATTTAACTAGAACTCTGTAACGGTATTCGGAGGGAGAACGATTTAACTAGAACTCTGTAACGGTATTCGGATGGAGAACGGTTTAACTATAGCTCAGTAACGGTATTCGGATGGAGATACGACTTGACTGAATTATCGGTTTTCGGATGGAGAAACGACTGTACTAAATTTTGTTTATGATTATGGCACCTTTGGATTATGATCTTTATTATTATGGACTAACCATTTATATTATGTATATTATTGAGAATCCCTGGGACGGTTCTACCTCCTGGATATTCACTGTGATTATTCTCTTATAAGCCCTTTATGTGGTGTCGCCCCGACGCCCGACTGCGGCATTATTATTTCTGCATTTTCCGCTCGAGGAGTCATTCAGACACTCGTTTGGCACCAGTATTATTATTTCTGCATTTTTCCGCTTGAGGAGTCATTCAGACACTCGTTTGGCACCAGTATTACTATTCTGCATTTTCCGCTCGAGGAGTCATTCAGACACTCGTTTGGCACCAGCATTACTATTCCGCAGTTTCCGCTCGAGGAGTCATTCAGACACTCGTTTGGCACCCAGTATTTTATTTTGGTATATTTTTATCCATATGTGTGCATCATGGTTTCTCGTATATTTTCGTGACGGATGTATGATCGTCTATTAAATCTGGAGTATGTTGGATATATTATACCCGTGTTCTTAATGTTTGCGAGTACATTCAAACGTACTCACTGGCTTGTGCCTGGCTATTGTCTTGGCCAGATTGCCTTGCGTGGAGGTATGCATCGCGGTGACACCCTCGGAACCTACGTTGTTGTCGTGTGTAGCCTCGCGAAGATAGGAGTTATCCTGGTCAGCTGTTCTTGTGGGAAATGGAGTCCCATAGACGCAGATGTTTCCAACCGCTTCCGCCCTCAACCATTAGAAACCAAGTGTTGTACTCCCAGGCCTAAATGGTCTTGTACTACATAATTTTGTTCCTTGCTTGGAATTCTTGTATCAAGTTGGTACCTCATCAGCTAACAGTAATCCTGGGGCTGGTGAGCACACAGGCCATTTTTCTGGGAATTTATATCCCAAAAATCCGGTCGTGACAGGCGGTTTGTAACTACGGGCCTTAAGCCATCTCCGGGTCTTAAGCCCATATTTGGCCCGCCGTCTTCAAGCTTGGTGCTGGGCTTCGTGTGATGACCATTATGAGCAACCCGGCCCCTCCTGGGCGGGTGACTCTAATGGTTATATCCTCAACAATAGGCCCCAGATTGATTTGAACCGGTTCATGTCAATCTTCAATCCCCTTGAGAGAAAATCTTCCGGCTTACATCTGTGCGAAGGTTTTGACCCGCCGTGACGTCATCTTCTGGATTCCTGATAACCCGCCATGACGTCATCTTCCATTAAGTTCATTTCTTTATTCCGTTAAATCCCAACGGATCTTATCTTTAATGGTCATCCCGAAAATCGAGGCGCTTCTGTGGCGAGATAATCACGCCGTGACCTCCTCGTTTCTCGCGCCCACTTATGAGCCTCACCTTATAAATAGCCCGGCCCATGAGCCTCCAGTCACTCGTCGCCTCCATCTTCTTCCTCCTCTCGCCACTGTGCTGCCACCCGAGCTCTGCCGCCGCCGCCGCGGGTTTCCTCGTCTTCACCAGCTCAGGCCGCTGCATCAACCTGACGTCACCAGAGAAACGCGACGAACCTCCGCAGCAACTCCGCATCTGTAAGTCCCTGCATCTCTCCACCGTAGATCCGCATTAGGGTTCCGCTGTTCTTCATCTGTTCTTTGCAGTTCCTCTCGAGTTCCCTGTAGCTCCTCCACTACAGTCATGTTTGATCCAAGCGTAGTACAGAGCTCCTGCGGTAGTTGTTGCGCATCCGTTTTTATGATAGTAGATCCCCTTTGTCTGCAATAATATCTCGTTCTGAATCCATGAACTTCTTCTGCGTCAGTTCTAGGTCTAGAAAATTTTCTTTTTAGCCGACCGTTTTGATCCAAAACAATTACCGCGATCTGTGAAACTTGTTTGCGCCACACTTAGTCAAAAATGGCATCTGTCTAGTTATGGCGGCTCACATTTCCGGCTTAAAAGAAACCACATGCTGTAAAATTTCCGGCTCATTTATGATAAAGCTGTAGACAATTTGAATTACTCACGATGCCCTCAGTGGCTTATATAACCCGATGCACTTAGCCATATGTCATTAGGCCCCTTCATAAGCCGCCATTTGAGTACTAAACTGTAGACATCTGCTGGCTTATAATTGAACCGGACATTTTCCTTTTGTCATAGGCTTCATCTTTCACAATGCCTCCCAAAGCTCCCAAGGCACCCATCACGTGCAACTGGATGAGATCCAATGTCACCGACGACACTCTAGCTGATTTCGTAAAGACGGGTTACTTGCCCAAGAAGGAAATCATGTCTTATCGTGCCCCTGACCCGTCAGAGGAAAGACCTCAACCAAGAGATGGTGAGGTGGTGATATTTGCTGATCACATGAGCCGGGGCTTTGCACCGCCCGGCTCAAAATTCTTTAGAGAGGTTCTGAACTTCTTTGATCTGCGGCCGCAAGACATAGGACCCAATTCCGTGTCAAATATATGCAACTTCCAAGTATTCTGCGAAGTCTATCTTGGAGAAGAGCCCAGCCTGCTGCTCTTTAGAGAGCTATTTTATCTGAACCGTCAGAATGAGTGCGCCAACGGGCCGAGCCTGGAACTTGGTGGAATCTCCATTCAACGCCGGAGAGACTGCCTTTTTCCTTATGCTAAACCGCCAAGCCATCCAAAGGACTGGAACCAGACGTGGTTCTACTACCAGGACACCTCTCCGGCTGACGAGAGCCCTCTCCCCGGCTTTTGTGCCCTGCGTCTGGAGCCAAATCATTCTTTGCCAGACAAACTCTCTCAAGCTGAACGTTAACCTCTGATCCCCACCATCAATAAGATCAATTCTCTCCTGGAAAACGGCCTCAACGGCATTGATCTGGTCCGGGTTTGGATCTCTTGGCGGGTGATCCCCTTGAGCCACCGCCCCGGCTTAATGTGCGATTACACAGGCCGGAAGGATGACCCTCTGCGGCACAGCCCCAACGATCTTCCTGAGGACGTCGTGGACGACCTGACCAAGTCTCTCCTGAATGAGAGCTTAGCCGACTATGGGAAAACCGGCTTAAACCCCTTCTGCCGAGCTAACCCGGCTCCGGCGGTAAGCCACTGACCTGAACACCTTGGTTTTCCTTTTAATAGCTTTCATATAAACCTTAAGAAATCTTTGTTGTATGTTTCAGGCTAATGACAAGTTCTGGAAGGTCAAATATGACCATGAGGCGGCCAAAAAAGCCAGGAAGGCTAAGAAAGCCGCCAGGAGAGCCGCTCCCCGCAAGAAGGGAAGCAGGCCTACTGCCTCAGAGCTGCTTCAGCTAAGCGATAGCTCCGAGTCAGAGGTAACCCCTGAATCTGTAGGCTCTTGTTCTGTTTCTTGTTTGTTCCTATCCACCTTATCAATACTGATCATCAGCAGGATGACACCGGAGCAAGTAACCCGGTGACTGAAGAGGTAACGACACTTTCCTCCGACTCGGAGCCCTTGCCAAGGCTGAAAGTCCGAAGAGTAACCCGGAAAGTAATATTTTCACATCCTTTAGCTTATCAAGATCCTCAATTTCTTTTGAAGCAACAGATTCATGAGAGCCGGCGGCACACCCGGACCAACAAGGATGCAGACCTCTCCTCCCGCTTACCTGAAGCATCAAGGAAGCGCCGGACCGAGGTTATCTCCAACTTATATCCTTTTCATCCTTTGGCGGGCGTTACTCATCAACCGCTCAACTCTTCTGATTCAAATTATCAGGAAACTTCACCTTCCTCTGGTGATTCCATGCAATCTAACCTGCCGGCTTTCAAGACCGCACCCGGGTAACGATGATCATCTTGTGTTGTGCTTATCTTTACTCATGCTTTTGTACTAACCTTTTGTCCTTTCAGTGCCCAGGCAAAGCTCAGCAAGAGGGCGAAAAAGAATAAACCGGTCGAAGAGCCGGTCTTGACTGAGCCGGAGGTTTCAGCTCAAGAACCGCCAGCTGCCTCTGCTCCTGAAGCCACCGCTCCAACCGACGAGCCAGCCATAGAGACTTCTACCATTCCGGACATCTCCAGCCCGGCTCAGCCGGCCGATGACCAGGACGTGGTAATCACCCGGACAGAGTTTGTCGAGCCGGGGAGACCCACTGCACTGGCTAAGTGCTCTGCCAAGGAAGAGTGCTAGAGCGCTGCAGGGCCAAGCTGGACATCACCAACTATGCCAACTTGAGCATTGGAGATATCATCTCCGGCTATGTCAATCAGGTGCACAACAGCCGGGATCTGGAGATTGACATGGTGAAGCAGATACAGCAGAAATCTGAGGTACCACTCTCTTGCTTACTGCATAGTCATCTTTACCATACTAGCCCCCAAGTCTACTACTTATGATAGAATATGTTGTAGACTTAACTTCTGGCTTACTTGCATGAACCGGCAATTTGTAGATAGAACCTTTCAGCATGCATTAGCCCCCAAGTGCCAAGTGTCTTTGCTTGGAAAGTGCTTGGGACTTTAGAATTGTATAATAATTATTCATACTATAACCCGGAAATTGTGCAGGCTGCTTGCAAGAAATTTGAAGCTGATATCTCTGAGCTGAAGAACCGCCTGAAGACTCAGGAAACTGAGACCCGGAAGGCCAACGCTAAATTTGAATCCGGTATTGCTGCTCAAGAGAAGCTGAAGAAGAAGTTTGAAACCGAAAGGAAGACTTGGGCCGAAGAGAAGGCTGCTCTAGTCAGCCAGGCCGAACAGGCGGAGGCGGCTCTGACGGAGAGAACCGCCGAACTCTCCGGCTTAAAGCGCCATGTGTCATAGATGGTCGCCGCAATCTTCGGTAAGTCATTCTGCAGACTTTCAACAAGTTTACATTCCCTATGTCTCATAATTCCCATCATTGCTAGCGGCTTACCTGACGTTGTAAAACAGGTCCCAGAAGCGCCAACCTCAATCAAAATGTGCTGACCAAGTTGAAGGCCGTGTACACTTTGGTGGAGCAACTCTACACCGGGTCACAACGTGCCTTGTCTGTTGCGGCCCTGTCCAATGAGGTCCCGACTCACCTGGCGGACGTGCTTCGGCGGCTCGCCATTCTTCCTCAGCGCTTTCAAGAGCTACGACGGGCTTCTGCAAGAGCCGGAGCCATAGCTGCGCTGAGCCGGGCCAAGGCTTTCCTCCCGGAGCTAGACCCGGCGGAGATCGCGCTTGGATACCCCAGTCTGAAGGAAGACGGTACTCCCTTTGACCAAAAAGATTTTGCTGACTGTGTGAAGAGTGTGCGCCCGGTGGCTACCTTAATTGGGAATGACACCGACCTCAGCAAGTATCAGCCGGGCTATGATTCGGAGAATCAGAGGATCCCCACTCCACGCTATGAAGCAATCAGCTTGATCCCTCCGACTCGTAAGCATACCTTTGCCCCGGAAGTTGACCCGGCCGGGTTAATTGACGAAGAGGCTCAATTTGAAGCTTTGAGCGACATTGACTAGAAATCGTCAACCTTCCAGGTCATAGGAACAACCGGAGGAGCGGAGAGGGATGAGCCGGAAGTTTCGACCCAGCAAGCATCTTGACTCTTTAGGCGGCCCATGGTTATGCTCGTTAAACAATGCCTCACCTTTTGGACTCGGGGAGTCTTGTAATAGAGTAGGACAAACATTTTAACTTTGTCGTGCCATCTTGCACGTGTTGAATACTTAACTCCATTGGAGTTGCCTCCTTATATTTCTCTGGGTCATAATTGATCATTTATTTTCCTTAAGCTCGAATAGCTGTCTTTAACCATCCTGCATAGAAAACAAATCACAAGTCTCTACGCAGATTACTGCACTGAGAACCATAGATCTTATACATATAACCCGGAATATGAATCCAAGTCACCAAAGACTGGTCCTCAATTATATCCTTGATGTAACCATAATAGCATACTTACAGGCCTTCAAGTATACTTCCGGTTTATGTAACCCGGATAATAAGGTTGGTACCTCAACTGCGAATTTAAGTCGGCGGAGTAAGAACCGCCGTGCACACTGTTGATACAACCAGAAGAACTTGTTGTAAATCAGAAAATCAAAACTTAGGGGCTTCCGGTTCGAATACGACCAGAGACCCATCCCAAAGGGGTTAAGCTAAGATTCGAATGCGATCATTTAGCCCCCAGTGGGTTTGGCGATGCTGATCAAGAGGGTACCGACAGCTATGTTCTCTTTGGTTCGAATACGACCCATGTTTGAACTGGAAGCCCCCAAATGACCTTAAAAGTTGTTTAACGACGCTGATTCGAATACGATCCACGTCGGTTCCCAAAGGGGGTTAAGCTATGATTCAAATATGACCAAGGAAACTCCCCGATGAGCTCGGCAGTGTGCCAATCAAGTGGGTATCGACAGCTATGTTCTCTTTGGTTCGAATACGACCTATGTTTGAACAGGAAGCCCCCAAGTAATTACATTGTTAACAGCTAGATTCGAATACGATCGTAAGGATCCACCTCCAAGTTACCATGTGATCTTGTAATGGAAATAACACATTTACCTTTGGAGGAGAAAAAAGACAGAGGTCCTGCTTTATTACTTATCATAATATATACATGGCTATAGAAATATGTACATTATGAGAGCCGGTGGCTCAAGTGTAATAAGGCCGAAGCTGAGCTATGTTCCACGGCCGACGGGTCTCTTCCTCCGACTTGCGTGAATCTTTGTGCTCCCGAACATCGATAAGGTAGTACGACCCGTTGTGCAAGTTCTTGCTGACCACAAAGGGCCCTTCCCAAGGCGGGGATAACTTGTGTGCATCTGTTTGATCTTGGATGAGCCGGAGCACCAGATCACCTTCCTGGAAGACCCGGGACTTAACCCGGCGGCTGTGATAACGGCGCAGGTCTTGTTGGTAAATCGCTGAGCGAGCTGCTGCCACATCACGCTGTTCGTCCAACAAGTCAAGAGCATCTTGGCGCGCCTGTTCATTATCCGCCTCAACATAAGCCGCCACTCGAGGCGAGTCATGACGGATGTCACTGGGAGGACTGCTTCCGCTCCATAAACCATGAAGAAAGGCGTGTAACCCGTAGACCTGTTAGGAGTAGTATTGATGCTCCATAACACGGAGGGTAACTCCTCCACCCAACAACCCGGCGTCCGTTGCAAAGGGACCAAAAGCCGGGGCTTGATGCCCTTCAAGATCTCCTGATTAGCTCTCTCAGCTTGACCATTGGATTGAGGGTGAGCCACTGATGAAACATCAAGTCGAATATGCTCTCGTTGACAAAACTCCTCCATGGCGCCTTTAGACAGATTGGTACCATTGTCAGTTATAATGCTGTGTGGAAAGCCAAAGCGAAATATCACCCTTTTCATGAACTGAACCGCCGTGGCTGCGTCACACTTGCTAACTGGCTCTGCCTCAACCCACTTTGTGAACTTGTCAACTGCCACCAAGAGGTGGGTCTTCTTATCCTTGGACCTTTTAAAAGGCCCAACCATATCAAGCCCCCAGACCGCAAATGGCCAAGTGATTGGTATCATCCTCAGCTCCTGAGCCGGCACATGAGCCCGTCGCGAGAACCTCTGGCAACCATCACATTTACTGACCAAGTCCTCCGCATCAGCATGAGCCGTCAGCCAATAAAAACCATGACGAAAAGCCTTGGCCACAAGGGATTTTGAGCCGGCATGATGGCCACAATCCCCTTCGTGAATCTCACGCAAGATTTCTTGACCTTCCTCAGGGGAACACAACGCTGGAACGTTCCAGTAACACTGCGGCGATGCAGCTCACCATTGATAACAACCATTGACTTAGACCGCCGGGTTATTTGTCTGGCCAAAGTTTCATCCTCAGGCAAATCTCCCCGGGTCATGTAAGCCAAGTATGGCACTGTCCAGTCCGGGGTGATGTGGAGAGCCGCCACCAACTGTGCCTCCGGGTCAGGGACAGCCAAGTCTTCCTCTGTAGGTAACTTAACAGAAGGGTTATGCAAGATGTCCAGGAAAGTATTAGGCGGCACCGGCTTTCGCTGAGAGCCCAGCCGGCTTAATGCATCAGCCGCCTCGTTCTTCCTGCGATCGATGTGCTCTACTTGGTAACCCTGAAAGTGTCCAGCAATGGCATCAACTTCACGGCGATAAGCCGCCATGAGAGGGTCCTTGGAATCCCACTTGCCTGATACTTGTTGAGCCACTAAGTCTGAGTCGCCGAAGCACCTTACCCGGCTCAAGCTCATCTCCTTAGCCATCCGAAGACCATGGAGCAAGGCCTCGTACTCAGCCGCATTGTTAGTACAAGGAAACATCAACCGTAGCACATAATGAAACTTGTCACCTTTAGGGGAAGCCAATACAACTCCAGCCCCCGAGCCCTCCAATTGCCTAGACCCATCGAAGTGAATAGTCCAATATGTATTATCCGGCTTTTCTTCAGGCACCTGTAGCTCTGTCCAATCGTTGATGAAATCCACCAAAGCTTGAGATTTAACAGCAGTGCGTGGTACGTATTTCAGACCATGAGGCCCAAGCTCTATAGCCCACTTAGCCACTCTTCCTGTGGCTTCTCTGTTTTGGATGATATCTCCAAGGGGAGCAGAACTAACCACAGTGATAGGGTGACCCTGAAAATAATGCTTAAGCTTCCGGCTTGCCATGAATACACCATAAACAAGCTTCTGCCAATGTGGATACCGCTGTTTGGACTCGATGAGCACTTCGCTGACGTAGTAAACCGGCCGCTGAACCGGATACTCCTTACCCTCTTCCTTGCGCTCCACCACCACAGCCACACTGACGGCTCGTGTGTTAGCAGCTACATACAGTAATAAGGGCTCCTTGTCAACCGGAGCAGCAAGGACTGGGGGCTCAGCCAGCTGTCTCTTCAAATCCTCAAAAGCAGCATTAGCAGCATCATTCCAGATAAAGTCATCAGTTTTCTTCATCAACTGGTACAGTGGCATGGCCTTTTCACCCAAACGGCTTATAAACCGGCTTAAAGCAGCGATACGACCCGCCAGGCGCTGGACGTCGTTTATACACGCCGGCTTAGCCAGAGAGGTGATTGCCTTGATCTTCTCCGGGTTAGCTTCAATGCCTCTATGAGAAACCAGAAACCCAAGAGCTTGCCTGCAGGAACACCAAAAACACACTTGGCCGGGTTAAGCATCATCTTGTAGACCCGGAGATTATCAAAGGTTTCTCTCAGATCATCTATCAAGGTTTCCTTCTCCCTGGACTTAACCACAATATCATCCACATAGGCATGAACATTGCGCCCAATCTGGTTATGAAGACAGTTCTGCACGCAACGCTGATAAGTCGCCTGTGCACTCTTGAGTCCAAAAGGCATAGACACATAACAGAAGGCTCCAAAGGGAGTGATGAACGCCGTCTTCTCCTGGTCCTTAACTGCCATTTTAATCTGATGGTATCCAGAATAAGCATCCAAGAAACTTAAGCGCTCACAACCCGCCGTAGCATCAATGATTTGATCAATACGGGGGAGGGCAAAAGGATCAGCCGGACATGCCTTGTTTAAGTCCGTGTAGTCCACACACATCCGCCAGGTGCCATTCTTCTTGAGCACGAGCACCGGGTTAGCTAACCACTCTGGGTGAAAGACTTCAACAATAAACCCGGCCGCCAAGAGCCGGGCCACCTCTTCACCAATGGCTTTCCGCCTCTCTCATTAAACCGCCGAAGGAATTGCCTGACCGGCTTAAATTTCGGATCAACATTGAGAGTGTGCTCAGCGAGTTCTCTAGGTACACCTGGCATGTCAGAAGGTTTCCATGCAAAAATGTCCCTATTCTCACGGATGAACTCGATGAGCGCGCTTTCCTATTTTGGATCCAGATTGGCACTGATGCTAAACTGCTGAGATGAGTCACCTGGAACGAAATCAACAAGTTTAGTCTCATCAGCTGACTTAAATTTCATTGCCGGCTCATGCTCCGTAGTCGGCTTTTTCAGAGATGTCATATCTGTTGGGTCAACATTGTCCTTGTAAAACTTCAACTCCTCTGTTGCACAAACAGATTCTGCATAAGCCGCATCGCCTTCCTCACACTCCAAGGCTACCTTCCGGCTGCCATGAACCGTAATGGTCCCATTGTGACCCGGCATCTTGAGCTGCAAATACACGTAACACGGCCGTGCCATGAACTTGGCGTAAGCCGGCCGCCCAAATATGGCATGATACGGACTTCTTATCTTGACCACCTCAAAGGTCAATTTTTCCACCCTGTAGTTGTACTCGTCTCCAAAGGCCACTTCCAGTTCGATCTTACCAACTGGATAAGCCGACTTACCAGGTACCACTCCATGGAAAACAGTATTGGACTGGCTGAGGTTCTTATCAATCAACCCCATACGACGGAAGGTCTCATAATAGAGGATGTTGATGCTGCTGCCTCCATCCATGAGCACCTTAGTGAACTTATATCCTCCCACCTGAGGAGCCACCACCAGGGCCAGGTGACCCGGATTATCAACCCGGGGAGGGTGATCCTCCCTACTCCACACAATAGGCTGCTCAGACCATCTTAAATAGCGTGGAACCGCCGGCTCAACAGCATTCACAGCCCTCTTATGAAGCTTCTGATCTCGCTTACACAGACTGGTGGTAAACACGTGATACTGTCCACCATTAAGCTGCTTTGGATTGGTCTGGTAACCCCCCTGCTGCTGTTGATGACCCTGGCCGGACTGCTGATTAAAGCCCCCTTGACCATTCTGAGGATTAGGAATTTGAGCCGCCGCCCGGGCCATGAAACCGCCAGCGCCTGAGCCGCCGCCCGGGCCATTGTTGCCATTAAAGGCATTGGAATTCTTAAAGGCCTTCATGATTGCGCAATCTTTCCATAGATGAGTAGCTGGCTTCTCCCTAGAGCCATGCCTTGGACAAGGCTCATTCAACAACTGCTCCAGCGTCGGGCCTGACCCGCCGGCTCGGGGAGGTGGCCTCCCCTTGCGTCGCTGGTTGTTACCCTGTGAGCTGGCGTTGGCCACAAACTCTAGGCTGCCGTCGGCCTTACGCTTGCCACCTCCTTGGTTCGCCGGGTTATGCTGAGGACCCTTGCCATTGCCGTTCTTCTTTCCCTTCCCTGTCCTTTCATCATCTGACGCGGGGTCCTTGGTACTATCAGAGTCGGCATACTTGACGAGAGCCGCCATCAGCGTACCCATATCATTGCAATCACGCTTGAGCCGCCCGAGTTTCATCTTCAGGGGCAAGGAAACGACAATTCTGCTCCAACATTAAGACTGCAGAACCGGCGTCCATCTTATCAGATGAATGTATTATCTCTTTGACCCGGCGAACCCAATGGGTTGTAGACTCACCCTCCTGCTGTTTACAGTTAGTCAAATCCACAATTGACATAGACTGCCTACAGGTATCCTTGAAGTTTTGGATGAACCGGGCTTTCAGCTCAGCCCAAGACCCGATAGAATTCGGTGGCAGCCCTTTCAACCAAGTGCGGGCAGTCCCATCTAACATCATGGTGAAGTACTTGGCCATCGCCGCTTCGCTAACCTCCAGCAACTCCATGGCCATCTCATAACTCTCGATCCAGGCTCCGGGTTGTAGATCAGCTGTGTAGTTAGGCACCTTCCTAGGCCCTTTGAAGTCCTTGGGTAGGCATTCATTGCAAAGAGCCGGAACCAGACAAGGGACACCTCCGGTCCTCGTAGGTATACCCACGTCGACGGAAGCCGTCGGGTAAGCCGGGGGTGATTGGTAAGCCGTCAACTGAGGCACCTGCTCCGCCTCTTGCCGTGCTCGGTCTTGGTCTACCACATGAAGAGCTCCATTATGAGCCGGGCCGTGGCCAGGAGGCAAGTTATGGCGTCAGACATTACTTGAGCCGGTCGCTAAGGCTATGTGTCTGCTATAGCTCGGACTCCGGCCTGGATCAGGGGTTGAATGAATCCTGTCCCGGCTGTAAGAATACGCCTCTTGCTGCGCCAGAGCCGTCTGAAGGAGTTCTCTGACCCGGCGGGTTTCAACCGCCATCGGAGAGTCACCGTCAATTGGGAGAGCCACCAGCCGCGCCGCCGCAGTGACCATGTTTTCCAACGGGTTGGCATAATGACCCGGGCGTATTGGCACATACTGAGGCGGGGCAGGGTTCACCCGGGGAGGCCCCATCACTTGGGGTTGAATTGGTGTTCCAGTCCCGGGTGCTATGATCTCTGGCGGGTTACTAGGTCCTGCACCAGGCGTGTTGAAGTGGTTTCGAGGATCGTAAACCGGAGGGAGTCGAGATTGGGTCTTGTGGTGCCTCCTTCTCATGACCTCATTGGACGTGTTTTGATCCATCGTGAGACGGAAAGATTGTGCCTGAATCAGCTGAGTTTGGGCGTCGAGAGCCGCCCTCTCTGCAGCCATCCTGATCCCTTCCGCCGCCAGATCCTCCTTGGCTTTTACTAGATCTAACTTTAACTGTGCCACCTCCGCGTCATGCTGAGCTTGATCCGCCGGGTCAACCGTAGCGGTCAACAGGGCCGTCATCTTGTCCGTGAGATCCATGAGCACCTGAGC
This sequence comes from Triticum aestivum, assembly GCF_018294505.1. NCBI lineage: Eukaryota > Viridiplantae > Streptophyta > Magnoliopsida > Poales > Poaceae > Triticum > Triticum aestivum. Next base: position 391,278,706 of record NC_057796.1, read on the forward strand.
CGGCGAGGGCACCGGGTTTCCTGACCCGGCGGCAGGGTTTTGAACAGGCTGTGCACCGGCCATGAAGATTCCAACCCGGCTCGGCGGCTCAAAAGGGTCCGGAATACTGTCGCCGTCGGAACAGCCCCCGAGCCTGCCATCCTGGAGTTGATATAACGAGTTTGACTCATCCGTAGCCGACTCGCCGTCAGAGCCGGCGGCCATCTCATCACCCGATCCAGATCCTTCAGAGGGTCCTCCATGGACACACCCCACAAAAGCATGGTTCAAGGCAGGTAGAGCCCGGGCGGGTCGTGCACGCTGAGCCGTCTCGATGAGATTAGTGCATCGCTTCGGGTCAGGGCCCGGCTCACCAATTTTGCCAATGAAGACGTGGATTCCGCCGAAGGGGACCCGGTACCCGTACTCGATTGAGCCGGCGTCGGGGCCCCAGGTCGCATCGTCGATGTAGAGCTGCCGCGACGACTCTTGGTCATCCGTCCTACCGCGTATCCCTTGAGCCCTTCGAAGCTGCCCTTCAAGAACTCAAATCCACTGTGCGCTGGCCCCACGGTGGGTGCCAACTGTCGTGGAATTGTCACGGCAGATGTCCTTGAACTAGGACTTAGTCATGGAGCCATCGCAGCTAGGAAGCTTAAAGGGGTTAAACGGGACAAGGAACACGAGGGTTATACTGGTTCGGCCCCTTACGGTGAAGGTAAAAGCCTACGTCCAGTTGAGATTATATTGCTTGAGGTTTCGACGACCAGGAGCTAAACCGCCCTGCCTAGTTATCGATCTGATCTTCCTTGTTCCTGAACCGCCGCCGGGTCGTCCCTTTATATAGGGAGGTTGACGCCCAGCGGCTCTCAGAGTCCCGGCCGGCTCATAATAGTGTCCGGCTCGGACTCCTAACTATTCTTGCCTTACACTACAAGTCTTGCCATAACGGCAGTTTGTAACTACCGGCCTTAAGCCATCTCCGGGTCTTAAGCCCATCTTTGGCCCGCCGTCTTCAAGCTTGGTGCTGGGCTTCGCGTGATGACCATTATGAGTAACCCGGCCCCTCCTGGGCGGGTGACTCTAATGGTTATATCCTCAACAGATGCCGATGATTGGCTCGTGGACATCAACAAGCATTTTGAATGTAGCAATGTCAGGCCTGAGGACTATGTCAAGTTCGCTTCTTTTCAGCTCAAGGACCAAGCTGCTGATTGGTATCAACAATACAAAGATTCCAGAGGAGGTCGTGTGATCACTTGGACTGACTTCTGTCGGGACTTCAAAGCGCACCACATTCCACAAAGTGTTGTTAATAGCAAGCGTGAGGAGTTCCGCAATCTCAAGCAAGGCAACATGTCTGTGTATCAATTCAACATCCAGTTTCAGAAACTTTCTCGCTTCGCTAAACAAGACGTTCCTGATGAAAAGAGCATGATCTATCACTTCAGAGGTGGCCTTAGAGAGGATCTGCAGTTAGCTCTCGTTCTTGTTGAGCCTACTCAGTTTGATCAATTCTATAACATGGCACTGAAGCAAGAGGCTGCTCAGCTCAAGTGTGAGGCTTCTAAGAAGAGAGTCAGGGACGCAGTTCAGTCTTCTTCTTCCTTACTAGTGGCTGCTAAGCAACAGAAGTTCTGGTTGCCTCCTCCTCCTCCGTTTCGTCAGCCTTACCAGCAAAAGAACAAAGGTGTCCATGGATCTTCCCACTCATCCAACCCTGGCTATCAGAACAAGCCTCAGAATCAAGCTTCAAAGTCGAATGCTCCTTATCATCGTCCACTCTCAGAGGTGACTTGCAACAAGTGTCAGCAGAAAGGTCACTATGCTAACAAATGCTTCAACCAAAGGCGCCTTCCGCCTCCTCCTCCTGTGAGATCTTCCAGCAATGCAGTGGTCAAGCATAATCCCAAGTCTGCAAAGGTGAACATGATGAATGCAGCTCAAGCGGAGGAATCTACTGATGTGATAATGGGTAATCTCTCAGTTAATGATATTCCTGCAAAAGTCTTATTTGATACTGGTGCATCGCTTTCTTTCATGTCAAGACCTTTTTGCTGCTATGCATGATCTGGTTACTGAAGTATTGCCGAGTCCTTTGTCTATTGTTTCCCCGGCTCGACAAATGACTTCTTGAGTATTCGTTCGGGATTCCGTTATCAAGATGGGCGACTATAAATTTCTGGCCAAACCAATTGTTCTTGGTGACTCGGATATTGATCTAATACTCGGGATGGACTGGCTTTCTAAGCACAAGGCTCAATTTGATTGTGCTGCCAGGGAAATTCAATTGACACACTCGTCTGAGGATGTTATCATTTATGCCGCTCGTGATGAAACCATTCGGTTGTTTTCGCTCAATGAGAAGGGCGAATTGAATGCCATCTCTCAAATTCCAGTCGTTTGTGAGTATCAAGATGTCTTTCCAGAAGAGCTTCCGGGTATGCCTCCTCACTGGCCAGTTGAGTTCGTTATCGATCTAGAGCCTGGCACTGAACCCGTTTGCAAGCGTCCTTACAAGCTTGGACCCAAGGAGCTGAAGGAATTGAAGAAACAGCTCGATGAACCAGAGCATCTGGGTTTGATCAGACCGAGTTCATCTCCATTGGGTTGTGGTGTTCTTTTTGTCCAGAAGAAGGATGGCTCGGAACGACTTTGTGTCAACTACCGTCCATTGAACAAGAAGACAATCAAGAACAAGTATCCACTTCCCAACATCAATGAGCTATTCGAGCAACTCAAAGGTGCTAAAGTATTCTCCAAGCTTGACCTTCGTATGGGTTATCATCAGATTCGCATTCGTGAAGAGGATATTCCCAAGACAACATTCAGAACAAGCTTTGGTTCTTATGAATATACTGTCATGTCTTTCGGCCTTGTCAATGCTCCTCCAACATTCTCTCGGATGATGAATTTCATCTTCAACCCCTATACCAATGAATTCGTCCTGGTGTATCTCGATGATATCTTGGTCTTCTCCAAGAATAAGAAGGATCATGCCAAACATTTGCGATTGGTGCTCGACAAGCTCAGAGAGTATCAATTCTATGCGAAGTTTTCCAAATGTGAGTTTTGGCTTGATGAAGTTCTTTACCTTGGTCATATCATCTCTGCCAAGGGCATCGCTGTTAATCCCGAGAAGGTGTCCGCAATTGTGAATTGGGAACCTCCTCAGAATGTCAAGCAGCTCCGCAGTTTTCTTGGTCTTGCAAGCTATTGCCGAAGATTCGTTGAGAATTTCTCTAAGATTGCAAAGCCTCTTTCCAACCTCCTCCAGAAGCATGTGAAGTATGTCTGGTCTCCTGAGTGTGACGTTGCTTTCAACACTCTCAAAGAGAAACTCGTCACAGCTCCTGTCTTAACTCCTCCTGACGAATCCAAGCCATTTGAAGTTTTCTGTGATGCTTCTCTTCAAGGTCTCGGTGCTGTGTTAATGCAAGAGAAGAAAGTTGTGGCCTATACCTCTCGTCAGTTGAAGCCCAACGAAAAGAACTACCCCACTCACGATCTTGAGTTGGCGGCAGTTGTCCATGCATTAATAACGTGGAGACATCTCTTGTTGGGAAGAAAAGTGGACATATTCACCGATCACAAGAGTCTCAAGTACATCTTCACTCAGCCCAACCTCAACCTCAGGCAGACTCGATGGGTCGAAATGATTCAAGAGTACAATCCGAGTATTGAATATACTCCAGGCAAGGCCAATGTCATTGCAGATGCTTTGAGCAGGAAGGCTTATTGCAACAGCTTAATCCTCAAGCCATTCCAACCGGATCTTTGTGAAGCTTTCCGCAAGCTGAATCTCCAAGTTGTTCCTCAAGGCTTTCTTGCCAACCTCATAGTCTCTCCTACTTTGGAAGATCAAATTCGTGAGGCACAACTTCTTGATGCCATGGTGAAGAAGGTGAAACGTGGTATCGACAAGGGTCTTTCCAAATACAAGTGCTATCGCATTGATGACAGAGACACTTTATTCTTCGAGGACCGGATTGTGGTTCCTAAAGGTGATCTAAGGAAAGTCATTATGAACGAGGCGCACAATTCTCTTCTTTCCATTCATCCTGGAAGTACGAAGATGTACCATGACCTCAAGCAGTCGTATTGGTGGACTCGAATGAAGCGAGAAATCGCTCAATTCGTGAATGAATGTGATGTCTGTCGAAGGGTGAAAGCAGAACACCAACGACCAGCTGGTCTCCTCCAACCTCTTGCTATCCCAGAATGGAAGTTTGATCATATCGAAATGGACTTCGTGACTGGATTTCCAAAGTCCAAGCGCGGAAATGATGCTATCTTCGTTGTCATCGACAAGCTTTCTAAAGTGGCTCATTTTCTTCCAATCAAACAATCTATCACAGCAGCTCAGTTGGCAGAGCTATACACCTCCAGGATTGTCTCCTTGCACGGCATTCCACAATTGATTTCTTCAGATCGTGGAAGCATTTTCACTTCTAAGTTCTGGGACTCCTTCCAGAAGGCCATGGGCACCAACATTCGCTTCAGCACAGCTTTCCATCCTCAAACTAGTGGCCAAGTCGAGCGAGTCAATCAAATTCTTGAAGATATGCTCAGGGCTTGTGTCATTTCCTTTGGCATGAAATGGGAAGATTGTCTTCCATATGCCGAATTCTCCTACAACAACAGCTTCCAAGCGAGTTCGGGCAAGGCCCCATTCGAGATTCTCTATGGCAGAAAGTGTCGTACTCCTCTCAATTGGTCAGAGACTGGTGAACGCCAACTTCTTGGCAATGACTTAATCACAGAGGCTGAAGAAATGTGTAAAGTCATCCGTGAAAATCTCAAAGCCGCGCAATCGCGCCAGAAGAGTTACTATGATAGTAAGCACCGTGATGTGGCTTTCGAGATCGGAGACCATGTCTACCTCCGCGTCTCTCCAATGAAAGGCACTCGTCGCTTCGGTATCAAAGGGAAGCTTGCCCCTAGATACGTGGGTCCTTTCAAGATCATTGGCAAAAGAGGCGACCTCGCCTATCAACTTGAGCTTCCTTCCAACTTCGCGAACGTGCACGATGTGTTCCACGTGTCACAGCTTCGCAAGTGCTTCAAGACGCCTGAGCGCACCATCAACTTCGAAGAGATTGACCTCCAAGAAGATCTGTCTTATCATGAGCACCCCGTTGCTATTCTTGAAGAAACTGAGCGCAAGACTCGCAACAAGTCAATCAAATTCCTGAAAGTGAAGTGGTCGCACCATTCCGACCGAGAAGCCACCTGGGAACGCGAGGACCACCTCCGTTCCGAATATCCGGAGTTCTTTCAGTCCTAGATCTCGGGACGAGATCCTCTCGTAGTGGAGTGTTGTAACATCCCGGATGTAACTTTCCATATTTGTAACTCCAACTCTTGCCATTTTCGGCTATGTGTTATGATATTCCCTTCGTGGTCGGGTTTTGTTTTCGTTTTGCATTTTGTTCATGTCATGCATCTCATATCATGTCATCATGTGCATCTCATTTGCATACGTGTTCGTCTCATGCATCCGAGCATTTTCCCCGTTGTCCGTTTTGCAATCCGGCACTCCCACCTCCTCCGGCGCATCCCTCTTGTTTCTTTTCGTGAGTGGGTATTGAACGTTCTCGGAATAGACCGAGGCTTGCCAAGTGGCCTTGGTATACCACCGGTAGACCACCTGTCAAGTTTCGTGCCATTTGGAGGTCGTTTGGTACTCCAACGGTTAACCGGGTAACCGCAAAGTCCTTTTGTGTGTTGCAGCAAACCCCCCCCCCTCTAAACAGCCCAAAAACCCCTCTAAGTCTCTTCCATGCTCTAGGTCGTTCGATCACGATCGTGTGGGCGAAAACCGCACTCCATTTGGAGTCTCCTAGCTCCCTCTACCTATAAATACACCTCTCCCTCCGAAATCTCGGGCAAAAACCACCCTAACCCTAGCAAAAATCGCCCCCGCGCCGCCAGACACGTCCGCCGCCGGCCGGACGCATCCCCGCCGCCGCGCCCGGCCTCTCACAGCGCGTCATGTGGCGGGCCGTACGCCGGCCGCCGCCGAGCCCGCGAGGCCCGCCGCAGGCCCCCGCGGCCCGGTCTCCCCGAGCCCGTGCGCCTCCCCCCGCGCCCGCGCCATCCTCGCCCGCAGCTCCCCGCCGCCGTTCCCGGTCGCCGCCGCAGTTCGCCGGCCGGTGCCTCGCTGCCCCGACGTCGGCTCGCCGTCGCCCGTCGTCGCGCCTCCCGCTGCCGCCTCCGCGCGCCTCGCCGTCTTCCTCCTCCCCGCCGGCTCCTCTCCCTCCTCTCCGGTCGCCGCCCCTCTTCTACTCCGGCGAGGGACTCCGGCAGCCCGAGCTCCGGCCGCAGCGCCACGTCTCCGGCGAGCTCGACGCCCGATCCAGATCTGGTCGACTTTCTCCCCTCTCAAATATTCCAAGTCCCCGAAATATTTGCATAACATGCTCATGTTCATCGCACCATAACTCTCTGCATATAGCTCCGTTTCGTGCGTGTAATATATCGAAATGTTCGTCTCCAGATGCTCTTCATTTTGTTCCATTGTACCATGTTCATTTGAGTCCATCTTGATGCCCAAATCTCTGGTGCAAGAGTGCTAGTTGCTGTTAACTGCTCTTACTTATCAGAACTTGAGGATTTGTTATTTTTATTGCATTTGATGTGTGCATCTTATGGGCATGAGCTCTACAGGTGTTTTGATGTATGCCATGCCATCTTTACAGAGGTGTATACCATGTATTTTTGTGATCTCTGTGGTGACTAGCACAAGCATGTAAACCACGCTTCGTGATGTTTCTGGTTTCAGAGAGTAATTTTACCGTCTGTTTCTGCTGTTATTTTGTTGCCATGTATCCATGTGTCTACAGAGAGATCCATGCTCCTTTTGGAGATGTTCAGTAAGGATATTTTGTAGATATAGTTGTGCTCTATCCATCCATGCCCCTTTTTGAAATTATCGAGTGCCATAGCATGACTCAGTCTTGCTCTACTTTTGCTATAAAATATTTCTGGCAGATTGTTTACGTGTTATTCAAGTTTGCCATGGTTGTTGTAGTTGATCCTTTCATGCTATGTACTTGCTCTTGCCATGGATAGCTTCATAAACATGCCATATTGCTGTAGGTATGCCTGTTTTGTCATGCATTGCTGTGTGATGAGTGAATCAAGCTCACCAAGATGCCCTCATAGTTACTGTTTCTGCCATACTGTTTTCTGCCAAGTCTGAAACCTGTTAACGAAACTTGCTATGTTTACATGGTTGCCATCATATCTTCTGGCCCTTTTTGGCTTATGGACAGTAAGGGACTTTTATCATATGCATTTAGTAGATTTATGCCATGCCTTGTTTTTCTATGTTAACTTCCTGTAGCATGTTGATTGCTTGCTCTGAACATTGCTACCTGATGCTGTTTCAGTCATGTCCAGTAATTTCACCAAGTCTGTGAACCTGATATCTTTTGCACTTTTGCCATGCTTGTTTGAACCTGCTGTGGTGTGATCTAGCCGTAGCTCAGTATTCATCTTTTGTCAAGCATCTTCTGTAGATTACTGTCATATGCTTTGTTGCTATGTTGAGGTGCTATAGCAGAGTTTCTTGATGTATTCTAAATGTTATCATGCTGTTAATCACAGATTCGTGTCATCCTTGTTTTGCTTGCCATTTGCAAACCGTGCATCCATTTCCGGTGATCTTTATACCGTTTTCAATCGAAATCATCTCATCTTTCCAGTGCAATGCTTGGTTTGCCAAGTTACTGCCTTGTTAATCATTTTTCTTTCGGAGCACGCATATGCATCGCATACCACCTCGCATATCATACATGTTTTGCATCATGTTTTTTGTGATTTTCCCGTGATTGAATGTGGTTCCGTTGCTTGTGTTCTTGTTTTGGGTAGATCCGGGAGACGAGTTCGTGAACGAGGAACCTGTTGAGTACGCTTCCAAGGATCAAGCTTTCGACAACTCTGAGAACCTTGCAGGCAAGATGACCATACCCTCGAAATCACTTCTATCTTTGCTTTGCTAGTTGTTTGCTCTACTTGACATGCTGCGCTACCTACCACTTGCTATATCATGCCTCCCATATTTGCCATGTCAAGCCTCTAACCATCCTTCCTAGCAAACCGTTGTTTGGCTAAGTTACCGCTTTTGCTCAGCCCTTCTTATAGCGTTGCTAGTTGCAGGTGAAGTTGAAGTTGGTTCCATGTTGGAACATGGATGTTTTGGAATATCACAATATCTCTTATTTAATTAATGCATCTATATATTTGGTGAAGGGAAGGCTCGGCCTTATGCCTGGTGTTTTGTTCCACTCTTGCCGCCTTAGTTTCCGTCATACCGGTATTATGCTCCTTGAGTTTGCGTTCCTTACGCGGTTGGGTGATTTATGGGACCCCCTTGACAGTTCGCCTTGAATAAAACTCCTCCAGCAAGGCCCAACCTTGGTTTTACCATTTGCCACCTAAGCCTTTTCCCTTGGGTTTTCGCGAGCCCGAGGGTCATCTTTATTTAAACCCCCGGACCAGTGTTCCTCTGAGTGCTGGTCCAAACTAGAGCCCTTTGCAGCGGCACCTTGGGAAACTTGAGGCCTGGTTTTAGTTGTACGGACTGCTCATCCGGTGTGCCCTGAGAACGAGATATGTGCAGCTCCTATCGGGATTTGTCGGCACATTCGGGCGGCTTTGCTGGTCTTGTTTTACCATTGTCGAAATATCTTGTAAACCGGGATTCCGAGACTGATCGGGTCTTCTCAGGAGAAGGTTTATCCTTCGTTGACCGTGAGAGCTTATGATGGGCTAAGTTGGGACACCCCTGCAGGGTATTATCTTTCGAAAGCCGTGCCCGCGGTTATGAAGTAGATGGGAATTTGTTAATGTCCGGTTGTAGAGAACTTGTCACTTGACCCAATTAAAATACATCAACCGTGTGTGTAGCCGTGATGGTCTCTTCTCGGCGGAGTCCGGGAAGTGAACACGGTTTGAGTTATGCATGAACGTAAGTAGTTTCAGGATCACTTCTTGATCATGTCTAGCTTTGCAACCGTTGCGTTGTTTCTCTTCTCGCTCTCATTTGCGTATGTTAGCCACCATATATGCTTAGTGCCTGCTGCAGATCCACCTCATTACACCATCCTTTCCTATAAGCTTAAATAGTCTTGATCTCGCGGGTGTGACATTGCTGAGTCCTCATGACTCACAGATTCTACCAGAACAGTTGCAGGTGCCGACGATGCCAGTGCAGATGACGCAACCGAGCTCAAGTGGGAGTTCGACGAGGAACGTGGTCGTTACTATGTTTCTTTTCCTGATGATCAGTAGTGGAGCCCAGTTGGGACGATCGGGGATCTAGCATTTGGGGTTATCTTATTTTCATTTGGATTTTGACCGTAGTTGTTCTATGTGTGGATTTTGGATGATGTATGAATTAATTTATGTATTGTGTGAAGTGGCGATTGTAAGCCAACTCTCGTTATCCAATTCTTGTTCATTACATGGGATTGTGTGAAGATGACCCTTCTTGCGACAAAACCACAATGCGGTTATGCCTCTAAGTCGTGCCTCGACACGTGGGAGATATAGCCGCATCGTGGGCATTACACTCTTTAGTGCAATTCTAAAGTTACTAGCTTCCAACTCATTTAGCAAAAGAATTGGACAGTGATCTGATTTTGCCGCCGTGAGATGTTCCACTGAAGCAAAGGGAAACATAGCCGACCATGACGGAGTTGCAAGGGTGCGGTCAAGTCGGACCCGGCAATATTCTCCTCTGACCACTCTTTTTTCGAACGTCCAATCCAGGCCTTTGTATCCAAGATCTGCAAGCTCGCACACATCGACAACCTCTTTGAATCCAGCTATCTGTGCATTGTCCCTCTCATTCGGTCTCATCTGCTCCTCTGGATGGAGAATTTCATTAAAATCACCCATGCATACCCACGGCAGCGTGTTTTCTCCTCGCAAAAACTTCATAGTGTCCCAAGTTTTGTATCTAAGACTCCTGTTTGCGGCTCCATAGAAACAAGACAAACGCCATGGTTCTTTGCCCAGTTCTATAATTACCGAGTCAATGTGATATTGAGAAAAACTTTTTATTTCCAGGGAAACATTATTCTTCCAGTACAAGCACAAACCTCCACTACGACCACTACTAGCTACTCCAAAACTACCACTAAAACCTAGACTACCCGCCAAACCTTCCACCCTATACTTCGCAAGCTGAGTTTCAACTATGCAAAGCACATCCGGCGCACAAGCCTCCACTAGGTCGCGGAGCTCACGAACCGTCGCGGGGTCGCCAATCCCACGACAGTGCCAACATAATGTCCTCATTTGGCGCGGCGGTCCCCCAAATCGGAGGCCGCATTAGTGCTCAGTTCCATCTCATCTACTCCCTGCTCATCCCCCTGCTTCCTCCTCTTCACTATTGGTGCCTTCTCTGGGGTTGATGCCGAAGCTGCAGTGGCATCGCGAGTTACTCCATCCGGTCCATTTTCCAGCTGCAAAACTATCCCCGCAACCTTCTCAGCAAGGTTTGGTATAGGTTGCCCACGAACGTTCATAGTCCCATCCGAGGAGACCAGCCTCTTGCGAGCATTGGTGTTGCCCGATGGGTTCTGTTCATAAGCAGCATGCTCCATCTCTTCCTTTTCAGAATGCTCCTCTGGCCTTCTCCTTCCTCCCATCGACCCCCCTCCATTGTGTCTTCCTCCCCGAGCTCCTCTCCCACCTGATCTTCCACCCCTAGCACTTCCATCCATACCTCCCCTCCCTCCTGCAGCATAGGCCGGCTGGCCCGGGTTCCACAATAACCATTCACCCCACTCGCAGGTGCGTGGATCATGCACACCGTCCCCACACTCTTCAACTGTGTGGCCCATCAGACCACAGAAGTAGCAAAAATCTGGTAGCTTGTCATAAAACACTGGGTATTTCTTCCTTTCTTTCAGAGTGATCGGGACAAATCTCACCAAGGGAGTGTTGACATCCACAAAAACTCTAACTCGCAAGATACCAGCCGGGTTTATTTTGCCCTCATTTACAAGCACCGTGAATGGTGGTTCTCCCACCTTTGCTGCCACCCGTTCTGCTAGTTCTTTTTTTGCTGTGAGCCCATCAGGCAGCCCTTTTATCCTTGCCCACACCGGCAGTTTATTCAGCTTATACTCCGCCACATCAGTAAAGCCGTCATACTCTTGAAGGATCACTGGAGCGTTGCGAAAAACCCATGGCCCTCCTTCCATCACCCTCTTCCAATCTCCAAGGCAATGACACTGAACCAGGAACAAGTTCGGGCCCTTCACGTTAATTGTCACACCTTGTGCAGACGCCCACGCGTTCTTATCTGCCTGAGCAGCGCGACATGGCTGAAGGGTTTGGTAGTGTGAACCCTAAACAGACTTAGCCAGCGCACTCCTTCAATCAAGTCTTCAACCTCGCCCGACAGGTCCAGATCGTCCTGCTCCTCCCCATGCAGATGCATACCTGCGAATTTGTCCTCCAGATCTGGTTCTGGGCCATAGCCCCAATCCTCATCTTCATCCTCCCTGACTGCCGCGCCAAGATCTGCTCTCGGCTCCACCGGCACCCTGCCATCTCCAACTCCATCCGCCACCTGGCTACCCTCTCCTATCTCCATCTTTTTCCTTGCATCGTCTACTTCCTTCCATGTACTAACTCTACCTCCCATCTCCATCGCAAGAGGCATCGGTCCCGCCATGCAGCCTGGCCTGCAAACCTTTCTCGATTGGTAGGACTTCAAGCCGCCGAACGGATCCGGCAACCTTGAAGGATTAACGTGGACTCCGCCGTCGCCGCCGGAGGTCAGGTTGGAACCCCTGTGGCTAGTCTGACTTGCATCCAGGGAGCGATAGAACAGACGGAGCCAGCGGCAGGTACAGCTAAAAAGGCATCACAAACGCCGCGAGTATGCAGGCCCACTTAAAACCGAAGGAAACAGAGCTTGAAAATCAGGCCTATTACCACCAAAATACACCACTGATGCACCATGCGCTCTCATTTCCTGGGAGCTTACAAACTGTAGGGGTAGTAGCAAACAAAGGCGGACTTTGCTGCCCCTAAGTTTATTTTATCATTATAAAATCTGTTTGTTGTTCTTATTTGTGTCATTGGTAAGCTGAGCAGCTGAAAATCAAGTGACATGCCCAATTCATTCAGATATAAAATAACAAGAAACACAGACTGTTTTAAATTTGTGTTTTTGCTCGATATGAGATACATTTATTGTGTGCAATGAGTACAGAATATAAGTTCAGACAATTATAGATATATTTTACATGAGCTTGTCCTCATTACCTCATCATAACAAAGATGAAATATCGGCCTGCACGGTAATATGATCAAACATTTCTCCTACCCAATAAACACTCGTCACACTACATAATATAACATGGGCTTCCCTAGAATGGCTGTCGTCCTTCATTTTCTGAACAAAAGATGCAATTTGGTCAAGGATAAGCAATAAGTTAACATAGATTTTAATAATACCAAACATTTAGAGGCAAAACAGTAAACAATTTTCATGATGCAAGTATGTGGGACAACATTTTCTTGGAAGGACAGTTTTCAGCGATACTTCAAGATAATGATCTAGGTTCCTTTTGATAGTCTGAAGCAGGGACGTTAAGAAAAAATATCAATAGAGAAATCTTTCACTGACATAGGCATCCCAATTTTCCATTATTTTCCTGATGTATAGATAAGTAGGAAACAATACGTCAATATGAACAACAATGGCCAGAATAGCTGCAAGAATCATTTCTTGCATCTCTCTGCACATACTTTTTTTTGAGAAAGTATGTGCAGAGAGATGTAAGAAATGATTCTTGCAACTATTGTTCTGAAGATGATGTATGTCAATATAAAAGTAGGAGGCGGTTGTGCCAATTATGTACCAAGATAACCATGATGTCAACCACGTGTGGTTTAAATGTATTGTGGAGTCCCGATAGTTAACTCTTAGTATAAGTGTAAAAGATCGTAGCCTATATAAGCATCTGACAAAGGCCATCAATAACAAATGTATTTGACATGGACCACAATTCAGAAAATAAAACAGTGATTTGAAGGTTAAGCCAATGATTCTACCAAAATAATTACACATGAATGGCAGGTTTTCTACATGATCTCCAGAACAAAAAGATAAGGGTTCAAGCCAAAATGCAATACTAACTACACTCAGTTTGTAAGAGAAGCACAGTCAATAAAAGCAGGCTTACTTGTGATTTGAATCATTTTAGTACAATGCCTAATAAATAATATTGCAGCAATTTCTTCATTGACCCCTCCTGGCCTAGATGAGAAGAGTACAGAAGGAAAGTATACACACCGATACCAACGATTCTACCAACACAATAGGTTTATATCCGACAACATCAGTTCACTATTTAATAACAAACTGGACCTGATTTCCTGAGAACATGTGGATAACTAATTACGGTGATAATTTATAATTCAACTGAATTTACAGACCAAACATATTTTTGTTTGTAAAGTGCCGTTCTAAAATACAATACCTTAAAGGTTTTCCAGTGTGTACAAAAGGTTTACATAAATAATAACATGACATTTACAGTTAGTTGCTAAAAACTAAACTACATTTTCAAGTCTGATATTATAATCCTACATGATGATAAACAAATATAGCAATTTCACTTGAATAGTAGTAGATCAGAAATATTTACTGGCATGAAGTGTTGTTCAATTTTTTTTTACAGTGCCATTGAGTCACTGCAGTTTTCATTGTGGGTACATGTTACACGACTGGTTAGCATTGTAACCAATAACATGCATGAGAGAAATGCATAAAATCCTGTACAAAGTTAAAGGTTAGTGCATTTTCAGTTTTTGACTACAGACTGAAATATTCAGACTAGAAGCTTATAGCTGCGGAAGAAAAGCTATAACAACCAAGTTACTCCCTCCATTTTTATATACAAAACCACAAACCCATATTACAGGTACCAAGACAAAAGTTAATGCCTGCTTAAGTCAATGTTGCAAGCTAGCTTGTCTCCTTGTTTGCCGTGTTAATTAATGTGTGTTTTTCTCTACCATGCACAACAAGCCAATGCTCTGACTCCTTCTCGGTTGATTAATGTGTGCATGCAAGCCAACCTTCTCACTCTCACATGCATGCAATGGATAATTAATGTCCTCCTTTGCTAGCATGAGACAAACACCATTAATTTTGTCTTGATTAGTGTTAGTGACCTTGTATAGATGCAAATTGTAATTTTGATAGTGGTCTTATATATAAAAATAGAGGGAGTAGCTTCTTTGACTGAATTTCTTTTCTCGTCAATTGACACGACGCTGCAGCAGGGGCAAGGCAAGTGACATGTTTTCATGTGCAGAACTGCCAAGAAATACCATCACATTTGACATGCAAACGTACATGTCCACGTTTAAGCATCAAGGAGATCCACGATCTCGTCTTAATTGAGTCAAATTCTTTCTAGGAAGGAGGCATAGTGCCATATAAAAGGACGGAATTCCAAACTTCTATCAGAATCTTCAGAAAATTAACCTAGTAGTATAAAGGGGAATGCTTGCTGCACTCAATGACAGAAACATAAACTGAAGAAGAGGGCACTGCTAAATTCGAACAACCCAAACAGATTTCCATACAGGATCCAATTGAATAAGCAACTCATTTACACGAATAAACCATAGATGCCTTGGGAGACCGCAAGGAGACCTATTGCCTAGGCCGGCATAAGATGTATGGAACGCAAGGGACAACTGCTAACCGGCGGGGAGACATGTCATTAGTTTTACTGTGGCTCTGGCGCGAGGGTTCTTCCTCCCCTACTCGTGCGATTCAATCCCCAAATTGCAGTCGGATTCCGAGATCCATCCGGTGGGAGAGGCTAATCCCGGGAGAGGCGCGTGGTCATCGGGGCATGGTGTTCGTCCTCCGTCCCGGAGGCGCACAGCCGGCCGTGGAGGCGCGACTGTCGACGTGCACAGCTGACAGCAGGAGATGTCGGGGTGGCGTGATGGAGGCAGGCCCGAGGAGAGGATGCGAGACGGGGACCGAGGGAGGAAGGAAGGAGGCGCGAAGGAGTAGGCGGCGTCCACTCCAGCCGACGGCGAGCCCGTCGGTGGCAGGTGGAGGAAATCCTAGCCGCTTTCCTTCTTTCTCTGATATGCAGCTCGAGGGAAAAATAAATCACGAGGCTGCGGACGCGAGAAGGAGGCAGCGCAACATCGGCTGCTTGCGGGTGACTGGGCTAGGGAAGCGGAGAAAAAGGAACAGAATTGGAGCTGCGTTGCGAGGCCTGCACTACCGACTAACTGTAGTTGATTGGACCAGGCCGCCCCAGCTCTGACCAAGCCAACCGACCCGAGCCGTGCCGGACCACCCGCATGAAAAGGAAGCAAAATTTAACCTGCAATCTCCCTTAGCGCTCTAATTCATGCGAGCTTAATAACTTTACTGACTAGCACAACTTACTTTCTGAACAACGCATAATCCATCAAATAACCTTTGTATTTAGGTTAATGGTACACATGATTTAGAAGCTTCTGGACAAAGTTTCTGATTCCCACATCATTGCAGCTTCACGAACAATTCTCCAACGAGCTTGAAGCATTCCGAATGCCCTCCGCACATCATTTCGAGCTGCTTCCTGCATTGTTGCAAAGTGGCTTTGTTTGTTGCCTTGTCGTTCGGATATGGTCTTCACAAACGACGTCCACTAAGGATGGATGCCATCGGCAAGCTGGTATCCCATGTTGTAGTCACGACCGTTGATAGTGTAGTTGCACGGCTGCTATTCCCATTACAAAGCCTCCTGGACACGGGAGGTCGTTAAACATATTGATGTCGTCATGAGGACCCGACATTTCAAAGAAAGCATGCCAAATCCACAAGCCACGTGATGCCACTGCTTCCAGTATGATGGTGGCCTCTTTGGTGTGACCTTGATACATCCCCCACAAGCCTTTGTGGCAGTTATTTCATTGCCAATGCATGCAATTAATTGATCCGAGCAATCCTAAAAACCCTCTGGCCTCTCCAATAGCCAACAATTTTTCTGCGTCTTGCACATTTGGTTCTCTTAGATACTCTGTTCCAAACACCTGCACCATGGCGTGGGCAAACCTGATAGTAGTCTTCAGGCATGTGCTCTTTTCCATCCGGACCATCTCACCAATGGCATCTGCGGAAGTACCAAGTGCAAGCATCCTCAGAGCAGTCGTGCATGTATGCTTAGCAGAAAGAAAGTTGGCCGCAACAATCTTTTTTGAGCTTGAAGTAGTCATCGCATGCCTCCACTCCATCCAAATGCAGAAAAACAATGATTTGCGCATACGAAAACAACGGCGAAACCATGGATCATCCGGGAAAGTTGGGTCTGGAGCAAAGTAGTCCTTGTGCAGTAGTCGTGCTCTGGAGAACCAATCCCGATTGATCACTCTTCTCCCTTTGATTGAGCCCTTGAAATTGAGAATATGCTCCACCTGCTGGTCCATTTCCTCTTGCATGCTCATGAGCATGATCATGTCCACTTCTTCGTCTGAATTCGACGAATCGAAAAACTCATCTTCAATCATTTTATCAACTTCGTTGGCCCATACTCCTCGTTCGACGAAGCATTCAAATTCATTGTTTGCCCTAGAAATAAATCACAAAAAACCGGGCCAGACAATGTGTTGAACACATAGAGCGCAAGGGGCAACCCGATAGTTGTCGAATGTACCGCGTTGGTGTCTGGGCTGGTGACGTCCGCGGCGGCAAGCATGGGAGAGAGGACTGTTGTGCCGGTGGTAGCGATGCTGAGGCTCGGAAAGGCTGCAGAGCAAGGGTGGTGGCGGAGCTGCGATACGTCTGACGCGGAGGAGGAAGAAGACACGAGAGAGAAAATGAATCCGATAGGTCGAGGGGGTGGATTTGGTGCAATCTATGATGGGGGTAGTCCTGCCAGGTCCGAAGTGGTGAATGCGCACGGGCATCCCCATATCCGCCCTACATTTCGGCTGGATATGAGGGGTGCCGGTCAGCCCAGGTGTTTGAGGCCCGCTCGAGTTGCCCGTCTGGGTTAGTTTTTTTTTTTAATGGTCGGTGATCGGGGCGTCCGGCCGGGCATTTGGTGGGGGTGGGGGTTGGGGGTGGGGTGGGGTGAGGCGCCCGATTGTAGATGCTCTTATTAGTTGGGTTGATGTAATGGGAAAATTGTATCCCACATGATTCTTCCCTACCCCCTCCCGTACAGGCGATTCTTCCCTACCTCCTCCCGTACAGGCTTGGTGATGGCCTGCTGTACTTTTTGTGTAGCGTTAATATCACCTTTATGTAATTGACTTTGGTCATTCGGGTTCACTCCCGTTTTGAAGAGATAATGTAGAAAATGATCTACCTTTGGGTTAAAACAAGATGTTTGATCCCGAGATCCATACGTAGTTTCGCCATGTTGCATCTATAAAGAACGATGGAGTATACGTCTCTCGGAGCCTCGCCACGCGAGAATACCCTGTGTGTCGTCCGTTGCATTGGGTTCTCGCGGCTGGCTCCCTGGCGCGCTCTCGGTCGTCCTATCTCCGCGGACGCCTCGCATCCGGCCAGTTCAAGGGTCCATGATACGTGGACCACGAGTGTGACCGGGGCCACCTCTATATAGAAATGAACAATAGGAACACAAAACTATAAAAGAAAAGATGCCATGGCAGAATCATATTAAAAATTGCCATGCTCTTTTAATTTTAATTTTCATGTGTTGTATGAGAGATTTGCCGTGTATGTAAAATAACAGAATTTATGAACAAAAGTTTGCCACAGCGAATAAAAATTGCCACGACGCAGTAGGTAGGTTTGCCATGATAAAAATAATATTGCCATTGGTTGTGGAGTTAACTTGCCATGGGACTTAAAGTTAATTTTCCCATGCTTGCAAGGTTAATTTGCCATGGGATTTAAAAGTTAATTTGCCATGGGTTTCAAAATAAAATTGCCATGTGAAAAAGTAAGAGATTGCCATCGGTTGTGGAGTTAAATTGTCGTGAGATTTAAAGTTAATTTGCCATGGATGTAATGTTAATTTGCCATGGAATTCGAGTTAAAATTTCCATGGGTTTAAAATAAATTGCCATGGCATGTATTTGCAATTATATTGACATGTATGTAAAAAGGTTAAAAATTGCCATGGCAATGTAGGTAATTTCGGCATGGCTAAAAAAGTAAAAATTTGCCATGAAAAATTAAATAATTTCATGGCAAAAATGAAGTAAAGAATTTGCCAGAGCGTTATAGGTAAATTTGTCGTGTCAATGTAGGTAAATTTTCCATGGTAACTAAAAGGTAATTTTGCCATGGCAACAAAAAATGTCACACCTAAGCAGAAAGAAAACCATGCACTGTTCTATGTCAAAAAGAACATATATTGAAATTTTCCATGACAATTACATAATTGTAGAGCAAAAACTTACAAACATACCATGGAAAAAGCATCAAAATGATTTGTCATGCTCCATTAACTTAAGTTGCTGTCACATCCCAGATTTTTCCCAAATCTGTTATGTTAAAATAATCTACACGGAATTATTTTTTTCTAGAAAACCTATGCTTATTTGCCTCCAACTGAAATTTTGCATAGGTATTGCCTAGGATTTCTTGATTGAATTGTTTGATCAACCTAGGGGGTTGAAGGCCCTACAACATTAGGTTGGAAGCCAGAGACCACTAGTGGAAACCCTATTAGCAAACGGTTGAAACCCTAATCACTAGAAACAAAAAGATAAAATAAAACCCTAAGGGGTTAAATAGGAATAATTTTCCAAAAATAAACAAACAAAACAAATACTAAAAAAAATAATTGAGAGTAGATCAGAGAAAGTCAAACAAGAGAAAAATAGAAGAAAAGCATTTTGGAAAATAAAATATTCAAAAAGAGTATTTAAACAAGGTTGGAACTTCAAACCACCACAACCTTACCTTATCCACAACAAAAATTGAATTAAATCAAAATAACCGGATATTCAGTAGTTTTGCAAAAAAGCCCCTGGAACTTCAAACCATCACAACCTTTTATCTGTTAATCCAATTTGAGTGTTTCTTTTTGCAGAATGATCACTGTGAAATATACTTTCACCTAGAAAAGTAAAATTTGGAAATTGAATATTTTAAAATTCAGATTCAAACATAATGAATTCAAATTTGAATAGAGGGTAACATGCTTTTTAGAAATCCAATTAAATTGATTCTTTTTGCAAAACGAATCTAGTGAATTGTAGTTTCAAACTTAGATACTGTAGTTCAATCTTAAAATAATTGTAAAATTGACTTTGAATATAGGTTAAACAACAACTATAATTCAAACAGTATTTGAATCAAATTGTGTATAAAGAGTGTTTATTAGGTTAAAATGACGCAACTAAGTTTAGAAACTAAGAATGAACTTTAGTAAATATTTTTGGAATTACTATTTGACTTTAGGGAGTTTTATTAATTTGAATTAAATTCAAACCAGATTGGTTATAAGTTTGAAACCGTAGGGTTAATCTGAACAAACTTTTGTAATGTGACTTAGTGAATTAAATTAAACCTAACAATTATTTTGGAGTTATAATGGAATTTAAGGAATCAATCTTAATTTGAATTTAGTTCAAAATTAATTAAGTATTGATAACTATTTGCACTTAGTAACTGACTTTGGATTTAAACTTAACTTTAGCTCAAATAATAATATGGTTTAAGTAATAGCTCTAGTAAATGATTTATGAATTATATCGACTTTAGCGAAACTTGAATTGTAAATGAATAAAACTTTAGTAATTATATTGGATTGGTAGTTGAGTTTAGAAAGAATTCAAACATAATTTGAATTTAGTTAAACCTAAAGGAAACATAGAAGTCATTTAACTAATCCAAATTAAATGAAATACTTTGCAAATGAATTTATGAACCAACATTAGTCAATTGTGAAATATCTTGAACTTGAACTAGCATCAATATTTCAAACTTAATTTGAATATAAATTCAAATATCACTTTAAACCAAATATCAATTTGAATTCAAATGAGGTGAACCCAAATTCAAATTCAAGTTAAATTACAAGTCAAACAATTTAATGAAGCTAGATGAACTTATTCATCTTAGTTAAAACCTAATTCAAAATATTTGAAACCAATTCAAATATGGAGTTGAAGAGTTGGAACTAATTCAAACTTAAGCATGAACTCAACTTAAGTTAAGATCAACTTGTGGAACTTAAATATACCTAGCCAAGCTAGTGTGTATTCAAGCCCATGAAAGGTCAACAAGTTTGAACTGTCATTCAAACTTGAATATGAACATGGCTACGCAAGATTCATAGACCATGACTCAAGTTGCAAGATTCCTTTTGCAAAATCTGGCAACCACAACTTTGCATCACATACTCCTTATGTGATGAACCCTTATATTTAGAAACTTGCATGTGAACCCTTAAGTCAGATGTATTCCGATGGCAACCACGATGTTGTTTTTCAAACTCTTATGAGTTAACACATGACACATAATCTCACAACAGAGTCTACACTGACACCATGCACTGAACTTGTTGTATGATTTGATTGCATTGTATGGTTGTTTATGATTACTCTTTACTTACGATAGATCGTTCGGAGAGCGAAGATTAGCTTTACCAAGATTGCGTGAGTGGGAAGGACTTTATCAATTACCAAACATTGTGTTCAAGTGAAGAACTTCATCGATTACCAAGCAAGTTACATTTCTGATAAAGCTTCCTATGTTTCATTTTGCTGCCATATGTACTATGCTGAACCTGGAATAGGTTAGACACATGTTTATCCTGAATGTTGAGTCTATGACGTAGTGTAGGCTCAGGACTTGACAACAAGTGAATGCTTCATTGGTAGATGCGCTTTGGAGTCCCCATTGAATGCACCAATGACAGAGTGCACACTTTTATTTCGGGACTTTTCCTTTTCGAGTGATATGCGTCGATGGTAGATGCGCTCTAGAGTCCCTAGTGTTGCACCGTGGACAGAGTACGCTCAGAACAAAACCCTTATCATCTCTTGGAGTTGGGATGATTCTCATCAATAGCTGGGAACGGTAGACGAGTCTTCTTCGCCCTAGCTTGACAAAACAGTTGGTTTGGATTTGGAAAAGGGTTTGTCACACAACAAGTTGGAGACTGCTGTACTCATCCGTTAAATTGGAGGATATGTTGTTATTAGGTGTAGCTTGCCAATACATTCAATGTATTGACCCTCGTGGCTGCAACGTATCATGTTGCAGGATCTCCTTATCGAAGAAGAGATACGAAGTAGGGTTACGATGCTATACTCAACTGCTGCCTGTGATGGATGCCACAGGATATTATTGTATTTTTGTTGCATACTGTGTCAAGCTAGCCTTGAGCTAGCAGGTATGTAATGTATTTAAGACTGGATCTGCGATGTAATGCTTTCACATGAGTTGTTCATGGTATTTCATCGTGAACTGTGCGTGCCAGCAATCGATCCAGGGACTGGCACATGAAGTGCAGAGATTCGGGGCCTCTACCGGAACCGGGTCGTCACAATTGCCATGATCATATTTTTTTGCTAATTTGCAAAACAGAAAAAATTGTCATGGTCCATGAAATTAAGTTGCCATGCTCCATTAGCTTAGTCAAATGATGTCATTCCCTACAAATTTTCCGTCAGGTGAATCCATGGCAACTACCACAAAATTTTGCCATGGCAAAAGACTCATAGCAATTATGTCCATGCCAACTACCCAGATCAAAAAATTGCCATGGCTACTACTACATGATTTTGCCATGGCAATTACTCCAAAAAATTTCCATGGCAACTACTCATGAACACTTTCTAAAAACTTCAACATTCTGGCCAATACAAAAACATGTCTAAAATTGCCATGAACTATATAACTTCTTCCTGACATTTTGCCATGAAAAATACAATTCATATATAGGAAACTTCTTCTTCCATGGCCCTTATGCATATAACATGTTGAACTTGATGGAAAAAAAGTTGGTCATGTTTCAATGCCATGGTGAAAAAATGAAACATGACATTTTTGCCATGGAAAAAATAAATAAATGAAACATGACATTTTTGCCATGGAAAACTTTAAAAGTTGGTTGTATGAACAATTTCTAAACTTGCCATGGGAACAAAAAATGAAAAGTTACCATGCTATGTACAAAGAAATGGCCATGCCGCACACAAAGGAATTGCCACCCCCTACATGAAAAAGTGTGGTTGCATCTCATATCCTATTTCTTGCCGTTGTTTGATATTGGATTCAACACAACGACTAAATGGGTGGCCGAATATCGCAACCACCTCATTCAAAGTAGAAAAACGAGGATGGGGGGGGGGGTGGCTGCCACTGCTGAGCTCTTGAAACCCCAACCACGGTGTACAAAGCACTGGACACAGTGGCTGGCCATGGATTCGATGGGAAGGACGCCTCTAGCATCAATTCAAAAATGGATGAAGGAGGGTAAGATGCAGCTCACCTTGGGGAGATGGTGGCAAGCTCGAGGGAGACCCATGAAGTAGGAAGACGACGGGGAGCGTGGTGGAAGCGTCGGTGGTGAGCTCCGCCTCCGCCGCACGACACAAAGATTTGGTCATTGGAGCTCCTTCCCGTAGTGGCCCGCCTCGGTTCCACCGCCTCCAGCCACGGGCACGGCTTCGATGGAGAGAATGTGAGGCCGGGCGTAGTGTGCCTCCATGCACTCAATCCCTCGACCGCGCGCGAGCCTACCCTCATCGTCCCCGTGGGCGTTGCGCCACCTCCGCCACCGCCGACCTCGTCCCTGGATCCGGTGACCTCCTGATACGTCTCCAAAGTATCTATAATTTTTTATTGTTCCATGCTGTTATATTATCATTCTTGGATGTTTTACAATCATTTTATAGCAACTTTATATAATTTTTTGGGACTAACCTATTGACATAGTTGAAGGAAATATGCCCTAGAGGCAATAATAAAGTTGTTATTTATATTTCCTTATATCATGATAAATGTTTATTATTCATGCTAGAATTGTATTAACCGGAAACTTAGTACATGTGTGAAGACATAGACAAAACAGAGTGTCCCTAGTATGCCTCTACTTGACTAGCTCGTTAATCAAAGATGGTTATGTTTCCTGACCATAGACATGTGTTGTCATTTGATGAACGGGATCACATCATTAGAGAATGATGTGATGGACAAGACCCATCCGTTAGCTTAGCATAATGATCGTTTAGTTTTATTGCTATTGCTTTCATCATGACTTATACATGTTCCTCTGACTATGAGATTATGCAACTCCCGAATACCGAAGGAACACCATGTCTGCTATCCAACGTCACAACGTAACTGGGTGATTATAAAGATGCTCTACAGATGTCTTCGAAGGTGTTTGTTGGGTTGGCATAGATCGAGATTAGGATTTGTCACTCCGTGTATCGGAGAGGTATCTTTGGGCCCTCTCGGTAATGCTCGTCACTATAAGCCTTGAAAGCAATGTGAATAATGAGTAAGTTGCGGGATGAAGTATTACAGAACGAGTAAAGAGACTTGCCGGTAACGAGATTGAACTAGGTATGATGTTACCAACGATCGAATCTCGGGCAAGTAACATACCAATGACAAAGGGAACAATGTATGTTGTTATGCGGTTTGACCGATAAAGATCTTCGTAGAATATGTAGGAGCCAATATGAGCATCCAGGTTCCGCTATTGGTTATTGACCAGAGATGTGTCTCGGTCATGTCTACATAGTTCTCAAACCCGTAGGGTCCGCACGCTTAACGTTCGATGACGATTTGTATTATGAGTTATGTGTTTTGATGACCGAAGTTTGTTCGGAGTCTAGGATGAGATCACGGACGTGACGAGGAGTCTCGAAATGGTCGAGACATAAAGATTGATATACTGGACCATGTTATTCGGACACCGGAAATGTTCCGGATGGTTTCGGGTAAAAACGGAGTGCCGGAGGGGTTACCGGAACCCCCCGGGGATGCAATGGGCCATCATGGGCCATAGGGGAGAGAGAGGACAGCCCACATAGGGGAGGCGTGCGCCCCCCATGGGGAGTCCGAATAGGACTAGGGGAGGGGGCGCGGCCCCCCTTTCCCTCTCCCTTCCTTCCCCCTTCCACCAAGTGGAATCCTACTAGGACTTGGAGTCCTAGTAGGACTCCCTCTCCTTGGGCGCGCCCCTAGGGCCGGCCGGCCTCCCCTCCCTCCTTTATATACGGGGCAGGGGGCACCCTAGAACGCACAAGTTGAACTTTTAGCCGTGCGTGGTGCCCCCCTCCAAAGTTACACACCTCGGTCATATCGTCGTAGTGCTTAGGCGAAGCCCTGCGCCGATAACTTCATCATCACCGTCACCACGCCATCGTGCTGACGAAACTCTCCCTCGGCCTCAACTAGATCAAGAGTTCGAGGGACGTCACCGAGCTGAACGTGTGCTGAATGCGGAGGTGCCGTACGTTCAGTACTTGGATTGGTTGGATCGCGAAGACGTACGACTACATCAACCGCATTACTAAACACTTCCGCTTTCAGTCTATGAGGGTACGTGCACACACTCTCCCCTCTCGTTGCTATGCATCTCCTAGATAGATCTTGCGTGATCGTAGGAATTTTTTTGAAATTACTGCGTTCCCCAACAATAGAGCCCAGTGTCAGTTGCTGTTTTTTGCTTGTTTTTTACTTCGCAGAAAATCAATACCAAATGGAGTCCAAACGCAGCGAAACTTTTTGGTGATTTTTTTCTGGACCAGAAGACACCTATTGGGCCAAGAAAGTACCTGAGGGGAGCTCCGAGGGGAGCACCCAGGCGCCCAGGTGGGTTGTGCCCACCTCGGTGGCCTCCCGCACCGCGTCTTTTCTCTATAAACACCCCAATATTCCAGAAACCCTAGGGGACTCGACGAAAATCAATTCTAGCCGCCACAAGTTCCAGAACCACCAGATCCAATCTAGACACGTACCATCACGGAGGGGTTCATCATCCTCATTGGTGCCTCTCCGATGATGCGTGAGTAGTTCATTGTAGACCTACAGGTCTGTAGTTAGTAGCTAGATGGTTCCTCTCTCTCTTTTGATTCTCAATACAATGGTCTCTTGGAGATCTATTTGATGTAACTCTTTTTGCGGTGTGTTTGTCGGGATCCGATGAACTTTGAGTTTATGATTAGATATATGTTTTTATCCATGAAAGTTATTTGAGTTTCTTTGATCTCTTATATGCATGATTACTTATAGCCTTGTATTTCTTCTTTGAATCTTTGGTTTAGTTAGGCCAACTAGATCAATTTTTCTTGCCATGGGAAGAGGTGCTTTGTGATGGGTTCGATCTTACGGTGCTTAATCCCAGTGACAGAAGGGGAACCGACACGTATGTATCGTTGCTATTAAGGATAACAAGATGGGGTCTATTTCTACATAAATAGATCTTGTCTACATAATGTCATCGTTCTTATCGCATTACTCCGTTTCTCCATGAACTTAATACACTAGATGCATGCTGGATAGCGGTAGATGTGTGGAGTAATAGTAGTAGATGCAGGCAGGAGTCGGTCTAGTAATCTTGGACGTGATGCCTATATAATGATCATTGCCTGGATATCGTCATGATTATTTGAAGTTCTATCAATTGCCCAACAGTAATTTGTTTACCCACCGTATGCTATTTTTATTGAGAGAAGCCACTAGTGAAATCTACGGCCCCCGGGTCTCTTCTTTATTATATTTGCCTATTTTATTTGCTTTTATTTTCAGATATGTTAATCCAAAAACACAGAAATACCTTCCTGCAATTTTTATTTATTTATTTTATCTCGCGTTCCCACGAGATCTATTTATCCAATCTACTACAATTTTACCTATGTTTTACCCGTGAGGGATTGACAACCCTCTCTTACGTCAGGTTGCAAGTATTTGTTCTTTGTGTGCAGGAGTTGTTTACATGGTGTTGCGTGGTTCTCTTACTGGTTCGATAACCTTGGTCTCATCACTGAGGGAAATACCTACCGTCGCTGTGCTGCATCATCCCTTCCTCTTTGGGGAAATACCGACGTAGTTTAAGCAGGCATCAACAGGAATTTCTGGTGCCGTTGCCGGGGAGACATCATCATACTCTACCAGGTTCCTAATCACAAATCTCATCTCCTTGCAATTTACATTATTTTCCATTTGCCTCTCATTTTCCTCTCCCCCACTTCACAAGAATTTGCCGTTTTATTCGCCCTCTTTTTCATTCGCCGTTTTCTCGTCAGATCTGTTTTTGAGTGCAATCTTGTTGCGTAGTCACGATGACTCAAGAGAACACCAAGTTGTGTGATTTCTCCAATACCAACAACAATGATTTTATTAGCACTCCGATTGCTCCTCCCGCCACTAGTGCGGAGTCTTGTGATATTAATGCCGCTTTGCTGAATCTTGTTATGAAAGATCAATTTTCCGGTACTCCTAATGAGGATGCCGCATCCCATCTTAACACATTCGTGGAATTATGCGATATGCAAAAGAAAAAAGATGTGGACAATGATATTGTGAAGTTGAAATTATTCCCGTTTTCTTTGCGAGATCGTGCAAAAATTTGGTTTTCTTCTTTGCCTCGTAATAGTATTGATTCTTGGGACAAGTGCAAAGATGCCTTTATTACTAAGTATTTTCTGCCCGCGAAAATTATTTCCCTTAGAACCCAGATCATGAATTTCAAGCAACTTGAACATGAGCATGTTGCACAATCTTGGGAAAGGATGAAATTAATGCTAAGGAATTGCCCAACTCATGGGTTAAATCTTTGGATGATCATACACATTTTTTATGCGGGGTTGAATTTTGTTTCTCGTAATCTTTTGGCATCCGCCGCGGGTGGTACTTTTATGGAAATTACATTGGGTGAAGCCACCAAATTGCTTGATAATATTATGGCATAGTATTCACAATGGCATACCGAAAGAGCTCCTACTAGTAAAAAAGTTAACTCGGTTGAAGAAATTTCTTCTTTGAGTGAAAAAGTTGATGCTCTTATGAAATTGGTTGCTAATAAAAATGCTCCTCTTGATTTTAATGATGTGCCTTTGTCTACTTTGATTGAGCAAAATAGTGATGCCATAGATGTGAATTTTATCTCTCGAAACAATTTCAATAACAATGCTTATAGAGGTAATTTTAATCCTAGACCTTTTCCTAGTAATTCCTCTAATAATTATGGTAATTCCTATGGTAATCCTTCCTATAATAATAATAGGAACACCTCTGATCTTGAGAATAATATTAAAGAATTTATCAATACTCAAAAAGTTTTCAATTCTACAATAGAAGAAAAGCTGAATAAGATTGATGATATGTCTAGAAGTATTGATAGAATTTCTCATGATGTAGAAAATCTCAAGATGAAAATTTTTGTGCCTATGGTTGAGGAATCAATTAAGACTCTTTATGTTTCTATGGATGAAAGTAAGAAAAGAACCGCTATGCTTAGAGCTAGAAGAGAATTTTTAGAAAAAGCGTTTTCTAGTGATTGCTTTCATAAAAGTGATGAAGATCTTAAAATGATTGGTGTTTCTTCTATTGATTCTTTGTTTAGTAAACTTAAGATTGATACTAAAGCGACTGAAGAAGAGTCAACTTTAGCTAGAATGCGTCCCGATAATTTGGAGGGTGAAAATCTTGTTGAGAAAATTGATAAAAGTGGGTTTGAAGAGGTCAAAACTTTAACTAGTGATGTGCCCACTCTTTTGGATTACAAAACTATAATTATAATAATTTATCTTTGACTGATTGTATTTCTTTGTTGCAATCCATGATAAATTCACCCCATGCTTATGAAGAAAATAAAGTTTTTACTAAACATATTGTTGATGCTATGATGAAAGCTTTGGAAGAAAAGTTGGAATTAGAGGTTTCAATTCCTAGAAAATTACATGATGAATGGGAACCTACTATCAAAGTCAAGATTAAAAACTATGAGTGTTTTGCTTTATGTGACTTGGGTGCTAGTGTTTCTACAATTCCGAAATCTTTATGTCATGTGCTTGGTCTTACTGATATTGAAGAATGTTCTTTAAATTTGCACTTGGTGGATTCTAGTATTAAAAAGCCTATGGGAAGAATTAATGTTGTTCTTATTCTTGCTAATAGGAATTATGTGCCCATAGATTTTATTGTTCTTGATATTGATTGCAATCCGTCTTGTCCAATTATTCTTGGTAGACCGTTTTTACGTACTATTGGTGCCGTGATTGATATGAAAGAAGGCAATATTAAATTTAAATGTCCACTAAGGAAGGGTATGGAACACTTCCCTAGAACTAGAATTAAGCCACCATATGAATCAATCATGAGGGCATCGTATGGATCTAGAAACAAAGATGACAATACTTAGATCCTTCGCATTATGCCTAGCTAGGGGCGTAAAACGATAGCGCTTGTTGGGAGGCAACCCAATGAATAAAATTTATTTTTGACTTTTTCTTTATGTTCTTGAGTGTTTGCACAATTATGCTACTGTTATGATTGTGTTTTTCATGTTTTAATTAGTGTTTGTGCCAAGCTAAGCCTTTGGGATCATGTTGGGTGATAGTTGATTTGATCTTGTTGAAAAACAGAAACTTTTGCGTCCAGAAAAACAATTTTGGAAAATCACAGAAACATGCTTTTGCTCTGAATTTTTTTAACAATATTGATATACAAATTTCCCACGTTGTCCTAATTGTACAGAATTTTTGGAGTTAGATAAGTATTCGAAATATTCAGATTGCTACAGACTGTTCTGTGTTTTGACAGATTCTGTTTTCTTTGCGTTGTGTGCTTGTTTTGATGATCTATGGTTTCCTTTGAAGAGTTTTTTCCATAGAAAAGTTGTAATACATTAGATATAATGCAAAAATAAAATATGAATGGGTTTGCAACAATACTTAAAGTAGTGATTTGCTTTCTTATACTAACGGATCTCACGGAGTTTTATTGAGTTTTGTGTGATTGAAGTTTTCAAGTTTTGGGTGAGATCGCAATGGATGAAGGAATAAGGATTAGCAAAATGCTAACCTTGGGGATGCCCGAGGCACCCCAAGATAATATCAAGAAGTATCAAGCAACTAAGCTTGGGGATGCCCCCGAGTGGCATCCCCTCTGTCTTCTAACAACCATCGGTATTTTACTTGAAACTATATTTTTATTCGTCACATATTATGAGTTTTGCCTGGGGCGTCTTGTATGATATGAATCTTTGCTTGTTTTGCCTTTTATTTTAATTCTTGAATCCTTGCTGGACACACATATTTGAGAGAGCCAAAGTTATGCTACGACTTGTTAGAATTGCTCTCTATGCTTCACTTAAATCTTTATGAGCTATGGAATTGCTCTAGTGCTTCACTTATATCTTTTTGAGCATGGTGTGCTTTAGTATTTTTGAAGAAATGCTCTCATGCTTCACTTAATTTATTTGAGAGTTAGTAAATTTTTTAAGAAATTATCTCTTGCTTCACTTAAATTATTTTGAGAGAAAGAAATATGATGCTCATGTTCTTCACTTATACTTGTTTGAGCTTATTAAAAGCAACATATGAAACTAGTCCCAAAGTGATAGATATCCAAGGAGGACAAAATAAACTTGATTCTTTGTAATTGTTTTGAGATATGATGATTGTGATAGGTGAGTCATGTTGATGAGTAATTATGCTTTAGTAGAATATTGGTGTTAAGGTTTGTGATTCCCTATGCAAGCGCGAAAGTCAATAGTTACGCAATGAAATTACATCCTACTTGTGGGACATTATTCGGTGTTAGTTTTGCTTAATGCTCGCTTATGAGATTTTTCGTTTCTTGGTTGGATGCTTCTCAATCTTTTGCTAGCCTTCATTTGCACTAAGTATGATCACTACTTGTGCATCCAAAATCCTTTAAACCAGTTTTTGCCACATGAGTCCACCATACCTACCTATATGTGGTATTTCCGTGCCATTCTAAGAAAATTTGTATGTGCCATCTCTAATTTTCAAAATATATTTCTCTTTTGTGTGCTCGTACCACTCATGAAACGGTAGGGGGTGGCTAATATATTTCCATGCTAGATGTGTTATTCTCAAGATGAGTGTTTATTCACTTGTCATTGCACGAGAGTACGACAAAGGTATTAGGGATGCCCAGTCCCGAAATGAAAAATGAATTTACTTTATGTTGTTAAATAATAAATTCCTTGGAAAGTGTTGGTATGGAAGGCACCCGTGGATATGGTTAGCCATGGAAAGTGAAAGTATGGTTGAAAAAGGAATCAACTTTATTTTCTGTTTGGGAACCGCCTATGATATATCTAGCATGGAAAGTATTAGGAACTACTCGATCGTTTTCGTTGATAGGAAAAGCATGCCACCCAAAATGTTTTATCTCTATCTTTTTTTGCTTTGAGCTCTGGCACCTCTACAAATCCTTACTTCCCTCTGCGAAGGGCCTTTCTTTTACTTTATGCAATTTTTATTTTTACTTGAGTCTCCATCTTCTCTTATAAAGCACCAACTAAGGGGCACTATGATCGTACTTGAGCACTGGGTGTAGCTAATATGCGAGTGTGTTTCATGAATGGATCAATGGCTGAGCATAATGGGCTAGGGATAACTTGCTTTAGCGTTGATATTTTGAAAGACATGGTTGCTTGTTGATATGCTTGAGTATTAAAGTCCTCATGTCAAAACTAGACTATTGCTTTGAACCATATAAAAAGTCCAAATGTCCATGCTACAAAGAAAATAATATGTGATGAACATGTTAGGTAGCATTCCACATAAAAATTATGTTTTTATCATTTACCTACTCAAGGACGAGCAGGAATTAAGCTTGGGGATGCTAATACGTCTCCAACGTATCTATAACTTTTGATTGTTCCATGCTGTTATATTATCATTCTTAGATTTTTTACAATTATTTTATTGCAACTTTATACCATTTTTAGGGACTAACCTATTGACATAGTGCCCAATGCTAGTTGTTGTTTTTGCTTGTTTTTTACTTCACAGAAAATCAATACCAAATGGAGTCCAAATGCGGCAAAACTTTTTGGTGATTTTTTCTGGACCAGAAGACACCTGTTGGGCCAAGAAAGTACCTGAGGGGAGCTCTGAGGGGAGCACAACCCACCAGGGCATGCCTGGGGGCCCAGGTGCGCCCAGGTGGGTTGTGCCCACCTAGGTGGCCTCCCGCACCACCTCTTTGCTCTATTTACCCCAATATTCCAGAAACCCTAGGGGAGTCGACGAAAATCTATTCCAGCCGCCGCAAGTTCCAGAACCACCAGATCCAATCTAGACACCATCACGGAGTTGTTCATCATCCTCATTGGTGCCTCTCCGATGATGCATGAGTAGTTCATTGTAGACCTATGGGTCCATAGTTAGTAGCTAGATGGCTTCCTCTCTCTCTTTTGATTCTCAATACAATGGTCTCTTGGAGATCTATTTGATGTAACTCTTTTTGCGGTGTGTTTGTCGGGATCCGATGAACTTTGAGTTTATGATTAGATATATGTTTTTATCCATGAAAGTTATTTGAGTTTCTTTGATCTCTTATATGCATGATTACTTATAGCCTTGTATTTCTTCTTTGAATCTTTGGTTTAGTTAGGCCAACTAGATCAATTTTTCTTTGATCTCTTATATGCATGATTACTTATAGCCTTGTATTTCTCCCAGTGACAGAAGGGGAACCGACACGTATGTATCGTTGCTAGTAAGGATAACAAGATGGGGTATATTTCTACATAAATAGATCTTGTCTACATGATGCAATCGTTCGTATTGCGTTACTCCGTTTCTCCATGAACTTAATACACTAGATGCATGTTGGATAGCGGTCGATGTGTGGAGTAATAGTAGTAGATGCAGGCAGGAGTCGGTCTACTAATCTTGGACGTGATGCCTATATAATGATCATTGCCTGGATATCGTCATGATTATTTGAAGTTCTATCAATTGCCCAACAGTAATTTGTTTACCCACCGTATGCTATTTTTCTCGAGAGAAGCCACTAGTGAAATCTACAGCCCCCAGGTCTCTTCTTTATTATATTTGCCTTTGCGATCTATTTTTATTAGCTTTTATTTTCAGATCTATTAATCTAAAAATACCTTGCTACAATTTTTGCTTATTTATTTTATCTCGCGTTCCCGCGAGATCTATTTATCCAATCTACTACAATTTGACCTATCTTTTTACCCGTGAGGGATTGACAACCCCTCTCTTATGTCGGGTTGCAAGTATTTGTTCTTTGTGTGCAGGAGCTGTTTAAATGGTGTTGCGTGGTTCTCCTACTGTTTCGATAACCTTGGTCTCATCACTGAGGGAAATACCTACCATAGTTGTGCTGCATCATCCCTTCCTCTTTGGGGAAATACCGACGTAGTTCAAGCCGCATCACCTCCTGCTTCTCGAGCCGAGGGTCACGCGCGAGCCTCCTCCTCAGTGTCGCCGCGCGCCTTGCGCCACCTCTGCTGCCACCGACCCCGCCTCTTGGGCTGGATCTGGCGTTCTCCTCCCTCGTCATGGGGATTCAGTGACCTCCTGGTTCGTTCCCAGCCGCTGCACGGTGGTACAACCTAGAGGAGAGGGAGAGTGAGTTGGAGAGCGGTGGGTGAGAGAGATCGGGGAGCGTTCGCGATGGCTCGCGGGCCCGAACATGTGGGGAAACTGACGTGGCAAAGTTCATGTGTTTAAGATTGATTCTCGAAATCAAGGGCCATAAGGGCATGGCCAATGCATAGTCTCAAGCTAATGCTTCGCAAGCCATGTAGGCTCGGGTGTCAGAAAAATTTGTTTCGGATGGTACTATCAGAACTTCATCAGGAGGCAGGTGTTTGGGGGAAAAGAAAGTGGTCCTAAGGTAAAAGGTAGAAAAAATAGAGTAGGTGCATGTGTACTCTAATTCTTTTTATTTGCTGATGCTTTCATTGTAGAGGAAAAACAAATGAAGGTGCTTGAATCTATTTTTCTCGTGGGCAACTATACGATGATGCTTTTATAATTCATGCCCTAAGGGCATGTACAATGGAGGCACTAGTATAGTGCTGCTCCAGATTCCACGTAAACATTTGACGATGAGACCACGGTGTGAAATGGGACCGGTCCAATGCTGCAGCCTCCCTGTTTCTCTTTCTCTTTCTCACTTTCCCAACAGCAAAGAGCTAAGGCCAACTCCAGCGCACGACCCCATCCCGTCCGGCCCTGTCCGTTTGGGGCAAAACAGACAAACTCCACGGCCCAGCGCGCGACGGCCTGGACCCATCTTATTTGTTTTGTGTCCGGCCCGACCCATTTCGAGCGCAAACATGCGCTCGGTTTGGGTCTAGGTGGACAATGAACGGAAGCGCCTCTCGTCCGCATCGGGGCCGCGTGGCAGGAGGCCAGTGATACGTCTCCAACGTATCTATAATTTATGAAGTATTCATGCCATGTTTACAATAGTTTTATATGATTTTTGTATGATTTGATTAGAACTAACCCGGACCGGCGTTGTTTTCAGTAGAACTACCGTGGTGTTGTTTTTGTGCAGAAATAAAAGTTCTCGGAATGCGATGAAAATCAACGGAGAATTTTTCTGGAAAATATAAAAAATACTGGAACGAAGAGTTACCGGAGGGGAGGCCCGTGGGCCCCACGAGGGTGGAGGGCGCACCCACCCCCTAGGGCGTGCCCCTGTGCCTCGTGGACTTCCCGTGGGGACCCCTGACTTGTTCTCGACGCCAACCTCTCCTATAAATACCCAAACCTCCAGAAAAGAACCTAGATCGGAAGTTCTGCTGCCGCAAGCCGCTGTAGTCACGAGAAGTCGATCTAGGCCCTCTCTGACACCCTGCTGGAGGGGGCCATCATCACCGGAGGCCATGGAGGAGGATCCCGGAGGGGCCATCATCGCCATGAATGCCAAGGACCAGAAGGAGAACCTCTCCCCATCTAGGGGGGAGGCCATGGAGGAGGAAGCACAAGGGGGAGAACCTCTCCTCCTCTCTCTCGGTGACGCCGGAGTGCCATCGGGAGGGGAATCATCGCCGCGGTGATCGTCTTCATCAACATCACCATCATCATCACCATCCTCATCTCTTTTACGCGGTCCACTCTCCCGCACCCCGCTGTAATCCCTACTTTAACATGGTGCTTTATGCCACATATTATGATCCAATGATGTGTTGCCATCCTATGATGTTTTGAGTAGATATCCTTTGTCTTTGGGTTGATTGATGAACTGGATTGGTATGAGTTGTATGTTTTATTTTGGTGCTATCCTATTGTGCCCTCCATGTCTCGTAAGCGTGAGGGATTCCCGTTGTAGGGTGTTGCAATACGTTCATGATTCGCTTATAGTGGGTTGCAATTGTTTGATGACTAAGAGCATGGTTTGTTAGTTTCAAGAAAGTTTATGATCTATACTTTAACATGTGAATAGCTTGTTACTTGATCATGAGAAGTTTTATGAGTTGAACTACTGTTGTGATATATAATGATGCTACAAAAAGTGATTGGAACTATCATTGATCAAACGTATGCACTTGCTAGCATTCACACTTCATAAATTATTTCTTT
Organism: Triticum aestivum; assembly: GCF_018294505.1. Classification (NCBI taxonomy): domain Eukaryota; kingdom Viridiplantae; phylum Streptophyta; class Magnoliopsida; order Poales; family Poaceae; genus Triticum; species Triticum aestivum. The sequence continues at coordinate 391,313,224 of NC_057796.1, forward strand.
TATCATTTACCTACTCGAGGACGAGCAGGAATTAAGCTTGGGGATGCTGATACGTCTCCAACGTATCTATAATTTTGAAGTATTCATGCCATGTTTACAATAGTTTATATGATTTCGGTATGATTTGATTAGAACTAACCCGGACTGACGCTATTTTCAGCAGAACTACCGTGGTGTTGTTTTTGTGCAGAAATAAAAGTTCTCGGAATGCGATGAAAATCAACGGAGAATTTTTCTGGAAAATATAATAAATACTGGAACAAAGAGTTACCGGAAGGGAGGCCCGTGGGCCCCACGAGGGTGGAGGGCACGCCCACCCCCATCGGGCGCGCTCCTGTGCCTCGTGGACTTCCCGTGGGGCCCCCTGACTTGTTCTCGATGCCAACCTCTCCTATAAATACCCAAACCTCCAGAAAATAACCTAGATCGGAAGTTCCGCCGCCAAGCCTCTGTAGCCACGAGAAATCAATCTAGGTCCTCTCTGGCACCCTTCCGGAGGGGGCCATCATCACCGGCGGCCATGGAGGAGGATCCCGGAGGGGCCATCATCGCCATGAAGGCCAAGGACCAGAGGGAGAACCTCTCCCCATCTAGGGGGGAGGCCATGGAGGAGGAAGCACAAGGGGGAGAACCTCTCCTCCTCTCTCTCGGTGACGCCGGAGTGCCATCGGCAGGGGAATCATCGCCGCGGTGATCGTCTTCATCAACATCACCATCCTCATCTCTTTTACGCGGTCCACTCTCCCGCAGCCCGCTGTAAGCCCTACTTGAAGATGGTGCTTTATGCCACATATTATGATCCAATGATGTGTTGCCATCTTATGATGTTTTGAGTAGATATCCTTTGTCCTTGGGTTGATTGATGATCTAGATTGGTATGAGTTGTATGTTTTATTTTGGTGCTGTCCTATTGTGCCCTCCGTGTCGCGCAAGCGTGAGGGATTCCCGCTGTAGGGTGTTGCAATACGTTCATGATTCGCTTATAGTGGGTTGCTTGAGTGACAGAAGCATAAACCCGAGTAAGGGGGTTGTTGCGTATGGGATAAAGGGGACTTAATGGTTTAATGCTATGGTTGGGTTTTACGTTAATGATCTTTAGTAGTTGTGGATGCTTGCTAGAGTTCCAATCATAAGTGCATATCATCCAAGAAGAGAAAGTATGTTAGCTTATGCCTCTCTCTCATATGAAATTGCAATAGTGATTACCGGTCTTGTTAACAATTGCCTAGGATAATTCCGCACACCGACCCATCATTATTCTACACTCGCTATTTATAATATTTAGTAATATATTATAACTTTGTGATAACAACACCTACATTTATGTTTTAGCTCTCTGATATCATGCAAAGTTATCCTCTTCATACCCACAACGTAGTTTTATTTCTCGTTTCTAGTTGGAAGCAAACGTTCGGTGTACGTAGAGTCGTATTAGTGGCAGATAGGACTTGAGAGAATATTGATCTTACCTTTAGCTCCTTGTGGGTTCGACACTCCATACTTATCACTTCCACCATTGGGAATTGCTATGATGATTCCCTGCACTTGGGGATTATCAGCCAGCTACCTCCCACTGCCCAAATTAACTGCCCACGCATGGCTGGCCCTACCTGTCATCCGCCAAGGCGAGCGGTCGCGTTCCTTCTTAAATGGGAAGCCGTGGACTGGTCACAGTCCACGCTCCCACTCCAGTCCTGCTGCCTCCTTGAAACCCGACACCCAAACCCTAGTTCTCCCCTCCCTTCCTCGAGCTCGCCGGCCGCCGGCAGCCATAGTGTGGTGGCGCACCGGCCGCAAGGGGGCGCACGACCACAAGGCTGGTTCGTCCTCCGGCCACCGCCGCGCTGTCCGCTCAGAGCCCGCACCACCCTCACGGAGGGCCCCCGCACCGCCCGCATTCGCCATCGCCCCTCCGGCCGCCCCTGCACGCTTCCGGCAGTACGTCCACGTGGATGTTTGCCGGCGTTATTGGGAAACAGGGACGCCGCTCCCCTGGAGGGATGTTCACCTGCCCAATAACTGGCATCTGTCCATGGATCGAGTGCCTATCCCACTGATCCCGATGAGTGGCCGTGCCCGCCGCGAGGAGATCGACCACCGCAGCCGCCTGCCTGACGACTTGTACTACGACCCCAGGTATGCGCACGACTCCACAATCTGGGACACCTGGTTTTGGGACGAGCACGACGTGCAGCGCCCGTCCTACTTTGCTGGCCGCCCAGCTAGCCCGCGGTGGCCACGCATAGAGCGCCGAGCGTGTGATCCGAGCCCTTCCCAGGTGCGTGGGTGTACGCGGGTGCACGACATCACGCCGACACCTTCGCCTTCGCCCTCTCCGTCGCCACCCCTACCTCCTCCCATGACAGAGGAGGAGGAGGCCCGGCTCATTGAACGTCTCATGGAAGACTCCATGAACACGCACGATGAGCACCAATGGGAGGGCATGGACACCATGCTTGCCCTCTCTGGGCCGGCGACGTGGCTGTATCGGAGCTGGAGATGATGGACGTCAAGGAGGAGGTGAAGGAGGAGCAGCCCGTCGCCGCATTCCATCTGCGCCTGGTGGGCCAGCGGTGGAGCTGGTCGTGCACGACCACGAACATGGCCGAGGCCGTGGGGGCCAGGTCTTGGTGCCCCACCCCGGCGCAGTCACCGGAGCGCGAGCCGTCGCCATGGGGGGAGGTGGTGCAGGCGCCTCCTGTTGGGGATATAACCCCAAGGTGTGACCCACCTAGGAGGGGCCGGGTTACACCATTGGCGACTCAATATGAAGAAGTCCCAGGTAGGTCCAAGAAGGTAAAATGTGAAGACTGGTGGTGGCTTACAAGGTGGACCTGCTGAAGGCCCAAGACCCGGCGAAAGGATCATGACCCCGAGAGTGTAAGTCGCCACGTTGGCGACTTGCCTTGTAAGGCAGGGTGACTTAGAAACCGAGTTGGTCATGTTGTGTGATCCAACTTGGACTCTTGTAAGCCCAGGGTCCCGACCTGTGTATATAAAGGCGAGACCCTGCGGCGGGTTAACTTAAGAAACAATTGATCGATAGCTAGGTCAAGCGATTCCACTCCCTTGTAATCGATTACCGAGCAATAGCCAACAAAAGCAGGAGTAGGCTTTTACCTCATTGAGAGGGGCCGAACCTAGGTAAACCTTGTGTCCTTTGTCCCGTTCAACCCCTTCGAGCTAACCCACGTTGCGATGGCTCCACACCTAAGTCCTTTCACAAGGGCATATGCCGTGACAAAACCATGACAGTTGGCACCCACCGTGGGGCCAGAGCATGGTGGTTTCGAGTTCTTGAAGGGCGATTTCCTAGGGATCAAGGGATACGCTGTCGGCTGGATGACTAAGAGTCGCCGCGACAAGCTCTACATCGACGACGCTGGCTGGGGCGCCGAGGCCGACTCAATCGAGTATGGGTATCGGGTCCCCTTTAACGGAATTGATGTCTTCATCGGCAAGATCGGTGAGTCAGAGCCTGAGCCGGACATCTGCATTGACATCATCGAGTCGGCTCGGAAGCATGTCTTCGTTGGTTTCACGCAAGGCATGGAACTTGCGAAAGGTTCCGGATTTGGAGGAGAGACAACCACCTACTCATGTGATGAGTCCTCAACCGGAGAGACGGAGTCCATTTACCAGCTTCAAGACGGCAGGCTTGGGGGCTACTCTGATGGCAATAGTATTCCGGACCCCAATGAGCCGCCCTCCAGGGCTGCGATTTTCATGGCTGGCACTGGGCCGGCTCTCGACTCATCAACCGCGGCGGCTATGACGTCTGGATCGACTGCCGCTACAATGGCTGGGGCGAGCGGCTAAGCACGGCCGCCGGCTCAGATTTTGTCTGAACTCTTGGGCACTTTGACGACCCTGTTAGCCACAGAAGTCACTCCGGCAAATCAAGTACAACACAATGCAGAAGTTGCAAAGGTGCGAGATGAGGTAGCTAAGGCCCAGGAGGATCTTAATGCGGAGAATACCAGGATGGTGACAGAGCGAGCTCTGATGGATGCAGAATCACAGCGTATAAGGGTGGAAGCTTTTCGTCTAAATCTGGATCAGAATGCGTCCAATGCCGTTCTTTGAAGGAGACATCAGAGCCGTCTGCCTTTGCAGTATGAGGGGCGGAACCTTTTTAACACACTTGGGGCCGGACAAGTAACCCGACCGATGTAACCCGGGCTGCAGAGGTGCCAGGGAGCAGGACGGCGGCTCAGACTCATTTGCCGGACCCACCTCGTAGGGATCAGACCCCTCCTCGGCGGGTTCCAACACCCACTGGCCATTATTCTAACCCGGTGGATAATATGATAGCAGCGGCGACATAGCTGGCAGCTATTCCGATTGAGGGCGAGTCTCCGGCTGTAGTGGAGACCCGGAACGCTGTGGAGCTTCTTCAGACGGCTGTAGCACAACAAGCTGCTTATTCATACAGTCGTGAGCAAATTCATTCAACTCCTCACCCAAGTCGAAGTTACAGCCAGCGTACTGAGTCGCCGGCGGTTTCCAGCAGCGAACGGCATCATAACCCGCCCCGCAATGATGACCCGCCCCGTGGGAATAACCTGCCCTGTGATGATAATTTACTAGCTAATGATCAGGCGATTGTGGATCGGGCTCGAGCTCACTGTGAGGCAGAAGTAGCGGTTTAATTGGGTGCTTATCAGCAGCCCCCGGGGAACCCTTCAGCCTCACTTGAAGCTGGGATGACTTCCAGGACAGTTGGTGTGCCATGTTTGGTACCGGCTTTGCATAATGAATGGTTGCCCAAGGATTTTAAAGGCCCTCGTAAGGTGCCTAATTATACAGCTGATCTTCCCCCTGAGGCCTGGATTGAGAGCTATGAATTGGCCATGGAGATGCTGGATGTTAATGATGCTATATGTGCCAAGTACTTTACTATGATGCTCGATGGTCCATCTCGAACATGGTTAAAAAGCTTGCCTGCCAATTCCATCAGCTCGTGGGCAGAGCTGAAGGCACGATTTATTTAGAACTTTAAAGGTACATGTAAGCAGCCTCTGACGATTATTGATCTCGATAACTATGTGCAACGTGAGGACGAGTCGGCCCACCATTGGGTTCGCCGGGTTTCAGCTATTATCCACTCGTCAGACAGCATTGCGGCGGGTTCAGCGGTCCTAGTCTTGGAGAAAGTTTGTCATTTCACCCCTCTCAAGCATAAGCTTGGGCGCCTTAAACGTCATTGTAATGACATGGGTGAGCTAATGGAGGCTCTCATTAAGTATGCCGACTCTGACAACACCAAGGACCCTGGATCTGATGATGAGAAATCCAACAAGGGCAAGAAGAATGGCAATGGTAAGGGCCAGCAGCAGAATGTTACAGGGCATAATGGTAGCAATCAGGGCAACAGTGGTAAGCGTAGGCACCCTGATGGCGGGTCAAATCTAGTGGCCAACACCAACACCGGATATAAAGGCTAGCACCATAATGGCAATGGTAAGCCGGCCTTTGGAGGAAAGAATTTTAACCTTGAGGCGATGTTTAGTGAACCCTGCCCAAAGCACAGCCTGCCTGATAAGCCGGCGGGTCATGCCTAGAAGGATTGTTTTATCATGAGAGAATACATGAATTCTCATTTTAATCAGAATCATGGTAATAATAATGGGCCACCTAGCGGGTCAGGATCCGGGTCACAGGGACCCAGTTTTGGTGGTGGCGGCTCAAGTTCCGGTTATCAGGGTCAAGGTAACCATGGTGGATACAACCAAGAATCTGGTTAGGGCAACCATCAACAAAATGCTCAGTCAGGCTATCAGAGAAATCCAAAGCAGCTTAATGGGGGTCAATATCACGTGTTAACAACAAGTCTCTGCAAGCGTGATCAGAAGGTTCATAAGCGCGGTCAATAATGTTGAGCCGACAATTCCATAGTACTTGCGATGGTCAGAACATCCGATCACAAGGAGTAGAGCGGATCACCCACCCCGGGCCGAGAATTCGGGTCATCTGCATTAGTGGTAGCCCCTTAAGTGGGTGGTTATAAGTTCACTAAAGTACTTATGGATGGAGGCAACAATATCAACATTTTATATTATGACACCTATCGACATATGAATTTAACTGACAAGGATCTTAAGTCGTCCTCAACAGTGTTCCATGGTCTGGTGCCTGGTAAATCAGCATATCCCGTGGGAAAGATTTCCTTGGAAGTGGCTGTCAGCGTTCTGGGAACCAGGGTACCTAGACTTGCCTGCCTGCGGCCCATGTCGTGGCTCCATCGACGGCCTGGTACGGCCCATCTACAACACCTTCAAGACAAGACCCTCGCGAGGGGCCAAGCCTCGCGAGGCGGGCGACATCAAGACCTTCGGAGGGAGCGGCCTCCCCAGGCTGGCTCCCGAGGAGCGGAGATTTCTATGCAGGTGCCCACCTCCTGAGGTTCGGGTGACGCAAGCCGTGACGACCAAGGCCAGGCGGGCGTAGAGCAGCATGTTTCCTCTTTGATGCTAAGGCGGCAGGCGCAGGAGCGAGGTCCCGGGGAATCAACTAAAGGTTTCGATTCGTGTGCAACAAGACCAAGACCGCCAGGATAGTAGGACGGATGTCATCACCGAGCCCACCACGGCGTCACGACCAGAAGCTTTGCAGGCGAAGACCACCTTTCGTCAGGATACGATGTACTACTTGTCCCCCTTCAAATTGGCCACTGTGGGATCCCTTCCTACCTTCATTTTGGGGGAAGAGGACTGAGGCCTCTCTCTATATATATAGGTTAGCCACCACTATAGCAGGGGGACAGATAGACAGATCGAATCCTCAGCTCACCCACACAAGAACAGACCTCATGAGGTTGTTCTTACATCGTACTAGTTCATCCTCAGCCCCTCGTGAGGCCAATCCACCCAAAGCAGGAGTAGGGTATTACACCGCAAGGTGGCCCGAACCTGGGTAAACTGTTGTGTTCTTCTTCCTCCTTGTTCATCGAGCTAGGCCATGGGAGCGACGAACTGGTTGGCTAGGGATGTTGAGTTATTCGCACATGCCCCAGAGTTCGAACCTTTCTTGGGTCTACGGAGCCCTGAATCCGACATTTTGCACGCCAGGTAGGGGCGTGTCGGAGGTCTGCCTCTTCATCAGCCGCGCTTCGTCCTCACCGCTCGGTTTCCATGGTAGGCGCTGCTCCACCCGCCGGGCCGACAGGGGCGTTCGGAGGCATCACGGGCCTGCGAGCCTTCTCCCCCACCTTGCGGCAAGTGCGGTGGCCGCTAAAGTTCAGGCCGGAGTTGCCGCCACGGTACGACGGCGCGGCAGACCCGACGGAGTTTCTCCAGGTGTACGTGGAGGCCATCTGGGCGGCGGGCGGCGACGACAAGGTCATGGCAAACTGGCTCCCTATGGCCCTTATAGGTGTGCCTCGTTCCTGGCTACTCAACCTGCCGGAATCTTCGGTGACCTCCTGGGAAGAGTTGTGCGGTCTCTTCATCATGCACTTCGCAGCACCAGCGCCCCATGCTGTCGCGGCTATCCTTGGCGGGTCGCAGGCGCCCGCTTCAAGCCGCCACGCCAAGCAGCTCTTCCGACAGGTGGGGGCCGCCCAGTCACGACGGGGGGCTCCTCCAGGCTGGCGGCGCCCGAGGCTGACATCGTCTTTGACTCCAGGGACCACCCCGAGACCACGGTCGGCGCCGGTGCGCTCCCCATGCTTTGCGCCCCCACTATCTGCAATGTTGCAGTCACCAGGACCCTCATCGACAGCGGCGCTGGTCTCAACGTCCTCTCCGTGGGGGCCTTCGGCCTGCTTCATGTGCCTTACGACCGACTCTTCCCCACCAAGCCTTTCTCGGGGGTCACCGACGGCTCCACCTTTCATATGGGGCAGATCCGCCTTCCCGTCACCTTTGGCACATGCAACAACTACCACACCGAGCTTATCGACTTCGACGTCACCCGAATCGGCCTCCCGTATAATGCCATTCTCGGGTATCCAGCCCTCGCCAAGTTCATGGCAGCGACTCACCCCGGCCACAACATCATGAAGATGCCGGGGAGCAGCGGCATCCTCACCGTGGTGGGGGACACCAAGGACGTGCTCATGGCCCTCAAGCTCGCTTTCAAGGCCGCGGAAGTCACGCGACCGAACGTGGAGGGAGCTCCGAAGACCCCGGGGGCCGCCGGCAAAGAAGAAGCAGTTGTTCTCCCAAAATCGGGCCGAGATGAAGCAGGTGCCAGTCGACAACGACGGGGAATCAGGCCCCACCTTCACCATAGGCGCCACCATCCTCCCAGACAAGGAAGAGGTGTTGGTCAGCTTCCTCTGAGCAAACAAGGACGTGTTTGCTTGGGAGGCAACGGACTTGGCCGGTGTCCTGTGAGGAGTGATTGAGCACCACTTAATGGTGTGCCCGTCACGTGTCCCGTGAAGCAGAAGGCGCAGCGGCAAGCCCCAGAGAAGCAGTCTTTCATCTTCCAAGAGGTTCACAAGCTGCAAGAGGCTGGCGTCATTCGAGAGGTGCGGCATCCAGATTGGCTCGCCAATCCAGTCATTGTCCCCAAGAAGGGTGGGAAGGAGCTGATGAGGACATCAATACCATTGTTACACCCACAGTCTCTGCTGCTATACATACTGGACCAATTACTAGAGCTCGCGCACGCCAATTGAATTATCAGGTACTTTCGTTTCTTGGTAACGACTCTAATGTTCATGAGAATATGATGCTGCCTAAATTGGATACATTTGTTTTGCTTACAAATGAAGGGCCTAGCTTGGACAAGAAAGATGAAGCTTGGATTAAGTTTGAGCATGGAGATGATGGCATGCGCAAGGGGAACAAGAACGGAGTTACAAGTGATGATTCCAGTACTTTGAAGCCACCATAATGAGTGCATGAAGCCTTGGACGAAATATACAAGATGCCACTTCATAAATTTCGTCCAGAGGCTATTCTAGGTGCTGCGTCACCTTATTTTTGGGTCAGGCCCATGTAATTTCGAAATAATTGGTTATAGGCAGTTTTTAGAGTCCGTATGTGTGGGAAAACAAGCGTTAGGGCTGGTTTCGGACCCCTCCTCGGCCACGAAATTCCCCCCTCTTTCCTCCATATATACAGCCCTTAGGGCATCGTTTAGACTTTGGGTTTTGTTTAGATTAAAAGTTCGCCACAACTGCAACTTCGCGTACTTCGTTTGTGTTCAACGACCAGACAAAGGCGTCACAGAACCCCACCTTCATTAATAAAGATTTCCTCTTTTATTCGCAATATCCAGATTGCAATCTCAGTTTCTTGCTTGTTCTTCATTTGCTCGCAGGAAATAGACCCTCGTGGTCAGGTTGATCGTGCTCCGGCGTGGTCAATAACCCTCGGAAGTTGGTTTAGCGATTGCTAAGGTGCAACGTCTTCGCACGTTCATAGTCGGATCGTCAAAGTCGACTCCCACAGAAAACGATTGCTATCTCATCGAAACATCGGGACACCTTCGCCTCTATCAAGTGGTATCAGATTTCCAGGTTGCTCGGTGAGATTTTCCAATTTTTCGTAGTTTATATCGAGTCTGTTCTTCATACCTACAGTCCACGAAAAAGCCAAAAAAATTAGGGTTAGTTCATCATATCCGAACCAGTCCGAGCCTTTGCATAGTCTTTTTAGTATTTTGCTTTGTTGATTTTGCGGTTGCATCGTCGTGTCTAGTTGCTGGTCTTAGAGTCTATTCTTTTAGAGTTTCGAGTTCTAGTCATAAGTTGTCACGCCGCCGCCGCACCATCATCATCGGCCCTGCCATCTACCACCACCGCTTATCCGCCACCGATCCATCTCCATATACCATCACCAATCCGTATCCATATACCACCACTAATCCGTATCCATATTCCACCACCAATCTGTATCCATATACCACCACCGTTGCCATATCCTACCACCATATATCCACCACCAATCTGAGTTACTTTCATATTAGGTTTGTTTTCGAGATCCGTCTAATTTCCGATTCGTGTTTCCTTGCCTGAGTAGGTTTCGAAAAAAAAGAAAAGGAGTCTCGAGACCCCCGGGCAGTTTTTAGGCCAAAATTTTCGCAGGCAATTTTTTCCCTACCCTATTTTTAGCCTTTTCTGAGTCTTTTGAGCCACGTGCCATCATAGTGATTTTTTGTCACACTTTTTCATCGTCGCTGCCCTGATTTCCGAAAAAAAGTTAAAAAAAAATTCGTGCCCATCCTGTCAGTTTGACCTGGGAAGAGTTTTGAGACACTCGCCATTATAGTGATTTTTCGCAAAAAAAAAGAGGAGCGCAAAAAAACAGAGCGAAATTTATTTCTTACAGAGTGTGCTTTTTCCTTGTTTACGTGTAGCGCCGTGATTTTGTTAGCGTTCTAGGCTCGTGTCTCTAGCACGGTCTAGCCTAGGACCAGCACAGTACCGTCGTTGAGCGTTTATTCAACTTTGTATCTCTGAATTGATTATTACTGACCTTTTTTTGCTACCATATTATAAGCCTTCCTAGCTGCACATACATCTATGATGTGCGTTTGACTCTCCCTGGTAATCGCTCTATTCAAGCTTTGAGAGTTTTGACTACAACGGTTGCCGTTCACCACCTGCTACTGGGTAAAAACTGGTAAGAATTTGAGATTTGCTTGACGGATTTGTGACATCCCACCACCGCCATTTTCTATCAGTCTGTAGGATCATATTCTTGTTTGTTTCTATTGCTGCTAACCATGGCAGGATCACAACCCGACGAGATTGACTGGGAGAACATGACGAACAAAGAGTTACATGATAAGTTTCAGCAAATGATGAGTGGACAGGTGAAAGACGTGCTAAACAGATTTGAAGAGGCCATGGAGAAGATAGATGGCATTGAGAAGGCGTTCGAAACAAAGCTCGATAACATGTTTAATGAATCGCTCGCGCGTCTTCCACAACCACCAGCCGCTGCAGCTGTCGCACCTCTACAACAACAACAACAACGTCGCCTTCCAAATCAAGTGGGACGAGCACAGCATGTTCCCATTGACCCTGGGCAAAATTCTGGTGCCGCTGTTGATGCTTCTGTAGCTCCTGTTGCTACTGCAGAGGTGGAGGACCATTACGAGGATGAGGTTGACCAAAATCAGAACTATGTGCAACCACTAGCACCACCACCACCAGGTCGTCCTCATGCATATCAGCGCAACGGTAGGGCTGCACCACCACCTGAGGTAACCACCATTTGAGGGTAGATATGTTCCTGATATATATCTTACTTGGGAGTTAGAAACTGAACAATGATTTACATGTTTACAATGTCCTGAGGAGAGACGTGTTCCTTCTGCTGTTTGTGCTTTCACTAGCTTTGCATGTGTTTGGTGGTCTGAACATTGTAGATTATATCCTATTCCAGCTACTTGGGCTGCTTTGAAAACTGCTATGCGTACTCGTTGGGTTCCACCATATTATCAACATGAATTACTTCAAAAATTGCAGCGCTTAAGACAAGGAAAAAATTCTATAGAAGAATATTATCAGGAATTACAAACTGGCATGATTAGATGTGGTATTGTTGAGGAGAATGAAGCTATGCTTGCACGTTTTATGGGTAGATTAAATAGAGAGATTCAGACCATTCTAGAGTATAAGGAGTATAATAATATCACTCCTTTATTCCATCTTGCTTGTAAAGCTGAACGTGAAGTGCAGGATCGATAGGCATCGGCGCGAACTAACTATTCAGCAGGTCGACCTTCATCATGGACACCACGTGCATCCTCCACTTCCACTGCACCATCACTTCCATCAAGTGCCACCTCCAACCGTGATACAAGAAAGCAGGCACAACCACCACTATCTGCCAAGAGCACACCTGCCGGGCCTGCACAGAGTTCTTCTTCTTCCATGGCATCAACAGGGCACACAAGTGATATTATTTGTCGTCGTTGTAAGGGAAGAGGTCATTATGCGAGAGAATCAAATCTCAGCGTGTGATGATTGCTACTGAGGATGGTGGGTATGAGTTCGCTAGTGACTATGATGAGGAGACTTTGGCTCTTATTACACGTGAAGAACACGGTAGAGATGATTCTGATCATGAGACGCAATACATGGCTCCTGAAGATGCTGACAGGTATGAATGTTTAGTTGCTCAACGTGTTTTGAGTGTGCAGGTTACACAAGCTGAGCAAAATCAGAGGCATAATTTGTTCCATACAAAGGGAGTTGTGAAGGAACGTTCTATTCGCGTCATCATAGATGGAGGGAGTTGCAACAACTTGGCTAGCATGGAGATGGTGGAGAAGCTATCTCTCACCACAAGACCACATCCACATCATTACTACATCCAATGGTTCAACAACAGCGGCAAGGTTAAGGTAAGACGTACTGTTCGTGTGCATTTTAGTATCTCTACATATGCTGATTATGTTGATTGTGATGTGGTACCTATGCAAGCATGTTCCTTATTACTTGGTAGACCATGGAAATTTGATAAAAATTATGTACACCATGGTAGAAATAATCAGTATACTCTTGTTCATAAGGATAGCCATATTACTTTGCTTCCTATGACTCCTGAATCCATTTTGAAAGATGATATTAATAGAGCTAATAAAGCAAAACAGGAGAAAAATAAGAGTGAAAATCAGATTGTGGCAAAAGAATTTGAGCAACAAATGAAACCTAATAATAAGCCATCTAGTGTTGCTTCTGAAATTAAATTGAAGAGTGCATGTTTACTTGCCACAAAATCTTATATTGATGAGCTAGATTTTAGCAAATCTGTTTGCTATGCTTTTGTGTGCAAAGAGGCATTATTTTTATTCGAGGACGTGCCTTCCTCTTTGCCCCATGCTGTCACTAACATTTTGCAGGAGTTCGCTGACGTCTTCCCACAAGACGTGCCACTAGGATTACCACCTATTCGAGGGATTGAGCATCAAATTGACTTAATTCCCGGTGCATCGCTACCCAACCGTGCACCATACCGTACCAATCCAGAGGAGACGAAAGAGATTATGCGTCAAGTACAGGAGCTGCTCAACAAAGGTTACATACGCGAATCTCTTAGTCCTTGTGTTGTTCCTATTATACTAGTGCCTAAAAAGGATGGTACGTCGCGTATGTGTGTTGATTGTAGAGGCATTAATAATATTACTATTCGTTATCGTCATCCTATTCCTAGGCTAGATGATATGCTTCATGAATTGAGTGGCTCTACAATTTTCTCCAAAGTTGATTTGTGTAGTGGATACCATCAAATTCGTACGAAATTGGGAGATGTCGGAGTAATGGGCCACGGGTAGCCTAACCCGAGCCCCCGAACCTTTCAAGACATCGGGGCCGACTGTGCCCCTCAAGACGTCAAGATAGATCTCCGCCTTCTGGCGGCCGGTTGGCCGAACGGCCGACTGTCAGGAGGCGGTCGAGTTCCAGAAGACGGCATCACAACAGGCCGACTCCTGGTGGGCGGCCTCTAGAGAGGCCGGCCCCTAGCAGTCGGCCCGTGGCGCCCTCATCAAGAAGACAAGACAGGGTGTGGCTACAACATAGCCCATCCCCCCGAGTCCAGGGCCGGGTGTGGCCACAACGCCTCGTACGGGCGGAGATCTCTGCACGACGCGGCACTGTTGCCACTCCCCCCTAGACGTCACTCCTGACAGGCGGAGTCCTGTTCCCACGACGACCTGTTGGTACGGCTTGCAGGCAGCGGGCCCTACCAGGCAGTGAGAGCCCTGGAGACGGTGGAAGCCAGACCAGTCGGACCCGAGGGAGGACGGCTTCAAGCAGGCGGCTTGTCCCTCCCTCGGGCCCCGTGCGCCATCAACCAGATGAGACACGGTGTGGGTACAGTGATCGCCCGCCAGGCGGCGGGACTGTAGCCACGCTCCCCCGACCAAGCCTGCGTCATTAGCATCACGACTACAGTGATCAGCAGCCGGCAAGACCCGCGAGCGGCGGGAGTGGCCTGTCTGCTCCGTACCAGACCAGTCGGCGGGGCCCACCAGGCGGTGGGCCCCAGCGGCCGGCGGAGAAGCCGGCGACCAGAGACACTGACAGCCGGGTCCTACACCCGACAGATTACCAATATACCCCTGGGGGGTAGGCCTATATAAACCCCCAGGGCACCCATGCAAAGGGTTCCAACCTGTTAGAATTAGACTCATACCAAGAGGAGGAGAGAGCGTGCCTGCCTTCTCCCACCTCTAGCAAACAGCCCAAGGAGCACCATTGTACCACTAGTGTCTTAGTGATCATGTGGAGACCCCGCAGAGCAGGACTAGGAGTGTTATCTCCTAAGAGAGCCCCGAACCTGGGTAAAGTGCGCCGGCGTTCGTGTCTACGCCTCATCCCGCTTCCAGGCACCGGCGACGTTCTAGTCGCTCCCACCATGATAAGCCATACATTGGCATATGTCGCACCCAACCCCCGACATTTGGCATCCACCATGGGGCGAGGTGCACCATCTCCCGGAGAACTGCTCTGGACGGGAACCTTGTTCCTTCCTGGCAAGCGCAGCCAGCCCGGCACGCCAGACGGCGTCTGCACCGACGCGCTGCGCGGCGCGGAGGTCGCCTGCGCGGCCAGCTGCCTCGCTGATCTTGTTGGCGAGATTCGCCTCTCCGACGAGCCCGCGTCCGAAGCGGGCACCGATGGCCCCGAGGGCCGCCTGGTGAGCCTCCTCGATCAGCTCCACGTCGCCGGCGAGCCTGCTGCCGACTTGGACTCGGTTGGCTCCACCCACCCGATGTTGGTCCACTCCGACACAGCGTCGCTCGACGCGTTCCCCTCCAACGTGGTGGTCTATGATGAGCCGCTTCCTCGCGCGGACAGCGGTGGCAGCACCGTCACGGAGGTGCTCGTCATCAGCCACGGTGAGCACTCTGGTGGAGGTGGCCAGGATCCGTTGCAGGCGGCAATGCAAGACCTGGCTGCGCCTATCCCAGAAGACGCCGACGCTGAGACGCTGGAAGCGTGCCGCATCCAGCTCATCGAGAGCGCCAACCGGCTGGCCAGCATGAGACGCCTTTCGGAGGCCTACCAGCAGGAAATGGGCCGTGCCGTCGGCGGCACGCCGGCTCCTGGTGGGCCTAGCCGCATTGGCTTGGTCCGACAACGTGGCGCGACCATCGCCAGCATGTTCGGGACAGATCGTCCCATCTACGCCATGCCTGCGGAGAACATACGAGCTGCCCAAGCGGTAGTAGACGAGCTAGACAAGCTCGAGGGCGACGAGCGTTGCCACATGACGGAGCGAGTTCAACAGATCCTCGACGCGGCTGCTGAGCAGCAAGATGCCGGGTGCCGGACTGAAGCGCCCAACCGGCGAAACAACGATCCGCCTCCTCGACGAGACCAAGGCGCGACGTCCCGGACACCGACTGGTGGCGTCCGTGACAGAAGAGACAAGGAGACGGCTGCCAGCCGCAGCCGGACTCACATCACCATCGTGCGCGACCAAGACGGTCGCCCAAGAGCAGTGCGGCGGCGAGACGACTGTCCGCCTCCTCCTCCCCGCAGGGAGAGGCGCATTTCCCCGCCGCCTGTTGATCACCCATCACTCGGCGTCCGCCTTGGCCGCCGAGAAGGAATCGGAGAAAACAATGCCCGCTACCGGATCGATCGCCTCAATTGATCCATGGCACTAGAAGAGGAAGATGAGCTGGGTCCGCCTTGTTTTGGCCCCCGCATCCGAGATGAGCCCTTCCCCAAAGGATTCACTCTCCCGAGAGACACACCCAAGTACACCGGCTCCGTGAAGCCGGAGGACTGGCTCGTCGACTACTCCACAGCCGTCAGTATCGCCAACGGGAACAAGCGCGTTGCCGTGAAGTGCATCCCGCTCATGCTCTAGGGCACGGCCTGGACGTGGCTGAACAGCCTGAAGCCCCGCAGCATCAACAGCTGGATTGATTTCACTGAAGCATTCATCGGCAACTTCACCAGCACGTACAAGCGGCCGCCCAAGCCTCGCCAACTCTCCTTATGCGTCCAAGGCCCCAACGAGTCGACTCGCGACTATCTTACGCGCTAGGCCAAGTTGCGTAACTCGTGCGAGGGTGTGCATGAGGTGCAGGCCATCGAGTACTTCACTGCCGGGTGCCGAGAGGGCACCCTCCTCAAGCACAAGCTTCTCTGCGACGAACCGGCGACCCTCAACGAACTGCTAATCATAGCAGATAAGTACGCCATAGCCGACTCCTCCATGAAGGCGGAGATTCAAGTCAACGTGTCGGGCAAGGTGGCCCTCAAGCTCCTCGGACCCCGACTGGCGACGGTAGTCGGCGACAGCAATCAAACGACAACAAGCGCAAGGCCATGCAGCCGGCTTCCACTAGCCGGTAGGTGGCAACAGTTGAAGATCAGCAACCAGAAGGGCAGCCTCCTCCCAAACGCTAGAAGGGCGGCAAGCCCAACTGGCTGCCCGCCTTCTCGTACGAGCAGACTCTTGATGTGCCTTGCAAGTTCTATAGAGGTGCGAAGCCATCCAATCACACCACTCGGAAGTGCCACTGGCTCACCAGGATCGCCAAGGGTGACGGACTCCAGCCTCCACCGCCAGCCGTCCCGCCGCCTCCTCCTCCCCAGCAGCCGGCGGCTCGGCCGGTCGGCGCCATACAAGATGATTATCCTGAAGAGCATGGAGCTTTTGTCGTGTTCACCAGCGTGGCCGACGACAGGCGCAGCAGACGGCAGCAGCAACAAGAAGTAAATGCGGTAGCATCAGAGACCCCCGAGTTCATGCATTGGTTTGAGAAGCCCATCAGCTGGAGCAGAGCCGACCACCCGGAGGTGATGCCCAATCCCGGCTCTTATGCCCTGGTGTTGGATGCCATGTTTGCTACGGAGAGGCGAGCTGCTCGCTTCTCCCAAGTCCTAATAGATGGCGGCAGCAGCATCAACATTCTGAACAAAGATACAATGGAGAAGTTGGGGATCAAGCAGAGACATCTTCAGCCCAGCCGGACTGTTTTCCATGGCATAGTTCCTGGGCTTTCCTGCTCACCAATCGGCAAGACTCAGATAGATGTCCTCTTCGAGTACAAAAATCATTTCCGCCGAGAGCCAGTCTGGTTTGAGGTGGTGGACCTTGAGAGCCCCTATCACGCATTACTTGGCCGGCCTGCCTTGGCCAAGTTCATGGTGGTCCCCCACTATGCTTACCTGAAGATGAAGATGCCGAGCTCCAAGGGAATCCTGACCATAGCAGGAGACTACAAGAAGTCGTCTGCCTGCGCAGCAGAAAGCAGCCGGTTGGCCGAGTCCCTCATAATCGCGGCTGAGAAGCGGCTCCTTGACCAGGTTGTGGCAATGGCAGGCAAGCAGCCGGAAATGTCACCCAACCCCAAGGAGTCAGAAGCCGAGGGCTCGTTCAAGCCGGCCAAAGAAACAAAGAAGATACCCTTGGACCCGGAGCACCCGGAGAGGTATGCTGTCATAGGTGCAAACCTTGATAGCAAATAGGAAGGCGAGCTCGTCGATTTCCTCAGTGAGAATCGAGACATCTTTGCATGGTCTCCCAAGGACATGCCGGGTGTTCCGACGGAATTCGCGAGCACAAGCTACACGTCCGGTCAGATGCCAAGCTAGTCAGGCAGCCCTTGCGCCGCCTGTCGGAGGAGAAGAGAAGAGTCGTTGGAGAAGAGATAGCCCGGCTTCTAGCAGCCGGCTTCATCATGGAAGTGTTCTTTCCAGAGTGGTTAGCCAACCCGGTTCTAGTGCTGAAGAAGAACAAATAGTGGCGCATATGTATTGATTATACCAGCCTCAACAAAGCATGCCCCAAAGATCCATTTGCCCTGCCAAGAATCAACCAAGTGATTGACTCCACAGCCGGATGCGAGCTGTTGAGCTTTTTGGATGCATACTCAGGGTATCACCAGATCAAGCTGAACCCGGCCGACAGGCTGAAGACCGCCTTCATCATGCCATTTGGAGCCTTCTGCTACGTGACCATGACGTTCGGCTTGAGAAATGCAAGCGCCACGTTCCAGCGTTGCATGCAGAAGTGTCTCCTCAAGCTACTCGGCAGAAACGCCCATGTCTATGTGGATGATGTGGTGGTGAAGATGGAGAAGCGTGGAACGCTGCTAGAGGACCTCAAGGAGACCTTTGAGAATTTGCGCCAATTTCAGATCAAGCTCAACCCGGAGAAATGCGTCTTTGGAGTGCCAGCCGGCCAGCTTCTTGGCTTTTTGGTTTCAGAACGCGGCATAGAGTGCAACCCTGTGAAGATCAAGGCCATCGAGAGGATGGAGGTGCCCACCCAACTGCTGGACGTGCAAAAATTCACCGGCTGCTTGGCATCCATCAGCCGTTTCATCAGTCGGCTGGGCGAGAAGGCCCTTCCCCTGTACCAGCTCATGAAGAAGACCACCTTTTTCGAGTGGAACGACAAAGCAGATAAAGCTTTTCTCCAGCTCAAAAAGATGTTGACCACTCCGCCTGTCTTGGCAACTCCGACTCCTAAGGAGCCCATGCTCCTCTACATCGCCGCCACCAGCCGGGTGGTCAGCACAGTCATAGCGGTAGAACGCAAAGAAGAAGGCAAAGCACTACCCGTCCAGAGACCGGTGTATTACCTGAGTGAAGTGTTGTCCGCCTCCAAGCAAAACTACCCCCACTACTAGAAGATGTGCTATGGCGTGCACTTTGCTGCCAAGAAGCTGAAGCCATACTTCCAAGAGCACCCAATCACTGTGGTCTGGACAGCTCCACTTGCCGAGATCATTGGAAGCCGAGATGCCTCAGGCCGTGTGGCCAAATGGGCCATAGATTTGGCCCCCTACACCATCTACTACCAGCCTCGCACCGCCATCAAGTCACAAGCACTGGCCGACTTCCTCGTCGACTTGGTCGAGACCCAGTACCTGCCGCCAGCGCCAGATTCCACCCATTGGCGAACGCATTTTGATGGTTCAAAGATGCACACCGGTTTGGGAGCCGGCATCGTCCTCACCCCTCCCAAAGGCGACAAGCTCAGATATGCGCTGCAAATTCACTTCGCCGCTTCCAACAACGTTGCTGAATACGAAGCACTCATTCACGGGCTCCGGCTTGCCCAGGAACTCGTCATTCGCCGGATCCTGTGCTACGGAGATTCTGATTTGGTGGTCCAGTAGTCGTCAGGCGACTGGGGCGCTAAGGATGCAAACATGGCGAGCTACCGCTTCCTCGTACAACAACTTAGTGGATACTTCGAAGGGTGCGAGTTCCTCCATGTGCCAAGAAATGACAACGAGTAGGCTAACGCCTTGGCACGAATCGGCTCTACCCGGCAAGCAATACCAGCCGGCATCGCCCTGCAATGCCTCCTCAAGCCGTCTGTCAAGCCATCGCCAGAGTCGGATTCCATCTTTGTGCCGGCTCCTCCTGAAGCAGTCGGATCCGACTTGAGGACCCCAGCAGCCGGCATGGGGAATTCGGCAGGCGACCCGGGGACTGCAGCAGCGGCACCCGGCCTAGGGACTTCAGAGCCCGACCCGGGGACTGCAACAGTCGGCCCGGGGACTTCATGGACTAAGCAAGCGGCAGCCGACTTCGACCCGCCGCCTCCCGGCCCAACCGCCCTCGTGCAAGTGGCAGTCCTAACAGTCGAAGAAGTTGCAGCACCTTCCTGGGCTCAGCCCATCCTCAAATTTCTGGTGAACAAAGAGCTGCCGACTAACGAGATCTCGGCCCGACAAGTGCAACGTCGGGCGGCAGCATACACCATCGTCAACAGAGAACTTGTGAGGCACAGCGTCACTGGTGTCTATCAGCGCTGCGTAGAGCCAGAGCAAGGCCAAGCAATCCTCAAAGATATCCATCAAGGCGAGTGTGGTCACCACGCGGCTTCAAGAGCACTTGTTGCCAAAGCTTTCCGCCACGTTTTTTTCTGGCCGACTTCTCTAGAAGACGCCAAAGACTTGGTCCAGAAGTGCAAAGGGTGCCAGAAGTTCCGCTCCAAGCCACATCAGCCGGCTTCTGCACTGAAGACTATTCCCATCGCCTGGCCCTTCGTCGTCTGGGGCCTGGACATGGTGGGACCTTTCAAGACGGCACGAGGCGGCGTGACTCATCTGCTCGTCGCTGTGGACAAGTTCACCAAGTGGATAGAAGCAAAGCCAATCAAGAGGTTGAATGGCCCGACTGCTGTGACTTTCATCTCCGACATCACCATCTGGTATGGCATACCACACAAAATCATCACCGACAATGGCACAAAGTTCGCCAAAGGCGCCTTGGCCCATTTCTGCGTGACGCAGGGCATCCGACTAGATCTAGCGTCCGTTGCCCATCCACAGTCAAACGACCAGGTGGAGTGAGCAAACAGCCTCATCTTATCCGGCATCAAGCCCCGACTGGTCGAGCCTCTGGAGCGGTCGGCCGGCTGTTGGCTCGACGAGCTACCGGCCGTCCTCTGGAGCCTGCGCACAACTCCGAACAAGTCAACCGGCTTT
This sequence comes from Triticum aestivum, assembly GCF_018294505.1. NCBI lineage: Eukaryota > Viridiplantae > Streptophyta > Magnoliopsida > Poales > Poaceae > Triticum > Triticum aestivum. Next base: position 391,333,600 of record NC_057796.1, read on the forward strand.
ACGCCTTTCTTCCTCTTCTACGGTGCCGAAGCCGTCACCCCGACGGACATAGAATTTGACTCCCCTCGAGTCACCATGTACACCGAGGAAGAGGCAGAAGAAGCACGACAAGACGGCGTCGATCTGCTCGAAGAGGGCCGACTATTGGCACTCCGCCGGTCCACCATCTACCAGCAGAGCCTGCGCCGATATTACAACCGAAAGGTCAAGCCAAGATCCTTCCAAGAAGGAGACCTCGTGCTCCGGCTGATCCAGCGAACAGCCGGCCAGCACAAGTCCTCGGCACCTTGGGAAGGCCCATTCATCATCAGCAAGGTGTTGGGCAATGACTCCTACTACCTCATCGACGCTCAGAAGCCTCGAGCATGCAAAAGAGGTGACTCCGGCAAGGAGACAGAGCGACCATGGAATGAGAATCTCCTTCGAAGGTTTTACAGTTAAAGCAGTATGTACCACGCCAACTTTTGTATTAAGTATGAAGACTCCGGGTCCCCCGAGAAGAGCTCGTCGCTGGAGTCGATCACCTCGGCCGAGTCCTCGCCATCCTCCGGGTCAGCCCAAACCACTCCGGTGGCGCCTCGGCACCATTCTCGGCCAGCTCCGGGACGAAGATGCTGGTGTTGGTGTACTCGGCGATTGCCACCGCTCGCTTGACAAGATCATCCTCCACCGCCACCAGCTCCTCCTGGGCTTCTAGTCGAAACGTGGTCAACTGGGCTAGATCTAGCCCAGGGTACCACGCCTTGATGAACTCCAAGGCCCGGCGTGCTCCGGCCCGGGCCGAGGAGACCTTCCACGCCTCAAGGCGGCCGGCCGCCACCTCCAGCCAGTCGGCAGTCCAGCTAGGTGTGCGCGGAGCCGGCATGTCTGGCCACAGGGCAGCGATCACCTGGGCGCCGACGCGCTGAGGGCGGCGTAGCATCTGATGAGCCGGCCGAAGACAAGCCTAGATGCTGAGAAGTTGCTCGCCAAGAGTGCGGGGGGCGTCGGCAGCGATCTGCTCGCCTTCTGCCCTCCGCCCTTCGCGATCGGCCTTGATAGCCTGGTTGGCAGCACCAGAGTGACCTGGGAAGAAGTCTGCTCGAACAAAAAAGCAAAGAGTTAGATCAGAAACAAGAAGTCGGCTTGATCAGAGGCCGGCAATTTGAAGAAAGAGTTAAAAAGGCAGCCTACTGTCGACCATGTCTTCAACCTCGCCGAAGCTGGCAGTCAGCATTGCCTCCTTGTCGGTCCAGGTGGAGCGTTCGGCCGTGAACTCAGCAAGGAGGCCGGTCTCCTTGTCCTCCGCCTCCTTCTGGGCCTTCTTGAGAAGCTCCGCCTGCTCCGCCAGCTGCGTGACCAGCCGGTCACGCTCCTCGGCCAGCTTCTTGCAGTCCGCCTCCTTGGCGCGTAGCGCGGTGTTGGCTTCTCCCAGCTGCTGCTGCAGGGTGGCGTTGGCTTCTGCAAAAGAAGAAGAAGAAAAGGACATCAACAATCAGTGTAGAAAGATGAGGTTGCCAGGAAGATCCGGCCCGACTGCTCAGTAGCCGGCCCGAATCTCGGGGACTATAGCCCGCGGGTGCGCCAGCTCGCCCCCGCGGAGAAAGAAGCTATCAAATGTCAACAAAAAGAAGAGCAGTTGCCTGGAAGATCCGGCCTGACTGCTCAGCAGTCGGCCCAAATCTCAGGGACTACAGCCCGCGGGTGCGCCAGCGCGCCCCCGCAGAAAAAGAAGAAGACTTACTCCGGCTCTCCGACAAGTCGACGACACGTTGATCCAACTCCTGGACTTTGGAGTTAAAGGCGGCCGCACAGAGGTTATGATAGTCCTGCAGCAAGGATATTAGTACTCAGAGCTTGCTAATTAAAGTTCCGAGCCGCCTGCTCAGCAGCCGACCCGAAACTCGGGGACTACACCCAGTGGGTGCGCTGGCGCGCTCCCACAAAGCAATACAAGAATTAAAAACGAAGGGGCAAGAAGCATACCCGGATGGCCTCTCACGATTCCAGGAACGCCTTGTTGCAGTGCTTGAGAGCGTCAGCCTCGGCGCGGAGTTTGGCTTGAACGTCCAGGATCGCCTTGTTCAGAGGGCCCATCCCGCCTCCCTGCACCCACCCAGTGGGCGCGCCGCTGGTCGCCTCGGCGTCAAGGATCGAAGAGCTTGCAGCGCCGGTCTCCAGCGGGCGTGGCGCCGAGGCCGCCTTCGCGATCTGGCGGCGTAAGGGTGTGCGGACCCTGGGAGTCGGGCCCGTCACCATCTCGTCTCCGGCTGGTGGCACCGACAGGTTGGCCGGCTGCTTGTCTTGCGCCTCCTCAGAAGGTAGTGGCAGGGGCACGATCACGTCCGGCATGGCGATGTCGCCGCTGTCCCTCTCCAGGATAGGGTGCTCGCCGCCGGCTCCCCCAGTCCGCGCCACGAACTCCGGTGGTGGCGGGGCAGAGTTCAGGGGGGTGACAAATATCGCCGACTGACGGCGTGCGGCTTCCTCGGCCTGCTTCTTCGCCGCGGTAGCGGCCTCGGCCTCCGCCAGCTTCTTCAAAGTGGCGGCCTCCACCCTGTCCGCCTCCGCCTTCGCCAGGCGGGCGGCTTCCTGCTCTTCGCGCGCGTTCCGCTCCGTCGCCTCCCGAAGGTCGGCGGCCGGATCGATTCGCCGGGTGGTGGTGGAAGTCTCCGCCAACCCCACGATGGAGGTGGCGGCCAAATTCTCAAGAGAGAGCGGGGCCCTGGATCAAGGGAAGCAAAGCGAAGAAACTCAGACAAGATCAGCAAGGAAGGAGAAAGTACGAGAGGAAGACAATACTTACGAGGAAAACCAGCTCCGGCTCCTTCACCGCCTTGCGGAAGCGGATGGCTTTCGCGGCCGCTTCACCCCGCTTGGTCGCCACGGCCGAGCCCTTGGGCTTCTTCGGCCGGCTGCCGAACAGGCTCGGCGCGGCCTTGCGCTTTTGCGCACCACCTCGGGCTACTGGCGCGGCAGACGAGCTCGCGCCCTGCTGGTCGGACCCCGGCTGGCGGCGCGGGACGACTTCCCCCGCATCGTCGTCTGGCCAGTCCTCGAGGTCGGCTCCGAGCCCTGAGCCGCCTGCTTTGCCGCCCCCTCCCTCGACGTCGTCCTCCAAGGCCGCCGCCCCCAAGTCGGGGTCATCCACGTCGCTCTCTGCCCGGTCAGGGAGAAATTGCCGCTCTGGCCCCGCGGCGCCGGCTACCGGCTAGAGGAGGGGGCTCTGTTCAAAAAGCGGTTGGTCGGGTTGGACAAGCAGAACTCGGCAACAAGAAAGAGAAAGAGAAGGAAAGGTAATTTACCATAGGCGGGGGTCGGCGCGAGAATACGGCTCCTTGCCGAACCGCCACTCTTCCATGAGCTTGCAGTTCGCAAGGTAGTTCACCATATGAGCTACCTCTGCGTGAGGCATCTCCTTGGTGCATAGCCGGCTTGGGTCTCGATGCCCGCTCATCTGGCAGATCATGTGAGGGCGGCCCTGGAGCGGGAGCACCCGGCACGCCACGAAAGCGGACAACAAGTCGGGCCCGGCTAGGCCCTCCGACTATACCAACACCGGAGTCACGCGATGGCAGCGGCTCCAGAAGGCGACAGTGTCTTGGCCCAGTACGACCAGTTGGGCCGCCTCCCGGCCGGCGGGCCGGCTGCGTATGCTGGCAAGTTGACCCAGTCACCCTCCGAGAAGATGCTCTTCACATAGAAGTACGACTGCTGCCACATCTTCACTGACTGGATCAGCGTGATGGGAGGAAATGGATTGTCGGCTCCCGGCCTCCGCACCGCAATGAAGGCGCCGCATTGAGCCGGCACGCCCGCGACGACGGTGCCGAGCTTGGTGTAGAAAAACTCCCCCCAAAGCTCGATAATGGGGAGGACGCTGAGGGAGCCTTCGCATAGAGAGACGAAGGCGGACAGCAGCACCACCGTGTTCAGGGTGAGGTGGTGCAGCTGGAGGTTGTAGAATTCGAGGAAGGCCCGGAAGAAGCCGCTCGCCGGCAGGCCGAGGCCGCGCAGGCAGTGCGAGCGGAAGACGAAGCGCTCGCCCTCCTCCGGCACTGGCGAGATCTCGCCCTCCGGCGTAAGGCGAACCTTCACGTAGTCCTTGCTGGGCAGCCGCCGCGTCTGGCGGAGGAAGTCGATGTGGTCTTCATGGACCGTGGAGCCGTCCCAGGCTCCGGAGCGCGCCATGGGGGCGAGAGATTGACGGACGAACTCGACGGAGACGAATTGCAGCAGCGCTTCGGCGGGGCACGGGGCGCTGCGGCGAGAGGAAGAAGAAGGAGGGAGAATGGGGTGGAGGGGCGCGCATGCTTTCGCCGCTCCTCCTCCCCTCCCTACTTATAGCCTACGGGCTACGAAGCCGAGGGGGCGGGCGTGGGATCGTGGGATTAACTGTGCCCACGACCCCACGCTCCCGCCTTTACCACGCGAGTTACTGCGCGCAGTAACTCCGCGGGGAAACCCAACCGCCCCTCTCGGCCGCAACGGATCCGCTCGCATGCCGAGGCCCGGTGGTGACGGGCCCAGCCTGCGGTCGCGTCCCATCACGCGCGTGGGCTGGCAGGCCGACCCGGCAGGCTGGCGCCATGTGGCACGCCCATGATGGGCGGCGGGCCGAGAATCTTAGCAAGCACGCCACCTGGTTCCCGCGGATGCATTTGGAATTCCAGAAAGATCTGACTGGACGCACCCGACTCCTGCCGACCGGCTTCCCAAAAGCCGGACGAAGCTACCAGCCGATGCACCCGGAGAAGGAAGCTGCTGAGGCTCCTCAGCTCCTTAGCCGCGGTGCCTCACCAGCTTCGGGGACTACTGTCGGAGTAATGGGCCACGGGTAGCCTAACCCGAGCCCCCGAACCTTTCAAGACATTGGGGCCGACTGCGCCCCTCAAGACGTCAAGATAGATCTCCGCCTTCTGGCGGCCGATTGGCCGAACGGCCGGCTGTCAGGAGGCGGCCGAGTTCCAGAAGACGGCATCACAACAGGCCAACTCCTGGTGGGCGGCCTCCAGAGAGGTCGGCCCCTAGCAGTCGGCCCGTGGCGCCCTCAAAGTCTGTGCCCTCATCAAGACAAGATAGGATGTGGCTACAGCATAGCCCATCACCCCGAATCCAGGGCCGGGCGTGGCCACAGCGCCTCGTACGGGCGGAGATCTCCACACGGCGCGGCACTGTTGCCACTCCCCCTAGACGTCACTCCTGACAGGCGGAGTCCTGTTGCAACGATGGCCTGTCGGTACGGCTTGCAGGCGGTGGGCCCTACCAGGCAGTGAGAGCCCTGGAGACGGAGGAAGCCAGGCCAGTCAGACCCGAGGGAGGCCGGCTTCCAGCAGGCGGCTTGTCCCTCCCTCGGGCCCCGTGCGCCATCAACTAGATGAGACACGGTGTGGGTACAGTGATCGCCCGCCAGGCGGCGGGACTGTAGCCACGCTCCCCCGACCAAGTCTGCGTCATTAGCATCACGACTATACTGATCAGCAGCCGGCAAGACCCGCGAGCGGCGGGAGCGGCCTGTCGGCTCCGTACCAGACCAGTTGACGGGGCCCACTAGGCGGTGGGCCCCAGCGGCCGGCGGAGAAGCCGGCGACCAGAGACACTGACAGCCGGGTCCTACACCCGGCAGATTACCAATATACCCCTGGGGGTAGGCCTATATAAACCCCCAGGGCACCCATGCAAAGGGTTCCAACCTGTTAGAATTAGACTCATACCTAGAGGATGAGAGAGCATGCCTGCCTTCTCCCACCTCTAGCAAACAGCTCGAGGAGCACCATTGTACCACTAGTGTCTTAGTGATCATGCGGAGACCCCGCAGAGCAGGACTAGGGGTGTTATCTCCTAGGAGAACCCCGAACCTGGGTAAAGTGCGTCGGCGTTCGTGTCTACGCCTGATCCTGCTTCCAGGCACCAGCGATGTTCTACTCGCTCCCACCATGATAAGCCATCCATTGGCATATGTCGCACCCAACCCCTGACAGGAGATGAATGGAAAACAACATTTAAAACTAAGTTTGGTTTATATGAGTGGTTAGTCATGCCTTTTGGGTTAACTAATGCACCTAGTACTTTCATGAGACTAATGAATGAAGTTTTACGTGCTTTCATTGGACGATTTGTGGTAGTCTATTTTGATGATATATTGATTTATAGCAGATCTTTGGAGGAACATTTGGAACATTTATGTGCTGTTTTTATTGCTCTACGTGATGCACGTTTGTTTGGTAACCTTGGGAAGTGCACCTTCTGCACCGACCGAGTATCTTTTCTTGGCTATGTTGTTACTCCACAGGGAATTAAAGTTGATAAAGCCAAGATTGAAGCTATCGAGAGTTGGCCGCAACCCAAAACGGTCACACAAGTGAGGAGTTTTCTTGGCCTCGCTGGATTCTATAGGCGTTTTGTGAGAGATTACAGCACCATTGCTGCACCTCTCAATGAGCTTACAAAGAAGGATGTGCCTTTTGTTTGGGGTACCGCACAGGAAGAAGCCTTCACGGTATTGAAAGATAAGTTGACACATGCTCCTTTACTCCAACTTCCTGATTTTAATAAGACTTTTGAGCTTGAATGTGATGCTAGTGGAATTGGATTAGGAGGTGTGTTATTACAAGATGGCAAACCTGTTGCATGCTTTTCTGAAAATTGAGTGGGCCTAGTCTGAATTATTCTACTTATGATAAAGAATTATATGCTCTTGTTCAGACTTTAGAAACATGGCAACATTATTTATGGCCCAAAGAATTTGTTATAGATTCTGATCATGAATCTTTGAAACATATTAAAAGTCAAGCTAAACTGAACCTTAGACATGCTAAATGGGTTGAATTCATTGAGACTTTCCCTTATGTCATTAAACACAAGAAGGGTAAAGAAAATGTTATTGCTGATGCATTGCCTCGTCGTTATACTATGCTTTCACAACTTGACTTTAAAATATTTGGTTTGGAGACCATCAAAGGTCAATATGTGCATGATGCTGAATTTAAAGATGTATTACAGAATTGTAAAGAAGGTAGAACATGGAACAAGTTCGTCGTTATTCGTGCTAACAAGCTATGCGTTCCAGCTAGCTCCGTTCGTCTTTCGTTGTTACAGGAGGCGCATGGAGGAGGACTAATGGGACACTTTGGCGTGAAGAAGACGGAGGATATACTTGCTACACATTTCTTTTGGCCAAAGATGAGACGGGACGTTGAGCGTTTTGTTGCTCGCTGCACTACATGTCAAAAAGCTAAGTCACGACTCAATCCTCATGGTTTATATATGCCTTTGCCTGTACCTAGTGTTCCTTGGGAGGATATATCTATGGACTTTGTTTTAGGTTTACCTCGAACAAAGAAGGGGAGGGATAGCATATTTGTTGTCGTGGATATGTTCTCGAAAATGGCACACTTTATACCATGTCATAAAAGCAATGATGCTGTTAATGTTGCTGATTTGTTCTTTTGTGAAATTATTCGCTTGCATGGTGTGCCAAATACTATTGTTATAGATCATGATACTAAATTTCTTAGCCACTTTTAGAGATGTTTATGGGCTAAGTTGGGGACTAAACTGCTTTTAGTACTACTTGTCACCCCCAAACTGATGGTCAAACTGAAGTAGTCAATAGAACATTGTCTACTATGCTTAGGGCTGTTTTGAAGAATAATAAGAAAATGTGGGAAGAATGCTTGCCTCATATTGAATTTTCTTATAATCGTTCATTGCATTCTACTACTAAGATATGCCCTTTTGAAATTGTGTATGGTTTCCTACCTCGTGCACCTATTGATTTGTTGCCTCTTCCATCTTCGGAGAGGGTTAATTTTGATGCTAAAGAACGTGTTGAATTGATTTTAAAAATGCATGAGTTAACTAAGGAAAACATTGAGCGTATAAATGCAAAATATAAACTTGATGGAGATAAGGGTAGAAAACATGTTGTGTTTGCACCTGGAGATCTTGTTTGGTTACATTTGCGTAAGGATAGATTTCCTAATTTGCGCAAATCAAAGCTAATGTCACGTGTTGATGGTCCTTTTAAGGTGTTAGAGAAAATAAATGATAATGCATATAAACTTGAGTTGCCTGCAGATTTTGGGGTTAGTCCCACTTTTAACATTGCAGATTTGAAGCCTTATTTGGGAGAGGAAGATTTGCTTTCGTTGAGGACGACTTCATTTCAAGAAGGGGAGGATGATGAGGAAATCAATACCATTGTTACACCCACAGCCCCTGCTGCTATACATACTGGACCAATTACTAGAGCTCGCACACGCTAATTGAATTATCAGGTACTTTCATTTCTTGGTAACGATTCTAATGTTCATGAGAATATGATGCTGCCTAAATTGGATACATTTGTTTTGCTTACAAATGAAGGGCCTAGCTTGGACAAGAAAGATGAACCTAGGAGCAAGTTCAAGTATGGAGATGATGGCATGCGCAAGGGGAACAAGAACGGAGTTACAAGTGATGATTCCAGGACTTTGAAGCCACCATAATGAGTGCATGAAGCCTTGGACGAAATATACAAGATGCCACTTCATAAATTTCGTCCAGAGGCTATTCTAGGTGCTGCGTCACCTTATTTTTGGGCCAGGCCCATGTAATTTCGAAATACTTGATTATAGGCAGTTTTTAGAGTCCGTGTGTGTGGGGAAACAAGAGTTATGGTTGGTTTCGGACCCCTCCTCCAAGGGCCACGAAATCCCCCCTCTTTCCTCCATATATACAGCCCTTAGGGCATCGTTTAGACTTTGGGTTTTGTTTAGATTAAAAGTTCGCCATAGCTGCAACTTCGCGTACTTCGTTTGTGTTCAACGACCAGACAAAGGCGTCACAGAACCCCACCTTAATTAATAAAGCTTTCCTCTTTTATTCGCAATATCCAGATTGCAATCTCAGTTTCTTGCTTGTTCTTCGTTTGCTCGCAGGAAATAGACCCTCGTGGTCAGGTTGATCGTGCTCCGGCGTGGTCAATAACCCCTCGGAAGTTGGTTTAGTGATTGCTAAGGAGCGACATCTTCGCACGTTCATAGTCGGATCGTCAAAGTCGACTCCCACAGAAAATGATTGCTATCTCATCGAAACATCGGGACACCTTCGCCTCTATCAGGAGCGCATGTGCGTTGACTTCACAAGCCTCAACAAGGCTTGCCCTCAGGACCCTTTCCCTCTTCCACGCATCGACCAGATCGTCGACTCCACCGCCGAGTGCGACCTGCTGTGCTTCCTGGACGCTTTCTCAGGCTACCACAAAATCAAGATGGCGGTGCAGGATGTTGAGAAGACAGCCTTCCTGACCCCGTGCGGGATGTACATCTACACCTGCATGTCGTTCGGGCTGCACAACGCCGGCAAAACCATTCAACGCTTGATGCACATCGCCCTGGGCCGGCAGCTCAGGAGAAACGCTGAGGCGTACGTCGATGACATAGTGGTCAAGTCGTGGGAGGCAAGGACCCTTGTCGAAGATTTGGAAGAAACGTTCGCCAACCTACGCAAGGTGAACCCGCGCCTCAATCCGGAGCAGTCTGTATTCGGCATCCCGTCTCGCAAGCTGCTGGGCTTTTGCTACCTCTTGAGCATGTGTTGGTTTTCCCTTGAAGAGGAAAGGGTGATGCAGGAAAGTAGCGTAAGTATTTCCCTCAGTTTTTGAGAACCAAGGTATCAATCCAGTAGGAGGCTACACGCAAGTCCCTAGTACCTGTACAAACAATCAAGAACCTTGCAACCAACGCGATAAAGGGGTTGTCAATCCGTTCACGGCCACATGCAAGAGTTAGATCTGATAAAGATAATAAGATAAATATTTTTGGTATTTTTGTTGTATAGATTGAAAAGTAAAGATTGCAAAATAACTGGCGACAGAAATAGCTAGTTGATGGGAGATTAATATGATGGAAAATAGACCCGGGGGCCATAGGTTTCACTAGTGGCTTCTCTCAAGATAGCAAATTCTACGGTGGGTGAACAAATTACTGTCGAGCAATTGATAGAAAAGCGCATAGTTATGAGAATATCTAGGCATTATCATGTATATAGGCATGATGTCCGTGTCAAGTAGACCGAAACGATTCTGCATCTACTACTATTACTCCACACATCGACCGCTATCCAGCATGCATCTAGAGTATTAAGTTCATAAGAATAGAGTAACTCATTAGGCAAGATGACATGATGTAGAGGGATAAACTCAAGCAATATGATATAAACCCCATCTTTTTATCCTCGATGGCAACAATCCAATACGTGCCTTGCTGCCCCTACTGTCACTGGGAAAGGACACCGCAAGATTGAACCCAAAGCTAAGCACTCTCCCATTGCAAGAAATATCATTCTAGTAGGCCAAACCAAACTGATAATTCAAAGAGACTTGCAAAGATACCAAATCATGCATATAAGAATTCAGAGTAGATTCAAATATTGTTCGTAGATAACATGATCATAAACCCACAATTCATCGGGTCTCAACAAACACACCGCAAAAAGTATTACATCGAATAGATCTCAAGAAGATTGAGGAGAACTTTGTATTGAGATCCAAAGAGAGAGAAGAAGCCATCTAGCTAATAACTATGGACCCGAAGGTCTGTGGTAAACTACTCACACATCATCGGAGAGGCTATGGTGTTGATGTAGAAGCCCTCCATGATCGATTCCCCCTCTGGCAGAGCGCCAGAAAAGGCCCCAAGATGGGATCCAACGGGTAAAGAAGGTTGCGGCGGTGGAAATAGGGTTTCGTGGTGCTCCTGGATGTTTTCGGGGTATATGAGTATATATAGGCGAAAGAAGTAGGTCGGTGGAGCCACGAGGGTGTGGGCGCGCCTACCCCCTGGATGCGCCCTCCTGCCTCGTGGCCGCCTTGTTGCTTCCTTGACGTCCACTCTAAGTCTCCTGGATTGCGTTTGTTCCAAAAAAACGGCGCTCCCGATGGTTTCATTCCATTTGGATTCCGTTTGATATTCCTTTTCTGCGAAACACTGAAATAGGCAAAAAAAACAGCAATTTGCACTCGGCCTTTGGTTAGTAGGTTAGTCCCAAAAATAATATAAAAGTGTATAATAAAGCCCATTAAACATCCAAAACATATAATATAATAGCATGGAACAATCAAAAATTATAGATATGTTGGAGACGTATCAAGCATCCCCAAGCTTAATTCATGCTCGTCCTTGAGTAGGTAAATGGTAAAAACAGAATTTTTGATGTGGAATGCTACCTAACATAATCTTTAATGTAATTTTCTTTATTGTGGCATGAATGTTCAGATCCGAAAGATTCAAGATAAAAGTTTAATATTGACATAAAAATAATATTACTTCAAGCATACTAACTAAGCAATCATGTCTTCTCAAAATAACATGGCCAAAGAAAGTTCATCCCTACAAAATCATATAGTTTGGTCATGCTCCATTTTCGTCACACAAGAATGCTCTCATCATGCACAACCCCGATGACAAGCCAAGCAATTGTTTCATACTTTAGTAATCTCAAACTTTTTCAACTTTCACGCAATACATGAGCGTGAGCCATGGATATAGCACTATGGGTGGAATAGAATATAATGATGGGGGTTGTGTGAAGAAGACAAAAAGGAGAAAGTCTCACATTGACGCGGCTAATCAACGGGCTAGGGAGATGCCCATCAATTGATGTCAATGCAAGGAGTAGGGATTGCCATGCAACGGATGCACTAGAGCTATAAATGTATGAAAGCTCAACAAAAGAAACTAAGTGGGTGTGCATCCAACTTGCTTGCTCATGAAGACCTAGGGCATTTGAGGAAGCCCATTGTTGGAATATACAAGCCAAGTTCTATAATGAAAAATTCCCACTAGTATATGAAAGTGACAAAATAAGAGACTCTCTATCATAAAGATCATGGTGCTACTTTGAAGCACAAGTGTGGAAAAGGATAGTAACATTGTCCCTTTTATTTTTTTTCTTTCCCTTTTTTTGGGGCCTTTCTTTTTTTATTTGGCCTTTTTTTCCTTTTTCTTTTTTGGGACAATGCTCTAATAATGATGATCATCACACTTCTATTTATTTACAACTCAAAGATTACAACTCGATATTAGAACAAAATATGACTCTACATGGATGCCTCCGGCGGTGTACCGGGATGGGCAATGAATCAAGAGTGACATGTATGATGAATTATGCATGGTGGCTTTGCCACAAATACGATGCCAACTACATGATCATGCAAGGCGATATGACAATGATGAAGCGTGTCATAATAAATGAAACGGTGGAAAGTTGCATGGCAATATATGTCGGAATGGCTATGGAAATGCCATAATAGGTAGGTATGGTGGCTGTTTTGAGGAAGATATAAGGAGGTTTATGTGTGATAGAGCGTATCATATCACGGGGTTTGGATGCACCGGTGAAGTTTGCACCAACTCTTAAGGTGAGAAAGGGCAATGCATGGTACCGAAGATGCCAACAATGATAGAAGGGTGAGAGTGCCTATAATCCATGGACTCAACATTAGTCATAAAGAACTCACATACTTATTGGAAAAATCTACAATTCATCAAAAGAAAAGCACTACGTGCATGCTCCTAGGGGGTAGATTGGTAGGAAAAGACCATCGCTCGTCCCCGACCGCCACTCATAAGGATGACAATCAAAGAACACCTCATGTTTAAAATTTGTTACACAACGGTTACCATACGTGCATGCTACGAGACTTGCAAACTTCAACACAAGTATTTCTCAAATTCACAATTACTCAACTAGCACAACTTTAATATCACCATCTTCATATCTCAAAACTATCATCAAGTATCAAACTTCTCATAGTATTCAATGCACTCTATATGAAAGTTTTTATTACACCCATCTTGGATGCCTATCATATTAGGACTAATTTTATAGCCAAAGCAAATTACCATGATGTTCTAAAGAACTCTCAAAATAATATAAGTGAAGCATGAGAGATCAATAATTTCTATAAAATAAAACCACCACCGTGCTCTAAAAAGATATAAGTGAAGCACTAGAGCAAAATTATCTAGCTCAAAAGATATAAGTGAAGCACATAGAGTATTCTAATAAATTCCGACTCATGTGTGTCTCTCCAAAAGGTGTGTACATAAAGGATGATTGTGGTAAACTAAAAAGCAAAGACTCAAGTCATACAAGACGCTCCAAGCAAAACACATATCATGTAGTGAATAAAAATATAGCATCAAGTAAAGTTACCGATGGACAAAGACGAAAGAGGGGATGCCTTACGGGGCATCCCCAAGCTTAGGCTTTTGGTTGTCCTTGAATTTTACCTTGGGGTGCCTTGGAAATCCCCAAGATTAGGCTCTCGCCACTCCTTATTCCATAATCCATCAAATCTTTACCCTAAACTTGAAAACTTCACAACACAAAACTCAACAGAAAATCTCTTGAGCTCCGTTAGTGCAAGTAAACAAACCATCACAATAAAGTACTGTAATGAACTCATTCGTTTTTTATATTGGTTTTAAACCTAATGTATTCCAACTTCTCTATTGTTCATACCCCCCGATACTAGCCATAGATTCATCAAAATAAGCAAACAACACACGAAAAACAGAATCTGTCAAAAACAGAACAGTCTGTAGTAATCTGTATCAAACGCAAACTTATGGAACTCCAAAAATTCTGCAAAAATAGTATGATCTAAATAATTTGATTATTGATCTACTTCAATTGAATCAGTATTTTATCACTTTCTGGTGATTTTTAACAATTGTTTTCGTGAGCAGAAAGTTTCTGTCTTTTTCAGCAAGATCAAATAATTATCACCCAAGAAGATCCTATAGGTTTTACTTGGCACAAACACTAATTAAAACATAAAACCACATCTAACCAGAGGCTATATGAATTATTTATTACTAAACAGGAACAAAAAGCAAGGAACAAAAATAAAATTGGGTTGCCTCCCAACAGGCGCTATCATTTAACGCCCCTAGCTAGGCATTGATAATTATAATGATGCTCACAAGAAAGACAAGAATTGAAGCGCAAAGAGAGCATCATGAAACACGTGAGAAACACATATAAGTCTAACATACTTCCTATGCATAGGCATTTTATAAGCAAACAAATTATCAAGGCAAGCATAAACTAGCATATGCAAGGAAGAAGAAAGAGACGATAGCAATCTCAACATGAAGAGAGGTAATTTAGTAACATGAAAATTTCTACAACCATATTTTTCTCTCTCATAATAATTACATGTAGGATCATAAGCAAATTCAACAAAATAGCTATCACATAACATATTCTCAACACGATCCACATGCATGCGAAGTTGACACTCTTCCAAAATAGTGGGATTAACATTAACTAAAGTCATGACCTCTCCAAACCCACTTTTATCAAAAATTTCATAAGATTGAACATTCTCCAAATATGTGGGATCTAAAGTTGACACTCTTCCAAACCCACTTTCAATATTATTGAAAAAATTATTATCAATCTCATATTCATCATGGGGCTTAAATAAATTTTCAAGATCATAAGAAGAATCACCCCAATCATTATCATTGCAACAAATACTGGACATAGCAAAACTAGCATCCCCAAGCTTAGGGTTTTGCATATTATTAGCACAATTGACATCAATAGAATTTATAGTAGAATCATTGCAATCATGCTTTTTATTCAAAGATCTATCGTGAATCGCTTCATAAAGTACTTCATCACAATTTTCAGATTCACAAATTTTTTCAAGCAAAACCTCATAAAGATAATCTAGTGCACTCAACTCACTAGCAATAGGTTCATCATAATTGGATCTCTTAAAGAGATTAGCAAGTGGATGAGGATCCATAAACTTTTAGCAAGCGAAGATGGAAGCAAAAAGAAGGTACATGGTAACACAAGCAAACAAAAGGATGAACGGAAGAAGGGCGAAGAAAAGGAAAAGGTGAAGTGGGGGAGAGGAAAACGAGAGGCAAATGGCAAATAATGTAATGCGAGGGATAAGAGTTTGTGATGGGTACTTGGCATGTCTTGACTTGTGCGTAGATCTCCCCGGCAACGGCGCCAGAAATCCGCACGTTGGCGGGAGATCAAATCTTGACTTGACTTGGTGTAAACCTCCACGGCAACGGCGCTCGAAATCCTTCTTGCTACCTCTTGAGCATGCGTTGGTTTTCCCTTGAAGAAGAAAGGGTGATGCAGCAAAGTAGCGTAAGTATTTCCCTCAGTTTTTGAGAACCAAGGTATCAATCCAGTAGGAGGCTACACGCAAGTCCCTAGTACCTGTACAAACAATCAAGAACCTTGCAACCAACGCGATAAAGGGGTTGTCAATCCCTTCACAACCACTTGCAAAAGTGAGATGTGATAAAGATAATAAGATAAATATTTTTGGTATTTTTGTTGTATAGATTGAAAAGTAAATATTGCAAAATAAACGGCGACAGAAATAGCTAGTTGATGGGAGATTAATATGATGGAAAATAGACCCAGGGGCCATAGGTTTCACTAGTGGCTTCTCTCAAGATAGAAAATTCTACGGTGGGTGAACAAATTACTGTCGAGCAATTGATAGAAAAGCGCATAGTTATGAGAATATCTAGGCATGATCATGTATATAGGCATCACGTCTGTGTCAAGTAGACCGAAATGATTCTGCATCTACTACTATTACTCCACACATCGACCGCTATCCAGCATGCATCTAGAGTATTAAGTTCATAAGAACAGAGTAACGCATTAGGCAAGATGACATGATGTAGAGGGATAAACTCAAGCAATATGATATAAACCCCATCTTTTTATCCTTGATGGCAACAATACAATACGTGCCTTGCTGCCCCTACTATCACTAGGAAAGGACACCGCAAGATTGAACCCAAAGCTAAGCACTTCTCCCATTACAAGAAAGATCAATCTAGTAGGCCAAACCAAACTGATAATTCGAAGAGACTTGCAAAGATATCAAATCATGCATATAAGAATTCATTGAAGATTCAAATATTGTTCATAGATAAACTTGATCATAAACCCACAATAAATCGGATCTCGACAAACACACCGCAAAAAGTATTACATCTAATAGATCTCCAAGAAGATCAAGGAGAACTTTGTATTGAGATCCAAAGAGAGAGAAGAAGCCATCTAGCTAATAACTATGGACCCGAAGGTCTGTGGTAAACTACTCACACATCATCGGAGAGGCTATGGTGTTGATGTAGAAGCCCTCCATGATCGATTCCCCCTCCGGCAGAGCACCGGAAAAGGCCCCAAGATGGAATCTCACGGGTACAAAAGGTTGCGGCGGTGGAAATAGGGATTCGTGGTGCTCCTGGATGTTTTCGGGGTATATGAGTATATATAGGCGAAAGAAGTAGGTCGGTGGAGCCACGAGGGGCCCACGAGGGTGGGGGCGTGCCTACCCCCTGGGCGCGCCCTCCTGCCTCGTGGCCGCCTCGTTGCTTCCTTGACGTCCACTCCAAGTCTCCTGGATTGCGTTTGTTCCAAAAACGACTCTCCCGAATGTTTCATTCCGTTTGGATTCCGTTTGATATTCCTTTTCTGCGAAACACTGAAATAGGCAAAAAAAACAACAATTTGCACTAGGCCTTTGGTTAGTAGGTTAGTCCCAAAATAATATAAAAGTGTATAATAAAGCCCATTAAACATCCAAAACAAATAATATAATAGCATGGAACAATCAAAAATTATAGATACGTTGGAGACATATCAGCTTTCTTGTGTCACACTGAGGGATCGAAGAGGATGAGCCCGCTGCAGACCCTCAAGGAAATACAGAAGCTCGCGGGCTGTGTGACTTCATTGGGGTGCTTCATCTCCAAGTTGGGCGAACGCGCCCTCCCATTCTTCAAGCTGATGAAGAAAAAGGGTTCGTTCGAATGGACTCCAAAGGCCGAGGCAGCCTTCCAGGACCTCAGGACATACCTCACCAGTTCACCGGTGATGGTGGCACCTCGTCCTCTTGAGCCCTTGGTGCTTTACCTGGCCGCCACCCCTCACTCGGCTAGCGCGGCACTCGTGGCGGTCCAGGAAGATCGCGCGGGTACGGAGCCACGGTGAAGCGCCCTGCGCCCTAATACGTCTCCAACGTATCTACTTTTTCTCACGCTTTTCCTCTTGTTTTGGACTCTAATTTGCATGCCCACCAGGGCGCGCCCCCCTCTCCTGGCGCGCCCAAGTGGGTTGTACCCACCTGGTGGCCCTGCTAACGACCCCCCTGATACTATAAATTCACATTATTCCAGAAAAAAAATCAGGGAGAAAGAATTATCGCAATCCACGAGACGGAGCCGCCGCCAAGCCCTGTTCTTCCTCGAGAGGGTAGATCTGGAGTCCATTTGGGGCTCTGAAGAGGGGGATCTTCGTTCTTCGTCATCACCAACCCATCTCCATCGCCAATTCCATGATGCTCCCCACCGGGAGTGAGTAATTCCTTCGGTCAGTGAGGAGTTGGATGAGATTCATCATGTAATCGAGTTAGTTTTGTTAGGGCTCGATCCCTAGTATCCACTATGTTCTTAGATTGATGTTGCTATGACTTTGCTATGCTTAATGCTTGTCACTTTGGGCCCGGGTGCCATGAACTCAGATCTGAACCGTTTATGAATTCATCATTATATCCATGTTTTAGATCTAATCATGCAAGTTATAGTCACCTACTACGTGTTAGGATCCGGCAACCCCAGAGTGACAACAGCCGGGCCCACTCCCGGTGATGACCGTAGTTTGAGGAGTTCATGTATTCACTATGTATTAATGCTTTGTTCCGGTTCCCTATTAAAAGGAGACCTTAATATTCCTTAGTTTCCAATATGGACCCCGCTGCCACGGGGGGGTAGGACAAAAGATGTCATGCAAGTTCTTTTAATAAAGCACGTATGACTATTTACGGAATACATGCCTACATTATATCGATGAACTGGAGCTAGTGCCATATCACCCTAGGTTATAACTGTCACATGATGAATATCATCCAACGAGTCACCGATCCAATGCCTACGAATTTATTTTATATTGTTCTTGCTGCGTTACTATTGCTATCATCACGGTTACACTTGCTACAAATTACTGCTATCACTGTTACTGTTACCGTTGCTGCTGTCACTACTATCAAAACTATCAAACTACTTTGCTACTGATCACTTTGCTGTAGATAATTAATCTCCAGGTGTGGTTGAATTGACAACTCAGCTGCTAATACCTTCAAATATTCTTTGGCTCCCCTTGTGTCGAATCTATAAATTTGGGTTGAATACTCTACCCTCGAAAACTATTGCGATCCCCTATACTTGTGGGTTATCAGTTCCGGCTACGCCACTGCAGCCTCAGGACGACGCTCCTGAGGCCACGGCTGACCCACCAGACGACAAAGCTCCTGAGACTCCCTCATCTCAGGAGGGACAGGACACCGCCAACGCCCCCTCCCTCGTCGAGCATATCGGCATTCTGGGAAAGGGGGTCCCCAGACTTGCCTGCCTGCGGCCCATGGCGCGGCTCCACTCGCGGCCCAGTACGGCCCGTCTTCACCAACAAACGCTTAAGACCCTCCCGAGGGGCCAAGCCTCGCGAGGCGGACGACACAAGACCCCCACGAGGGCAGCCTCACCAGGACTGGCTCGCGAGGGGCGGAGAGATCAAGGCAAGGCGAACCTCGCGAGGTTCCAATGACGTAAGCCATGACGACCAAGACCAAGCGGGCGCCAGCGCGCAAAGTGTCCCTGTTTCCTCTTTGGTGCTAAGGAGGCAAGCGCAGGCGAGGAGTATCGAGGCATCAAGCAAAGGTTTCCATATCGGTGCAATGAGACCAAGACCAGCAGGATGGGAGGACGGAGGTCACCATGGAGCCCAAGACGGCGTCACCACCAGAGCCTTCAGCAGGTGAAGACCACCTTTAGTCAGGATAGCTTGTACTAGCTGTCCCCCTTCAAATTGGCCGTTGTGGCATCCCTTCCCGCTCAATATTTGGGGAGAGGACCAGGCCTCTATAAATAGGACTAGCCACCACCGTAGGGGGCAACTGATTCAGATCATCCTCACACCCACCAAGCACAAGAACACCTCTCCTCAGGAGGCTGTTCTTCCCCCTTGTACTGTTCATCCTCAGCCCAAGAGGCAATCCACCACACCACACTGGAGTAGGCTATTACACCACAACGGTGGCCCGAACCAGTATAAATCTCGTGTCTCTTGTGTTGCGAGTTCGTCGAGCTAGGCTTTGAGATCACGGTGAGGCTGAGGGCGTGATTTGGTAGGGGGAAATCTTCATGTGCACCCCAGTGTTCGAACCTCAAGGGTTTTGCCGGAACCCAAAATCCGACATTTGGCACGCCAGGTAGGGGTGCGCCGAAGCTTTCCTTCCGTCGATCTGCGTCCCGTCGCTTCGTCGCCTCCATGGCGGACGCTTGTCGAGCTCGCGCTGAGCGCTGGGCCGCCCTCGGCGCCTGCGTTGCTCAGACGGCTCCCATCGGCGGGCCTCCCCATCGTTCTCCATCGCCAGTAGCCAACGCCACCACCGGCCCGGCGGAAAACAAGCAGCAAGCGTCCTTGCTGCACCCCTCGGTGCGGCGGCACGGCCGCACCGCCACTCCGTCGCTGACCCCGGCCGGTTCATCGTCTCACGCTCGTCGCGCTCCCACGGACGCGCAGGCCGCGCTGCTCATGGCACGCGAACTCCTGCGCTACCGCCCTGTCGATGACCTCTACGAGGACTGGCTAGACCGCATCGCCGACCTCGTCAGCGCCGCAGGGGGCTCCCCCGCGCCATCCCTCTCACTGCCTTGCCCTCCGCCAGCTGCGGGCGACATGGCTCATGGAGCGCCACCACCACCTCCTCCGCACCAAGACGGCATCCTAGCGCCAAGGCGTGCGGCCCCCCGGCGCGACCCACGGCGTCGGGCGCCCGTGCGCGAAGAAGGAAGCTGCCAAGAAGTTCCTCGTCTGCAAGAAAACGCTCCCGCGCTCCCAGCACCACTACAGCAAGACCGTGCGCCGCCTGCGGTGGCGGTGCGCGGACATCAATGGCAGGCTCCACATCAGCAAAGGGTCCCGGTGGCCACCGCAAGCTGCCGTGCCTTCACCCCTGAGTTGCGTAGCGTTGCATGGCCGGGCAAGTTCAAGCCAGACCTGCCTCCTCGCTACGACGGCACCCCCGACCCCGTGGAGTTCCTGCAACTCTACGAGCTGAGCATCGAGGCGGCCAACGGCGACGAAAAAGCCATGGCAAACTGGTTCCCCATGGCTCTCAAGGATGGCGCTCGTTCGTGGCTCCTGAACCTGGCCCCGGGCTCCATCTCCTCCTGGAACGAGATGCACGACCGCTTCGTCGCCAACTTCCAAGGCACTCGCGACTGCCCTCCGGTCACGGGTGACCTGCGCCGCGTCAAGCAGCAGCCAGGAGAGACCCTCCAGAAGTACATCCAGCGCTTCAACAACGTTCTCCTCAAGATCCCCAAGGTGATGGACGAGGCCATCATCTCCACGTTTTCCGATGGCGTCCGCGACATCAAGATGAAGGAGGAGCTCGCCATCCACGAGGAGTTGTGCACATTCCTGGAGTTGTTCAACCTGATGACCAAGTGCGCAAGGGCTGAGGATGGGCGTCTTTCCCTCCTCGAGCTCCCAACTGCCGACCTGGAGGAGAAGAAAGCCAAGGCGAAGGACGTGAAGCGCAAGGGAGTGGCCGTACTCGCGGCAGAGCCAGACACTCTTGCACTAGAGCAACTATTCGACCAGGTCACTCTTGATCTAATCGCAGCTCGTGGAGAGCTGGTTCGCCGAGCCCTGGCGAGGAGAGAAGCGGAGCCCGACACTGACAACCCAGTCGTGCTGTTCGGACACCCGATCGATCCCTTGAGGTCTGCGCCAACCATCAACCAGAGCACTTTGGTGACCCTAGAAGTGCTTCGTCGCCTTTTGGGAACCCATTCCAACGGGATTGTGGCCAACAACCCCCGGGATGGTCATCACCATTTCCCCGACCCTGCAGTACCTCAGCCTCAACCAGCAAATCCCGATGGTGAGAACCGTGGAGAAGCATCTGCATCCGCAAGGCCAGCCCACCTAGACATTAACGAAGTAGACTAAGTTGCTCAAAGTTGTATCGAGCCTTAGTTTTCCTACGCTTTGTAATGTGTGGCCGTGTATCGCTTTTGTTGCATGATGTCTGTTTGGGCGCTGTTATTTTTTTGGAGTAGTAGCTATGCATGTGTACGTTGGCGTACAGTTGCATTTTTTTTTGGGCACAGCTACCCAGACCAACTCCGTCAACGCCCACAGTAATGCGTCACCTTTATGTGATGTGTATATCTGTGGATTTGACCCGAGTACAGGATCGGCAGCCAGTTACCCTTCACCCCGGTAGGTAACCCAGCCCCGGTGCTATATAAAGGCCACTTCGCGACCTTGCCGAGCACCCCTCACCTTTGTGCGCCGCACTCACAGCCGTTCCTTGCCATGTCGACCCCCAGCATTTATCTGAGAACCCCAGACGCAACCCCCGGCAGTTTTGTCAAATTATTGTGGGACTTTACCTGCAGTACTATGAGTGCCACCCGTCCACCCCAGTACGAGTTGCTCAAATCGAGGATCACTCCTTCCACTTCGAAATATTGGGCAGTGGTGCACATCCCTCCCGCATACCCAAACCAGGATCCAACGGAAGTCTCCTTCGTGGGGAAATCCATGCCGACTCCGCAGATGGCCATAGAAGCTGCTGCGTACGAGGCGCTCACCCGCCTTCGATTCGCAGTGCCCTATGCCAGTGAGCGAGGGTACTATTATTTTCCGAGCCGTGCAGCACCCGGAGAAGTTGCATCCTTTCCCGGTGGGCGCATTGAGAGAGATACAGTACTAGCCAACCTTGCCCAGTACGTCATCGCTCAGGAGCGTTTAACTCAGCGAGTAATGGGTTATCTCCAGAGCCTCGCTGATTTAAATCCTCGGATCGCTATTGGCAGACCACTGAGGCCTGACCAGGAAGGGCGCATTCATCGGCTGGTCAACCCGCTTCCCCCGATAAAAGAGGAGTGTGCCCCAGTGCCAGAGGCATTTTCTCAGGACCCTGTCCTTTTGCCGTTTTCCATGTAAACGCCTCTGATGTATTTATTGTCCCAGTACTTGTATTTGTGTGTTGCAGCATGTTCGTAAAAAATTTGTGCGACGGATCCGATTTTTCTTAAATTCCCATTATGTGAACAGTTTTACTGCCGTTAGTTTTGTTTAATTAATTTTTTCCTCTCGCAACATGTTTCCGAGGAGATTTCTTTTCCCCGAGTTATTGCTGTGTATATATGCTTTTTCCCGGCATAGATTTTTTTATTCGCGCATCATCATTACAGCAAACTCTCATGCAGCAACCACTCGACCTCGAGCACTGTTACAAATCTCTTGAGCACATTTTTGCGCCTATCTAACCACACTCGAGGACACCACAGTCTCCGTAAGAGGGATTTCTGTGTGTCCATTCGAGCGCAAGCTGCCCCGGCACTCCGACGGCAGTCAGCCCCGATGCCGCACCTAATCCACGTGATCGCCGCCACCGCGAAGAGCTAACACTCGTGCGGCAGCATCACGATGATCATCTAGGATCATCGCGCACAGGAGCACGGAGGACCCCAGCAGCACCGCCAAGCCTCAACACACCAGGACCACATACCAGTCCGGCATTGCCTCCGCCATTAGAGCCTCGGCTTGAGCTCTGCCTGCAGCTATGGAGGAGAAGGAAGGAGGAGAAGGAGCGAGGCCGGGTGTGAGGGAGAAGAGAGGAGCACCGCGATCGTTTTATAGCCCGAGATCGGTGTACGGTGGGCGAGGTCCACCAGCGCCACTCGTCGCTCGGCCGCCGGTGTTCGGAGGCGAGGCCGCGAGCAGTGCCGACAGCGCCCTGGCCCACGAGGTGAGTGCACGCTGCACCGGCAGCTAGCACGCCGCGCACTACCACGGTACGGCCCCGATGCCCTACGAGCTAGGCATCGCCAGTGGAGGAAGCGCGGGAGAACGCGCGAGAGAGAGAGAGAGCCAGAGGAAGGAGAAGAGGCCGACAGTGGGCCCTGGGCCCACCTGTCAGCCAGAGAGAGCACAGTGCTCTCGGGTGCAACCAGCGTATTTTAGTAATTTGGAATTTATTCTAAATTACTGTATCCGCATAGAAATATCTCGTTTTCCCTAACCGTGGATTTTTCCACGCTACGCCAGTGTACCACACTGTGGTTTTACACCACTTATTGCCCTCACACTGTAGCCGTTTTGTTTTTGTGCGATTGAAGAATTTCTTTGATAGAAACAATTTTTATTTCAAAACAAATTCTTGTTCAAAACAACTTTTAACAAATCTCGAGGACGAGATTTTTCTTAAGGGGGGTAGTGTTGTGACACCCAAAATTTTTGGCCTTATTTTCATTTATTAAAATGTTGCCAGGAAATAAAACTTTTCCAATTGTCAAGTTTTACCTTTGGTGATTTTGGATTTATGCCTCTTGTGGGAAAAAAAACCTTCAAAGGTATTGTTGGACTTGATTTCTCTCCACAATAAAACAATTATTTAACAGTGGATTTAAATTTGCAAGATTTATTTCCTCTGAGCTCTATTTCTTGAAAATGATTTCTTTTGCATTTGGAGCCTGTTTTGCACTGCAACCTTTTGACAAATGCATTCAAAATTTCCACCAAAATTTGGGGATGTCATGTGATGTTCCCACATCACTTTTATGCAAAATTATCTTCTGGCCATTGGAAATTTTGGGCTCTACACCAACTTTTCCAATCTGGTCCAGTAGGCACTTTTGCACTACAACCCATTTAAATATTCTTCTAAAAATTCTTCCAAGTGTTTGGAGATGTCAATGGATGTATACAATTCATCTTCAAGCAAAAACCCAGTGATGTCCTTTGAAAAATTTGAGTGGATCAGCCTCTTTTGCATTCTGGTCCAAATTGATGATTTGTACTGCAACCTTATTTTCCTTTGCTCTAGTAGCCCTGAGCTTTTTCCTACTTGTAGCCCTCCCTACCAAACTTTTAAGTCCAGGAGATTGGACCCTTTGGCATATTTTTGGTGCATGCAATGTTAGCCGTTAGTTTCTGCCCAAAACTGGTTTTCTAAAATTCTTGCACTATCAGCTTTCTGTCTTTGCCAAACTAACCTTACCACCATCTCCTGCATCTAAAGAGACACTGATCTGGAGATTTTGGCCACTCCAAGAGTTGCCTAAGTGCATCTGGCATTCTGTCGAACACCTAGTGTGCACAGTCATTTTTGGCAAGCTCTCTGGTTTACATTGTGGACTTGAACCCCTGGCCTATCCATCTTGTCCACTGAGCGCCTTGCTACCCCTACCTCCATCCTGTGAAGTGCCAGCTCCACCCTCGAGCTCTAGAGCGCGCTGGCATTTCGTCGAGCAGGTGCCGTGCGTGCTCTGGGCGCGCGCGCACTATGCCGACACGCCGCACTGCCGCACTCGACGCGACCCGACCCTGGCCCCCTCTGCATCGCTGAACCGCGCACTAGCCGCCCCCTGCTCCACGGCATCGCTGGCGCCCTGCTGCGCCGCTGGCCGCGCCCTTGGCGGCACGCCGGCGTCGGCAATGGCCTCTGCCATGTTCGGCACCGCCCAAACCACGCCAGCGCGCCAGCTGCCCCTGGGAATAGCTCGTGCTTATCCTCATGCTCGTCGGAACGCTTTCGTCGCCGCCACGATGCCCTGCCACTACAGGAAAGTGGTCGTCGGCGATCTTATCCTCGGCCACCGCGGGAGCCAGCCTCAAGCGCTATAAAAAGGGAACCCCGAGCCCCTCCGAGCACTCACGCGACATCAGACCCTCCCCGTAGAGCTCCCCTAGCAGTAGATCGACCCATAGCAGCCACCTTCCTCAACTCCGGCCAGCTCGGCCGCCGCCAAGCCCCAGTGCGATTCGTCGCAGCCGGCCACCTTTTCGCCCAACCAACGCCACCAGTAGCTCCCCTTAGTTCTTGCGGAGCTGCCCAGCCACCCAAGCTCGATCAGAGACCACCGGAGCACAAAAAGCACTTCACCACCGTAGCTTTTCCCCGCCGCGGAGCTTGCCGCCGGCGACTCCTTCCACCTCCGCCGACCCAACACCCACCCAGAGGATCGCCTCGGTCTAGCCAACCCATCCCTGCCCGCAGATGCCCTCGAGGAGCCGCCGTTCGTCGCCGGCGACCGCCGGGGCCTCGCCACCGTTCGGACACAGAGAAAGGAGGGAGGGGGAGACCAGTCAAACCTGACTGTGGGCCCTCTGGACCCACTGTCAGTGGCCCGCGCGTCCGCCCTCTCTGTATAAGTGGTGGCGCAAAACCCCGCGTGCGTTTCTCTGCTGCGTAAGCGTATTTCCCTTGAAGCGTTTTCCTTTTTTCTGTTTTTAATAAAAACAGAGTTTGACCAAACTTTGACTGGCTATAACTTTTAAAATAAAACTCCAAATGAGTTGATTCTTTTTCCTACCTCTCTCAAATTTCATCTAGTTTATTTTAAGATTTATTTCAAAAATATTTGAGACAGGTTCTGGTACTGTGTTTGAAATATTTGTATTTGTGTATTTTGCACAATAGGATTTTTGGAGGAAAAGGAAAGCTTCCAATAAGTGCGTCCTTTGCATACTCTTGAAGGCAAGCATTTCTGAACTCTGGCATAATATTTTGTTGAGGTGTTTTGATGCGATCACAACACCTTGTGACTTGGAGTATGTGGTAGTTTATGTACCGATATGGTCTCGTGCATGAGTGCACTTTGGAGTTGCTTTGTGGTCAGCAAAGGATACACTAATGATTTGGATCATCCTCGTGAGCTTCTCTTGCACACCGGTAGGAAGCCGGGAAAGTCGTGGTCTTGGGTAGACACGAGCTTGTCCCTAATCCCTCGTCGAGACAAGTATGCCCGGCATAGCATGGTGAGGCTCGAGGAGCGGTGATTTATTTCACTAGTGGTAATATGGTTGGTGGATTCTTGGACCACCTGAGTCGGTTGTAGACCGAGTCTTGATCAATAGCTTCCTTTTGTTGGTACCACCACTTGTCCCTGCAGGGGGCAGGGTATGGTTCAATAGGTTGTCAACCCCTTTCCAAAGCACACACCGTACAGAGAGGCCGTGATGAAGGTCCCGTGGCCACGGATTAAAGCCTGTCATTCGGTCCGGGGGCATGGGTGTTTCCTGTTGGAGCCGAGGGGGGTTGCTCCCCTAGTTTGCGCGCGGTATAAATTTTGTGATCCCATGCTACGTCGAGGTTGTAGCCTCCCCACTTAGAGTTTTGCTTGGCAGGTGTCGTGGGTGATTCCAGACACTGGTGAGTTAAGCTGGTGTGTGCAGGTCAGGCGTGTTTTCAGTCAAAAGACCATAGACGGAATTAGTCCCGAGGGACTGAGTAATCCCGTTACTCGTGGTAAATGGTACTCCCTCTGCAGAGGATTTATCCTGTTGGATAGTCTTGTCTTGAGTAAGAACCACAGTCTGAGTTGAGTCTCAGTAACGGTATTTCGGATGGAGATACGGCTTGGCTAAATTATCGGTTTTTGGATGGAGAAACGACTGTGCTAAATATTGCTTATGATTATGGCACGCATGGATTGTGATCTTATTATTTTGGACTAACCATTATGTATTTTATTGAGTATCCTTGGGATGGTCCTACCTCCCGGATATTCACTGTAATTATTCTCTTTTAAGCCCTTTCTGTGGCGTCGCTCAGACGCCCGACTGCGGCACGCTTGTTGTTCATTTATCTTTTATAAGCCCTTTATGTGGTGTCGCCCCGACGCCCGACTGCGGCATTATTATTCTGCATTTTCCGCTCGAGGAGTCTTTCAGACACTCGTTTGGCACCTGTATTATTATTTCGCATTTTCCGCTCGAGGAGTCTTTCAGACCCTCGCTTGGCACCCAGTATTTTACTTTGAATTATTTTAACCACATGTGTGCATCATGGTGTTCGTATCTATTCGTGACAGACGTGTGATCACATATTAACCCGGAGCATGTTTGATATATTATACCCGTGTTCTTAATGTTTGCGAGTACATTCAAACGTACTCACTGGCTTGTCCCTGGCTATTGTCTTGGCCAGATTCCTTGCTTGGAGATAAGCATCGTGGTGACAACCTCGGAACCTATGCGTTGACGTTTGCAGCCTCGCGAAGATAGGAGTTATCCTGGTCAGCTGTTCTTGTGGGAAATGGAGTCCCATAGGCGCAGATGTATCCAACTGCTTCCGCCCTCAACCACTAGTAAATCAAATGTTGTACTCCTAGGCCTGAATGGTCTTGTACTACATATTTTTTGTGCTTGCTTGGAATTCTTGTACCAAGTTGGTACCTCATCAGCTAACAGTAATCCTGGGGCTGGTGAGCGCACAGGCTGTTTTCTGGGAATTTATATCCCAAAAACCCGGTCGTGACACATAATCAAGAACAAGATGGAGCACGAACACTTACTGGTCCACCGCGGCGTAGTCCACCCTCCTCTTGCTAATCTTGAAGCCCGAGAGCCTCACAGCCTCGGGCGCGGGCGCACGGGCTCCAGGAGCAGAAGAAGGAACAGCAGATGGGTCAGAAGCGGCTCCAGGCGGCGTTGGAGCAGAAGCAGCGTCTCGGGAGATCAGCGCCGACCTGCCCCTCGTTGGGACCATGGGCGGTTCCCTCTTCTCCTGGGGGACGCCGACCCCGTCGTCGTCAGGAAGGGTGCGGAGGATGTCGGCCTTGCTCAAGGTTGAGGTCTCCCCCATCCCCTCGAGGGTCGCTTCCGAGTCGCGCTCCTCGTCTTCCTCTTCTTCTTCCTCCTTGCGGGAGTCGCCAGAACACACGTCCACCGGCGCCGTCACCTCTGGGACCACAAGAGGTGTCGGCGGCACCAGGCTACGCTCGTCGAAGGTGGGCATGGCGGCCACAGCCTACGCCCCGTCCTTGCGACGGAACAAGGGAACGGTGGCGCTCGGAGGATACTCTTGGTCGTCCCCGACCAGGAGGCGGAGAGCTACAGCCAGCTCCTCGTCAGACAAGGCCCCCGGACTCCGGCGAAGCTTGTCTTCTTCACCCCCAAGCATCCACAAGGGGCGCGAGCGCACCTGAAGCGGAGCCACCCGCAGCATCAGGAACTCCCTCAGGAGCGTGGCTCCCGTGAGCTTCGCCGCCTTCGCGTTGCCCGGCTTCAGGTCAACGTTCATCCTCTCCAGCACCGACGTCGCCCGGTCATCAGTGAGCTTCCGCAAGACCACCCCTTGTCATACTGGGGCATCTCCGTCGGCAAACTCAAGCGTGGGTGGACGCACTTGGCGTCCATCATGACCCACTTGCTCGTAAAGCTGTCTGCCTTCTTCCCAGCCTTTGAGATCGCGTTGGCCTTGCCGGCCGCTATGAAGTTGGCGCACCTAGAGGTACAACCCTCGTTGATGCGGAGGAAGAAGAAGTGGCGTAGTAGAGCCACGGATGGGATCACGCCAACATACGCCTCATAGTAGAAGGCAAAGATCGACAAGAGAAGGATGGAGTTGGGATGGAGATGAAGGGCCTGTAACCTGTAATGGCGGAGGATGGCGTAGAAGAAGTCAGAGAAAGGGGGAACGAGGCCCGCGACGATGCTGCTCATAAAGAAGGGGTAGAAGGTGCTGTTCGAGGCCTCCGGCTCGGCGGAGTCAGCCGGAGCTCGGTCTTCCCCCTCTCGTTTCTCTCCCCCGCCGTCAGAAGTGCGTGGCGGCGAGGTTCTTCTCCGAGACGTTGGGCGCGTCCAGAGCCGGCTCGTACCAAGCCGGCAATGAAGCGGCCTTGACCTTGTGGGGCGCCATCAGTCGGAAGCTCGGAAGGGGATTGAAACAGATCTGAAGATTTCGGAAGCAAGGAGCGAGAAAGGGGATCTGGAGCAAGGCGAAGGGAAGCAATGAAGGCAAGTGTTGCCCGCGCCAGCCTTTTGTCAGACGGGCAGTTGCCGAGGCAGCGTGGGGAAGCGGAGACGCCCACGCCAATCAATCACCACGCGTCGACAAAGGCCGCAGGCTGTTGGGGGCCGTGGCGCTCCGCACTTGCCCTTTCGCTTCGCCTCGAAGCCAAGTCCGAGCGCACCTTGGGCCCGGGGGCTACTGTCGGCGTTCTGGGAACGGGGGTCCCCAGACTTGCCTGCCTACGGCCCACGGCGCGGCTCCACTCGCGGCCCAGTACGGCCCGTCTTCACCAACAAACGCTCAAGACCCTCGCGAGGGGCCAAGCCTCGTGAGGCGGACGACACAAGACCCCCTCGAGGGCAGCCTCACCAGGACTGGCTTGCGAGGGGCGGAGAGATCAAGGCAAGGCGAACCTCGCGAGGTTCCAATGACGTAAGCCATGACGACCAAGACTAGGCGGGCGCCAGCGCGCACAGTGTCCCAGTTTCCTCTTTGGTGCTAAGGAGGAAGGCGCAGGCGAGGAGTACCGAGGCATCAAGCAAAGGTTTCCATATCGGTGCAACGAGACCAAGACCAGCAGGACGGCAGGACAGAGGTCACTGTGGAGCCCAAGACGGCGTCACCACCAGAGCCTTTAGCAGGTGAAGACCACCTTTAGTCAGGATAGCTTGTACTAGCTGTCCCCCTTCAAATTGGCCGTTGTGGCATCCCTTCCCGCTCAATATTTGGGGAGAGGACCAGGCCTCTATAAATAGGACTAGCCACCACCGTAGGGGGCAACTAATTCAGATCATCCTCACACCCACCAAGCACAAGAACACCTCTCCTCAGGAGGCTATTCTTCCCCCTTGTACTGTTCATCCTCAGCCCAAGAGGCAATCCACCACACCACACTGCAGTAGGGTGTTACACCACAACGGTGGCCCGAACCAGTATAAATCTCGTGTCTCTTGTGTTGCGAGTTCGTCGAGCTAGGCTTTGAGATCGCGGTGAGGCTGAGGGCGTGATTTGGTAGGGGGAAATCTTCGTGCGCACCCCAGTGTTCGAACCTCAAGGGTTTTGCCAGAACCCAAAATCCGACAAAGCATCCCATGTACTTCATCAGCATGGTGCCGCGTGACGCACGAGCACGCTACCCTATGCCAGAGAAACTCCTGCTCACACTCCTCGTCGCCTCCAGGAAACTGCGTCACTACTTCCAAGGCCACCGCATCAAGGTTGTCTCTGCATACCCCTTGGAAAGGGTGCTCCAGAGCCCCAACACCGCAGGAAGGGTTGCTGAATGGAACATCGAGCTGCAGGCGGTCCAGCTGGAATTCAGCACCACCAGAGTCATCAAGGGTGCGGCTCTCACTAACTTTGTGGCAAAATGAACTGACGCCCCTGACCAAGAGGTGGGCGAGGACCATTCCCTCATGCCCGGAGACGAAGCACCGGATGGTCGGGTCATGTACTTCGACGACGCGTTTGCACGCCAAGGCGCAGGGGCTGGAGCCGTGCTCATTTTACCTACCCGGGACAAGCTCTACTACGTAGTGCAACTCTGCTTCCAGCACGGTGAGAAGGTCTCCAACAACATCGCTGAGTACGGAGGCCTAATCGCCGGCCTCAAGGCTACGGCAGCTCTGGGGGTCAGGCGCCTCACCATCAGGGGCGACTCCCAGCTCCTCGTGAACTTCTCCAACAAGGCGTACAAACCAAAGGACGAGCACATGGAGGCATACCTTGAAGAGGTATGCAAAATTGAGAAATGATTCTTGGGCTTGGAATTGCAGCACGTACCACGAGGCATGAACAAGGAGGCAGACGACATCGCCAAGAGGGCATCCCGGTGCCACCCTCAGGAGCCTGATGTCTTTGAGGAACGGCTCTTCAAGCCATCCGCGGCTCCCCCCACTGCAGGGCCAGCAATGCCTCGGGAGGAGCCGCCCATGGCACCCTCCTCGGGCGCCCCAGCTTGCTGCCCGACCTCGGGGCCCCGCTTGCTCCTCGCGCTCGAACCTCAGGAGGGGTGTTGGACCGAGGAGTTCAAGGCGTACCTTCTACGAGGCACCCTGTCAGAGAAGGAGGAAGATGCAGAACGTGTGACCCGCCAGGCCACCGCATACTGCATCCAGGACGGCAAGCTCTACCGAAGGCACCCGAACGACGTCTCCCTGTGGTGCATCTCCAAGGAGCAGGGGTGCAAGCTATTGGCCGACATTCATAGTGGGGACTGCGGGCATCACTCCTCGTCGCGCACCCTCGTGGGCAAGGCGTTCCGTAGTGGTTTCTACTGGCCAACGGCGCTCAATGACACCACTGAGCCGGTGAGATCTTGCGAGGCATGTCAGTTCCATGCAAAGCAGATCCACCAGCCCGTTCAAGGCCTCCAGACCATCCCGCTCTCGTGGCCGTTCGCGGTCTGTGGCCTGGATATCCTGGGCCCATTTCCTCGAGCGCCCGGGGGCTATCGCTACCTCTACGTCGCCATCGACAAATTCACCAAGTGGGCCGAGGTGGACGCCGTGCGCACCATTCCAGCTAGCTCGGCTGTCAATTTCATCAAGGGCCTCGTGAGCTGTTTCGGGGTCCCTAATCGTATCATCAATGACAATGGCTCTCAGTTCATGAGCAACCTTTTCAAAACATATTGTGCTAACTTGGAACGCAGGTATGCTATGCTTCGGTGGCACACTGATGGAGCAATGGCCAAGCTGAGCGCGCCAACGCAGAGGTCCTGAGGGGCCTCAAGGCAAGGAGCTTCAAGAAGAAACTCAAGGCCTGCGGCAGGGCTGGCTCGATGAGCTCCAGTCCGTGATGTGGCCCATCCGCACCACCGCGACCAAGCCCACGGGCGAGACCCTGTTCTTCCTCGTCTACGGGGCTGAGCCGGTCCTCCCTCATGAGGTCAGACATCGCTCCCCGCGGGTCTTGGCGTTTGACGAGGCACGCCAGGACGCCTCATGGGGGATGGACCTCATGCTGGGGGAGGAGGGCCGCCACCAGGCCTCGCTCCGCGCCGCGAGGTACCAGCAGGGGTTGCGGCGATACCACTGCCGTAGCGTCTGCTCCAGGATCCTCGAGGTGGGTGACCTTGTCCTGAGGTGGGTGCTCTCCAGGGAGGGGCTTCACAAGCTCTCGCCTATGTGGGAGGGCCCGTTCAATATCGCCCGTGTCTCCAGGGCTGGTGCCGCGCGACTGGAGACGCTGGACGGGGTACCCATCCAGAATGCCTGGAACATCCAGCATCTCCGGAAGTCCATGATCAAGGCCTCCGCTCGTGACACTCTCACGTAATAATGAGTTGGGGCTCTACACACCCCGGCGTCTCCTGAGTGCCGCCCCTGGGGCTCACGGGGGCTCCCACCCACGTCCTAGTGGAGGCCCCATGCTCCGTGCTGGTGGGAAGACAAGAAGGCTAGTGTAGGTGTCAGACGCGGCTGTTCTTTTGCTTGCTCTCTATAGCTGGTTTGCAACTTCTTGAATGAATTTGAAGTTTTCGCGTTTCCTTTTGAGAAGGTTGGAAAACAAATTCTCCTCACAGCGTTTGTTTGCTCAGATCTTGTCTTAGGGAGAGACATTGCCCGTCGCTCTTCCTCACGCGTCCCGCGCGTGGGGGCTGGGCACGGTGTGTACGCTTGGGATCGCCCGCGAACGCACCTTGCCAAAGCCTTGGTGCCCCGGCCTTTGGTGTCTTAATCCTTGCGCGACGCTCTCTACCAAGATACTGGGCACACACGTCCTCTTGAGTCCGTGCCCCCGGGCATTGCGACATGACGTACTAGCGGCGACTAGCCCATGCTCGGGGGCTCGCGCGAGGTGTGACACCTCATGAGGTCCCCTAACCCTGCAACCACATGATGCCCCCTAAGGATCGATGACTTTTCGAACCTTTAAGAAGGAAACCCTTGGAGAACGTCCCTAGAATAAGGGGCGCGCAGGAAATCCAAGCCCCAGGAAGGCACACCCACGCAACACGGAAGTCTACCGCAGGCACATCAAGCTAAGTCATCCTAACCAGAACCAGCAGCAGCACGGATATCATGACACAATATAAAAACGACAAACATAGCATAATGGCGTAAATGCCATGGTTCATTACATGCCCCGACGGGGCCTTCTATTCTTTTTTTGATGTAGGAGAAAGAAAGAAACAAAATTGGACGTGCGACTACAACAGCCCCCGAGACCCCGCTCGGGGAACGACGCGCTCAGTCAGAGTCCCCCTCCTGCTTCACCGGGGCATGGCGGCGAGGTGGCTCATCGCCTTCCCTTGTCCGGGCTCGGCGGCGTGGCGGCTCGTCGTAGTCATCGTCACTCGTACTCTCCCCGGAGGAGGAGCCGCCGCTGCTAGAGGCGGCGTGGCCGTCGTCGAGGGCAAGCTCACGACCGGCGACGGTGCCGCCCCTCCGACCTTCATCGTTGATGTCGTCGTTGTCGATGTCGCTCTCCGGGCAGCACCCCATGCGTCGGCGATCTTCCCCAAAGACCCTGACGTAAAGGGTCACGGTGTCGTCGTACCTGAAGTGGAGGGTGAACCTCCCATGAAGACCACGCGCGCGGGCAAACGGCTGTCACCCGCTGTTCAGGAACACGTTGTCGGCGGCGGTGACTTCGACTTTCGCCCAGGAGGCCTTGCTATAGCAGCCGTCGGCATGCAGCTGGAGGCCGTCGGGTCCCCGGACCGGTAGCGCGCCCGTGTAGAAGTGTGGAAGCTGGAACCAAACATCTGCAGGCCTCTCCGTCCACACCACGAACTCTGGGGACGTGTCGGCCAAATGGGAGCGTGGACACGGCAGCCAAACGACTGCCACATGCCTCCCCCCGTCGCTGAGGCCGCCCCGGCCGCGGTAACTTCCGTCGCGAGAGGAAGTGCCTCCACGGCTTTCGGAGGTGGAGCCGGCCTTCGAAGGAGTGCACCCGCGCCCTCGAGGAGCCGCTGTTGGCATCGTGGCGTACTTACAAGGGTGTCCGTGGTCCCTCTTGGGCGGCGGCGAGTCTGGCCCTTCCTTAGGGGCCTTTCCCTTCTTCGCGGCAGAAAACCTCCTCACTGGCTCCATGGACGTTCTAGTGAAACGGCGGAGCGAGGAGGAAGAAGAAGGAGCGGGCGGCAAGAAGACGAAGATGGGCTGGAGGCTCCGCCCCCTCCCCCATTTATAGCCAGAGGCGGTTGGCCTCCCACGATTCCAAGTAATGATGGTTTTTCTGCATGCAACAGTCAGTTGTCAAGTCGGGCAGTTGCTGAGGCAGCGTGGGGAAGCGGAGATGCCAACATCCCATCAAGCGCCATGCGTCGACTCGGTCCACATGCGATTGGGGCCTGCGGCGCTTCGCCCTTGCCCTTTGGCTTCGCCTCGAAGCCAAGTCAGAGTGTGCCTTGGGCCCGGGGGCTATTGTCGGTGTTCTGGGAGCCAGGGTACCCAGACTTCCCGCTTGCGGCCCACGGCGTGGCTCCATCGACGTCCTGGTACGACCCATCTACAACACCTTCAAGACGTGATCCTCGCGAGGGGCGAAGCCTCACGAGGCAGGCGACATCAAGACCTCCAGAGGGAGCGGCCTCCCTAGGCTGGCTCCCAAGGAGTGGAGATTTCTATGCGGGTGCCCACCTCCTGAGGTTCGGGTGACGCAACCCGTGACGACCAAGGCCAGGCGGGCGCCAGCGGGCGCAGAGCAGCAAGTTTCCTCTTTGGTGCTAAGGAGGCAAGTGCAGGCACGGGGTCCCGGGGAATCAACCAAAGGTTTCCATTCCCGTGCAACAAGGCCAAGACCGCCAGGACGGATGTCATCACCGAGCCCACCACGGCGTCACGACCAGAAGCTTTGCAGGCGAAGACCACCTTTCGTCAGGATAAGATGTACTACTCATCCCCCTTCAAATTGGCCACTGTGGGATCCCTTCTCGACTTCATTTTGGGAGAAGAGGACCGAGGCCTCCATATATAGGTTAGCCACCACCATAGCGGGGGGACGGACAGACGGATCGAATCCTCAGCTCACCCACACAAGAACAAACCTCGTGAGGCTGTTCTTACACTATACTAGTTCATCCTCAGCCCCTCGTGAGGCCAATCCACCCAAAGTAGGAGTAGGGTATTACACCGGAAGGTGGCCCGAACCTGGGTAAACTGATGTGTTCTTCTTCCTCCTTGTTCATCGAGCTAGACCATGGGGGCGAAGAACTGGTTGGCTGGGGAGGTTGAGTTCTTCACACACGCCCCGGAGTTCGAACCTTTCTTGGGTCTACAGAGCCCTGAATTCTACAGTGGCCTTTGGTGATGATCATGAGTATAGGGCAGAGACATTGTGGTTTGAGGTGGTCGAAATCAAGAGCCCATGTCATGCTTTGTTTGGGCGGCTGGCTTATGCCAAGTTTATGGCCCGGCCTTGTTATGTTTATTTGCAGCTTAAGATGCCAGGACGTAAGGGCACAATTACGGTCCATGGCGACCGAAAAATCGCTTTCTAGTGTGAGGAAGGTGATGCTGCTTATGTTGTGTCAGCTTGTGCCATGAAAGAGCTCAAGTTTTATAAAGATAATGTTGACTCGGTTGATATGACTCCTTTGAAGAAGCCCACTACTGAGCAAGACCCTCTTTTGAAGTTTCAGACTGATGATGCTAAACAGGTTGATTTTGTCCCTGGCGATTCATCTCAGCAGTTCACATTAGGGGCTAATATGGATCCTAAATAGGAAAGTGCGCTCATCGAGTTCATCCATGAGAATCGGGACATCTTTGCTTGGAAGCCTTCTGACATGCCAGGTGTACTGAGAGAATTCGCTGAGCACACTCTTAATGTGGATCCTAAGTTTAAGCCGGTCAAGCAGTTCCTTTGTCGATTCAATGAAGAGAGACATAAGGCTATTGGAGAAGAGGTGTCCAGGCTCTTAGCGGCTGGGTTCATCATTGAAGTTTTTCACCCTGAGTGGTTGGCTAACCCGATGCTTGTACTCAAGAAGAATGGCACCTGGCGTATGTGTGTTGATTACACAGATCTTAACAAGGCTTGTCCAGCTGATCCGTTCGCTCTCCCTCGTATTGACCAGATTATTGATTCCACGGCGGGTTGTGAGAGTTTATGTTTCCTGGATGCTTATTCTGGTTATCTTCAGATCAAGATGGCAGTCAAAGGCCAAGAAAAGATGGCTTTCATCACGCCTTTTGGAGCTTTCTGTTATGTTTCTATGCCTTTTGGGCTCAAGAGTGCTCAGGTGACTTACCAACGTTGTCTTCAAAGTTGCTTGCATACTCAGATTAGGCGCAGTGTGCATGCTTATGTGGATGATGTTGTGGTTAAGTCTAGGAAGAAGGAGACTCTACTAGAGGATCTGAAGGAAACTTTTGATAATCTCCGGGTCTACAAGATGATGCTTAACCGGCCGGCCAAGTGTGTCTTTGGTGTGCCTACGGGTAAACTATTGGGTTTTCTGGTTTCAGAGAGAGGTATCAAAGCTAACCCGGAAAAGATCAAGGCCATTACTTCGCTTGCTAAGCTGGCCTGTGTTAATGATGTCCAGCGCTTGGCGGGTCGTATTGCGGCTTTGAGCCGGTTTATAAGCCATTTGGGAGAGAAGGCAATACCTTTATACCAGATGATGAAGAAAACAAATCACTTTGTCTGAAGTGAGGCTGCTAATGAAGCATTTGAGGCACTCAAGAAGCAGCTAACTGAGCCGCCCATCCTTGATGTTCCTGTTGAAAAGGAGCCTTTGCTTTTATATGTGGCTGTCAGTGTGGCAATTGTTGTGGAATGCAAAGAGGCGGGTAAGGAATACCCTGTTCAGCGGTCGACTTATTATGTCAGTGAGGTGTTGATCGAGTCCAAGCAATGATATCCGCACTGGCAGAAACTAGTATATGGAGTGTTCATGGGGAGTCGTAAGCTGAAACATTATTTTCTTGGTCATCCTATTACTGTGGTCAGCTCCGCTCCCTTAGGAGAAATTATTCAAAATAGGGAGGGCACAGACCTGGTTGCTAAGTGGGCAATTGAACTTGGACCTCATGGTTTGAAATATGTCCCAAGAACAACCATTAAGTCTCATGCTCTGGTGGATTTCATCAATGATTCGATAGAGTTGTAGACACCTGAGGAGAAGCCTAATAACACATATTGGATGATTCACTTTGATGGGTCCAAGCAGTTGGAGGGCTCGGGGGCTGGAGTTATTTTGACTTCCCCATGAGGTGACAAATTCTATTATGTTTTAAGGTTAATGTTTCTCTATACTAACAATGCCCTGAGTATGAGGCTTTACTCCATGGCCTTCGTATGGCCAAAGAGATCAATTTGAGCCGGGTCAGGTGCCTGGGCGACTCGGACCTTGTGGCTCAGCAAGTCTCTGGCACATGGGATTCCAAAGACCCGCTTATGGCGGCTTATCGCTGGGTGGTTGACAATATTGCTGGTCACTTTAAGGGTTATCAAGTGGATCATCTTGATCGACGGAAGAACGAGGCGGCTGATGCCTTAAGCCGGCTTGGGTCCCAACGTAAGCCAGTGCCTCCCAACGTGTTTCTTGACGTTTTATACAATCCTTCGGTTAAGTTACCATCTGAGGAGGATCTTGCTATTCCTGACCCGGAGGCACAGTTGGTGGCGGCTCTCCAGGCTATACCTGATTGGACGTTTCCCTACTTGGCTTATATGACTCGAGGCGAGTTGCCTGAGGATGAAACTTTTTCAAGACAGATAACCGGGCGGTCTAAGTCTATGACTATCGTCAATGCCGAGTTACACCGATGCAGTGTGATAGGTGTATTTCAATGTTGTGTTTCTCCTGAAGAGGGCCGTGAGATCTTAAGAGAGATCCATGAAGGTGACTGTGGTCATCATGTCGGCTCTAAGTCTTTGGTGGCTAAAGCTTTTCGTCATGGCTTTTATTGGTTGACGGCTCATGCTGATGCAGAAGATCTCGTCAATAAGTGTGATGGATGTCAGAAATTCTCTCGACGAGCTCATGTGCCGGCTCAAGAATTACGGATGATCCCAATAACTTGGCCGTTTGCAGTCTGGGGGCTTGATATGGTTGGACCCTTCAAGAGTTCTAAGGATAAAAAGACCCATCTTTTGGTGGCTGTCGTGGAATAGTCACGGCAGATGCCCTTGTGAAAAGGACTTAGTCATGGAGCCATCGCAACTAGGAAGCTTAAAGGGGTTAAAGCGGGACAAAGGACACGAGGGTTATACTGGTTCGACCCCTTACGGTGAAGGTAAAAGCCTACTCCAGTTGAGGTGGAATTACTAGGGTTTTGATGACCAGGGAGCAAATCCGCTATGCCTGGCTACCGATTTGATGTTATCTCCCTTAAGCCGCCGGCGGGTCATCCCCTTATATACACGGGTTGACGCCCCGCGGCCTACAGAGTCCCGACCGGCTTATAAACAGTATCCGGCTCGGTAACTAGTTAATCTTGCCTTACAACACAAGTCACGCCATTACGGCGGTTTATCACTACGGGCCTTAAGTCGCCTACGGGCTTTAGGCCCTTTATTGAACCGCCATCCTCAAGCTTGATATTGGGCTTCATATAATGAATTGCTATAGCATAACCCGGCCCCTCCTGGGCGGGTTACACCAATAGTTATATCCCCAACATTAGGCCCCAGATTGATTTGAACCGGTTCATGTCAATCTTCAATACTTTAAGAAAAACTTTCTGGCTTCTGTCTGTGCAAAGTTATAACCCGCCATGACGTCATCTTCTGAATTCATGATAACCCGCCATGACGTCATCTTCCATTAAATTCATTTTATTCTGTCATATCTCAACGGATCTTTATCTTAATGACCATCCCAAAAATCAAGGCGTCGGAGTAGCTGGATATCCATGTCTAGCCTCCTCGTTTCTCGCGCCCTCTCTGTCAGTCCTTCCTTATAAATAAGCACGACCTTTAGGTCTTTCTTCATTCTCCCCCTTTCTATCATCTTCTTCCTCTCGCGACTCCGCTGCTGCTCGAGCTCCGCCGCCGCCGCCGCAGCAGAGCACCTCATCTTCGTCGATCTTGGCCGCTGCATCAACC
Source organism: Triticum aestivum (assembly GCF_018294505.1). NCBI lineage: Eukaryota > Viridiplantae > Streptophyta > Magnoliopsida > Poales > Poaceae > Triticum > Triticum aestivum. The sequence continues at coordinate 391,372,445 of NC_057796.1, forward strand.
TGAATCGACCAGAGAACGGCGGCGATCCTCCGCAGTAGATCTACAGCCGTAAGTCTTCACCTTCCCGCACTTCAGATCTGCATTTAGGGTTTTCAAGTTCTTCCGTGTTCTTCATGGTTCAACACAGTTTCTTCGTAATTCCTCCACCGCGGCTTTATTTGATCCAAAAGTAGTATGGAACTCATGCGGTAGTTGCTTCGCATCCAGTTTCAATACTAGCAGATCCCTTTTGCTTGTAAAAAGACCTCATTAGAGCTCACGAACTCATCTATACTAGTTTTTAGGTCTAGAATATTTTCTTTTCTGAACCACCGTTTGATCCAAAATAGCAACTGCAACCTGTAAAACCTGTTTGTGCGATACTTAGGCAAAAACTGTATCCATTATTCATCACGGCTCTTACCGCCGGCTTAACGAGGCAATGCTCAATGAATGATCCTGATCACTCATAGTGGATTTAAATAGTTTAATTGCTACTGTTTCCCATGGCGGCTTAAACAATCTGACACAATTAGCCATATATCATTAGGCCCCTTCGTAAGCCGCCATCTTGAATATGAATTGAAGTATTTTCTCTGGCTTAAATTTGAACCGGAAATTTTTATTTTGTCATAGGCTTCCATCCTTCATAATGCCACCCAAGGCTCCCAAAGCACCCATCACATGCAACTGGGTTAAATCCACCGTCACTGATAGCATCTTAGATGGTTTTGTGAAGAGTGGTCATCTACCGAAGAAAGAGATCTTGTCTTATCGCGCTCCTGACCCGTCAGAAGAAAAACCTCAACCCAAGGATGGGGAAGTTGTCATTTTTACTGATCACATGAGCCGGGGCTTTGCTCCACCCGGCTCAAAAAAATTCAGAGACGTCTTACACTTTTTTGACCTGCGGCCTCAAGATATCGGACCCGATTCCGTGTCAAACATCTGCAATTTCCAAGTATTCTATGAGGTGTACCTTGGAGAAGAACCCAGCATACTACTCTTTAGAGAGTTATTTTATCTGAACCGTCAAAACGAATGTGCCCACGGGCCCAGTTTGGAACTTGGTGGGATCTCAATCCAATGACGTAGAGACTGCCTCTTCCCTTATGCCGAGCCGCCGAGTCACCCTAAAGATTGGAACCAGACTTGGTTCTACTGTCAAGACACTTCTCCGGATGATGAGAACCCCTTACCCGGCTTTCGCGCCCTACGCCTGGAGTCAACTCACCCTTTACCAGATAAATTATCTCCGGCTGAATGTCAAACACTTGCCCCCACTATCAACAAGATCAAAGCTCTTCTAGGGAACGGCCTAAACGGCATTGACTTGGTCCGGGTTTGGATTGCCTGGCGGGTGATTCCCTTGAGCCGCCGCCCCAGATTGATGTGCAATTACACAGGCCAGAAAAATGATCCTCTACGGCACAGTCCTGACGACTTACCTGAGGATGTCGTTGACGACATGACCAAGTCTCTTTTGAACGAGAGCCTGGCAGATTACGGGAAAGTGGGCTTAAGTCCTTTATGCAAGGCTAACCCGGCTCCAGCGGTAAACCATTAACTTGAGCATCGTACTTTCCATTTTGACAATTTCATCTTTACTCAAAAACTCTTGCCATATTTTACAGGCTGGTGATAAATTCTGGAAGGTCAAGTATGACCATGAGGCCACAAAGAAGGCCAGAAAGGCCAAGAAAGCCGCCAGAAAAGCCACTGCCCGTAAGAAGGGGAACAAACCTAGCGCCTCGGACATGTTTCATCTGGATGATACCTCCGAGTCAGAGGTAACTCTTGACTCTTTAGGCTCCTTCTTTAACCATCTTATTGACACTGATTATCAGCATGAGGATACAGGAGCAAGTCATGCAGTAACTGAAGAGGTAACTATAATTTCCTCCGACTCCGAGCCTTTGCCAAGACAGAAAATCCGAAGGGTAACCTAGAAAGTAAGATTTTCACATCCTTTAGCTTATCAAGATCCTCAATTTCTTTTGAAGCAACAGATTCACGAGAGTCGGAGGCAGACCCAGACCAGTAAAGATGCAGACCTCTCCTCCGGCTTACCCGATGCAACAAGAAAACGCCGAGCTGAGGTTATCTCTGATTTATATTCTTTGTATCCTTTAGCGGGTTTTACTCGTCAACCACTCAATTCTTCTGACTCAAACTATCAGGGAACTTCACCTTCCTCCGACGAATCAATGCAGTCCAGCATGCCGGCTTTCAAAACTGCTCCAGGGTAATGATAATCTGTTTATCTTGTGCTTATCTTACTCATGCTTTTTATACTAACCCTTTAATTTTCAGTGTACAAGTAAAGCCCAGCAAGAGGACGAAGAAAAGTAAGCCGGCCGAAGAGCCAGTCTTTGCTGAATCGGAGCTCAGAGCGGCTGCTCCTGATACTTCCGCTCATGAGCCATTGCCTGAACCAGCCCATGACACTCCAACTCTCACCACTGATCTGCTCGTCGAACAAGCCATGGAAGGTTCTGAAGATCCGGAGAACCCTAGCCCGGCCAAGGCGGATGACTCGGACGTCGAAATCACCCGGACTGACTTCGTTGAACCGGGAAACCCCACTGCGTTGGCCAAGTGCTCTGCCAAAGAAGAACTTCTGGAACGTCGCAAAACCCGGCTGGATGTCACTGATTATGCTCATCTGAGTATTGGAGAAATAGTCTCTGGTTATGTAAACCAAGTGCACAATAGCCAGGATCTGGAAGTTGATATGGTGAAACAAATACACCAAAAATCTGAGGTATAACTCTTGTTGCTTGTTCCTTAGTTATCCCTACTAGGCCAGCCCGCAAGTCTATTACTTATGATGAAATATGTTATAGACTTGTCATCAGCTTAATAATCACTGTAAGAAAACCGGCTTATCCGGTAGCACCCAAGGGCCGGCTTAGACAACATGGTTGAACCGGTCTTCACCGTATTTTAGCCAAGTACTTGAATAGCAATATGCATTAGCCCCCAAGTGCCAAGTATCTTTGCTTGCAAATTGCTTGGGACTTTATTTCCATGAACCGCCACTGTAATTAGAGCTCTTTAGCATACATTAGCCCCCAAGTGTCAAGTATCTTTGCTTGCAAAGTGCTTGGGACTTAATGTTGCATTATGATAATCCTAACTGTAACCCGGAATTTATACAGGCCGCCATCAAGCAATTTGAATCGGAGATCTCCGACTTGAAGAATCGCCTGAAAACTCAAGAAATTGAAACCCAAAAGGCGAATTCCAAGTTTGAAGTCAGTATATCCGCACAAGAGAAATTGAAAAAGAAGTTTGAGGCAGAAAGAAAGGCCTGGGTGGATGAAAAGACCGCTTTACTCAACCGGGCTGAACAAGCGGAGGCCACTCTTGCAGAAACAACCACCGAGCTATCCGGCTTAAAACGCCATATATCTCAAATGGTCTCAGCAATCTTTGGTAAGTTATTCTGCAAGTGTTGGCTAGCTTGAACCTTTTTCAACAAATATCTCAATTGTCCTCAGCTCACCTGACCTTGTAATGCAGGCTCCAGGAGTGCCAATCTCAACCAGAACATCCTGACAAAACTGAAGGCCATTTATACCCTGGTGGAACAACTCTACACCGGGTCACAACGCGCCTTAGCCGTCGTGGCTCTGTCAAATGAAGTTCCCACTCATCTGGCGGATGTGCTAAGGCGGCTTGCCATGCCACCTCAACGTTTCCATGAATTGAGACGAGCTTTTGCGAGAGCCGGAGCCATAGCTGCTTTAAGCCGGGCCAAGGCGTGGCTACCGGAGCTAGACCCGGCCGACATCGCCCTTGGGTATCCCAGTTTGAAGGAGGGCGGCACCCCATTTGACCAGAAGGATTCGGCCGCTTGCGTGAAGGACGTACGTCCTGTGGCCACTCTGATCGGTAATGATACGGATCTTAGCAAATATCAACCGAGTTATGACACCGATAATCAGAGAATTCCAACACCACACTATGAGGCAATCAGTCTGATCCCTCCCCCTCGTAAGCATTCTTTCGCCCCTGAACTTGATCCGGCCGGGTTAATTGATGATGAAGCTGAATTTGAAGCCTTGAGTGGCATTGACTGGAAATCATCAACTTTCCAGGACAGGGAAACAGCCGGAGGAGTGGAAAGGGATGAACCGGAAGCATCAGCCCAACAACACCTTTGACTCCTCAGGCGGCTCATATTTATGTCTTGATAAAAAACAATGCTTCACTATTTGGACTTGGGGAGTCATGTAATAGAGTAGGAAAACACTTATTTTTGTCGTGCCATCGCGCACCTGTGTGGCGCTCAACACTGTTTAAGCCGCCATCTTATATTCCCCTGTTTTATGCTAATCCTCTTCTTCCTTATGTTTAAAGGGCTGCCTTTAACTGTCCTGCATAGAGAACCAATTACAAGTCCCTTGGCGGCTTACCGCATAGAGGGTCATATATTTTACATATAACCCGGAGTCGGAATCATAAAAAGCTGGTTCTCAATTATATCTTCGAAACAACCACAACAACATACCTGTGACCCTTCGATTATACTTCCGGTTTATGTGACTCGAACAATGAGGGTGAGAACCCAACTCTGTAATACGATGTCTATTATATGCGATCATCTTTATTGATCAAGGTTAAGCCGGCGGAATAGGAACCACCCTTGAACACTCTAGACATGATCAAAAAGAATTTCAAATGGAATCCAAACATTGTTTACAAGAAAAGACTTCAAAAAACTTAGAGGCTTCTGATTCGAATACGACCAGAAAACCATCCCAAAGGGGTTAAGCTAAGATTCGAATACGATCATATAGCCCCCAATGGCTTTGGCGTTGCCGATCAAGAGGGTACCGACAGCTATGTTCTCTTTGGTTCGAATACGACCTATGTTTGAACAGGAAGCCCCCAAATGACCTTGAGAGTTGTTTAACGACGCTGATTCGAATACGATCCACGTCGGTTCTCAAAGGGGGTTGAGCTATGGTTCAAATATGACCAAGAAACTCCCCAATGAGCTCGGCAGTGTGCCGATCAAAAGGGTATCGACAGCTATGTTCTCTTTGGTTCGAATACGAACTATGTTTGAACAGGAAGCCCCCTAGTGATCATGTGAGATCATAATGGAAATAACAATGACACATTTACCTTTGAGGGGAAAATGTGACACCCAAATTTTTATTTGGACTTTTCAAAAAAAAATATTTGACTTCAGGGAGGTGATTTAAATTTTCCTTCAAAAGAACCCTCCCTTTCAAAATATTTTTTTTGTGGCAAGAGTTTTGATTGGATTCACCCAAGACTTGTTTTGATCTTGGAGATTCTTGTTTCTATTTGGACTCAAGACAAAATGCTTTTTACTTGAGAAAAATGCCTTTTGAAAATCTCTTTGAAATTTGCACTATGGCTTTTGGATAAATCCTTTGCCACTTTCAACAATTCCCTCTTGCCATGGCCTTAGTGCAAATCCACTCTCCTAAACCTTCCCTCATCTTTGGATCATGATTTGCATCAAATCCAGCAAGTTGAACCTCCTCCTAGATTTATTTTCCATTTAAATCTTATCAAATAAATTTCTGTCTTCTATTCTAGCCATTGGTGATTTACAAAGGAGCTACCCTTTCTGTTTTGATTTTTGCCCCCAAACCTTTTCCCCTTCCTAGTCCCTTGAACCCTCAACCAAGATCCATGAAGATCCACTGGTCTTCAGTTGAAATTTTTCAAACTACACTTCCTACAAGTTTGGACCAGATTTGTCAAATTTGGTGAAATTCATTCAAATCTTTCTCCAAAAATTCCAAGTAAAATCAGGCAGCCTCTGGATGCATTGAGTGGTCACCTCACCAAGTACCAGCTCCAGAAATTTTTTTCTCATTGCCAAATCATTCTGTCGAACACCTGCAGTGCATTGTCAATATCAAGTTCAGTTAAGTTCAGAGAACAGTTTCAGTGCACTGTCGTTTTCTTTAGAACCCAACGTCGATCTCGCCAGTGTCGCTGTGTCGCCGTGTTCCCTGTCCCCTCCCCTTTGTCCTCTGCACCGCACGAGCGTCTGGCACCTTGTAGACGTCGGCGACGAGCAGCAGAAGGTGCGCCGCCCCGTGACCGACGCCAGCGGCGGCTTTGTGGCTGCCAGAGAGAGGCGCGGTGCTGACGGCGCCACCCAGCGCCGCCCAAGCCACCGGAGCTCGCCGCGTGGCCTCCCACTCCCCAGAACGCGCTGCCACTCTCGTCGTGAACCGCAGGGCGCGGAGCGCGCTCTCTGCCGCCGTCATGCCCATGCGGCCACCCCACCGTGGACCGGCGCCATTACGCCAAGACCAACCGAGATTTGCGGGGGAACAACACCAATAACTTCCACTGATGCTGCCTGGCCACTCAAACCACCTGCTCATCCACTGCATCGCCGTAATTGCTCGCCGGAGATTCTCCGTTCACGGCCACCCCGTCGATCCGCCTATAAATAGAGGCCCCGAGCTTCAACTCGAGCCCACACCACCTCTGCACTCCACCTAGAGCACGCCTAGCCACTGGAAGGGCCCCGAGGAGGTCTCCTTCCTCGTCTCCGGCCGCCGCGACCCGCCACGGGATCCAGCTCGATTCGCTCCCGTGCGTGCGCCTCTGCCTCCCATCTCTTGCCAGTAGCTTCACTATGCATCCCTCCTTCTGACCCGCGCTTCAATTCGAAGTTTGCAGCCCTCCACCGGAGTTCTCCACCATCACCCGAGCCGCCGTCCGCCGGAGAAAGTGTCGCCGTTGACGTGGTGCTCTCCAACGGTCGAGTCCACCACCCACCGACGCGGAAGAACACGCTGAAGCTCTTGGTACACTCCGATCTCCCTGTCTCGCCGTGGTTCGACGCCGGCGACCACCGCAGTCTTCGGGCGCCAGCGAGCTTTTTAAACCTGACATGTGGGAACCCCTGTCAGCCTCTCTTCTGTTTCCCCACGCGAAACGTTTTCTGTTGGCGCCTTCGGGCAAATACGCTTTCCCTCTTGAGCTTGCGCATTTCCAATCGAACCGTTTTCTGTTTTCTCAGTTAAAACCCTGGAACTTTTCTGTTTCATTACAGATGGGTCCCTGGACAGAAACCTTTATAACTTTTTAATGAAAAGTGATTTTTGAGTGAGTCTTTTTCTGACAGTCTTAAAATTTTGTCTAGTTTTTTTGAGATTTATTTGGAAAAAATTTGGAGAAATTTTTATGCACGCGTTGGTTTTCACGTTAGTGCCCGTTTTCGTTATGCCGTAGGTTCCGGAAGAGGTGACGGAGCCGCGAACTTCGCCGAGCTAGACTCCGACTTCTCCGAACCAGGCAAACATGTTTGAACCTTTGATATGACAGGTGTTTTGCATGTTTGCGTGAAAGTTTGTGCGTGGCATATGAGTATCGGTGAGTTCCCCATTGCTTGTGAGGCAACTACCCGCATGTTCCAAAGTTGCGATGATCTCTGGTGAGAGATGGCCTAATCATGTGGTGACATGAAGGGCAGCAAGGTGGTACTATTGTAGCATACCAGCCTTGCGTCATCCGACAAATCCCGACGTTAACGTGGACGGAGCCACGTTATCGTTCTTATCCCTTCCGTGCTACCACATGTTTCATTTGCCAGGATGCGGTTTAGTAAGTTGGTAACCTCTTTCCATGTACACACCAAACAGAGGGGCTGGGATGATGGTACCTTGGCCCAGGATTAAAGCCAGTCGTCCGGTCAGGGGGCATGGGTGTTTCCGGTTGGGACCGAGAGGGGGGCACCCCCTTAGAGCGCGCGTATAGAAATTTGATCCCATGCTACGCGAGGTTGTAGCCTCCCCGTCTCAAGGTTTTTCTTGAACGTTGCCGAGGGTGATCCCTGGCTTCGGAATGTTGAATGGGTGTGTACTGGTTAGACGTGTTGCTTCCAAAACACCGTAAACGGACTAGTCCCCGTGACTACTGAAATCCGTTGGCTGTGGTTAAGTACAAACTCTGCAGAGTAAAATTCTTCCAAGTCATCGTATCCATGATCAAGTAGTGAAATCAGTATATCCATATCTATCCGCGTGGAAAACTTGTCCCCGGTGAACAAGCTCAAGTGGTAAACCCAGTTTAATTATTATTATTGTGGATGGACTAACCCTATATTTGCCTCGTACTTGTAATAATTTATGTTCTCGAGCTACTGAATTATTGAGCTACAATATAAGCCCTTTATGTGATGTCGCTCAGACGTCCGACTGTGGCATGTTCGTCTTTTATTTTCTGTTATAAGCCCTTTATGTGATGTCGCTCAGACGTCCGACTGTGGCATGTTCGTCTTTTATTTTCTGTTATAAGCCCTTTATGTGGTGTCGCCCTGACGCCCGACTGCGGCATTATTATTCTTGCAGTTTCCTCTCAAGGAGTCATTCAGACCCTCGTTTGGCACAAGCGTTATTATTCTTGCAGTTTCCTCTCGAGGAGTCATTCAGACCCTCGTTTGGCACAAGCATTATTATTCTTGCATTTTCCTCTCGAGGAGTCATTCAGACCCTCGTTTGGCACCAGTACTACTATTCTGCAGTTTCCTCTCGAGGAGTCATTCAGACCCTCGTTTGGCACCCAGTAATTATTATCTCTATGCCTGAACGCACTGGTTAACTTGTTCATATGCTTCATGTTTACATTTGTTATATCTTATGTCCGAACTGTCTTGCGAGTACTTTCATAGTACTCACCTGGCTTGTTGATTTGGCCAGATGTGGACGAAGGCGATCTCTTGGATGAAGAGTTTGATAGCGCGTCCGACGCCTAGAGGAGTCCCAATCAGTCCTGCGCGATCCGGGATTTTGGTCACTTGTATTATATACGCTTCCGCCACCCGCAATAAGCCTCCTCGAGCCTCACTCCGACGCTCGAAGAGCTGTAGTCTTCAGGAGTCATATCACTCGCTTCGCGGTGATATTTCCACCACTATTTTTATCGTGAGTTAGTAGTTATGCCACCCTATCCGCCGTCTTGTTTCATTGGCGTGCTTGTAATAAATTGTTGGGCGGTCTCCGCTCAACGTTGTATTATATTCAGTACTCCTAGTATTTTTCTTCTGTGACAAAGATATTGTCTACCAGTGGAAGGAATTCTTCCTTACTGGTCCGTAAAAGGGATTGGTCTCTCAATAATTATTTTATTGAAAAACCGGTCGTGACAAGCTTGGTACCAGAGCCAGGTTGACAGTAGGAAGACACTAGGTGCGATCGCTAATCGGTTATTAGCGTCTTTTGTGCTTTTTCAGCATTTTGCAAATTGTAGCTATTTTCTGTTGGTCATCATAAATTTATGACATGACTACTCAGAATTTTTGCCTACTTTTGTAGATGGCTGGCAGTAGCTGTGAGAATCGAGTGTTCACGAACGTGCCCGAGGGGTTTGTCAAGCTCCTCGTCTCCATCACCAAGCTCGCGATCGGGCCAGCAGCTCGCCCGGAGTTCACGCTCTATCAGCACAAGCTCAGCGACGACGTGTCTATGCACCAAGCTATGGTGCAATTCAAGGGAGGACGTTCTGCAGCTCGCCACTTCCGTTTTGTGGGAAGGGCCATGCCTACGGAGAGGCATGCCATGCAGATGGCTGCCCGTGAGGCGATAGCTCGTCTTCGGGACATCCTTCCTACGATGAAGACTCGTCGCTACCGCTACCTCCCATGCCATGTGCCATACACCAGTCACTATGCATTCGCCTGCCATCGGGGTGAGCGAGATGAAGCCATCGAGATGGTTGTGGAGTATCTCAAGGCTCTGGAGGAGTCTTTCGACAACCTCGTAGACGATCTTGTGGCTGCCCGCATGGACTTAGTCCGGGGCGGTCCTGCCTGCAGGAAGGAGCTTCTCCACACGGCACCGCCTCTGACTTTTGTCTCGTCTTCAGCCTCTTAAGCACCGGCCGTTTTGGCCACCGCTCGCCGTCTGCCTACCACTAAGGAGTTCGATCGAGTCATCGCTCCTACTCCAGTCAGGGCTGCACCGCCTGTCGCACCCTCTCTACCACCTGTCGCTCCCGCACCATCACCGCAGCGCAGCGTTACGCGCCAGGAGCCAACTAGAGAGGAGGTGGAGGTTGATTCTCCTGGACCGCTGAGTCTTGCCATCGGCAAAGGGAAGGAAATCTTCACCATCTCCGACTGAGAGCGCCGAGTAGCCGCGCGTTATGTCTGCTTGTATGATGTGTTGTGTTTCCTCTGTACGCTAGTTTGTATTGGTGTGTTTGCTGCTTTCCGGAGGAGTGCGCTAGTCTAAATAACATGTCAGGAATGTGTACGCGCATCCTGAGTGCTGTATCGTGTGTTTGCTTTTCGCATGTAAGATATATGCTAAGTAGTTCTTCTCCGTGCAAAATCGCTTATGTTTCCTTGAGAACCTTGAGGTCTTTTAAGTTGTTGCCTTGCAAGTCTTTCCTTGTACTACACAGTTTTTCTCATGGGTTTTGCAAAATAATACCCCAGACTGGAAAAATATCTCGTCCGTGCACTCGCTCCATGCCCAATCAGCCAGAAGAGGTTTATGGGACACAGACTAGCAACAATTTCACTCAGGGTCAGTCCAGTCAACAGGACAGCGAAGCAGCCCTGTCTCAAGTATGCCGTCTCTTCGAGCAAAGCCAGCAACAACACCAAGAGATGATGAATCATGTCATCAATATGGGAAACCACCGCGAACCCTATCAACCACATTCCAAGTTATCTGAGTTACAGAAGACTCGCCCCTCAACTTTTGCTCACACCGATAGGCCGCTGGAAGCCGATGATTGGCTTCGTGACATTGAAAGGAAACTAATTATTGCTCAGTGTTCAGATCATGAGAAGGTGCTTTTATGCACCACACTACCTTACTGGAGCAGCTGCAGCATGGTGGGAAAACTTCCTACACATGCATCCCAGTGAACACAACATCACCTGGGAAGAGTTCAAGGAAGGCTTCCGTGGGGCACACATCCCCAGGAGCATCATAAAAATCAAGAAGAGAGAGTTTGATGACCTGAAGCAGAGAGGCATGTCAGTGAAGAATACAATGGTCAGTTTACCCAGCTAACTCGTTATGCCTACGACGAGCACATGACAGAAAACAAGAAGATGGAAAAATTCCTGGACGGCCTGGCTCCAGCACTAAGATGCCAACTGATTGTACACACCTTTCCGGACTTTAAAACTCTGGTGGACAAGGCCATTACCTTGGAGAATGAGCGCCATAGTCTGGAAGATATCCGTAAGCGAAAGAGGGACAAGACGACTCTTGCTCGCAACAACCGAAGCAAGACTGAGGTTCCACGGACAGAAGCAAGGAGATCCACGACTACCGATCCAAGGCCCGTCAGACAGTTTCATGCCAGGGACAAAGAGTTCACGTACCGTCCAGGGGTCACATGCTACGCTTGTGGGGAAGAAGGGCACTATGCTAAACAATGCCCAAAGCCGAGGAACGCGGCCCCCAAGCTGAACAATGGTGGAAACAATCCAGCCCCCAAGCGCAACAATTTCAATCCCAACAACAACCACAAGAAGGGTCACCTGAACCATGTGACCAGGGAAGAGGCGCAGAATGCCCCAGACATCGTGCTCGGTACGTTCCCTGTCAACACAGTACCTGCCACGGTTTCGTTTGATTCTGGAGCTTCCCATTCATTCGTTTCGAAGAGTTTTGTTTTACAACATGATTTTCTGATACTTCCCTTGGAAAAATCTATGATCATCAAGTCCCCCGGAAATAAGCAAATTGCTCAGGGTTACCGCCAAGGAGTGGTCATTGAGTTCGAAGGACTACAATTCCAAGCAAATCTCATCGTGTTGGAGAGTAAAGGACTGGATGTCATATTAGGAATGGACTGGTTGACCACCAACAAAGGATTCATTGACTATTTCAATCGGACCGTGATTCTCACCCACCATCATGGCAAGACAATAAAGGTTACAGCTCAAGAAAGACCACGGTCACAGCAACCAAAACTGAACAAAATGGACATTTCTGAACTGAGGAAAGTTCCAGTGGTATGCGAGTTTCCTGATGTGTTCCCTGAAGAACTGCCAGGCATGCCGCCAGACCGAGAGATAGAGTTCAGCATCGAACTAGCACCTGGCACCGCTCCCATCTATAAGAAGCCTTATAGAATGGCACCCTCAGAATTAGTGGAGTTGAAGAAGCAGATAAAGGAATTGTTGGACAAAGGATTTATTCGAGCCAGCTCCTCACCTTGGGGTTCGCCAGTGTTGTTCGCCAAGAAAAAGGATGGGACACTGTGACTGTGTATAGACTATCGAGACCTCAATATGGTCACCATCAAAAACAAATATCCGATGCCACGGATAAATGATTGGTTTGACCAGCTCGCACAAGCCAAGGTATTCTCAAAAATTGATTTGAGATCGGGATATCATCAACTGAAAGTACAGACAGAAGATATCCCCAAGACAGCATTCACTTCCAGATACGGATTATATGAGTTCACAGTGATGCCTTTTGGTCTAACAAACGCCCCCGCATATTTCGTCCACCTCATGAACAAAGTGTTCATGAAATTCATGGACAAATTTGTCGTGGTATTCATCGACGATATTCTGGTATACTCAAGGACACCAGAAGAGCATGCTGAGCACCTCAGAATTGTTTTGGGAGAATTAAGGAAACATCAGTTGTACGCCAAATTTAGCAAGTGCGAATTTTGGCTAAGACAAGTTGGTTTCTTAGGCCATATATTGAACCAAGAAGGCGTGGCCGTAGACCCAGAAAAAGTCAAAGCCATACTTGACTGGAAGCCACCCGCCAACGTTACAGATGTGCGGAGTTTCCTAGGAATGGCCGGATATTACAGAAGATTTATTGAAGGATTCTCCACTGTGGCAAAACCTATAACACGTTGCTCAAGAAAGATGTCGGGTGGTTGGTGCGACATATGCCAAGGGATGGCTTATCATTGTGGGAGCCAATAAAACGTCGCCGGTGCCTGGAAACGGGATGAGGCGAAGACATGAACGCCGGTGGATCTTACCCAGGTTCGGGGCTCTCCGAGGAGATAACACCCCTAGTCCTGCTCTGCGGGGTCTCCGCATGATCACTAGATCAAGGAAAGGTAGCTACAATTGCTCCTAGAGCTGTTGGGTTCAAGGGAGAAGAAGAACAAGGCTAGCTCTTGCTTCCCTCTATCCCTATGGTGTGTGTGCTGCGTTCAGAAGCTAACCCTTTGCATGGGTGCCCCGGGGGGTTTATATAGGCCTACCCCCGGGGGTACAATGGTAATCCGACTGGGATCTGGTCCCAGCCGTCAGTGTCTACGCTCGCCGGCTTCTCCGCCGGCTGCTGGGTCCCGCCGGCTGCTGGGTCCCGCCGGCTGCCGGCTACTTGGTCGACAGACCGGTCCCACCGCCTAGGGTTTTGTCGGCGGCTGCTTACTGTAGCCGCGCCTCTGATGATGAGGGCTTTGTCGAGGTGAGCGTGGCTACAGTGGGCCGCCTCGGGGGCTATCACTGTAGCCTCACCTCGTCTTGTCTCCTTAATGGGGCTCCTGCTTTCGAGGAAGGGAGTGGCCGGCTTCTGGAGGCCGGCTATGCTCTTGGCCGACTAGGAAGAGCCGGGCCGCCTTCACGCCTCTCTCTGGCTGAAGGGGCCCGCAGTCCTTGGGCCGTACAGGAGTGGGTCGTGGATGACGTCGAAGCTAGCGTGGCTACAGTGCCGAGCCGCACGGGAGACATCCCTCCCGTACGGCCTCCTGTAGCCATGCCCGCCTCGGGCTTCGGGGGTCGTGGGCCGCACTGTGGCCATACCCCGTCAGGTCGCCGTTATGTAGGAGTGGTTGTGGTCTTGGCCGGCTCCTAGGAGTCGGCGTCCTTCTTGGCCGGCTTCTTGGAGTCGGCTACCCCGCAGTCGTCCTGGGGAGGAGTCGGTGAGGCTGGGTCGCCTTCCGGGAGTCGGCTTTAGTGGTAGCCGGCCGGGGAAGGCGGCCCAAATGCTTGGAGTGCTTGAAGGCCCAAAGGCCTGATAAATTTTCTGAAGAGCCAGGGGTAGTCGGTTAGGCTACCTGTGGCCATTTACTCCGACAAAAGACAAGAAATTTGTATGGACGGAAGCATGCGAGAAAAGCTTCCAAGAACTCAAGAAGAAGCTGACAACCGCACCGGTCTTAACTGTGCCAGACATACACAAGAGTTTTGAAGTATATTGTGACGCGTCCCGAAAAGGTCTCGGATGTGTACTAATTCAGGATGGCAAAGTTGTCGCATATGCCTCCAGGCAGCTGCGAAAACATGAGGAAAATTACCCAACACATGACTTGGAGCTAGCAGCAGTCATTCATGCACTCAAGGAGTGGAGGCACTTTCTGTTGGGAAATCGCTGTGAAATATATACGGACCATAAGAGCCTCAAATATATTTTCACACAGCCGGAGCTAAATTTACGCCAACGACGCTGGTTGGAACTGGTCAAGGACTATGATGTCGGTATTCACTACCATCCAGGGAAAGCAAATGTAGTGGCCGATGCCCTTAGTCGAAACCTTAGCCCAGACAATGACGGTCCACAAAACTTGAGGCCTGAGTTTCAGCAAGAGTTCGCTAGCTCAACATGATGTTAGTCTCTCAGGGCACCGTATCAAATCTGGAGATACAACCCACCATGGTGGAACAAATTAAGAAGGCTCAACAGGGACATCCCAGCATCGAAGGTATAAAGAAGAAAATGGACCTTGGTAAGGATACAGAGTTCGTCACAGACAGTGAAGGAACATTATGGTACGGAGACAGACTTTGCGTACCTAACATTGAGGAACTCAAGCAACAAATCTTAACCGAAAGCCACACCGCTCCATACTCGATCCATCCTGGAGGAACCAAAATGTACAAGGACATTCTGGAAAGATTTTGGTGGCACGGTATGAAAAGAGATATAGCCACATTTATTGCTTGTTGCGATTCATGTCAGCGCATCAAGGCCGAGCATCAAAAGCCAGCAGGGCTACTCCAGCCAAACAGGATACCAGAGTGGAAATGGGATGAAATAGGAATGGACTTCATTGTCGGATTACCCCGATCACAACACGGAAATGACGCCATATGGGTCATCACAGACCGACTAACCAAGGTTGCTCATTTCATTCCCGTGAAGACTACCTACTCCACACAAAGACTGGCCAAACTTTATCTCTCCCGTATAGTTTGTTTACATGGAGTCCCAAAGACTATAATATCCGACCGAGGCACACAATTTGTCTCCAAATTTTGGGATCACCTACAACAAGCTCTGGGCACGCAACTAGCTTTCAGTACAGCGTACCACCCTCAGACTGATGGACAAACGGAACGTGTAAACCAAATCCTAGAAGATATGCTAAGAGCCTGTGTGCTCACCTATGGATCCAGTTGGGAAGAGAGTCTACCGTATGCCGAATTTGCTTACAACAACAGTTACCAAGCTAGCTTGCAAATGGCACCCTTTGAAGCATTGTATGGACGGAGGTGTCGTACCCCACTGAATTGGTCAGAAACAGGTGACAGCCGTATCTTCGGCCCAGACATGCTTAAAGAGGCCGAGGAGAAAGTTAAGCAGATCAGGGACAGACTAAAGACAGCGCAGAGCCGACAAAAGAGCTACTATGATCAGAAGCATCGTGAGGTCAGCTTTGAACCCGGTGATTCCGTATACCTCCGAGTATCTCCTATGAGGGGTCTACAACGGTTCAAAATTAAGGGGAAGCTAGCCCCAAGATTTATTGGACCATTTTGTGTAAAGGCACGAAGAGGCACGGTAGCCTACCAACTAGACCTACCCAAGGAGCTATCAGACGTCCATGACGTATTCCACGTCTCACAATTGAGAAAATGTGTGAGTAACCCGGAGAAGCATGTACCCCATGAAAGCATTGATGTGCAACCAGACCTCACCTACAGAGAAAGGCCAGTAAAGATTTTAGAAGAGTCTGAACGGAGGACCCGTCAGAAAACGACAAAGTTTTTCAGAGTTCAGTGGAGCAACCACACTAAGGATGAAGCTACATGGGAAAGGGAAGATTTCCTTCGGACAGAATATCCATATCTATTTGAGGATCAGCAGAAATCTCGAGGACGAGATTTTTCCTAAGGGGGTAGGTGTTGTGACACCCAAATTTTTATTTGGACTTTTCAAAAAAAATTATTTGACTTGAGGGAGGTGATTTAAATTTTCCTTCAAAAGAACCCTCCCTTTCAAAATATTTTTTTTGTGGCAAGAGTTTTGATTGGATTCACCCAAGACTTGTTTTGATCTTGGAGATTCTTGTTTCTATTTGGACTCAAGACAAAATGCTTTTTACTTGAGAAAAATGCCTTTTGAAAATCTCTTTGAAATTTGCACTATGGCTTTTGGATAAATCCTTTGCCACTTTCAACAATTCCCTCTTGCCATGGCCTTAGTGCAAATCCACTCTCCTAAACCTTCCCTCATCTTTGGATCATGATTTGCATCAAATCCAGCAAGTTGAACCTCCTCCTAGATTTATTTTCCATTTAAATCTTATCAAATAAATTTCTGTCTTCTATTCTAGCCATTGGTGATTTACAAAGGAGCTACCCTTTCTGTTTTGATTTTTGCCCCCAAACCTTTTCCCCTTCCTAGTCCCTTGAACCCTCAACCAAGATCCATGAAGATCCACTGGTCTTCAGTTCAAAATTTTCAAACTACACTTGCTACAAGTTTGGACCAGATTTGTCAAATTTGGTGAAATTCATTCAAATCTTTCTCCAAAAATTCTAAGTAAAATCAGGCAGCCTCTGGGTACATTGAGTGGCCACCTCACCAAGTACCAGCTCCAGAAAAAAATTTCTCATTGCCAAATCATTCTGTCGAACACCTGCAGTGCATTGTCAATATCAAGTTCAGTTAAGTTCAGAGAACAGTTTCAGTGCACTGTCGTTTTCTTCAGAACCCGACGTCGATCTCGCCAATGTCGCTGTGTCGCCGTGTTCCCTGTCCCCTCCCCCTTGTCCTCTGCACCGCACGAGCGTCTGGCACCTTGCGGACGTCGGCGACGAGCAGCAGAAGGTGCGCCGCCCCGTGACAGACGCCAGCGGCGGCTTTGCGGCCGCCAGAGAGAGGCGCGGCGCTGACGGCGCCACCCAGCGCCGCCCAAGCCACCGGAGCTCGCCGCGTGGCCTCCCACTCCCCAGAACGCGCAGCCACTCTCGTTGTGAACCGCAGGGCGAGGAGCGCGCTCTCTGCCGCCGTCATGCCCGTGGGGCCACCCCACCGTGGACCGGCGCCATTACGCCAAGACCAACCGACATTTGCGGGGGAACGACACCAGTAACTTCCACTGATGCTGCCTGGCCACTCAAACCACCTGCTCATCCACTGCATCGCCGTAATTGTTCGCCGGAGATTCTCCGTTCACGGCCACCCCGTCGATCCGCCTATAAATAGAGGCCCCGAGCTTCAACTCGAGCCCACACAACCTCTGCACTCCACCTAGAGCACGCCTAGCCACTGGAAGGGCCCCGAGGAGGTCTCCTTCCTCGTCTTCGGCCGCCGCGACCCGCCACGGGATCCAGCTCGATTCGCTCCCGTGCGTGCGCCTCTGCCTCCCATCTCTTGCCAGTACCTTCACTATGCATCCCTCCTTCTGACCCGCGCTTCAATTCGAAGTTTGCAGCCCTCCACCGGAATTCTCCACCATCACCCGAGCCGCCGTCCGCCGGAGAAAGTGTCGCTGTCAACGTGGTGCTCTCCGATGGTCGAGTCCACCACCCACCGACGCGGAAGAACACGCTGAAGCTCTTGGTACACTCCGATCTCCCTGTCTCGCCGTGGTTCGACGCCGGCGACCACCGCAGTCTTCGGGCGCCGGCGAGCTTTTTAAACCTGACATGTGGGACCCCCCTGTCAGCCTCTCTTCTGTTTCCCCACGCGAAACGTTTTCTGTTGGCGCCTTCGGGCAAATACGCTTTCCCTCTTGAGCTTGCGCATTTCCAATCGAACCGTTTTCTGTTTTCTCAGTTAAAACCCTGGAACTTTTCTGTTTCATTATAGATGGGTCCCTGGACAGAAACCTTTATAACTTCTAAATGAAAAGTGATTTTTGAGTGATTCTTTTTCTGACAGTCTTAAAATTTTGTCTAGTTTTCTTATGAGATTTATTTGGAAAAAATTTGGAGAAATTTTTATGCACGCGTTGGTTTTCACGTTAGTGCCCGTTTTCGTTATGCCGTAGGTTCCGGAAGAGGTGACGGAGCCGCGAACTTCGCCGAGCTAGACTCCGACTTCTCCGAACCAGGCAAGCATTTTGAACCTTTGATATGACAGGTGTTTTGCATGATTGCATGAAAGTTTGTGCGTGGCATATGAGTATCGGTGAGTTCCCCGTTGCTTGTGAGGCAACTACCCGCATGTTCCAAAGTTGCGATGATCTCTGGTGAGAGATGGCCTAATCATGTGGTGACATGAAGGGCAGCAAGGTGGTACTGTTGTAGCATACCAGCCTTGCGTCATCCGACAAATCCCGACGTTAACGTGGATGGAGCCACGTTATCGTTCTTATCCCTTCCGTGCTACCACATGTTTCATTTGCCAGGATGCGGTTTAGTAAGTTGGTAACCTCTTTCCATGTACACACCAAACAGAGGGGCCGGGATGATGGTACCTTGGCCCAGGATTAAAGCCAGTCGTCCGGTCAGGGGGCATGGGTGTTTCCGGTTGGGACCGAGAGGGGGGGCACCCCCTTAGAGCGCGCATATAGAAATTTGATCCCATGCTACGCGAGGTTGTAGCCTCCCCATCTCAAGGTTTTTCTTGAACGTTGCCGAGGGTGATCCCTGGCTTCGGAATGTTGAATGGGTGTGTACTGGTTAGACGTGTTGCTTCCAAAACACCGTAAACGGAACTAGTCCCCGTGACTACTGAAATCCGTTGGCTGTGGTTAAGTACAAACTCTGCAGAGTAAAATTCTTCCAAGTCATCGTATCCATGATCAAGTAGTGAAATCAATATATCCATATCTATCCGCGTGGAAAACTTGTCCCCGGTGAACAAGCTCAAGTGGTAAACCCAGTTTAATTATTATTACTGTGGATGGACTAACCCTATATTTGCCTCGTACTTGTAATAATTTATGTTCTCGAGCTACTGAATTATTGAGCTACAATATAAGCCCTTTATGTGATGTCGCTCAGACGTCCGATTGTGGCATGTTCGTCTTTTATTTTCTGTTATAAGCCCTTTATGTGATGTCGCTCAGACGTCCGACTGTGGCAAGTTCGTCTTTTATTTTCTGTTATAAGCCCTTTATGTGGTGTCACCCTGACGCCCGACTGCGGCATTATTATTCTTACAGTTTCCTCTCGAGGAGTCATTCAGACCCTCGTTTGGCACAAGCGTTATTATTCTTGCAGTTTCCTCTCGAGGAGTCATTCAGACCCTCGTTTGGCACAAGCATTATTATTCTTGCATTTTCCTCTCGAGGAGTCATTCAGACCCTCGTTTGGCACCAGTACTACTATTCTGCAGTTTCCTCTCGAGGAGTCATTCAGACCCTCGTTTGGCACCCAGTAATTATTATCTCTATGCCTGAACGCACTGGTTAACTTGTTCATATGCTTCATGTTTACATTTGTTATATCTTATGTCCGAACTGTCTTGCGAGTACTTTCATAGTACTCACCTGGCTTGTTAATTTGGCCAGATGTGGACGAAGGCGATCTCTTGGATGAAGAGTTTGATATAGCGTCCGACGCCTAGAGGAGTCCCAGTCAGTCCTGCGCGATCCGGGATTTTGGTCACTTGTATTATATACGCTTCCGCCACCCGCAATAAGCCTCCTCGAGCCTCACTCCGACGCTCGAAGAGCTGTAGTCTTCAGGAGTCATATCACTCGCTTCGCGGTGATATTTCCACCACCGTTATTATTGTGAGTTTGTAGTTATGCCACCCTATCCGCCGTCTTGTTTCATCGGCGTGCTTGTAATAAATTGTTGGGCGGTCTCCGCTCAACCTTGTATTATATTCAGTACTCCTGGTATTTTTCTTCTGTGACCAAGATATTGTCTACCAGTGGAAGGAATTCTTCCTTACTGGTCCGTAAAAGGGATTGGTCTCTCAATAATTATTTTATTGAAAAACCGGTCGTGACAGAAAAGGACAGAGTCCTGCTTTATTATTTATCATAATATATACATTGTCACGGAAGTATGTACATTATGAGAGCCGGTGGCTCAAGTGTAATAAGGCCGAAGCTGAGCTATATTCCACGACCGGCAGGTCTCCTCCTCCGACTTACGTGAATTTTTGTGCTCTCGAACATCGATGAGGTAGTATGACCCGTTGTGCAAGTTCTTGCTGACCATAAAGGGCCCTTCCCAAGGTGGGGATAACTTGTGTGCATCTGTCTGATCCTGGATGAGCCGGAGCACCAAGTCACCTTCCTGAAAGGTTCTGGACTTAAGCCGGCGGCTGTGATAGCGGCGCGGCTCTTGTTGGTAAATCGCCGAGCGAGTTGCTGCTATATCACGCTGTTCATCCAACAAGTCAAGAGCATCCTGACACGCTTGTTCATTGTCCGTCTCAACATAAGCCGCCACATGAGGCTAGTCATGACGGATGTCGCTAGGGAGAACCGCCTCGGCTCCGTAAACCATGAAGAAAGTCGTATAACCCGTAGACCTATTAGGAGTAGTATTGATGCTCCATATCATAGAGGGTAACTCCTCCACCCAACAACCCAGCGTCCGCTGCAAAGGGACCAAAAGCCGGGGCTTGATGCCTTTCAAGATTTCCTGATTGGCTCTCTCAGCTTGACCATTGGATTGGGGGTGAGCCACTGATGAAACATCAAGTCGAATATGCTCTCGTTGACAAAATTCTTCCATGGCGCCTTTAGACAGATTGGTACCATTGTCAGTTATAATGCTGTGTGGAAAACCAAAGCGAAATATCACCTTTTTCATGAACTGAACAGCCGTGGCCGCATCACACTACTAACTGGCTCTGCCTCAACCCACTTTGTGAACTTGTCAACCGCCATCAAGAGGTGGGTCTTCTTATCCTTGGACCTTTTGAAACGTCCAACCATATCAAGCCCCCAGACTGCAAACGGCCAAGTGATTGGAATCATCCTCAACTCTTGAGCCGGCACGTGAGCATGTCTTGAGAACTTCTGACAACCGTCACATTTACTGACTAAGTCCTCTGCATCAGCATGAGCCGTCAGCCAATAAAAACCATGACGAAAAGCTTTGGCCACAAGGGATTTTGAGCCGGCATGATGGCCACAATCCCCCTCGTGAATCTCTCGTAAAATTTCTTGCCCTTCCTCAGGGGAAACACAACGCTGAAAAGCCCCAGTGACACTGCGATGATGCAACTCGCCATTGGCAATTATCATTGACTTAGACCGCCGGGTTATTTGTCTGGCCAAAATTTCATCCTCAGGCAATTCTCCCCGGGTCATGTAAGCCAAGTATGGCACTGTCCAATCTGGGATAACATGAAGAGCCGCCACCAACTGTGCTTCAGGGTCTGGAACAGCCAAGTCTTCCTCTGTAGGTAACTTGACAGAAGGGTTATGCAGAATATCCAAGAAAGTATTAGGCGGTACCGGCTTTCGCTGAGAGCCCAGCCGGCTTAAGGCATCAGCCGCCTCGTTCTTTCTGCGGTCAATGTGCTCTACTTGGTAACCCTGAAAATGTCCGGCAATGGCATCAACTTCACAGCGATAAGCCACCATGAGGGGGTCCTTGGAATCCCACTTGCCTGATACTTGTTGGGCCACCAAATCTGAGTCGCCAAAGCACCTTACCCGGCTTAAGCTCATCTCCTTAGCCATCCGAAGACCATGGAGCAAGGCCTCGTACTCAGCTGCATTGTTAGTACAGGGAAACATCAACCGTAGTACATAACAAAATTTGTCACCTCGAGGGGAAGCTAACACGACTCCAACCCCCGAGCCCTCCAATTGCCTGGACCCATCGAAGTGAATAGTCCAGTATGTGTTATCCGGTTTCTCTTCAGGCATCTGCAGCTCTGTCCAATCGTTGATGAAATCTACCAATGCTTGTGATTTGATAGCCGTGCGTGGCACATACTTTAGACCATGAGGCCCAAGTTCAATGGCCCACTTAGCGACTCTTCCTGTGGCTTCTCTGTTTTGGATGATATCTCCTAAAGGAGCAGAACTAACCACAGTGATAGGGTGGCCCTGGAAATATTGCTTAAGCTTCCGGCTTGCCATGAATACCCCATAAATAAGCTTCTGCCAATGTGGATACCGTTGCTTGGACTCAATAAGTACTTCGCTGACGTAGTAAACCGGCCGCTGAACCGGATGTTCCTTACCCGCCTCCTTGCGCTCCACCATGATGGCCACACTGACGGCTTGTGTGTTAGCGGCTACATACAATAATAAGGGCTCCTTATCAACAGGAGCAGCAAGAACTGGCGGTTCAGCTAACTGTCTTTTCAAATCCTCAAAAGCGGTGTTGGCAGCATCACTCCAGACAAAGTCATCTTTTTTCTTCATCATCTGATACAGCGGTATGGCCTTTTCACCCAACCGGCTTATAAATCGACTTAAAGCAGTGATCCGACCTGCCAGACGCTGGACGTCATTTATACACGCCGGCTTAGCCAGAGAGGTGATTGCCTTGATCTTCTCCGGGTTAGCTTCAATGCCTCTATGAGAAACCAGAAAACCCAAGAGCTTGCCTGCAGGAACACCAAAGACACACTTGGCCGGGTTAAGCATCATCTTGTAGACCCGAAGATTACCAAAGGTCTCCCTCAGATCGTCTATCAAGGTCTCCTTCTCTCTGGATTTTACCACAATATCATCCACATAGGCATGAACGTTGCGCCCAATCTGATTATGAAGACAATTCTGTATGCACCGTTGGTAAGTCGCCTAGGCGCTCTTGAGCCCAAATGGCATAGACACATAACAGAAGGCTCCAAAAGGGGTAATGAACATCGTCTTCTCTTGGTCCTTAACTGCCATTTTGATCTAATGGTATCCAGAGTAAGCATCCAAAAAACTTAAACGCTCAAAACCCGCCGTAGCATCAATAATTTGATCAATACGGGGGAGAGCAAAAGGATCAGCCGGACAAGCCTTGTTTAAATCCGTATAATCCACACACATACGCCAGGTGCCGTTCTTCTTGAGCACGACCACCGGGTTAGCTAGCCATTCTGGATGAAAGAATTCAACGATGAACCCGGCCGCCAAGAGCCGGGCTACTTCCTCACCAATGGCTTTCCGCCTCTCCTCATTAAACTGCCGGAGAAATTGCTTGATTGGCTTAAATTTTGGATCAATATTAAGAGTGTGCTCAACGAGTTCTCTCGGTACACCCGGCATGTCAGAAGGTTTCCATGCAAAGATGTCCCGGTTCTCATGGATGAACTCGATGAGCGCGCTTTCCTATTTAGGATCCAGATTGGCACTAATGCTGAACTGCTTAGATGAGTCGCCTGGCACAAAGTCAATAAGCTTAGTCTCATCGGCCGACTTAAATTTCATTACCGGCTCATGCTCCGTGGTCGGCTTTTTCGAAGACGTCATATCTGCCGGGTCAACATTATCCTTGTAAAACTTTAATTCCTCTGTCGCACAAACAGATTCAGCGTAAGCAGCGTCACCTTCCTCGCACTCCAAGGCTATCTTTCAGCTGCCATGAACCGTAATGGTCCCATTGTGACCCGGCATCTTGAGCTGCAAATATACGTAACACGGCCGTGCCATGAACTTGGCGTAAGCCGGCCGCCCAAATAAAGCATGGTACGGGCTTCTTATTTTGACCACCTTAAAAGTCAGTTTTTCCGCCCTGTAGTTGTACTCATCTCCAAAGGCTACTTCCAGCTCGATCTTACCAACTGGATACGCCGACTTACCGGGCACCACACCATGGAAAACAGTATTGGAATGGCTGAGGTTTTTATCAGTTCATCCCATACGACGGAAGGTCTCATAATAGAGGATGTTGATGCTACTGCCTCCGTCCATGAGTACCTTAGTGAATTTATACCCACCAACTTGAGGAGCCACCACCAAGGCCAGGTGACCTGGATTATCAACCCGGGGAGGGTGATCTTCCCTACTCCATACAATCGGCTGCTCAGACCATCGCAAGTAACGTGGAACTGCCGGCTCAACAGCGTTCACAGCCCTCTTATGAAGCTTCTGGTCTCGCTTGCACAAACTGGCAGTAAACACATGATACTGTCCACTGTTGAGCTGCTTTGGATGGATCTGGTATCCCCCCTGCTGCTGCTGCTGATTACCCTGGCCAGATTGCTGGTTAAAACCACCGTGATTACCTTGAGAATTCTGAAAATTGGAATTTGAACCGCAGCCCGGGCCATGAAAGCCGCCGCCACCTGAGCCGCCGCCCTGCCCATTGTTACCGTTGAACATGCTGGAATTCTTGAAAGCTTTCATGATCGCGCAGTCTTTCCATAGATGAGTGGTCGGCTTCTCCCTAAAGCCATGCCTTGGGCAGGGCTCATTTAACAACTGCTCAAGCGTCGGGCCTGACCCGCCAGACCGGGGAGGCTGTCTCCCCTTACGTCGGTGATTGTTACCCTGCGTGTTGGTGTTGGCCACAAACTCCATACCATCATCGGCCTTACGCTTATTACCTCCCTGACTCGCCGGGTTATGCTGAGGGCCCTTGCCGTTGCCATTCTTCTTTCCCTTCCCTGTCTTTTCCTCGTCAGACGCGGGATCCTTGGTACTATCAGAGTAGGCGTACTTGACCAGAGCCGCCATCAGCGTACCCATATTGTTGCAATCGCGCTTGAGCCGCCCAAGCTTCATCTTCAGGGGTGCAAAACGACAATTTTGCTCCAACATTAAGACCGCAGAGCCGGCATCCATCTTATCAGACGAATGTATTATTTCCTTGACCCGGCGTACCCAATGGGTTGTAGACTCACCTTCTTGCTGCTTGCAGTTAGTCAAATCCACAATTGACATAGATTGCCTACATGTATCTTTGAAGTTTTGGATGAACCGGGCTTTCAGCTCTGCCCATGACCCGATGGAATTAGGTGGCAGTCCCTTCAACCAAGTGCGGGCAGTCCCATCCAACATCATGGTGAAGTATTTGGCCATTGCCGCTTCGCTGACCTCCAGCAACTCCATAGCCATCTCGTAGCTTTCAATCCATGCTCCGGGCTCTAAATCAACCATGTAATTAGGTACCTTCCTAGATCCTTTGAAATCCTTGGGCAGACGTTCGTTACGGAGAGCCGGCACCAAACAAGGGACACCTCCGGTCCTCGTAGCTATGCCTGCCTCGATAGAAGCCGTCGGATAAACCGGGAGGGGTTGGTAAGCTGTCAGCTGAGCCGCCTGCTCTGCCTCTTGACGTGCTCTGTCTTGGTCTACCGCGTTAAAGGCTCCATTATGCACCGGTCCATGGCCAGCTGGCAAGTCACGGCGCCGGACGTTGCTTGAGCTGGCCGCTGAAACCATGTGTCTGCTATAACTTGGGCTCCGGCTTGGACGAGGGGTTGAATGAATCTTGTCCCGGCTGTATGAACATGCCTCCTGTTGTGCCAAAGCCGTCTAAAGAAGTTGTCTGACCCTGCGGGTTTCGACCGTCGTTGGAGAATCACCCTCGACTAGGAGAGCCGCCAGTCGCGTCGTTGCAGCGATCATGTTTTCCAACGGATTGGAATAATGACCCGGTGGTATTGGCACGTATTGAGGTGGGGCAGTATTCACACGGGAAGGCCCCATCACTTGCGGCTGAACCGGCGTTCCAGCCCCGGGTGCCATGATTTCTGGCGGGTTACTGGGCCCTGCACCGGGCGTGTTGAAGAGGTTTCGAGGATCATAAACCGGAGGGAGCCGAGATTGAGCCTTCTGATGCCTCCTTCTCATGACCTCATTGGATGCGTTCTGATCCATCATGAGCCGGAAAGACTGCGCCTGAATCAGTTGAGTCTGAGCGTCCAGAGCCGCCCGTTCTGCAGCCATCCCGATTCCTTCCGCTGCCAGATCTTCCTTGGCTCGTGCTATATCCAGCTTTAACTGTGCCACCTCCGCATCATGTTGAGCTTGATCCGCTGGGACGACCGTGGTGGTTAGCAGGGCAGTCATCTTATCCATGAGATCCATCAGCACCTGAGCCGGCGAGTGCATAGGGCCTCCTGCCCCAGTGGCGGAGTTTTGAACAGGTTGCGTGCCGGCCATGAAGATTCCAACCCGGCTTGGCGGCTCAAAAGGGTCCGGAATACTGTCGCCATCGGAACAACCCCCGAGCCTGCCGTCTCGAAGTTGATACAACGAGTCCGTCTCACCTATGGATGATTCATCATCAGAGCAGATGGTCGTCTCATCGCTAGATCTAGATCCTTCAGAGAGTCCTCCGTGGATGCATCCCACGAAAGCACGCTTCAAGGCGGGCAGAGTCCGGGCGGGTCTCGCACGCTGAGCCGTCTCGATGAGGTCGGTGCAGATGTCCGGCTCAGGGCCCGGCTCGCCGATCTTGCCAATGAAAACGTGGATTCCGCTGAAGGGGACCCGGTACCCGTACTCGATTGAGCCGGCGTCGGGGCCCCAGTCTACGTCGTTGATGTAGAGCTTGCCGCAACGACTCTTGGTCATCCGGCCCACAGCATATCCCTTGAGCCCTTCGAAACTGCCCTTCAAGAACTCAAATCCAGCGTGTGCTGGCCCCACGGTGGGCGCCAACTGTCGTGGAATAGTCACGGCAGATGCCCTTGTGAAAAGGACTTAGTCGTGGAGCCATCGCAACTAGGAAGCATAAAGGGGTTAAAGCAGGACAAAGGACACGAGGGTTATACTGGTTCGGCCCCTTACTGTGAAGGTAAAAGCCGACTCCAGTTGACGTGGAATTACTAGGGTTTCGATGACCAGGGAGCAAATCCGCTATGCCTGGCTACCGATTTGATGTTATCTCCCTTAAGCCGCCGGCGGGTCATTCCCTTATATACACGGGTTGACACCCCGCGGCCTACAGAGTCCCGGCCAGCTTATAAATAGTATCCGGCTCGGTAACCAGTTAATCTTGCCTTACAACACAAGTCACGCCATTACGGCGGTTTATCACTACGGGCCTTAAGTCGCCTACGGGCTTTAGGCCCTTTATTGAACCGCCATCTTCAAGCTTGATATTGGGCTTCATATAATGAATTGCTATAGCATAACCCGGCCCCTCCTAGGCGGGTTACACCAATAGTTATATCCCCAACAGTGGCAGTTGACAAATTTACCAAGTGGATTGAGGTAGAGCCGGTCAGCAAGTGTGATGCAGCGACTGCAGTTCAGTTTGTTAAAAAGCTGATCTTCCGCTTTGGTTATCCTCATAGCATCATCACTGACAATGGTACTAATCTGTCCAAAGGAGCTATGAAAGAGTTCTGTAAATGAGAGCATATTCGGCTCGACGTTTCCTCAGTGGCTCATCCACAGTCTAATGGTCAAGCTGAGCGAGCCAATCAAGAAATCTTGCGAGGTATTAAGCCCCGGCTTATGGTTCCCTTGGTGCGAACGCCGGGTTGTTAGGTAGAGGAATTACCTTCCGTGGTTTGGAGTATCAATACCACCCCCAACAGGTCAACAGGCTATACGCCTTTCTTCATGGTCTATGGTGCAGAGGTGGTTCTCCCAAGTGATATACGTCACGACTCGCCCAGAGTGGAGGCTTATGTTGAAACTGATAATGAGACAGCTCGACAGAACGCAATTGATGCTTTGAATGAAGAACGTGACCTTGTGGCGGCTCGTTCAGCAATATACCAGCAAGACCTGTGTCGCTATCATAGCCGCAGAGTTAATACTCGAGCGTTTCAAGAGGGCAACTTAGTGCTCCGGCTGATTCAAGATCAAATTGATATGCATAATCTGTCTCCACCTTGGGAAGGACCTTTTGTGATCAGTAAGAACCTCAACAATGGCACGTATTATCTCATTGATATACGTGAGCGCAAGGAGTCACGCACCTCTGAGCAGGAAACCAACAGGCCTTGGAACATTGCTCATCTTCGGCCTTACTACACCTGAGCCACCGGCTCTTATCATTGTACATACTTTCGATGATGTGTATATATCTTTTTATGATCAAATATAATAAAGTCGGCATCCCTGAGATATTTGGGGCCTCTATCGTTTCATTTTTGCGTATCTGAGTCTTTATTAGTTTGATCATAAGGTCACTTAGGGGCTTCAACCCACCGGGTTTAGCTTTCATACCCTCTTGACCAGGCATGAGAGGCCAAATTATGAGTTATCCTGCCTGTTTGCAACTTGCTACTCCGCCAGGTGACCCGCTGAACTCTTAACAGTCAATCTTTTTAAGACCATGGACTTGTTAAGGTTAAAACGGCGGCTTGTGTCACGTGAGAGCCGTCTTACGGTGAGCTAGGATACACTCAACGGTTGTGCGGCCTTGAAAGCACAAGGCATGTGTGCCAACTTGTTTGGTCCTGTCTTGGAATACGGCCTAGCAAGATTTGAGATTTGTTGCATCTCTTTTTGATTTTTTATTAACTTTTTATTTTTGTGCACATTTGAAATACCCGGGTCGTGAGGCTCCGGGTTATGACATTCATTTTTTGTCAAATTTTGGGTTGTAACCCGCCCTGGCTTTGGAATTTAAGTCGCCAGTATGACTAATTGGAATGGCTATCGCTATGTGGCTGCAAGCCTTTGGGGTTGTCACCCACACTGGCTATTGATATCTAAACCGCCAGCATGATTCGACTCTACAAGACATGCAAAACTTCAGATGAACATGAGTGTTTTGGTACGGCTCATATATATGATCACAACAGACTTGTTATAAAGATTAAACTGGCGGATCAAAGTCAGGATCAACATGCACGAAGGCATGACATGGCAGATCATTATTTGAAAGTTATCCTATTATAGGGCTTTCAGTTGAGCCCAAAGGATAGTGCATCAAGTGTTTTTAAACCGCCCTCCTACAACCCGGCCTGCGAGCCGCCTAGATCATCGTCGTTAGGGTCAGTTTTCCTCGTGGCGCCTTGAAAACTCTGGGTCATCCTGCGCCGGCTCTTCCTCTTCGACCATCTGAAGGTCAGCCGATGTCCAATCGATGCCGGTTAAAACTTCGACATGGCCTCGTCGTTAAGTATAATTGAAGAGTCAAGATCAGGGGTGAAGGTGTGCTTACGCCTAGGAGGAACAAGATCCATCACTTCATGAGTGGGCGGCTTAACTTTGTTGTTGTTTTTATCATAAACCGACGTATAATGGTTCAAGTTCATTCTTCTACAAGCTTGCACGCTACATGCCGCATCTCCCTGACACAGTTGTTGAAGTCTTGTGCTTCAAATCTTGATTGGTCGTTCTTGAACTCTGGACATCCGGTGGCTATCTCCTTCGGTTCAAGTTCTAATTGCCATGCTTTCGCCTAGCCTAGAGCAACAATGGCTCCGGTGCGGGCGGCTGATAATTTGATCTCTTCAATTTGAGCCGGCGCAATTGACAATTGCTCTAATACCGTCTTGATCAGAGTCGGCAGCTTCTTTCCGCCTAATAAGGCTGACAGACTGCGTTGTGTCCCAGCGTATAGCTGCTCAACTAATGAATACACTGCCGTCAGCTTGAGCAACATATTTTGGCCAAGATTAGCGCTTCTGGGGCCTGTTCAAAAATTGCCAGGCGGGTTAAGTATTATTTATGGGACAAATGCATTTTTGCCCCTAGTTGGAACCTACCCATGGGTTTTGCCCTTACTTTTCGACTCTGCTCAGTTTTGCCCTTAGATTTTCCTCCGAGGTCGCCCGAATGCCCTTTGACTATTTGACCAATACTTTGAAAATTCATAACAAATTGATATGAACTCATAAAAATGCAAATAAGATATCAAAATGTTTAGATAAACGTTACCTTTATGTGTATGTCATTTGCATTCAGGAAAAAAGTACCTTTTAAGCTACCTAAGTTTATTAATGTTTTTAACATTATTAAACATAAAAAGGTATAAATAATACTTTTTTCATGAATAAAAATTACATGCAAATGTAGGTGACGTTTTTCTAAACATCCTGATATCTTATTTGCATTTTTCTGAGTTCATATCAACTCGTTATGAAGTTTCAAAATAATGGTCAATGTCGTTTGAACATCTATAAAAAGTTGATATGAACTCAGAAAAAATACAAAAAGGTATCTGGATGTTCAGAAAACATCACCTACATTTGCGTGTAATTTTTATTCTTGAAAAAAGTATTTGTATACCCTTTTATTTTCAATAATGTTAATAACATTATTAACCTTTGGTATTTTAAACGATACTTTTGTCCTTAATGCAAATGATATGCACATAAAGGTAATGTTTGTCTGAACATTTTGATATCTTCTTTGCATTTTTCCGAGTTCATATGAATTTTTTATGAATTTTCAAAGTATTGGTCAAATGGTCAAAGGGCACTCGGGTGACCTCGGGGGAAAATCTAAGGGCAAAACTGAGCAGAGTCGAAAAGTAAGGGCAAAACCCATGGGTAGGTTCCAACTAGGGGCAAAAATGCAATTGTCCCATTATTTATTATGGATCACCAGACGGGTCAGGTAATGAAACACAATTGTTTAGAACTTACCAAAGATGGCAGCTGTCATGTGAGTAATATGTTGCTTTAAGCCGGCAAGCTCATCGGTCACCGTCTTAAGATGAGCTTCAGCCTCTTCGTCTCTCTTCACTAATGCAGTTTTCTCATATTCCCAGGTGGCTCTCTCAGCATCAAAGCCTGCTTTGATTTTCTCAATTCCTCTAATGAGGCCTTCAGATCTGACTTGGCCTTAGAGGTTTCGGTTTGCTGCAACTTTAAGCTTCTTCTTAAATCGCCAACTTGCGATTCCTTCATGTTCAATTCTGCCTGCAATGAATAAGTCATTGGTTACAACACAAGGAGCAAGTCTTGGTAATACAATTAATTAAAGTCCCAAGCACATTGCCAACAATATACTTGGCACTTGGGGCTAATGTAGGTCACTTCAATCTTTATTGAAGACCCGACTCACTTTGTTAAGTTAGACCGGCCCTTGGGGGCTATATTTTTGGTTTTCATGATTATAAGTCCCGACTCGCTTTGTTAAGTTAAGCCGGCCATTGGGGGCTATGTATTTGGATCTTAGAGCTAATTATCAGTATGGCTCATCTTATTACTATGAATTAATGGTTGGAAAGTTGTACAAGGTTCATTCAAGATTAATATTTGAAGACCCGACTCACCTTGATAAACATAAGCCGGTCCTGAGAGGCTACAGTTTGGACATTTTCATCAAGTCTATAGCATACTCAACATTTTCCTACACTATAGACTTGGCGGCTATATAAATACATATGGAAAGGGGTTATCACCATACCTCATAATGTTCCTTCATAAGGTTCACTAAGTCGGTTTCCAGGTCATGGCTAGCATGAAGGCGGTTCAGATAAACTCGTGGATGTCACTTGCACTAAGGGCATCATAGCTTTCCAGATCCAGCTTCAACTTGCCCTTGTCTGCGGCTGGCGGCTCTTCTTTGGCGTTGTGTTTGGCCAAGACAGTAGGATTCCCTGGCTCTACATAGCCTGTGCCAGTGATGATGACATCCTTGGTGGTCTTGTCAGAAGGGACTTCTTCAGTAAGCATGGCAGGGCTGGGCGGTTTAGGACTTGGCGGGTCATGTGTGATGGGCGGGTCAACCTCAGTGTTCATTGGATCAAAGGTTGTGGTATCAGCTTGTGGTGGCGGGTCATTAGCAAGGTCTTCAGGGTCTTGAGTTGAAGCCCCTGGGATTTCTGGCACTTGCTTCTCTGGTTCAGCAACTTTGCGGTCCTTTGAAGAACCGCTCGCTTTCAATTTCTTGCCCGCCTTTGCTATGCCTCTGTGACAAACATATAAAAGCATGAGCATATCATTACAACCTATTGATCAACAGATGAAAATACTCACCCTTGAGCGACTTTGAAGACAGGTATCTGGGTTCTGGAAGAGTAGCCGGACGATGGAGGTGTCTTCTGATAATTTGAGTCGGAAGGATTAAGAGGTTGACGTATAAGGCCAGCTAATGGGTAAAGAAAGTCTGGGTTATGTGGCACCTCAGGTCAACATTTGCGAGGAGCAGGCGTATTAGGTAAGCCGGAAACGAGGTCATGAGAGCCGCCACTCCGGGTTGGGCGCCTTCAATCGTGTTGTTGTTTCTTCAAAAGAAAGTTGGGGTCCAAGTGAGCAAGATGATGAGAAAATTTCACCTTCCGGACGACCCGCCGAATTTGTGTTCTTGGTAAGGTTTTTGAGTCGGAGGAAATTATAGTTACCTCTGCTGCATCTGCATGGTTGGTCTCTGCCTCTTCCTGAGAAGAGACAACGTCAATAAGTTGTACAAAGAAAAGACCAAGGGAGTCAAGTTCTACCTCCGACTCATCGTCAAGTTGGAGCAGTTCTTCAGCCGATGGTTTCTTGGGCCGACCTGGACCTCGAGCTTTTGTCTTGGGTTTTTTGGTTGGGGCGGCGGCAGGCAGTCTTTTCTTCCAAAAAGGAGAGTCAGCCTATATGCATGTGAGAAAAGTAATGAAATAAGGAAAAATTAAAGAGATAAATAAACAAGACGAAGCTTGGTCTGATGGCTTACAGGAGGAGCCGAGTTAAGTTTGCAGAAGGGATTCAGTCCCACTTTTTGACAATTTTCCATAGGTTCTCCGAGCAATGACTTGATTATATCAGTAATATCTTTGTCGCTTAAGGATGACTGATTGAGACACAGTGGATCTTTCGTGTCTCCGGTATATTCAGACATCAAACCGCTACGCCGGATTGAAGGTAATATCCTCCAAGCAACCCAACAGCGGGTCAAATCTACTTCAGTTAAACCATTAGCTACCAATGCTCTTATTTTGGAGAAAGTGGGAGCATATTTAACGTGCTCTGTGGCGGTCAATCAGTCTAGAAGCTTGATGTGGATGTTGAGCCGGAGGAGTGGTAGCCCGGCAAAGGATTTTCATCAGCCGGAGAAGTATCTTTGCAGTAGAACCAAGTGAAATTCCAATCCTTGGGGTGGCTAGGCAGCTTGGCTTCAGGAAAAATCATGTCTCTCCGCCTTTGAATGGAAATCCCTCCAAGTTCCAAGCTGGGTCCATCAGTCATCTTAGTTTGACGATTGAGGTAAAAATACTCTCTGAAGAGGTCAATCGTAGGCTCCTCTTCAAGGTACACTTCGCGGAATCTTTGAAAGTTGCATAAGTTGGAGACGGAGTTGGGACCAATATCTTGAGGATGGAGCTGGTAAAAATTCAGAGCATCGCAGAAAAACTTTGACCCGGGAGGGGGAAAATCGCGGAGGAGGTGGTCTGCAAAGATCACAATTTCGCCCTCTTGGGGCTCTGGAGTTGTTTCAGAACCAGGGACCCGCCAGTGTATGACCTCCTTGGATGGTAAAATCCCCATATCTACATATTCCTGCAATGAGAGTTCGGAGACTTGGGAGGCGACCCAGTCGCAAGGAGTAGGAGTCTTGCTCATTGTTGGCAGGTTAAAAAGCAGCAGTCTGAAAATTTAAGGTATGGCGGGTTAAGATTAAAGTGATAAACCGCTTAAGTATTTGCAAAAATAAATCAGTGGCAGTGAGGTGTTTATGGATAAAGGATAAATTATTATGATGAGAGTATGAAGGAATTATAAGCCGCCCTGGTGATGAGGGAGCGATGACTCTCAGATTAAAAATTAAAGTATGGCAAGACATGATATATCTGTTGAGCCGGCCAGAGACTGGCAGAGGACATAATTATTATTTAAGCCGCCCAAGTAATTTTTGCAAGACAATCATTTATGGATATGGGGTTGGTGAAATTTCTACTAAGTGTTGGACAAACAAGTTTTACAGATTACAGTTGCAATTATAGATCTACCGCAGTTCAGAAAAGGGAAAAAATTAAAACCTAAAAGCATGGCCGCGGAAGAACTGGTGAGCTGGGGATTGAATCTCAGGAAGAAGGGATGCATCTGCGGTTTGAGACAAATGCTAAAACTACTACCGCACGGCTTTAGTATTGTTTTTGGATCGAACTAAGTGACAGGTGGATGAGCCAAGGTGAACTTGGGCGAACACGATGAACACCGACGAACTAGGGTAACCTAATGCAGATTGGAAGTGAGAAAAAGATGAATACCTGGAGGTGCTAATGTGCGGTGGGTGCGTGTCGCAGCTCTCTGGCCTAATCAGGCTGATGCAGCGGCCCAGTTGAAGTTGCTGGTCAAGAACGGCGGCGGTGGAGCTCCGGTCGCGGTGACGGCGTAAGGAAGACGAAGGAGAAGAAGAGGGAGTCGGGGGTAAAAATGAAAAAGGGGAACCCCCCATCCCTATTTATAAGGGAAAAAGCGAACAGTAAAATGGCAGGTGCGGAAATCGAGGAGATGTCATGATTATCTCAACACTGGAGGTGCCTCGATTCTCGGACGACCATTTAATGCAAAAAGATTCGTTGTGATGTCATAGGTTTTTCTGAATTTACTTCACATGACGTGATGGCGGGTTGCGGTGGTTTAATCAAGAATTAAACATTGGAAAGATGATTCGCCAACCTGAAGCAGTGAAGATTGACATGAACAAGTTCAAATCAAGCCGGGGGCCTAATGTTGGGGATATAACCCCGAGGTGTGAACCGCCCAGGAGGTGCCGGGTTACACCGTTGGCGACTCAATATGAAGAAGGCCCAGGTAGGTCCAAGAAGGTGAAACATGAAGGCTGGTGGTGGCTTACAAGGTGGGCCTGTTGAAGGCCCAAGACCCGGCGGAAGGATCATGACCCGGAGAGTGTAAGCCGCCATGTTGGCAACTTGCCTTGCAAGGCAGGGTGACTCAGAAACCGAGTTGGTCCTGTTGTATGATCCAACTTGGACTCTTGTAAGCCCAGGGTCCCGACCTATGTATATAAAGGCGAGACCCTGCGGCGGGTTAACTTAAGAAACAATTGATCGATAGCTAGGTCAAGCGATTCCGCTCCCTTGTAATTGATTCCCGAGCAATAGCCAACAAAAGCAAGAGTAGGCTTTTACCTCATTGAGAGGAGCCGAACCTGGGTAAACCTTGTGTCCTTTGTCCCTTTCAACCCCTTCGAGCTAACCCACGTTGCGATGGCTCCACACCTAAGTCCTTTTACAAGGGCATCTGCCATGACAAAACCACGACACCTCCCACCTTCCAGGGACCATTGGCCCACCTCTGGACGCCGCCGCCCTACATCTGGCGACGAGGACGACAATGGCGACGCATGAGACGGCGACGGGCACAGCAGCCGAGCGCGGGCGGCGCTTGTCTTTTTTTTAAGTTTTTCTGTTAATTATGTTCTAAGCACCGTGGAGGCCGTGAAGACTATAATGTTTAATATGTTTTAATCATTATGTTTGCGTATTATTTGATTTTTCGGTATTTATTTGAGTTTTGCGATTTATTTTATATCATGTCCACCCCGAACATGATTTGAGGTCGTTGGGCGCACCGACACGGCAACAGCCCGATCCGGACATGGGCTACCCATTGCTGCCCCAAACGGAAGCAGACCAAAGCGGGGGGCCGTGCGCCGGAGTTGGCATGGAGCAAGCTGAGGTTGCCATGGCATTGGCTAGGTGAGAGCTAAAACGACTTTTTGTCAGGGAAAAGGCAGCCTCCGCTGCAAGCGCTCGTTCCACTCTGCAAGCAACACTATTTTTTAGCCTGGACCGCCAAATCCGATGTGAAGGGCTGGAGCAACCGTCCAGAGTGGAGCGTTGGTCAATGCCCTAATGGCGCTCTGGCCGAACTGGCGGTTACCTGAAGTTCGGCCCTTATCATTTGGCAAAAAGAAAAGAGTATTTTTTGTTAAGAAAAAAAAATGGATGGTAATGAATTTGGATTTCGAAATTCGAACTCACCTTTCTCCCTGTCGTCTTCTCTGCGAGACCAGGGACCCCTCCCTGTGCCAGAGCAGCCTGGACCGAGTCCATGTGCACCAACCAAACCCCCTTCCTCCTTTCCCTTCCCCGTACCGTCTCTCTCCACCACGGCACCACAGACAGATCGCTCGCGGCCGCGAGCTAGGACAAGCTGCGCAAAACCCTCCCCCCCTCTCCACTCTCCACCCCCACAAGCAAAATGCTCCGACGCGTCGCCGGCGCCGTGGCGGCGCCCCTCCGACGCTCCCTCTGCACGGCGGCCTCGCGCTCGCGCCCTCCCTGGGCCCTCACCTATAGGATGGCGCCGCTGGGGCAGGGCGCGCGCCCGTCCTTGGACCTCCACGAGCCCCCCTGCGTCTCCCAGCTCTCCGTCCCCGCCCACCTGGCCGACGGCATGGACTTGGCCGCCGTAAGCATCCAGGCCGCCAGCTGCGACGGCCTCCTCCTCCTCGACTTCGCCGGCACCCTCCGCGGTGGCCGCGACTACGGCGACAGCCTGCCCGCAGTGGCCGCTTTTGCCGCCGCCTACGAACCGGGCGTCAGGCGCTTCGTCTGCAACCCCCTCAGCGGCCAGCTGTTCCGCCTCCCGCTCCCCAGCATGGATGCCGAGAAGACGACCATGCCCTTCGGCCTGCTCACCCAATCCGACGGCTCCCACGGCCCGCCTGACAGGTTCGTGGTCGCCCAACTCTGCCTCCGGGAAAGGGACGGCCAAAGGGTCGTGCGCCGCTTTCTGTCCGAAACAGGGGAGTGGGACGAGCCGCCGCTGTTCGTCCCGGCCGAGGCCCCGGGTTGGCGCGCCATGCCCCTCCACGAGGTGGTGGCGTTCGGCGACCGGCTGTGGTGGCTCGACCCTTACTTTGGCGTCTTCTCTGTCGACCCATTCAGTGACCGGCCGGAGCATGGCTTCGTCGCGCTGCCGCGCCCGCTGCCCAACTTTGACATGGAGGTGCAGCCGGAACTGTACCGGCTCTTGGGTGTCAGCGAGGGGAAGCTGCGCTATGTCGAATTGACCATCAAGGAGCCGTTTATGCTCTACTCGTTCTCGCTCGACGATGAGGGATCCTCCTGGAAGCTAACACATGAGACGAGAATGAACCTGGTGTTGCCTGACAAGTCTACACCACGGTTAGACCAAATGCCGTGGATTTCTGCAATTGATCCATTCAATGCCAACATATTGTACTTCCAGCATGGTGAAATTATTAGTGCTCTCGACTTGGCTGAGGGGGAAAGGATTGGGAGGAGTGCTTTTCCAGACAACATCAAATCTCTGTACCACGGCTTTGTGCCCCTAATACTCCCGGCATGGCTCCCCAGGGCAGGTATATATATGTGCTCCTTTGACATGCATGTTTGATTCATTTGGATATTGAAACTTTGAAGTTTACTGCACTTGAATTGTTAGGGTGCACAGGTTTTAGTCGAACATATTTTTCAATTCATGTGCTTGGAACCTTTGTGCACAGCATGGATATATTTGTTAATTGACCTAAATTGTTTCTGTATTGAAGTTTCTGAAGGGGGTGATTTGGTGGCTGATATCTCAAATGTTGTGTAGACTTAATCATTTCATATAGGCTCATACGTTTCAGAACTAAACTGGCCATGATTAGAAGTGGTCTATCCTGAACTAAAATTCCGCAGGCGGAATTATGTATTACTCTCTTTGTAAACTAATATAAGAGTGTTTAGATCACTATTTTAGTATTCTAAACGCTTTTATATTAGTTTACGGAAGGAGTACTAGAGAATCTGGTGTCTTTTGTTGATTGCACTGGACATGTGATATATCCTGTAGAGTTTAAATGTTTTTCTTCTCTATTTAATGTCTAGCATATATCTGTGCAACTGTCGTGTTAAATGCCGAGCAATACTTTCTGATCCAAATCTTGCTGTGATGAAGAACCATATACATGTGTGTTTAAGTTCTTGTATCTATGGATATAACTGAAGGAACACTTCCGAGCAAGACGACCAATTGCACAAGTAAGACTTTGGCAGACATGCTGGTTCGTGTTGACAAAGACCGGAGAAACTGAAGCACGCCAGCTTAACTTATCTTTGGTAATTCATCTTAATAATTCTTTCTTGTTTGGGTACCCCTTATTATTTTCATTCGATATTTCGTCTTATATTTTCCTTTCTCGTGTTGGTTCCGCGTATCTCGTATACTTGCAATGTGTTACTTCTTACTTGTAGGAGCAAGTAGTTTGATCATGTTTCCGAGGGCATGTTTGGATGGTAACCAAAACTAACTGTATCAATTTTTTTGTCATAGCTAAAATTTGGCCCTTGGTTGGATTATTGCCAATTTTTTGGTATGCATATACACTCTAGCAACGCCAACTCTAGTTCATTTTTCTTGCCAACATTGGCCAAAACATGGGCAACCAAAACCTTAGCCAAATTTTTTGGAGGGGTTGGCTTGGCCTTAGACGAAACACACCCCAAGTCACTATGTCAAATTGGTTGTCTTAATTGTCCGATCCTTATACTACAATACTATTGTTATCCTTAATTGAAACTTTTTCTGTTGAATCATGTTCAGTCACATATGCCTACGAGATAATGATGGTGTCTTAGTTCTGGATTGATACGTGAATTTTGGGATTATATACTCAAATTTGTAATTGAATAAATATTTTTTTCTCAAATGCACTGCATTTTAGGGGGCCTGGGGGTGGAAGCATGCTGTTTTTTCACTGGTATATACTGTCTTCAGTGCTTTTGTACGGGAGTATTGTCTGAGCTACATACTCTAGTACCAACTTGACCCATTTTTTATCGAAAAGAGGGGAAAGTCCCTGGGCCTCTGACTTAACCCAATACCCAGACATAACTAATATGAGGAAAAGGCTAAAAGTTGTCCTGCCTTTTCACCTTGATCAGCCTTTTCTTTTACTAGTCACTAATCCTGATATGTTATTACCAAATCAAGGCTGAACTGAAGTATGTTGCCTGCTAGTATCTCTTACGAAGTAACCTTGCTGTGTTTGAGATTTGCAAAACAGGCATACAGTGTTGTATTCTGGTATGAGTATATCATGTTTTCTTTGGAGAAAAGAATCCAAGAGAATATTCTGGTATTTCTGTTTTACTGTCTACTCTTTTGCCTTGCAGATTCCTTACAATGAACCGACAACTGAGCTGATGGTGGTACTGGAAGACATGGACTCTCATTTTGGGGAAATTCTGGGTCAATCTTGGCATGGTTCGTTTGCTGACGCGCTCCCTGAACCATGTTCTTGGCGCACCAGTTAAATAGAATGGCTGCATCCCATCGGCAATTCAGATGGAACAGTCTAACAAATGCACTGTTACTTGCAAGGCACGATGCTTATCTTCTCTGCAGAATGTTATTTGCACCAAAGTGTTTAGTTTTCGCCGGTTCGCTTTGCTCATCTCTGAGGTCAAAGGATGTGTTTGATCGGATTGTTTTGGTGCGCTCTCTTTAATCTAGAATACAATGGCCTGAAAAATACTCTTTCCACCGGAACATGGGCGATTTTTCCTGGTCTAAATGTTAGTTTGGTGCTATTGACCGGAGTTTAGGCCATCATTCCTAGTACTACAATTTGCTTTCCGAACCTATTATTGACGTGTAATCCATCGAATAACTTTTGTATTCCATCGAATAACTTTTGTATTCTGGTTAATGGTACACGTTCTGGATGGGCATCATGGGGTTCTCGCACTGTTCTATCAGCTGCGCTGGCCGTAGTTGGGAACTGAGGCGTGTGGGTCGTCAAGGATTTTTTTGGGCAGCTAGAATATCGTGGAAGACTTCAGTGATACTAAGTGAACTAATAGAGGGAGTGCTATGCAGGTTGTTAGGCCAACTCCAACGCACCTACCGAAATGGACATGATTTTCTTCTGTTTTTCATTTGTTTGGGTCGGCCAGACGGATACCAGTGTCTGTTCTTGTTCGCGGACCCATATATGCACCCAATGCAGCCGACACATTTCAGCAAATTGAAATTGAAAATATTTCATGTTGCCACCAAAAGTCCAGGCCATACATTAACTTAAACTAATAAAAGGAGATAAATAACTTGGACTAAATAGAACATCGCCGTCGCTGTCGTCCGCGGTGAGGTCGACGAAGGGCGGAGGCTGCCATGGGACAAGTGGCGCCCGTGCGTGCGGTGGTGCAGCGGGTGGCACCTGCTGCGGCTGCGGCTCCAGCTGCGTTTGCACCACGGGTTGCTGCGGCTCCAGTTGCATTTGCACCACGGGTTGTTGTTGCGGTGACCAGGGCTCCACGCCCACCCAAGCGGCCAGGGCCGATACCAACTCCGTCGTCCAAGGCACCATGGTTGTCCACGACTATGATTGCCCCACCAATACCTCAAATGGCATGGCTGGCTCCTCCTCCTACTCCACCACCTCCCACTCCCCCAACTCGGGGATGGGGACATCGCCTGCGGCCGATAAGACTAGCTACGTCGCCAGGCCCTCCCATTCGGAGAGATAGATGAGCTCCGATAACTCCATGGCCTTTTTGAGGTCCTCGTCCTCCTCCTCGATGATCTGGGAGGCCTTGTCGGACACAGCAACTCGGGGCGGTGGACTGGGAGCTGAGAATAGAAAACGGAAGTCTAGATACTCCTATATGAAACTCACATTGCATAATCGCTATTGCCTCTCATACTACTATTATACTAGCAAAAATTTCAAAATACTCAGCCATTCAAATGCTTAGTGGTACCAAATAATATGCAGAATGTGGCCCAGAGCCTACATACCCTCAAACAGGGTCAACTGGGTCACATATGCAAAGTACCCAAAATCAATGTGAGTAACGAAACGCATCCTTAGGTCACTGAATCTGATTTAGGTACTAGTAGAAAACTGGGCTTTGGTCACAGGGCAATATTCACATTAGTCCCGATTCAGTCACGAACCGGGACTAATGTGAGCATTGGTCCCGGTTCGTGTGGCCAGGGGCCTGCCGGGCCTCGTGGGGGCATTGGTCCCGGATCGTCCGGCCCCTTTGGTCCCGGTTGGTGGGACAAACCGGGACCAATGGGCCTCGCTCCTGGCCCACCACCATTGGTCCCGGTTGGTGGCTTGAACCGGGACCAGAGGCTCACCCTTTAGTCCCGGTTCATACCACAAACCGGGACTAAAGGGTTGGTCCTAGTTGCGGTTAGAGTTTAGTCCCACCTCGCCAACCGAAGGGCGCTCACACCGGTTTATAAGCCCGTCCCTCTCTGCCTTGTTGACCTCCTCTCAAAGTGAAAATAGATGCCCTTATACAGGGAATTTGACCTAAATTCAGAGTAATTTCTTTGAATTTCATAGAAATTTATTATGAATTTAGGTTGAATTTTCTCTATAGGCGCATCTATGTTCATTTTTTATAGTAAATAAAATAAATAAACCTTAATAAACTAAATAAAAATAAAGAAACCTTAATAAAATAAAATAAACTATATTAAATAAAATAAATAAACCTTAATAAAATAAATAAAAATAGCAGCAGTAAAATAAATATAAATAAAATAAATAAAGTAAAATACATAAGTAATTAGAAACAAAATGGAATAAAATAAATAAGTTTTTTGTTGTAAGTAGAAACAAAACAAAATAAATAAAGCAAAAGAGAAAACAAAAAACAGGGAAAAAATTATGCCACCTACTGGGCCACCACGGCCTGAATACGACTTGAAACCCATCCATGGACCAGGATTCAGGCCCGCAGAAGGCCCAGTAGACCCCACAGGCAAAGAGAACGGTTAGGCCCGAAAGCCTGCAGTTGAGAGGAGCTCGAGAGGGTGGGCGCAGCAGCGCTTATAAACCACTCTCGAGCTCTCTCAACTAGCGAGGTGGGACTAAACTTTTGACGCGGGGCAGCAACCGGGACCTTTGGTCCCGGTTGGTGCCACCAACCGGGACTAAAGGGGGGCATGCGTACCGGTTCGTGGCACCAACCGGAACCAATGCCCCCCCTTTAGTCCCGGTTGGTGCCACGAACCGGGACCAATGAGTTGCCTATATATACCCCATCGCCACAGCAGAGCACTCCACAGTGCTCTGTTTTTCTGGCCGGCGAGGGGAGGGCATTTGGGTGCTCTAGCTCACCTCCTATGCACATGAGGTGTTCGATGAAATGTCTGAG
The DNA here is from genome assembly GCF_018294505.1 of Triticum aestivum. Classification (NCBI taxonomy): domain Eukaryota; kingdom Viridiplantae; phylum Streptophyta; class Magnoliopsida; order Poales; family Poaceae; genus Triticum; species Triticum aestivum. Next base: position 391,414,401 of record NC_057796.1, read on the forward strand.
CCACACTAGTTAATCTTTCTCCTCTCGAAACTCGACCTCCGAGCTCCATTTTCCCCGAGATTTGTCTAGGTTTAGCGGTCCGTCACGTCCCGTCCCCGTCTTCACCACCGTCGATCGCCCGCGCCGATCTCGTCGCCAGCACCACCGTGGTGAGCCTCTTGTTCTTATCTTCTTTCTGAAAGAAAAAAATTCTTACTTTAGATAGATACTTGTCTAATTTTGTTACTTTTATTATTCCTTCTTATTACATAGTGCGATGGTTTTGGTATCCGCCCCCGTCGGCCCTCGTCCTGTCTATGATTCGGATGTGGTATATATTATCTTTTTATAACTATTTGGTTCATTTATTGTTTATGACAAATATGCCGACCAACGTGACATAGATTTTATTTATCTAGGAGGTGGTTGAACCGGAAATTCCAACCGACCCTATTGTCGAGAGGTTAAATTTAGTTGAAGAAGAAAACAATTACTTGAAGGAAAAAATAAAAAAATTGAGGAGGAGAAGATGATATTGGAGTTGCATGTTGCGGACGTCGTCGATGATCACAAGATCAAGATGGATGCAATGTGCTTGAAGATTAGAAAGATTAGAAAATATGCCATTCATACCGAGGCTTGGTATCATTATGCCGTTGGATCAATTGTTACCTTGGTTGCGATTATGATCGCATTTGTTTTCGCATTGAAATGTTTTACATAGTTTCAATGTATGGTTTAATTAATTAGATGCTCTGGAGAGCTATATGTTGTTAGATGAGAACTATGTATGTTCTTTGGTTTTAATGTGATGATGAACTTCTATTAATTTGGTCACTTAATTATCTATTCATGATGTTCTGTAATGGTTTTTGACACACTTAATTATATATAATGCACGCAGATGAACCGGCAATGGATGTACGGTGACAGACACACCTCCGAGTACATTAAGGGCGGGCATGATTTTCTCGAAGTGGCTGAGGCAAACAAGCAGAATGGTTTTATGTGTTGTCCATGCCCTACATGTGGGAATACGAAGTCTTACTCTGACCGGAAAATCCTTCACACCCACCTGCTTTACAAGGGTTTCATGCCACACTATAATGTTTGGACGAGGCACGGAGAAATAGAGGTTATGATGGAAGACGGCGAAGAAGAAGAGGACGATGACAACAATGTGCCCCCTGAATACGGTGATGCTGCAACGGGGGAAGCTGCTGAAGATCAAGAGGAACCAGACGATGTGCCCAATGATGCTGCAAGGGGGAAGCTGCTGAAGATCAAGAGGAACCAGTGCCCGATGATGATGATCTCCGCCGGGTCATTGTCGATGCAAGGACGCAATGCGAAAGTCAAAAGGAGAAGCTGAAGTTCGATCGCATGTTAGAGGATCATAAAAAAGGGTTGTACCCCAATTGCGAAGATGGCAACACAAAGCTCGGTACCGTACTGGAATTGCTGCAGTGGAAGGCAGAGAATGCTGTGCCTGACAAAGGATTTGAGAAGCTATTGAAAATATTGAAGAAGAAGCTTCCAAAGGATAACGAATTGCCCGACAGTACATACGCAGCAAAGAAGGTCGTATGCCCTCTAGGATTGAAGGTGCAGAAGATACATGCATGCCCTAATGACTGCATCCTCTACCGCGGTGCGTACAAGGATCTGAACGCATGCCCGGTATGCGGTGCATTGCAGTATAAGATCAGACGAGATGACCCTGGTGATGTTGACGGCGAGCCCCCCAGGAAGAGGGTTCCTGCGAAGGTGATGTGGTATGCTCCTATAATACCACGGTTGAAACGTCTGTTCAGAAACGAAGAGCATGCCAAGTTGATGCGATGGCACAGTGAGGACCGTAAGAAAGACGGGAAGTTGAGAGCACCCGCTGACGGGTCACAGTGGAGAAAAATCGAGAGAAAGTACTAGGCTGAGTTTGCAGCTGACCCAAGGAACGTATGGTTTGGTTTAAGCGCGGATGGCATTAATCCTTTCGGGGAGCAGAGCAGCAATCACAGCACCTGGCCCGTGACTCCATGTATGTATAACCTTCCTCCTTGGATGTGCATGAAGTGGAAGTTCATTATGATGCCAGTTCTCATCCAAGGCCCTAAGCAACCCGGCAACGACATTGATGTGTACCTAAGGCCATTAGTTGAAGAAATTTTACAGCTGTGGAATGGAAACGATGTACGTACGTGGGATGAGCACAAACAGGAGGAATTTAACCTGCACGCGTTGCTGTTTGTAACCATCAACGATTGGCCCGTTCTCAGTAACCTTTCAGGACAGACAAACAAGGGATACCACGCATGCACGCACTGTTTAGATGACACTGAAAGTATATACCTAGACAAATGCAGGAAGAATGTGTACCTGGGCCATCGTCGATTTCTTCCGACCAACCATCAATGTCGAAAGAAAGGCAAGCATTTCAAAGGCGAGGCAGATCACCGGAAGAAGCCCGCCATGCGTACCGGTGATCACGTACTTGCTATGGTCAATGATTTACACGTAATCTTTGGAAAGGGTCCCGGCGGACTAGCTGTTCCGAATGACGCTGAGGGACACGCACCCATGTGGAAGAAGAAATCTATATTTTGGGACCTACCCTACTGAAAGAGCTAGAGGTCCGCTCTTCAATCGACGTGATGCACGTGACGAAGAACCTTTGCGTGAACCTGCTAGGCTTCTTGGGCGTGTATGGGAAGACAAAAGATACACCTGAGGCACGGGAGGACCTGCAACGTTTGCACGAAAAAGACGGCATGCCTCCGAAGCAGTATGAAGGTCCTGCCAGCTACGCTCTTACGAAAGAAGAGAAAGAAATCTTCTTTGAATGCCTGCTCAGTATGAAGGTCCCGACTGGCTTCTCGTCGAATATAAAGGGAATAATAAATATGCCAGAGAAAAAGTTCCAGAACCTAAAGTCTCATGACTGCCACGTGATTATGACGCAACTGCTTCCGGTTGCATTGAGGGGGCTTCTACCGGAAAACGTCCGATTAGCCATTGTGAAGCTATGTGCATTCCTCAATGCAATCTCTCAGAAGGTGATCGATCCAGAAATCATACCAAGGCTAATGAGTGATGTGGCGCAATGTCTTGTCAGTTTCGAGCTGGTGTTCCCACCATCCTTCTTCAATATCATGACGCACGTCCTAGTTCATCTAGTCGACGAGATTGTCATTCTGGGGCCCGTATTTCTACACAATATGTTCCCCTTTGAGAGGTTCATGGGAGTCCTAAAGAAATATGTCTGTAACCGCGCTAGGCCAGAAGGAAGCATCTCCATGGGCCATCAAACAGAGGATGTCATTGGGTTTTGTGTTGACTTCATTCCCGGCCTTAAGAAGATAGGTCTCCCTAAATCGCGGTATGAGGGGAGACTGACTGGAAAAGGCACGCTTGGAGGGGACTCAATAATATGCAGGGACGGATATTCTTGGTCTCAAGCACACTACACAGTTCTACAGAACTCTACCTTGGTGACCACGTATGTCGATGAACACAAGAACAGTCTGCGCTCCAAACACCCGGAGCAGTGCGACGACTGGATTACATGTGAACACATCAGGACTTTCAGCAGTTGGTTGGAAACACGTCTCAGATGTGACAACACTGTTTGTAATGATATGTACTCGTTGTCCAGGGGACCATCTTTGACTGTATTGACTTACAAAGGATACGAGATAAATGGGAATACATTTTACACGATCGCCCAAGATCAAAAGAGCACCAACCAAAACAGCGGTGTCCGCTTTGATGCAGCAACCGAGAGGGGAAAGGACACATATTATGGTTACATAGTGGACATATGGGAACTTGACTACGGACATGATTTTAAGGTCCCTTTGTTTAAGTGCAAATGGGTCAATCTGTCAGGAGGCGGGGTACAGGTAGACCCACAGTACGGAATGACAACAGTGGATCTGAACAATCTTGGGTACACTGACAAACCATTCATCCTAGCCAATGATGTGGCACAGGTTATCTATGTGAAGGACATGTCTACCAGACCGAGAAAAAGAAAAGATAAGGAAGCGAATACATCATACGATGAGCCAAAGCACCACATAGTTCTTTCAGGAAAAAGGGACATCGTGGGAGTGGAGGGCAAGACAGACATGTCTGAAGATTATGAAAAGTTTCATGAAATTCCTCCCTTCAAAGTCAAGGCTGATCCAAGCATCCTGATAAACGATGAAGATTATCCATGGTTACGGTGCAATAAGCAAAGGACACAAGCGAAGAAAAAGTGAAGACTTTCTCTCCACAACTATTATGATGATACCATGCCAACTTTCAACCTTTTTGTAGTTCATTTGAAATGCCTGTTGTAACAGATGAGTTTTCGTCCGAAATCCTGATACTTCGAAAGAGATTGTCTATTTTGTACACGAAGTGCATCCAGTTTTTGCCGTAACCCTCTCAACTTTTTAGCACATGCTATGTGGGTGAAATGATGACACCATGCCAACTTTCAACCTTTTTAGAGTTCATTTGTAGTGCTTTTCAATTTCACGGTCATATAGCTCATGAAAATCAGTAAATGCATGAAAAATAACAAATGAAGTCAGAAAGGGTTGAAAATTGATGATGTGGCTTTGAATGGTGCATTTTGAACACACAAAAAGTCTGGAGTTCAAATAAGTTCAAAAAAATGAAATCCCTTTGTAACTGATGAGTTTTCGTTCGAAACCCTGATACTTCGGAAGAGATTGTCCATTTTGTACACGAAGTGCATCCATTTTTTGCCGTAACCCTCTCAACTTTTTAGCACATGCTATGTGGGTGAAATGATGACACCATGCCAACTTTCAACCTTTTCAGAGTTCATTTGTAGTGCTTTTCAATTTCAGAGTCATTTATAGCTCATGAACTAATAGCAAAAAGAATGAACTAAAAATAATCAATTAAAATATGCTGTTATGATCAACTAAAACAAAACTATAATATTCTTCAATAGCCAAAAGAATCAACTAAAAAGCTTTTATAAAACTTGAATAGCAAAAGGAATTTTCATAAAGAATGTTTTTGTTAGAAACTTTAATAGCAAAAAGCATTATCATAAAGATTTTTTTTGTTAGAAACTAAAATAACAAAACCTGTTAGAATCATAAAAGACAGTAATATTAAATAGCAGGAAAAAGAATCACTCCAAAATATATTTTTATAGTAAAGTTAATCACAAACTAGTGATTCACACAAATTTCAAAGAATTCAAATTTAAACTATTCAAATTTGAAAACTAAAGGCACTAACAGAAAGTTTATAATTTTTGTGACCTAAAAGCAAAAAGAATTAAAAAATAAACTTTAATAAAATAAATAAAATAGTAACAGTAAGTATTTTGTTGTCAGTAGAAACAAAATAAAATAAATAAAGCAACAAAGAAAAAAAAGTGCCATCTACTGGGCCACCACGGCCTGAATACGACTAGAAACCCAACCATGGGCCAGGATTCAGCTAATTTTTTTAAATAATACATTTTTTTATTAATTTTCATAAATATTACGCTCGGTAAATTTTTTCAAAAATAATACACCGTCGGCCCGCTGCAGGCCGGCTGGGCCTAGTCGGCCCACAGCAGGCCGATTGGACTCCAGTCGGCCCACTGTGGGCTGATGGGGTGGGCCGACTGGAGCTAATTAGCTCGCTGTGGGCTAATTGTTTTTGCAAAAAAAGTAGGCATAAAAAAATATGTTTAAAAAAGTTAATTATGTAATTAAAAAAATGTTAAACGTGTATAAAAAATGTTCCTGATGTATAAAAAAATGTACAATATATATGCAAAAAAGCTGACATAAAAATATGTTTTAAAAAGTGTTAAGCATGTATTTAAAATTTGTTAAATGTGTGTATAAAAAATGTTCCTTATTTATACAAAAAATATAGAATGTGAATGAAAAAAAGTTGACACCAAAAAAATATGTTTGAAAAGTTGACATTTTTTCAAATACATGATTAAAAATTGTTAAATGTGTGTATAAAAAATGTTTCTTATCTATTCAAAAAATATAGAATGTGTATGAAAAAAAGTTGACACCAAAAAAATATGTTTGAAAAAAAATGTTCCAGTTCCATACAAAAAGAGCAACAAATCATACTTAGGTCCGTGATGCTCCCATACCGGATCCGGAGCTGGAACACTTTTTATACACGTTTAACCTTTCATTCCAATACATGAAACATTTTTGTGTACTCGTTGAACATTTTTTCAAATACATGATTAATATTTTTTCAAACATATTTTTTTGGTGTCAACTTTTTTTCATACACATTCTATATTTTTTGTATAGATAAGGAACATTTTTTCAAATACATGATTAAAATTTTTTTTCAAACATTTTTTTGGTGTCAACTTTTTTTCATACACATTCTATATTTTTTGTATAAATAAGGAACATTTTTATACACACATTTAACAAATTTTAAATACATGCTTAACACTTTTTTAAACGTATTTTTTATGTCAACTTTTTGCATATATATTGTACATTTTTTGTATACATCGGGAACATTTTTTTATACACGTTTAACATTTTTTAATTACATGATTAACATTTTTTTAAACATATATTTTTTATGCCTACTTTTTTTGCAAAAACAATTAGCCCACATCAAGCCAATTAGCTCCAGTCGGCCTACAGCTGGCCGACAGGACCCAATCAGCCCACAGTGGGCCGACAAGGGCCAGTCGGCCAGCTGTAGGCCGGCTGGAGTCCAATCGGCCTCCTGTGGGCCGACTAGGCCCAGTCGGCCTGCAGCGGGCCGACGGTGTATTATTTTTGAATTTTTTTATCCAGCCTAATATTTATGAAAATTAATTAAAAAATGTATTATTTATAAAAAATAGCTCAGGATTCAGGCCCGCACGTGGCCCAGTAGGCCCCACAGGCACATAGTGTATGGTTAGGCCCGAAAGCCTGCAGTTGAGAGGAGCTCGAGAGGGTGGGCGCAGCAGCGCTTATAAACCACTCTCGAGCTCTCTCAACTAGCGAGGTGAGACTAAACTTTGGCCGCGACGCGGGCAGCACATGTCCTATGGTCCCGGTTGGTGGCACCAACCGGGACTAAAGGGGGGCATGGGTACCGGTTAGTGGCACCAACCGGGACCAATGCCCCACCTTTAGTCCCGGTTGGTGCCACCAACCGGGACCAAAGGCCGCCGCTTCCCGCCCTTTGGGCTGCTGAAAAGAGGCCTTTGGTCCCGGTTGGTGGCACCAACCGGGACTAAAGGGGGGCATTGGTCCCGGTTGGTGCCACGAACCGGGACTAATGCTCTGAGTATATAAGAAAACACTTAGCGTTTTTCAGATTCATCTCTGCAGTTGCCCCGCCCCGACGATGCCGCCAGGCTGCCCGAGCTCGCCCCGTCGACGCCGTCGCCGCCCTCTGCCTCGTCGACGCAGCCGCCCCTGCCCCGACCACGCCGCCGTCGGCCCGCCCCGACCACGCCGCGCGCCCCTGCCCCGACCACGCCGTCGTCGCCCCAGCTGCCCCGACCACGCCGCGGGCCCTCGCCGTGCCTCTGCCTCGCCCTGCCTTGATCGACCACGCCGCCGTCGCCCCTGCCCCGACCACGCCGCCGTCGCCGCCCTCTACCCCGACGCGCGCCGTGCCTCTGCCCCTGCCCCGACCACGCCACACCTCTCCTTTGGTCAGGCCGGCGCCGCCCCCTGCCTCCCTATTTTTTTCACATATATATGATGTTTTTTTCCAGATTATATGTATATGTGTGAGTATATGTATGTGTGTATATCTGATTATATGTCCTCTTTTCAGATTTTTTTTTGCATTTTTATAAAAATGTATATATGTATGTATGTATGTTCTCTGTGTATATATATGTTCATGTATGCAAAACATAGATTTTTAGAAAAGTTTTATCTATATATGTTCTCTGATTTAGTCCATTTTAGGTTAGTTTCATTTTTAGAAAAGTTTTATATATTTAGGAAAAAAAGGAAGAGAAGGAACAAGGAAGAAGAAGAAAAAGTTTTATATATATGCAAAAGTTACATTTTTAGAAAAGTTTTATATATCTAGCTAGGAAGAAAAGGAAGAAGAAGAAAAAGAAGGATAGGAAAAAAGAAAATAAGAAGAGGAAGAAAGGAGAAGAATAGGAGAGGAAGAAGAGGAGAAGTTTTATATATATGTTCTCTCTTCTTTTCTATTTTTTCTTCTTCTCCTCTTCTTTTTCTTCTTTTTTTCTTCGATCTTCTCCTCTACTCCTTTCTTCTTCTCCTCTTTTTATTTCTTCTTCGTCTTCTTAATTTTTAACGGGTATGTCATTGTCGATATACCCCCTCCCCGATAACATTATTTTCCCATGTATGTATGTCGTCGTTGTCGATATATATAACTCCCTCCCAGATAACTTCGACATGATGGATGGTCGATATTTATACCCCCTCTCGACCGTGATAACTTATACCACGGGAGCACCCCCCGGCCCTCTCTCTCGACCAAAACTCTCGAGGACACCCAAACCCTAGAAAAAAATGATGTCGGTCTCCTACCCCCTCCCGCCGCGCCCCTACCCTTGAAGCATTGCCGAGGCCACCCCAAACCCGGAATAAGCTAGGTCTACGTTTGCACTAATATATCCACCCGCTGTCATGTTTGTGTAATAATTGCCATGTTGTAATATTTGCAGAAACAATGGAGCACGGACGAGACGAGCAAGCAGAAGAGGTGTTGGGGGACATAATCTTAGCCGGAGGTGATATCTTGTCGTATCTTAACGACAATGATGGTCTGGAAGAACAGGGTGAAGAAGCAGGCTACGGTGATCGAAGAGTGGAGGAGGAAAGACATGATTATGATGGCTCCGGTGACCCAATGCTGGTGCAAGAAGGAGCCCGTGGTGACGGCTCCGGTGACCGAACAGAGTCCGGCCAGGTAAATATATTAGTTAAGCCTGTGCTGACTAGCTAATTGATGCATTCATTGTTTTGGTATGTACACATCTTAATTAACTCTTGTCTTTCTTCTTTTTTCTAGCCCTCCGGATCAAGCACAACTTCGGTAAAGAGACGAGGCCCGAAGAAAAAGTTGCGCTCGGATGAAAGGTTTGAGATCACAGCAATCGCGCGCGACGGCCAACCGATTGAACCCCTCCGGACAAACGAAGCATTTGCTGCTCAGTGCGGGGTTCTTGTTAGGGACAAGATCCCGATCAGCATCCACCAATGGTATAAGCCTAAGAAGGAAGACCCTGAGGTGTCTTATGTCAATGATATGCAGAAAGATGATCTTTGGACTGAGCTGAAGGCAAATTTCACCCTACCGCCAGAGGAGGATCCGGAGAAGCCAGTTAAAGAGCAATTAATCAAGTCTCGTGCTCTTAAGAAGATGGCAGACCTATTCAGGAGGTGGAAGAATGAGCTGAAAACGTTTGTCGACAAAGAAGAGACATCAGAATTCATCGGCCGGTATGAGAAGATCAGAGATCACTGGCCCGCATTTGTGGCCCACAAGACTTCGGAAAAGAGTAAGAAGATGTCAGCGACAAACAAGAAGAATGCTGCGAAGAAGAAGCTTCACCATCGCACGGGGTCAGGTGGCTACCTCAAAGCCCGGCCTAAGTGGGTCAAGGCTGAGAATGATCTGCTTGAAAAAGGGATCGAACCACAGACAATGAACTGGCCAGACCGTTGCCGGACTTGGTTCTTTGGGGCTGGCGGAAAATTGAACCCTGTATCAGGGAGGTGCGTTTGGACGAACGAGCTTTTGAGAATACCAGTCAAGAAGATTCTGTTGGAAATATGCCCTAGAGGCAATAATAAATGGTTATTATTATATTTCTTTGTTCATGGTAATTGTCTATTATTCATTCTATAATTGTATTGTCCGGAAATCGTAATACATGTGTGAATACATAGACCACAACCTGTCCCTAGTAAGCCTCTAGTTGACTAGCTCGTTGATCAACAGATAGTCATGGTTTCCTGACTATAGACATTGGATGTCATTGATAACGGGATCACATCATTAGGAGAATGATGTGATGGACAAGACCCAATCCTAAGCATAGCATAAAAGATCGTGTAGTTTCGTTTGCTAGAGCTTTTCCAATGTCAAGTATCTTTTCCTTAGACCATGAGATCGTGCAACTCCCGGATACCGTAGGAGTGCTTTGGGTGTGCCAAACGTCACAACGTAACTGGGTGACTATAAAGGTGCACTACGGGTATCTCCGAAAGTGTCTGTTGGGTTGGCACGGATCGAGACTGGGATTTGTCACTCCGTGTGACGGAGAGGTATCTCTGGGCCCACTCGGTAATGCATCATCATAATGAGCTCAATGTGACTAAGGCGTTAGTCACGGGATCATGCATTGCGGTACGAGTAAAGAGACTTGCCGGTAACGAGATTGAACAAGGTATTGGGATACCGACGATCGAATCTCGGGCAAGTAACATACCGTTTGACAAAGGGAATTGCATACGGATTGATTGAATCCTCGACACCGTGGTTCATCCGATGAGATCATCGTGGAACATGTGGGAGCCAACATGGGTATCCAGATCCCGCTGTTGGTTATTGACCGGAGAGGCGTCTCGGTCATGTCTGCATGTCTCCCGAACCCGTAGGGTCTACACACTTAAGGTCCGGTGACGCTAGGGTTGTAGAGATATATGTATGCGGAAACCCGAAAGTTGTTCGGAGTCCCGGATGAGATCCCGGACGTCACGAGAGGTTCCGGAATGGTCCGGAGGTGAAGAATTATATATAGGAAGTCAAGTTTCGGCCACCGGGAAAGTTTCGGGGGTTACCGGTATTGTACCGGGACCACCGGAAGGGTCCCGGGGGTCCACCGGGTGGGGCCACCTATCCCGGAGGGCCCCGTGGGCTGAAAGTGGAAGGGAACCAGCCCTTAGTGGGCTGGGGCGCCCCCCTTGGGCCTCCCCCCATGCGCCTAGGGTTGGGAACCCTAGGGGGGAGCTTCCCCCTTGCCTTGGGGGGCAAGGCACCCCTTCCCCCCACTTGGCCGCCGCCCCCCTTGGAGATCTGATCTCCCAAGGGCTGGCGCCCCCCCAGGGGTCCTATAAATAGTGGGGGGGAGGGAGGGCAGCAACCTACAGCCTTGGGCGCCTCCCTCCTCCCCTGCAACACCTCTCTCTCTCTCGCAGAAGCTTGGCGAAGCCCTGCCGGAGACCCGCTACATCCACCACCACGCCGTCGTGCTGCTGGATCTCCATCAACCTCTCCTTCCCCCTTGCTGGATCAAGAAGGAGGAGACGTCGCTGCACCGTACGTGTGTTGAACGCGGAGGTGCCGTCCGTTCGGCACTCGGTCATCGGTGATTTGGATCACGGCGAGTACGACTCCGTCATCCACGTTCATTGGAACGCTTCCGCTCGCGATCTACAAGGGTATGTAGATGCACTCCTTTCCCCTCGTTGCTAGTAGACTCCATAGATGCATCTTGGTGAGCGTAGGAAAATTTTAAATTATGCTACGATTCCCAACAGTGGCATCATGAGCCAGGTCTATGCGTAGTTACTATGCACGAGTAGAACACAAAGCAGTTGTGGGCGTTGAGTTTGCCAATTCTTCTTGCCGCTACTAGTCTTTTCTTGTTTCGGCGGCATTGTAGGATGAAGCGGCCCGGACCGACCTTACACGTACACTTACGTGAGACAGGTTCCACCGACTGACATGCACTAGTTGCATAAGGTGGCTAGCGGGTGTCTGTCTCTCCTACTTTAGTCAGAACGGATTCGATGAAAAGGGTCCTTATGAAGGGTAAATAGAAATTGGCAAATCACGTTGTGGTCATACGTAGGTAAGAAACGTTCTTGCTAGAAACCTACAAACCACGTAAAAACTTGCAACAACAATTAGAGGACGTCTAACTTGTTTTTGCAGCAAGTGCTATGTGATGTGATATGGCCAGAAGATGTGATGAATGATATATGTGATGTATGAGATTGATCATATTCTTGTAATAGGAATCACGACTTGCATGTCGATGAGTATGACAACCGGCAGGAGCCATAGGAGTTGTCTTTATTATTTTGCATGACCTGCGTGTCATTGAATAACGCCATGTAAATTACTTTACTTTGTTGCTAAACGCGTTAGCCATAGAAGTAGAAGTAATCGTTGGCGTGACGACTTCATGAAGACACAATGATGGAGATCATGGTGTCATGCCGGTGACGAAGATGATCATGGTGCCCCGAAGATGGAGATCAAAGGAGCATGATGATATTGGCCATATCATGTCACTATTTGATTGCATGTGATGTTTATCATGTTTTTGCATCTTATTTGCTTAGAACGACGGTAGTAAGTAAGATGATCCCTTATAATAATTTCAAGAAAGTGTTCACCCTAACTGTGCACCGTTGCGAAGGTTCGTTGTTTCGAAGCACCACGTGATGATCGGGTGTGATAGATTCTAACGTTCGAATACAACGGGTGTTGACGAGCCTAGCATGTACAGACATGGCCTCGGAACACACGCAATACACTTAGGTTGACTTGACGAGCCTAGCATGTACAGACATGGCCTCGGAACACGGAGGACCGAAAGGTCGAGCATGAGTCGTATAGAAGATACGATCAACATGGAGATGTTCACCGATCTTGACTAGTCCGTCTCACGTGATGATCGGACACGGCCTAGTTAAACTCGGATCATGTTTCACTTAGATGACTAGAGGGATGTCTATCTGAGTGGGAGTTCATAATCAGATGAACTTCATTATCATGAACATAGTCAAAAAGGTATTTGCAAATTATGTCATAGCTTGCGCTTTAGTTCTACTGGTTAAGATATGTTCCTAGAGAAAATTTAGTTGAAAGTTGGTAGTAGCAATTATGCGGACTGGGTCCGTAAACTGAGGATTGTCCTCATTGCTGCACAGAAGGCTTATGTCCTTAATGCACCGCTCGGTGTGCTGAACCTCAGCGTCGTCTGTAGATGTTACGAAACATCTGACATACACGTTTTGATGACTACGTGATAGTTCAGTGCGGTTTAGAATTGTGGCACCAAAGACGTTTTTGAAACGTCGCAGAACATGTGAGATGTTCCGAAGACTGAAATTGGGATTTCAGACTAGTGCCCACGTCAAGAGGTATGAGACCTCTGACAAGTTTCTTAAGCCTGCAAACTAAGGGAGAAAAGCTCAATCGTTGAGCGTGTGCTCAGATTGTCTGAGTGCCACAATCGCTTGAATCGAGTGGGAGTTAATCTCCCAGATGAGATAGTGATAGTTCTCCATAGTCACTGCCACCAAGCTAGTAGAGCTTCGTGATGAACTATAACATATCAAGGATAATTATGATGATCCTTGAGCTATTCGCGATGTTTGACACCGCGAGAGTAGAAATCAAGAAGGAGCATCAATTGTTGATGGTTAGTAAAACCACTAGTTTAAGAAGGGCAAGGGCAAAAGGGATACTTCATGAAACAGCAAGTCGTTTGCTGCTCTAGTGAAGAATCCCAAGGTTGAACCCAAACCCGAGACTAAGTGCTTCTGTAATGAGAGGAACGGTCACTGAAGCAGTACTACCCTAGATACTTGGTAGATGAGAAGGCAGGCAAGGTCGACAGAAGTATATTGGATATACGTTATATGAATGTGTACTTTACTAGTACTCCTAGCAGCACCAGGGTATTAGATACTGGTTCGGTTGCTAAGTGTTAGTAACTCGAAATAAAAGCTGCGGAATAAATGGAGACTAGCTAAAGGTGAGATGACGATATGTGTTGGAAGTGTTTCCAAGGTTGATGTGATCAAGCATCGCATGCTCCCTCTACCATCGAGATTTGGTGTTTGCGTTGAACATGATTGGATTATGTTTACCGCAAAACGGTTATTCATTTAAGGAGAATAATGGTTACTCTGTTTATTTGAATAATACCTTCAATGGTCTTGCACCTAAAATGAATCTCGATCGTAGTGATACACATGTTCATGCCAAAAAGATATAAGATAGTAATGATAGTACCACATACTTGTGGCACTGCCACTTGAGTCATATTGGTGTAGAACGCATGAAGAAGCTCCATGTAGGTGGATCTTTGGACTCACTCATTTTTGAAAAGATTGAGACATGCGAACCATGTCTATTGGTATATATGCATGAAGAAACTCCATACAGATGGATCGTTTGGACTCACTTGATTATGAATCACTTGAGACATGCAAATCATACCACATGGGCAAAATGACTGAAAGTCCTCGTTTTCAGTGAGATGGAACAAGAGAGCAACTTATTGGAAGTAATACATTTTGATGTACGCAGTCCAATGAGTGCTGAGGCATGCAGTGGATATCGTTATGTTCTTACTTCACAGATGATTTGAGTAGATGCTGAGTGTATTTACTTGATGAAACACTAGTCTGAATTATTGAAAGGTTCAAGTAATTTCAGAGTGAAGTTGAAGATCGTCGTGACAAGAGGATAAAATGTCTGTGATATGATCATAGAGATGAGTATCTGAGATACGAGTTTGGCACACAATTGAGACATTGTGGAAAGTGTTTCACAATTAATACCGCCTGGAACACCATAGTGTGATGGTGTGTCCGAACATCATAACTGCACCCTATTGGATATGGTGCATACCATGATGTTTCTTATCAAATTACCACTATCGTTTATGGGTTAGGCATTAGAGACAACCGCATTCACTTTAAAAGGGGCACCACGCAATTCCGTTGAGACGACACCGTTTATAGAAACCTAAGTTGTCGTTTCTTAAAAGTTTGGGGCTGCGATGCTTATGTGAAAAAGTTTCAGGCTGATAAGCTCGAACCCAAAGCGGATAAATGCATCTTCATAGAATACCCAAAAACAGTTGGGTATACCTCCTATTTCAGATCTGGAAGCAAAAGTAATTGCTTCTAGAAACGAGTCCTTTCTCGAGGAAAAGTTTCTCTCGAAAGAATTGAGTGGGAGGATGGTGGAGACTTGATAAGGTTATTGAACCGTCGCTTCAACTAGTATGTAGCAGGGCACAGGAAGTTGTTCCTGTGGCACCTACACCAATTGAAGTGGAAGCTTATGATAGTGATCATGAAACTTCGGATCAAGTCACTACCAAACCTCGTAGGACGACGAGGATGCGCACTACTTCAGAGTAATGCGTGATCCTGTCTTGGAAGTCATGTTGCTAGACAAAATGAACCTACGAGCTATGGAGAAGCGATGGTGGGCCCATATTCCGACGAATGGCTCGAGGCCATGAAATCCGAGATAGAATCCATGTATCAGAACAAAGCATGGACTTTGGTGAACTTGCCCGATGATCGGCAAGCCATTGAGATAAATGGATCTTTAAGAAGAAGACGGACATGGACGGTAATGTTACCATCTATGAAGCTCGACTTGTGGCAAAGAGTATTTTCACAAGTTCAAGGAGTTGACTACGATGAGTTTTTCTCATCCGTAGCGATGCTTAGGTCCGTCGGAATCATGTTAGCATTAGCTACATTTATGAAATCTGGCAGATGGATGTCAAAACAAGTTTCCTTACCAGTTTTCGTAAGGAAAGGTTGTATGTGATACAATCAGAAAGGTTTTGTCGATCCTAAGGATGCTAAAAGGTATGCTAGCTCCAGCGATCCTTCCATGGATTAGAGCAAGCATCTCGGAGTCAGAATATACGCTTTGATGGAGTGATCAAAGTTTTTGGGTTTATACAAAGTTTGTTAGAAACTTGTATTTACAATAAAGTGAGTGGGAGCGCTACAACATTTCTGATAAGTATATGTGAATGACATATTGTTGATCCGAAATGATGTAAAATTTCTGGAAAGCATAAAGGGTTGTTTGAAAGGAGTTTTTCAAAGGAAGACCTGGATAAAGCTGCTTACATATTGGGCATCAAGATCCATAGAGATAGATCAAGACGCCTGATGATACTTTCAAAAGACAGCACACCTTGACATGATTTTGAAAGAGTTCAAAATAGATCAGCAAAGAAGGAGTTCTTGGCTGTGTTACAAGGTGTGAGTATTGAGTGAGACTCAAGACCTGACCACAGCAGAAGATAGAGAAAGGACGAAGGTCGTCCCCTATGCTTTAGACATAGGCTCTATAGTATGCTATGCTGTGTACCGCACATGTAGTGTGCCTTGCCATGAGTTGGTCAAGAGGGTACAATGGTGATCCGGAAAGGATCTCATGACAGCGGTCGAACTTATCCTTAGTACCTAGTGGATTAAGGAATTTTCTCGATTATGGAGGTGGAAAGGAGTTCGTCGTAAAGGGTTACGTCGATGCGAACTTTGACACTAATCCGGATGACTCTGAGTAGTAAACCGGATTCGTATAGTAGAGCAATTATTTGAAATGGCTCCAAATAGCGCGTGGTAGCATCCACAAGATGACATAGATATTCGTAAAGCACACGGTTCTGAAAGGTTCAGACCCATTGACTAATAACCTCTCTCACAAGCATAACATGACCAAACCAGAACACATTGAGTGATAATCACATAGTGATGTGAACTAGATTGTTGACTCTAGTAAACTCTTTAGATGTTGGTCACATGGTGATGTGACCAGTGAGTGTTAATCACATGGTGATGTGAACTAGATTATTGACTCTAGTGCAAGTGGGAGACTGTTGGAAATATGCCCTAGAGGCAATAATAAATGGTTATTATTATATTTCTTTGTTCATGGTAATTGTCTATTATTCATGCTATAATTGTATTGTCCGGAAATCGTAATACATGTGTGAATACATAGACCACAACCTGTCCCTAGTAAGCCTCTAGTTGACTAGCTCGTTGATCAACAGATAGTCATGGTTTCCTGACTATGGACATTGGATGTCATTGATAACGGGATCACATCATTAGGAGAATGATGTGATGGACAAGACCCAATCCTAAGCATAGCATAAAAGATCGTGTAGTTTCGTTTGCTAGAGCTTTTCCAATGTCAAGTATCTTTTCCTTAGACCATGAGATCGTGCAACTCCCGGATACCGTAGGAGTGCTTTGGGTGTGCCAAACGTCACAACGTAACTGGGTGACTATAAAGGTGCACTACGGGTATCTCCGAAATTGTCTGTTGGGTTGGCACGGATCGAGATTGGGATTTGTCACTCCGTGTGACGGAGAGGTATCTCTGGGCCCACTCGGTAATGCATCATCATAATGAGCTCAATGTGACTAAGGTGTTAGTCACGGGATCATGCATTGCGGTACGAGTAAAGAGACTTGCCGGTAACGAGATTGAACAAGGTATTGGGATACCGACGATAGAATCTCAGGCAAGTAACATACCGTTTGACAAAGGGAATTGCATACGGGATTGACTGAATCCTCGACATCGTGGTTCATCCGATGAGATCATCGTGGAACATGTGGGAGCCAACATGGGTATCCAGATCCCGCTATTGGTTATTGACCGGAGAGGCGTCTCGGTCATGTCTGCATGTCTCCCGAACCCGTAGGGTCCTCACACTTAAGTTCCGGTGACGCTAGGGTTGTAGAGATATATGTATGCGGAAACCCGAAAGTTGTTCGGAGTCCCGGATGAGATCCCGGACTCACGAGAGGTTCCGGAATGGTCCGGAGGTGAAGAATTATATATAGGAAGTCAAGTTTCGGCCACCGGGAAAGTTTCGGGGGTTACCGGTATTGTACCGGGACCACCGGAAGGGTCCCGGGGGTCCACCGGGTGGGGCCACCTATCCCGGAGGGCCCCGTGGGCTGAAAGTGGAAGGGAACCAGCCCTTAGTGGGCTGGGGCGCCCCCCTTGGGCCTTCCCCCATGCGCCTAGGGTTGGGAACCCTAGGGGGGAGCTTCCCCCTTGCCTTGGGGGGCAAGGCACCCCTTCCCCCCCACTTGGCCGCCGCCCCCCTTGGAGATCTGATCTCCCAAGGGCTGGCGCCCCCCAGGGGTCCTATAAATAGTGGGGGGGAGGGAGGGCAGCAACCTACAGCCTTGGGCGCCTCCCTCCTCCCCTGCAACACCTCTCTCTCTCTCTCGCAGAAGCTTGGCGAAGCCCTGCCGGAGACCCGCTACATCCACCACCACGCCGTCGTGCTGCTGGATCTCCATCAACCTCTCCTTCCCCCTTGCTGGATCAAGAAGGAGGAGACGTCGCTGCACCGTACGTGTGTTGAACGCGGAGGTGCCGTCCGTTCGGCACTCGGTCATCGGTGATTTGGATCACGGCGAGTACGACTCCGTAATCCACGTTCATTGGAACACTTCCGCTCGCGATCTACAAGGGTATGTAGATGCACTCCTTTCCCCTCGTTGCTAATAGACTCCATAGATGCATCTTGGTGAACGTAGGAAAATTGTAAATTATGCTACGATTCCCAACAGATTCAGCAATATATCGATGCAGCGCAGGAAGTGACGTTCGTTCCAGACAGAGAGAACGATGAGCTCACAATGGCCCTCGGGAATCTTGAGCACCCTGGACGGACACGAGGCACGCCAGGCTCCGTTCCGTGGAAGGCTGGTTTTCCGGACGCAGGCGGTTACAAAAGCCAGGAGAGGAGGAAAAAAATGGAGCAGACCCAAATTCAGAAGCTGCACGAAAGGGTTCAAGCGCTAGAGGAATGAGACGGCAATCGACATGCCGAAACTACCCCCGAAGCTACCCCACCATCTCAGCGGAGAAGCAGCGTGGCTTCCACCGAGCTGCTTCAGCCGGAGCATGTCTTGACGGCTCCTGCTAGCTACCTCGTGGATGCTATCACGGAGTCTCAACATTGCCACCTTATGGCGCAATGGCAGAACTTCAAAGTCAAGGTGGCTGTTGGCTCTGTTTTACCTCCTGAACCCGGCGCAACCTACCACTGCCGGCCGATTCCAGAGGGATATGCTAGGGTGATGGTGGATGAAATAACGGAGGGATTTGAGGACCTCCAGCTTGACCACCCTACCGGTGAAGGGGAGACTCAGCTGGGTTTAGCTCTGAAGACTCCGTGCCTATGGCGGAAGGAGCTCATTAACCTTCCGAACTGGACGCCTCCGGCGAGTAAGGGCACTCCGCCGCCTCCTCCTCCGGCGAGTGATCAGGGCACTCAGCCTCCTTCTCCGGCGCGTGGCGGCACTCCGCCTCCTCCTCCGGCGAGTGATCAGGGCACTCAGCCTCCTTCTCCGGCGCGTGGCGGCACTCCGCCTCCTTCTCCGCCTGCGCCGGCGTGCCAGAGCAGCCAGCCTCCTCCTTCTCCGCCTTGTCAGCAAGGGCGGAAGAGACCCGCCGCCGCTCCGGCTGCTCCGGCGCGTCGTAGTCCTTCTCCTCCGTCTCGTAAGCAAGGAAAGAAGACAGCCGCAGCCGCTCCGTCTGCTCTACCGGCGTCTAGCAGTACAGCTGCCAGAGGCGGGAGGCAATACAGATTCGGTCCTTCTCTGAAGACTCTAGAGAAGTTACCATACGAGAGGACCCCGGAGGAGAACGCGAAGATCGTGCGAGCCGAAGTGACAAACTTCTTTCAAGGGGTGAAAGCAAAGAAACATCCACCTCCGGAGGAGAAGGTAGATCCGGTGAAAGCAAAGCGCACTCTGGCTGCCCTGACAAAACTACCAAAGTCTCCGCCGAAAGGCAACTATGAGCGCATTATTGCAAAGACATTTGTCGAAGCGGAGCGGTCGGGAAGTACTGTCAGTGATCAAAGGTTAAAAGAACAATGAGCTGGGAAAAAAATTGCCCAGCTCGGCGAACAAGCGAACCAATCGTGCCCCCCGCTCAAGGTGTCTAGCGACATCGTCGCTAATGATCCGAGGATTGTGCCCGGTTATAGCAATATTGGAGATTACCTGCCCGACGATGTACATTATGAAATCATGGAGGTGGACGAACACAAATACCATTACGGGAAGCCTCTCGTCAAAGATGAAAGATCTCTAACAACGATGATGCGAAGATTACATGATTGGTACATGAAAACCCGCAGAGAGTCTGATGGGATGAATACTTTGACGCTGAGAGTTAAACCGGAGCATGACCTCGTTGGAATTGAACTGTTGAATGTTCCATTTGAGGAGTTCTTCTAGTTTTTCAATCAAAAGGCCCTCGATAAATCAACGATCACTTGCTATTGTCTGTAAGTAGTACTACTTTTGTCATTAAGTCTCTCTATATAGGTCAGCTCTTTCATTGCATGTATTTATAATTATCCTTACTATATTATGCAGATTGAAGATCGCCGAATTGAAGAAAAGACAAATCGGTGATATTGGGTTCATTAACACAAATCTCATAGATGCATATACGGTTGAAAAACATGCCAAAGAAGCCGAGGCCAACTTGCTACGATCGTTGGTATTAAATCAAAACAAAGATATAATACTCTTTCCTTACAACTTCAAGTGAGTGTTACTGTCTTGTGCATATTCGGTTTTCCTTATTAGTCCAGGTTATGGTAATGTAATTGATGACTTATGCATGCATGCGCAGCTTCCACTATATTCTCCTAGAGATTAAGCTTGAGCAGGGAGTAGTAACCGTCTTAGACTCGAGACGAAAAGATCCCCAGGACTATGCGGACATGACTCAAATGCTCGAGAAGTAAGTTAAATCGATCATTATCCACCATATCAGCAACTTTGTTCATTTCTTGATATCAAGTAATTGTTTTCTTTGTCTGGCAGGGTTTGGAGAAAATTCACCACAAAAGCTCCAGGACTGCCGAAGAAGCTGCAATTTAGACACCCGAAAGTAAGTACTATAGTAGCATGTTCCGCACATCTCCTAGTGATTCAAGCGCTAGTTTCATCAATACCATTTAGCATGCTTGCTTATTAGTTAGATTGACCTCTATTTCTTGTAAAGTGGTTGTGGCAGGAACAAGGGAATGATTTCTGTGGATACTACGTTTGCGAGTCTATCCGCCACACGACCTGTGAGCGGGGCTACTCTGACGAACAATATGAAGTGCGTAAGCAATAATATTCACAATTTTATTTTATTACCATCATTTGTGTCGAGTTTTATTTATTCATATATATATGTATTGACCCCCTTCTTCAAATTAGATCTTTCGGATGCGGGATGAACTCCTAGCACCAGATCGTATGCGAGCAACTCAAGAGGAATTGGCGGCATTCTTCCTTGACCACGTGATCGCTGAAAACGGAGAATACTATGTGGACCCTGTGTTCTTACAATTTAATTAGGAGATTATATTGTAAGAGATAATTATTGTATATATGTAGCCGGTAGTGTCAGATAGATATACGAGAACTTGTTGTTCGACCAATCTCTCGGAGAAGGAGAGGTGGTCGATATCACTTTTCTCTGTATGCATATGTTCATGACGATCTTCTGTTTCCTTCATTTGCTTACTAGCTAGCGTGTCTAGTCCTCTCCATACGTATATAGTACGTAGCGTCGACCAAGCATGGAGATAAGAGAGGACACTTCTCTCTATTAATTAGCTAGCTAACATAATATATGAAACACCTAAATTAACCCCCCAAAACCCCCCAACCCCCCCCCCTTTAAAAAAACAAAAACCCCAGCCCCTGAAATGCTGACGCGTGGATGCCTATTGGTCTCGGTTGGTGACACCAACCGGGACCAATAGGCAGGGCCTTTTGTCCCGGTTGGTGTCACCAACCGGGACAAAAGGCCCTGCCTATTGGTCCCGGTTGGTGTCACCAACCGGGATCAAAGCCCCCCCTGCCTGGGCTGGCAGCAGCGGCCACGTGGAGGACCTTCTGTCCCGATTCGTGTAAGAACCGGGACTAAAGGGCTAGGGCTTTAGTAACGACCCTTTAGTCCCGGTTTGAAAACCGGGACAAAAGGCCCTTACCAACCGGGGTAAAAGCCCCTTTTTCTACTAGTGAGGAAAAAGAAAGTGACTCAAAGGAATTGAGAATAGGAAACGAAAAATAGATACTGTTGTATGAAGAACTCACATTGTATAATCGCATCGAAGTTTAAGTCATGTTTAATTTCTGGGGTATTTTTTCTTTGTAACTTATTTTCTCGACAAGTCTTGTGTTTTGTGTCTTGTACTATTTATCATGCCGTTCTATCCGATGGGCCCACTATCCGGTTTCGTTATATCAGGATTGACAGATAATTTAGGCAAGACTGTATACAACCCATGGGCTACTTTGTACTCGCAGATGGCCCAGGTGTACAACATTTTGACTCTGAAACAGGGGCATCGCTATGTCTCGCGTTCAGCGAGTCGAGGCTTCTGACTCGCTAAAGCGCGCAACCATATGAGCCGCCTAGGTTCGCAGGTACTAACACTGCCTCGTTTTCTTTTATGTTTCTTTGCACGTTATTATTTTGTTTACACTTTCAAATAGTCAAAACATATATATTACAAAAATATAATTTATTTAATATTTAGAAAAATATTAATCATGCATTTGAAAAATGCTGAAGACATATTTAAAAGATGTTGAACAAGTAATTGAAAAAATGTTGAACAAGTATTTGAAAAAATATTGATCATGTATACATGTTGAACAAGTATTTAAAAATGTTGAACAAGTATTTAAAATAATTCTGATCATGTATATAAAAATGTCGAACAAGTATTTGGAAAATGTTGCACAAGTATTTGAAAAAAATATTGATCATGTATATAAAAATGTTGACAAAATATTTGAAAAATGTTGAACAAGTATTGAAAAAATGTTAGATGTGTATTAGGAAAATGTTATTGACGTATACAAGAAATATAGAATAATAACCAAAAGAACAAAGAAAACAAAAAAGAAAATAAATCAAAGAAAAACAAATAAAAAAACAAAGAAACAAAGTGCAAAAAAGTATGAAAAATGGAGAATAAAAAAGAAAATGACCCCCCCCCCCCCCCCCCCCAAAAAAAAGAAAAGAAAACTCAATGAAAATTGGCTTGAATCGCCTCAAGTACAAAGCGCACCTACAACTTATCACTAACATGACTTGGGCGGAGTGGTAGCAGGTCCCGCGGTCGCCCCTGGAGACCAGGGATCGAACCCTGTCCACCTAGATCGTGTCTATGTGCACCGAACCCTCTTCTTCCCCTTCCCCTTAACGTATCTCTTCACCACATATTGCTCACGTCATGGCCAAAAAACCTAGATACTCCTGTATGAACAACTCACGTTGCATAATCGCTATTGCCTTTGATACTGCTATATGCGTGCACTGAGAGAGGAAAAACCCTTAGGGAGAGCAGCCTCTCGTCTCGCTTAATGCAAGAAATAGACGCCACACTGAAACAGAGTAGTTTTGTTGAGAAAAAAACATGGGTGGATTGAAATTCGAACTCACCTTTCTCACCAGGGACCCTTCGTCTGCCGAGCCCCCTGGACCGAGTCTATGTGCACCCCCTTCTTTCCCTTTCCCGTACCGTCTCTCTTCACCACAGATCGCTCACGTCATGGCCAGGAAAACCTAGACACTCCTGTATAAACAACTCACAATGCATAATCACTATTGCCTCTGATACTGCTACGCTACTAGCAAAAATTCCTTATTGTTCTTCGTTGGGAGCATGGTGCTTGGAGACATGGCTGCTTCCTTATTGTTCTTCTCCAGTGCTCGCCGATGTCCTTTCTTGATCCTCGGTGGTGCCATGTACGGCCGCCGACGGTGTGCCCAAGACGGTGTTTTCTTCGGATTGGATCGGGTCCCGCCATACACTTGTCACTTTCTCTTAGGCGTTCAGAGTGGATGGTCCGTCGACAAGAGAAGCTCTGCGAAAGTTGGTGGTCTTTGGAGGTGACCGACGTCGGTCGTGACGCAGTGTTGTGTATTAGCTAGGACATGCGCTTTTGTGTTGTAGTTTGCTTTTCAGTGGTGTCCATCTTTGGTCTTACTCGAATGTGATATATGTGTGCTACGCTCATTGTTCACAGTGAGTGCTAGTTTTCTTACAATTGACATTCCGCTTTCTATAAAATTATGGTATATGCCTGGACATAATCTAATTAAAAAAAACTTTGAGAGTTCGAATTCACCGGTTCACCCCAATCCTGTCCTCTTCTCCACGAGACGATTCGAGCTGAGCCGAAGAACGCCCAATGGGACTCCTCCTTTTGACTAAAGCTGTCAGAGCCGCCTGGACCGAGTCCATGTGCACCAACCAAACCCCCCTTCCTTCTTTCCCCACCGTCTTCGCTCACGAGCAGAAGCACAAACCCCTCCCCCCGTACTTGCCAGCCTGCCACACACAGCGTCGCCGGCAAAATGCCCCTCCTGCTCCGACGCCTCGTCGGCGCCGTCGCCGTCGCGGCCCCCCTCCGCCGCTCCCTCTGCACGGCGGCCCCGCGCCCTCCCTGGGCCATGGTGAACAGCCAGGCGGCGCTGGACGCGTCAGGGGCGCC
This sequence comes from Triticum aestivum, assembly GCF_018294505.1. Lineage (NCBI taxonomy): Eukaryota > Viridiplantae > Streptophyta > Magnoliopsida > Poales > Poaceae > Triticum > Triticum aestivum. The sequence goes on from NC_057796.1 coordinate 391,438,658, forward strand.
GTCGCAGAGCGCGCGCGCGCTCGTCGACCTCAACACCATCCCGTGCGTCTCCCACCTCTCCGTCCCCGCTCGCCTCGTCACCCCCCACGGCGACGACATGGGTTCCCTCGTGGGCATCGTCCGCGGCGCGAGCAGCGACGGCCTCCTCCTCCTCGACTTCATCGACGCCCGCCACCGCCCCTTGTGGCCACACGAATTCGCCGCGGCCCGCGGCGGCGTGGAACCGGAGGGCAAGCTCTTCGTCTGCAACCCTCTCAGCGGCCAGCTGGTCCGCCTCCCGGCCCCGGGCATGGATGTCCCCAAAATGGGAAGTACCTCTTTCGGCCTGCTCACCCAATCTCAAGGCTCACACGGCCCGCCGGATAGGTACGTGGTCGGTCAGCTCAGTAAAAGCAGTCGCGGGGGAGGGGTGTGGCGCAGGGTCGTTCGCCGGTTTCTGTCCGAGACAGGGGAGTGGGACGAGCGGCCGCTGGTCGGGGTGGCCGAGTTGGATCCTGGGCGGAGCATGATGATCAACCATGAGGTACTGGCGTTCGGCGACCGGCTGTGGTAGCTGGACGTGGCCTGGGGTGCCTGCTCCGTCGACCCCTTCAGCGACCGGCCGGAGCGCCGCTTCGCCGAGCTGCCGCGCTCCAGCGTGCTGCCTGTTTCTGATTCCCCGACGCTGAGCAGGTACCGGCGCATGGGGGTCAGCGAGGGGAAGCTGCGCTACGTCCAAGTGTCCCATGGACACAAGCACGACAAGTGGTGCGTGATCCTTTCGTTTTTGCTGGATGACGAGACCTACAGCTGGGCGCTGGATCACGGAGTTGAAATTACAGATCGGCAAGACCCTTGCTATGTTCAAATTGCTGCCGTAGATCCATTCAATGCCAACCTTGTGTACCTCCAACATGGTAGCGCTGTTATTGCCATGGACCTGGCTAAGGGGAAGGAGATTTGGAGGGGTTACCTGCCTAAGGAATTCCTCTTTCAGAAGTTGCTCCACTGTAGTCTTCTTGTTCCGTGCGTGCTCCCAACATGGCTTGCCACAAGCCATATCCCTTCTGCAGGTAAATATAAGCTTCATACACTTGATACCGAATCATCCAATCCAAAGTTTACTGCCCTATAATGGTTATATTGGACACGATTTAGTTTGTTAATATACACCAACTGCATTTGTATTGAAATTTCTGAAGGATGTGACGATATCTCACACATTGCGGTTTAATAATTGCACATAACTCATACTTTTCTGAATTAAATTGGACATTGTTAGCAGTGTTTTTAACCTTTTTAGGATATCAGGGATGGAATCTGGCATTGCTAGAGAATCTCATGTATTTTATAGATTGCATTGGTTATGAGATTGTCTATCAGGTAAAAAAATGGTTTTGCCGATCTAATTAATGTCAGCATATAGATATGCAGTCGTCTTGTTAAATGCCTAAATGTTGTTTTCCAATTCAAGTCTTGATGCAACGATGACACATATACTGCTCTTGTTGCTCATATCTATTTAAGTTATTGTATCTATTAATTGAAGGAACCCTTTCAAGCAACAAGGCTGATTGCAAAAGGAAGACTTTGGCAGACATACTGGTTCGCATAGACAAATGTTAGACAAACGGAAACGTGACAGCTAATTTGTCTCCGGTACTCTCTCTTAAATAACTCTTTCTTGTTTGGGTACCCTTGTTTCGTTTGATATTTTGTCATATTTTGTTCTTTCTTGTGGCATGATTCTGCATTTCTCCTACACTGCCCATAAAATGTGTTACTTGCACAAACAACAGAGTGTCGGTCATGTTTCCAAATCACTATGGTGAGCTGGTTATCTTAATTGTTCAATAATTATACCAACTCGTGGTTGACTGTATGCACAAATGGTGGCTGATTACATGACATGACACTATCTTTTCTCCAATTATACTGCACTTTTAGACAAATAAAAATATGATTCTTGAATATGTTGGGAGTAGTCAATGAATCGGTAGCACGGCGAATGATGTGGCTTCTACTTCTTTTTGACTTATATAATCGCCGGTACTGTCTTCAGTGCTGGACTGCTACACAGAGTAGTATTACCTTGTCTGAACTCCATTACCCGGTCTGACTTATCCTAGACATGAAATTAGGACAAGGCTAAAAGATGCCTGCCTTTTCACCATGATAATGATTTGTCTTTCACCAGTCAATATCCTCAAATGTTATCAACAAATTATGACTGAACTGAAGCATGTTGCTTGCTATTATTTCTTACCAAGTGACCGTACTGTATATTGACTTACCACCAAAATTGCAATGCTACCCAGTAGTCCTTCAACAGAAGTGTTCCCCAAGTATGTCATCACTAAACCTATTTCTACTTACTACTTTGCCTTGCAGATTCCTTAAATTTGACCAAAAACAGAGTTGAAGGTGGCACCTGCGAGACAGGAGCTCTTATTTTAGGGGAATTCTGTGACAATTCTGGGCTTGCTCTTTTGGCTGATGCAATTCTCTTTGAAAAGGATCAGAAATCCAACTTTACTTGCGAGTTGTGAGAGATCATGCCTATGCTCTTTGTAAAATGTTAATGCCCTTAAGTGTTTAGTTCTGACATGTTTCGTTTTGCATTCATCAAATCTGGGATATGCTTGATTGGATATTTGCATGCTGATGATGAGAAATGTATGAGCTCTCTTTATCTTATTACTTCCTCCCCCTATGTAATTCGTATTGAAATCTCTAAAAAGACTTATATTTAGGAACGGAGGGAGTAGATGCTTCTGCATAACAAGAAAGCGAACCTCTCACTGGCATAAATGCTAATTCTATATTGGTCATCACGGTATGTGTTGTAGAGCATACTATTTTGTTGTAGTTACCTGTCATACCCAATATAAAGCAGAGTTCATGTTAGCACTATTGTAGAATGCATGTGTTTTGGATTGGATGACTGAAATATTCATCAGAAAATATGGATCCAAAGTTGATGTGATTCTACTGTAGGGAGCAAAGCACAAAATTTCATTGGAGGACGATACTTTTTTTATGATGGTGATTTTTCTAGGAGAAACTGTAGGTGATCTACCTACTGTGAAAATCGTGTTGATAAGTCATGATGTAGAGATATACTACAAACAACCTAAACTAGTACTATTATACAAAGCCGGGAGCCCGGGAGGCATATTCTTCCCTCGTATCTTCCCTATGTCCGGCTGCGCCGCTCATGGAGCGGCAAAGAGGGTGCTTCAGTCGGAGGGGAAGGGTGCTTCCGTGGAGCTCAGGCGGGTGCCCAAGATGGTCTGAGATAAAGGAGAACCTGCCAGGGAACTCGCAACGGCCTCCATGGTATACAAGCAGCAGCGACCTCTCGTGTTCTATTTATCCTCGATGATGGATGCGGGCGCGGACGTGCGGGCCGCCACCTCGTTGACATCCGCGCAGCTGGCTTCTTTCTCTGCGTGCATGGCGCAGCTACGCGTGCGTCGACGGCGAATGGCGCAGTCGCAAGCACTGGATGCGGCGACGCCCGTGCCGTCGTGGAGCAGCTCACCACTCCTCATCGAGCTGGCCTAGAGCGGCGAGTTGTTGAACCACGTGCCGTCTTGGGGTGGCAACTGGCTCCGTCAGGCTAAGCGAGGGTGGTAGAGTAGCGAGCTGCCTCACTCGTATCCGGCGGGCTCGGTGGACCACCCAGCTGGCTTGTATGCCGGAGAACTGATCTTCCGAAGTCATCAATAGAGTGGAGAAAATGATGAAGGAGGATATGGGGCAGCAGAGGGGTGCAATTCTTGCCCGGCGTCTGGCCTCGTTTAAATATAGGGCGGACGGGAGGAGCTCGGCCGACGTTGCGTTTAAGGATGGCCCGCTCATGAATGGACGTGTGGCTAGAGTAGGTTTCTCGGCATCCACACAGGTTTAATGGAGGCATATGAATGTGGCAAGGAGGTGTGTTTAGCCAGGTGTGCAGCGGGTGGCGCCCTCGACCAGTGTGCCGCTTCAATGGCGGAAGCAGTGGGAGGTCGCGTCCGTCCTGAGCCGCCTTCAATGCGGAGCGGTGCACTCTACGTCGACATGAATGCGGGCAACTGGCAGTGAGAGGGAAGCGCACGCGGGAGGGGAGAGGTTTTTGATGGACCGGGGCGGTCAGAAGCCGGTTTCTGATTGGTTCAGACTCCTGCAAACCTCCCCCACTTTTGTCTCCGATTTGCGGGAGAAATCACATCTGGGCCGCCCCGTGGACCGATACAGTTCGCCATTGGATGGCTTCCACGGTCCGGACGGTTGTGGGAGGTTTGAGGGTCGGCGTTGGAGATCCCAGTCTTGATTCATGCAACCCAACAGACACCTTCGAAGATACCTGTAGAGCACCTTTATGATCATACAGTTTATAAAGTAGCATTTGATAGCACACAAGGCATTCCTCTGATATCCAGGAGTGGCATGATCTCATGGTCTAAGGAACTAATACTTGACATTAAGAAAGTTGTAAAAAATAACTAAACAATATGATGGTAAACTTACGGTTGGTTCTGTCCATCACATCAACTCATGTCTATGGTTAGGAAACTTTAACCATCTTTATTCAACGAACTAGTTTAGTAGAGGCTTATTAGGGACACGTTGTTGTTTATGTATCCACACATATATTTAAGTTTTCGGTCAATACGATTCTAACATGAATAATAAACATTTATCATCAACAAAGAAATATGAAAATAACCAATTTATTATTGCCTATAGGGCATATTTCTTACAGAATGAGTTCTTGTGCGATGCGTGGTTGGCCGTCTCTACGGACTTCATAAGCAGGAGCAGAAGGGGGCTCTTTTGGAAGCACACGCATGATTCATTTCATGCGCGAAACCACTTTGCGCCGTACGACACGCACATCATCCATAAACGTAATGTGAAGTCATTAACGTATTGATGGTACACTATCCGGAACTCAGTCACGAAGTTTTATGACGAGGTTGATTGGCTGGAGGCAATGTGGCCGCGTGCGGCAACCATGGAGATCATACGTTTTGTTTCTTCTTGCACAACTCGTTGATTGATTCATTCTCAAAGTTTCTATACATGTTATGTAGCCTATATGCGCTGTTGTAATGTACCACGGGACAGAGGGCAAATCATTCACGCACACACATTGTTGGATGAACCTTAAGGGGTAGTATGTGTCAGACAACATGATTCATCCATAAAAAATTGTTGAACATTCGGTTAATCTTGTTGAATTTGGACTATTTCTCGTTGAATTTGTACTATTGTTGTACTAGACTTATTTACATGCTATGTATGGATGATTTGTGCTATTTTCTATCCGAACTCGATGAATTCCGTCATGGCGTTGTGTTTGATGAAATTTGTCATGTTAGTTGAAACCCGGTTTGAAATGTATGCGGATAGCTCTGAATGACCAGCCCCGCATCCATGTCCACGGACTGATCCCCCTGTCAGCGGACGGATGCGGTGTCTGGTTTGCAGGTCGGCGTTGGAGATGCCCTAAGTCTTGTAGTAGCTACTATAGCAGCCCCTGGTGCTCTTCTTGTTGGAGTTTCAGTTTTGCAATGTATTTTTATGTAATATATGAATAAGAAAAACACGTTATAAGTTATCACGTCTTGTTTGTCAAGTTGATTTTTTTTTTCAGAATACATATAAGACGTGTATCATCTATTATAGAAGAAAGAGTAGACACCCTCCACCAGATTACACACTGGCCAAAAGGCCGCGTCCACAATCCCATCCTTGGCAGAATTGTTGCATGCCTCCTCTAATAATTCATGCCGTTCTCCACAAGTTGCCCTCCTCTAAGATCCTATGTAACTGCTACTACCCTCTCATTCGGATTGGCATTGTCTTAAAAACAACGTCATTTCGATGCTTCCATAACTCTCACATAGTGAGACAACATATAGCGAGCAGATCCTTCCTATGTCGAAGCCCATGTTCGACAAAGGTGCACCAATGCAAGTGTCGATCAGCCAGTCCAGGAGGCTGAATACCTGGACCCAAGCCATCAAGAACTTGTGCCAAACAGATCGCAAGAAGGGGCGCGCCACCATCAAGTGATCCATTGTTTCTTGTCCTTGGTTGCTTAGCTGGCAAGATGCTTGGTGAGGTAGTTCGCGGCGCACTAAAATGATCAGAGAGGTCCAACATATATCCTACAAAGCCAGCCAGGAGAATACCTTGCAGGAAAGAGGGGCTCTCGAGTGCCACGTAAACGATGCCGCCTATTCGTGCCGGCGGCCCACAAACTTCGTCGCGTAAGCCGAACGCGTAGGGTAATCACTAGACGGCTCCCAGGCCCAACGCACCCTGTCCTCGATCCCTTCTTGTACCTGAACTTGCGCTGTTGACTCCCATAACGTCAGATACTGTGATAGCAAGTCAACTCCATTTCTTTTTCGGTACAACCCCCTTAAACACATCAACGGAGGAGATCTCTCTATACCCCTTCATAATAAAGGGTAAGATGGTCTTTCCTGAAAGTACATCGCCACCGATACACGGCCACAAAACCCCCTCCGCCTTGGGCCGACCCAATTTATAGGTTTTCCTTTGTCTGGGAAACTCTTTAAAAAAAGAGTGTCTGACAAGATTCAAACCCAACACCTATTAGGTTAGCACGAGCACGTTGACCAACTAGACTACTCTCATGTTGTGCCTAGATACATAATTTTCTCTTCTTCAAATATAACACTAACCAATGCAAGCCTGTTATTTTTTTTTCCGGTTTTTATTTTCTTTTTTCTCTTTATTTTATTTTCTATTCTAAATCGTGAACTATTTTTAAATCAGGAACTTCTTATTAAATCCGCGGACTTTACAAATTCGTGAAAATTTTCTTAAATTTGCGAACTTTGTTTCAAATTAGTGAACTTGTTTTACCAAATCTACGGACTCTTTTAAATTTTACAAACTTTTTTCAAAGCTCATGATTTTTTTTCAAATTCATTAACATTTATTTTTCAAAAAGGATGATTTAAGAAAAAAAAACACGAACACTTGGGCCATCCTAACGGTCACTGTTGAGGATATAACCATTGGAGTCACCCGCACAGGAGGGGCCGGGTTACGTCATAATAATCATCACGTGAAGCCCAATACCAAGCTTGAGGATGGCGGATCAATAATGGGCTTAAGACCCGGAGGCGGCTTAAGGCCCGTAGTGATAAACCGTCGTTGTAACAAGACTTGTAGTATAAGGTTAGAGTAGTTAAGAGTCCGAGCCGGATGCTGTTATAAGCCGGCCGGGACTCTGAGAGCCGCGGGGCGTCAACCTCTCTATATAAAGGGACGACCCGGCGGCGGTTCAGGGGAGAAGAGATCGATAGCCGGGCATAGCGATTAAGCTCCCTGGTCATCGAAACCCTAAGTAATACCACCTCAACTGGACGTAGGCTTTTACCTTCACCGTAAGGGGCCGAACCAGTATAACCCTCGTGTTCCTTGTCCCGTTTAACCCCTTTAAGCTTCCTAGCGGCGATGGCTCCATGACTAAGTCCTTGCACGAGGACATCTGCCGTGACAATTCCACGACAGTTGGCGCCCACCGTGGGGCCAGCGCACGGTGGATTTGAGTTCTTGAAGGGCAGCTTCGAAGGGCTCAAGGGATACGCTGTGGGCCGGATGGCCAAGAGTCGTCGCGGCAAGCTCTACATCGACGATGCAAACTGGGGCCCCGACGCCGGCTCAATCGAGTACGGGTACCGGGTCCCCTTCGGCGGAATCCATGTCTTCATTGGCAAGATTGGTGAGCCGGACCTCTGCGCCGATCTCATCGAGACGGCTCAGCGTGCACGACCCGCCCGGGCTCTACCTGCCTTGAAGCATGCTTTCGTGGGATGTGTCCATGGAGGACTCTCTGAAGGATCTGGATCTGGTGATGAGACGGCCGCCCGCTCTGACGGCGAGTTGTCTACGGATGAGACAAACTCGTTATATCAACTTCAAGATGGCAGGCTCAGGGGTTGTTCCGATGGCGACAGTATTCCGGACCCCTTTGAGCCGCCGAGCCGGGTTGGAATCTTCATGGCCGGCGCACAATCTGTTCAAAACTCCACCACTGGGGCAGGAGGCCCTGTGCCCTCGCCGGCTCAGGTGCTGATGGATCTCACAGACAAGATGATGGCCCTGTTAACCGCTACGGTTGCCCTAGCGGATCAAGCTCAGCATGACGCGGAGGTGGCACAGTTAAAGTTGGATCTAGCAAAAGCCAAGGAGGATCTGGCGGCGGAAGGGATTAGGATGGCTGCGGAGAGGGCGGCTCTCGACGTCCAGACTCAGCTAATTCAAGCGTAGTCTTTCCGGCTCACGATGGATCAAAACGCGTCCAATGAGGTCATGAGAAGGAGGCATCAAAAGGCCCAATCTCGACTCCCTCCGGTTTACGATCCTCGAAACCTCTTCAACACGCCTGGTGCAGGGCCTAGTAACCCGCCAGAGATCATGGCGCCCGGGGCTGGAACGCCAATTCAGCCCCAAGTGATGGGGCCTCCCCGGGTGAACGCTACCCCGCCTCAATACGTGCCAATACCAATGGGTCATTATGCCAACCCGTTGGAAAACATGGTCGCCGCGGCGGCGCGACTGGCGGCTCTCCCAATTAAGGGCGACTCTCCGACGGCGGTTGAAACCCGCCGGGTCAGAGAGCTTCTTCAGACGGCTCTGGCGCAACAGGAGGCATACTCATATAGCCGGGACAGGATTCATTCAACCCCTCGTCCAGGCCAGAGCCCGAGTTATAGCAGGCATATGGTCTCAGCGACCGGCTCTAGCAACGTACGACACCGTGATTTGCCTCCAGGCCACGGTCCGGTTCAGGATGGAGATTTTAACATGGTAGACCAAGACAGAGCACGACGAGAGGCGGAGCAGGCGGCTCAGTTGACGGCTTACCGGCCACTCCCGGCTTATCCGACGGCTTCCATCGACGCGGGTATACCTACAAGGACTGGAGGTGTTCCTTGTCTGGTGTCGGCTCTCCGTAACGAACGTCTGCCCAAGGATTTCAAAGGGCTAAGGAAAGTGCCTAATTACACAGCTGATTTACAACCCGGAGCATGGATCGAGAGTTACGAGATGGCTATGGAGTTGCTGGAGGTTAGTGAAGCGGCAATGGCCAAGTACTTCACCATGATGTTAGATGGGACTGCCCGCACGTGGTTGAAAGGGCTGCCACCGAATTCTATCTGGTCTTGGGCTGAGCTAAAAGCCCGGTTCATCCAAAACTTCAAAGATACCTGTAGGCAGTCTATGTCAATTGTGGATTTGACTAACTGTAAGCAGCAGGAGGGTGAGTCTACAACCCATTGGGTTCGCCGGGTCAAAGAGATAATACATTCATCTAATAAGATGGATGCCGGCTCTGCAGCCTTAATGTTAGAGCAGAATTGTCACTTTGCGCCCCTGAAGATGAAGCTCGGGCGGCTCAAGCGCGATTGCAATGATATGGGTACGCTGATGGCGGCCCTGGTTAAGTATGCCGACTCTGATAGTACCAAGGATCCCGCGTCGGATGATGAAAGGACAGGGAAGGGAAAACGGAATGGCAATGGCAAGGGCCCCCAGCATAACCCGGCGAACCAGGGAGGTAACAAGCGTAAGGCTGATGGCAGTATGGAGTTTGTGGCCAACGCCAGTTCACAGGGTAACAACCATCGGCGCAAGGGGAGACCACCTCCCCGCGCCGGCGGGTCAGGCCCGATGCTTGAGCAGTTGTTGAATGAGCCTTGTCCAAGGCATGGCTCTAGGGAAAAGCCGGCCACTCATCTGTGGAAGGACTGCACAATCATGAAGGCCTTTAAAAATTCCAATGCTTTCAATGGCAACAGTGGCCCGAGCAGCGGCTCAGGCGCCGGCGGCTTTCATGGCCCGGGCGGCGGTTCAAATTCCAATTCTCAGAATGTTCAAGGGGGCTTTAATCAGCAGTCCGGCCAGGGTCATCAGCAGCAGCAGCAGGGGGGATACCAGACCAATCCAAAGCAGCTCAATGGTGGACAGTATCATGTGTTTACCACCAGTCTGTGCAAGCGAGATCAGAAGCTTCATAAAAGGGCTGTGAATGCTGTTGTGCCGGCGGTTCCACGCTATTTAAGATGGTCTGAGCAGCCTATTATGTGGAGTAGGGAAGATCACCCTCCCCGGGTTGATAATCCGGGCCACCTGGCCCTGGTGGTGGCTCCTCAGGTAGGGGGATATAAATTCACTAAAGTGCTCATGGACGGAGGCAGCAGCATCAACATCCTCTATTATGAGACTTTCCATCGTATGGGATTGATTGATAAGAATCTCAGCCAGTCCAACACTGTTTTCCATGGTGTGGTGCCTGGTAAGTCGGCATATCCAGTTGGTATGATTGAGCTGGAAGTAGCTTTTGGAGATGAGTACAACTACAGGGTGGAGAAATTAACCTTTGAGGTGGTTAAGATAAGAAGTCCGTATCATGCTTTATTTGGGCAGCCGGCGTACGCCAAGTTGATGGCACGGCCGTGTTACATATATTTGCAGCTCAAGATGCCGGGTCACAATGGGACCATTACGGTTCATGGCAGCCGAAAGATAGCCTTGGAGTGTGAGGAAGGTGACGCGGCTTACGCTGAATCTGTTTGTGCGACAGAGGAGTTGAAGTTTTACAAGGATAATGTTGACCCGGCAGATATGACGTCTTTGAAAAAGCCGACCACGGAGCATGAGCCGGCAATGAAATTTAAGTCAGCTAATGAGACTAAACTTGTTGACTTTGTTCCAGGCGACTCATCTCAGCAGTTCAGCATCAGTGCCAATCTGGATCCGAAATAGGAAGACGCGCTCATCGAGTTCATCCGTGAGAACAGGGACATCTTTGCATGGAAACCTTCTGACATGCCGGGTGTACCTAGAGAACTCGCTGAGCACACTCTCAATATTGATCCGAAGTTTAAGCCGGTCAGGCGATTCCTCCGGCGGTTTAATGAGGAGAGGCGGAAAGCCATTGGTGAGGAGGTAGCCCGGCTCTTGGCGGTCGGGTTTATCGTTGAAGTTTTTCATCCAGAATGGTTAGCTAACCCGGTGCTCGTGCTTAAAAAGAACGGCACCTGGCGGATGTGTGTGGATTACACGGATTTAAACAAGGCTTGTCCGGCTGATCCTTTTGCTCTCCCCCGTATTGATCAGATTATTGATGCTACGGCGGGTTGTGAGCGCTTAAGTTTTTTGGATGCTTATTCTGGATACCATCAGATTAAAATGGCAGTTAAGGACCAGGAGAAGACAACGTTCATCACTCCTTTTGGAGCCTTCTGTTATGTATCTATGGCTTTTGGGCTCAAGAGTGCATAGGCGACTTACCAGCGTTGCGTGCAGAATTGTCTTCATAACCAGATTGGGCGCAATGTTCATGCTTATGTGGATGATATCGTGGTTAAATCCAGGGAGAAGGAGACCTTGATAGATGATCTGAGAGAAACCTTTGATAATCTCCGGGTCTACAAGATGATGCTTAATCCGGCCAAGTGTGTTTTTGGTGTTCCTGCAGGCAAACTCTTGGGTTTTCTGGTTTCTCACAGAGGCATTGAAGCTAACCCGGAAAAGATCAAGGCAATCACCTCTCTGGCTAAGCCGGCGTGTATAAACGACGTCCAGCGTCTGGCGGGTCGCATCGCTGCTTTAAGCCGGTTTATAAGCCGTTTGGGTGAAAAGGCCATGCCGCTGTACCAGTTGATGAGGAAAACAGATGACTTTGTCTGGAATGATGCTGCCAATGCTGCTTTTGAGGATTTGAAGAGACAGCTGGCTGAGCCCCCAGTTCTTGCTGCTCCTGTTGACAAGGAGCCCTTATTGCTGTATGTAGCCGCTAACACACGAGCCGTCAGTGTGGCTGTGGTGGTGGAGCGCAAGGAAGAGGGTAAGGAGTATCCGGTTCAGCGGCCGGTTTACTACGTCAGTGAAGTGCTCATTGAGTCCAAGCAACGGTATCCACATTGGCAGAAGCTTGTTTATGGGGTGTTCATGGCAAGCCGGAAGCTTAAGCATTATTTCCAGGGTCACCCTATCACTGTGGTTAGTTCTGCTCCTCTAGGAGATATCATCCAAAACAGAGAAGCCACAGGGAGAGTGGCTAAGTGGGCTATAGAGCTTGGGCCTCATGGTCTGAAATATGTGCCACGCACTGCTGTCAAATCTCAAGCATTGGTAGACTTCATCAATGATTGGATGGAGCTGCAGGTACCTAAAGAGAAACCGGATAATACATACTGGACTATTCACTTCGACGGGTCTAGGCAATTGGAGGGCTCGGGGGCTGGAGTTGTATTAACTTCCCCTCGGGGTGACAAGTTCTGCTATGTGCTACGGTTGATGTTTCCCTATACTAACAACGCGGCCGAGTACGAGGCCTTGCTCCATGGTCTTCGGATGGCTAAGGAGATGAGCTTGAGCCGGGTAAGGTGCTTTGGCGACTCAGATTTAGTGGCTCAACAAGTGTCAGGCAAGTGGGATTCCAGGGACCCTCTCATGGCGGCTTATCGCCGTGAAGTTGATGCCATTTGGACACTTTCAGGGTTACCAAGTAGAGCACATTGATCGCAGGAAGAACGAGGCGGCTGATGCATTAAGCCGGCTGGGCTCTCAGCGAAAGCCGGTGCCGCCTAATACTTTCTTGGACATTTTGCATAACCCTTCTGTTAAGTTGCCTACAGAGGAAGACTTGGCTATCCCTGACCCGGAGGCACAATTAGTGGCGGCTCTCCACATTACCCCAGACTGGACAGTACCATACTTGGCTTACATGACCCGGGGAGAATTGCCTGAGGATGAAACTTTGGCCAGACAAATAACCCGGCGGTCTAAGTCAATGATAATTATCAATGGTGAGCTGCATCGTCGCAGTGTCACTGGAACTTTCCAGCGTTGTGTTTCACCTGAGGAAGGTCAAGAGATTTTACGTGAAGTTCACGAGGGGGATTGTGGCCATCATGCCGGCTCAAAATCCCTTGTGGCCAAGGCTTTTTGTCATGGTTTCTATTGGCTGACGGCTCATGCTGATGCGGAGGACTTGGTCAGTAAATGTAACGGTTGTCAGAAGTTCTCACGACGGGCTCATGTACCGGCTCAAGAGCTGAGGATGATTCCAATCACCTGGTCGTTTGCGGTCTGGGGGCTTGATATGGTTGGGCCTTTTAAAAGGTCCAAGGATAAGAAGACCCACCTTCTGGTGGCGGTTGACAAGTTCACAAAGTGGGTTGAGGCAGAGCCAGTTAGTAAGTGTGACGCAGCCACAGCGGTTCAGTTCATGAAAAGGGTGATATTTCGCTTTGGTTTTCCACGCAGCATTATAACTGACAATGGCACCAATCTGTCTAAGGGCGCCATGGAGGAATTTTGTCAACGAGAGCATATTCGGCTCGATGTTTCATCTGTGGCTCACCCTCAATCCAATGGCCAGGCTGAGAGAGCCAATCAGGAGATATTAAAGGGCATCAAGCCCCGGCTTTTGGTCCCTTTGCAACGGACGCCGGGTTGTTGGGTGGAGGAGTTACCCTCCGTGTTATGGAGCATCAATACTACTCCTAACAGATCTACGGGTTACACGCCTTTCTTCATGGTTTATGGAGCGGAAGCAGTCCTCCCTAGCGACATCCATCATGACTCGCCTCGAGTGGCGGCTTATGTTGAGGCGGATAATGAGCGGGCGCGCCAAGATGCTCTTGACTTGTTGGACGAATAGCGTGATGTGGCAGCAGCTCGCTCGGCGATTTACCAACAAGACTTGCGTCGTTATCACAGCCGCCGGGTTAAGTCCCGGGTCTTCCAGGAAGGTGATCTGGTGCTCTGGCTCATCCAAGATCAAACAGATGAACACAAGTTATCCCCGCCTTGGGAAGGGCCCTTTGTAGTCAGCAAGAACTTGCACAACGGGTCATACTACCTTATTGATGTTCGGGAGCACAAAGATTCACGCAAGTCGGACGAAGGGACCCGTCGACCGTGGAACATAGCTCAGCTTCGGCCTTATTACACTTGAGCCACCGGCTCTCATAATGTACATATTTCTATAGCCATGTATCTATTATGATAAATAATAAAGCAGGACCTCTGTCCTTTTCTCCTCCAAAGGTAAATGTGTTATTTCCATTACAACATTACATGGAGGTGGATCCGGCTTATGATCGTATTCGAATCTAGCCGTTAACAATATGATCACTTGGGGGCTTCCTGTTCAAACATAGGTCGTATTCGAACCAAAGAGATCATAGCTGTCGATACCCACTTGATTGGCAAATTGCCGAGCTCATTGGGGAGTTTTCCTTGATCATATTTGAATCATAGCTCAACCCCCTTTGGGAACCGACGTGGATCGTATTCGAATCAGCGTCGTTAAACAACTCTTAAAGTCATTTGGGGGCTTCCTGTTCAAACATGGGTCGTATTCGAACCTAAGAGAACATAGCTGTCGGTACCCTCTTGATCGGCAACGCCAAACCCACTGGGGGCTATACGATCGCATTTGAATCTTAGCTTAACCCCTTTGGGACGGTTCTCTGGTCGTATTCGAACCAGAAACCCCTAAATTTGATCTTTTGGTTTGCAATAAGTTCTTTAGATCATATCAACAGTGTGCAAGGGCGGTTCTTGCTCTGCCGGCTTAAATTTGATTAACAATGTTGACAGCACACAATAAGCATTATCGATGCTGTTGAGCCGGACTTGCGTTCTCAACCTCATTATTTGGGTTACATAAACCGGAAGTGTACTTGAAGGCTGGCAGGTGTGCTCTTATGGTTATCTCAAAGATATAATCGAGAGCCGGTCTCTTATGACCTTGATTCATATTCCGGGTTATATGTAAAACATGTGATTCTCCATGCGGTAAGCCGCCTAGAGACTTGTGATTTGTTTTCCTATGCAGGACAATTAAAGACAGCTCTTTAAGCTTAAGGAAAGTAAATGATCAAACATAACCCGGAGGAACATAAAGAAGCAGCTTCAATGGAGTTAAGCATTCAACACGTGCACGATGGCATGACAAAATTAAGTGTTTGTCCTACTCTATTACAAGACTCCCTGAGTCCAAAAGGTGAGGCATTGTTTTAAAGTGTAAACCATGAGCCGCTTAAAAAATCAAGGTGCTTGTTGGGTCGAAGCTTCCGGCTCATCCCTTTCCGCTCCTCCGGCTATTCCCATGACCTGGAAGGTTGATGATTTCCAGTCAATGCCGCTCAAAGCTTCAAATTGAGCCTCATCATCAATTAACCCGGCCGGGTCAACTTCTGGGGCAAAGGTGTGCTTACGAGTCGGCGGGATCAGGCTGACTGCTTCATAGCATGGAGTTGGGATCCTCTGATTCTCCGCGTCATAGCCCGGCTGATACTTGGTAAGATCTGTGTCGTTCCCGATCATGGTAGCCACCGGGCGCACGCTTTTCACATAGGCGGCGAAGTCTTTCTGGTCAAAGGGGGTCCCGTCTTCCTTCAGGCCGGGGTATCCAAGAGCGATGTCGGCTGGGTCTAGCCCCGGGAGAAAAGCCTTGGCCCGGCTCAGAGCAGCTATAGCTCCGGCTCTTGCAGAGGCCCGTCTTAGCTCTTGGAAGCGCTGAGGAAGAACGGCAAGCCGCCTGAGTACGTCCGCCAGGTGAGTCGGAACCTCATTGGACAGGGCCACAACGGCTAAAGCACGCTGTGACCCGGTGTAGAGTTGCTCCACCAAGGTGTACACGGCCTTCAGCTTGGTCAGAACATTCTGATTATGGTTGGAGCTTCTGGGACCTGTTTAACAAAGTCAGGTGAGCTGAATGGCAATGGTGGGACTTATAAGACATAAAGAATGTAAACTTGTTAAAGGCTGGCAGAATGACTCACCGAAAATTGCGGAGACCATCTGTGACACATGGCGTTTTAAGCCGGAGAGTTCGGTGGTTCTCTCAGTCAGAGCAGCCTCTGCTTGTTCGGCCCGGCTGAGCAAGGCAGTTCTCTCCTCGGCCCAAGTCTTTCTTTCTGTTTCAAATTTCTTCTTCAGCTTTTCCTGTGCAGCAACACTGAACTCAAATTTGGCATTGGCCTTCCGGGTCTCAGTTTCCTGAGTCTTCAGGCGGTTCTTCAGCTCAGAGATTTCAGATTCAAATTTCTTGCAGGCAGCCTGTACAAATTCCGGGTTACAGTGTGAGTGATTATCATGCAACATTAAAGTCCCAAGCACTTTACAAGCAAAGACACTTGGCACTTGGGGGCTAATGTCTGCTGAAAGATTCTATTTATAATTGCCGGTTCATGAAGGTAAGCCGGAAGTTAAGTCTACAACGTATTCTATCATAAGTAATAGACTTGGGGGCTAGCATGGTAAGGATGACTATGGAGTAAGCAAGAGAGTTATACCTCAGATTTTTGCTGTATCTGCTTTACCATGTCAATCTCCAGGTCCCGGCTGTTGTGCACTTGACCAATGTAACCAGAAACAATGTCTCCAATGCTCAAGTTAGCATAGTCAGTGATATCCAATCTGGCCCTGCGGCGCTCCAGCAGTTCTTCTTTGGCAGAGCATTTGGCCAGCATAGTGGGTCTTCCCGGCTCAACATATTCGGTCCGGGTAATCACCACATCCGGGTCATCGGCCGGTTGAGCTGAGCTGGGAATCTCCGGGTTGTCAGAACCCGCCATGGTTTGTTCTTCAGTTGAAGCGGCGGTTTCTGGAGCTGGGGCAGATGGCGGCTCAGAGGCAGAGGCGTTGGGTTCAGTTAAGTCCAGCTCTTCGACCGGTTTATTTTTCTTTGCCCTCTTGCTGAGCTTGGCTTGGGCACTGAAAGTCAAAAGGTTAGTACAAAAAACATAAATAAGATAAGCACAAAATGAGATGATTATCATTACCCGGGTGCGGTCTTAAAAGCCGGCAGGTTAGATTGCATGGAGTCACCGGAGGAAGGTGAAGTTTCCTGATAGTTTGAATCAGACGAATTGAGTGGTTGACGAGTGACGCCTGCTAAAGGATGAAAAGGGTATAAGTTGGAGATAACCTCAGTCCGGCGCTTCCTTGATGCTTCAGGTAAGCCGGAGGAGAGGTCTGCATCCTTGTTGGTCCGGGTGTGTCTCCGGCTCTCATGAATCTGTCGCTTCAAAAGAAATTGAGGATCTTGATAAGCTAAAGGATGTGAAAATCTTACTTCCCGGGTTACTCTTCGGACTTTCAGCCTTGGCAAGGGCTCCGAGTCGGAGGAAAGTATAGTTACCTCTTCAATCACCGGGTTACTCGCTCCGGTATCATCCTGTTGATAATCAGTGTCACTAAGGTGGTTAAAAACAGATGAAAAACAAAAGAAGAGCCTGAAGAATCAAGTGCTACCTCTGACTCGGAGCTATCATCCAACTGAAGTAGCTCTGAGGCGCTAGGCTTACTCCCCTTCTTGCGGGGAGCGGCTCTCCTAGCGGCTTTTTTAGCCTTCCTGGCTTTTTTCGCAGCCTCATGGTCATACCTGACCTTCCAGAACTTGTCATTGGCCTGAAAAAATGCAACAAAGGTTTTCTTGAAGTTAAAACGAAAATTGTTAAAATGGAAAGTAAAGTACTCAGATCGGTAGCTTACCGCCGGAGCCGGGTTAGCTTGGCAGAAGGGGCTTAGGCCGGTCCTCCCGCAGTCTGCTAAGCTTTCGTTCAAGAGGGACTTGGTCATGTCGTCAACGACGTCCTCAGGTAGGTCATTGGGGCTGTGCCGCAGAGGATCATCCTTCTGGCCCGTGTAATCACACATTAAGCCGGGGCGGCGGCTCAAGGGAATCACCCGCCAAGAAATCCAGACCCGGACCAGATCAACGCCGTTGAGGCCATTTCCCAGGAGAGCCTTAATCTTGTTGATGGTGGGGATCAGTGGTTGACGCTCAGCTTGAGATAGTTTGTCTGGCAGGGGGTGATTTGGCTCCAGACGCAGGGCACGAAAGCCGGGCAGAGGGTTCTCATCAGCTGGAGAGGTATCCTGGCAGTAGAACCATGTCTGGTTCCAGTCCTTTGGGTGGCTTGGCGGCTCAGCATAAGGAAAGAGGCAATCTCTCCGTCGTTGAATGGAGATTCCGCCAAGTTCCAAGCTAGGCCCGTTGGCGCATTCATTCTGGTGGTTCAAGTAAAATAACTCCCTAAAGAGTAGCAGGCTGGGTTCCTCTCCAAGGTATACCTCACAAAACACTTGAAAGTTGCAAATGTTCGACACGGAATTGGGTCCAATGTCTTGAGGTCGCAGATCGAAAAAGTTTAGAATGTCTCTGAAGAATTTTGAGCCGGGAGGAGCAAAGCCCCGGCTCATGTGATCAGCAAATATCACAACCTCTCCGTCTCTTGGTTGAGGTCTTTCTTCGGACGGGTCAGGGTCATGATAGGACATGACCCGCAGCGGTCGTGCCGATCTGTAATTTCAGCTGAATGATCCAGCGCCCAGCTGTAGGTCTCGTCATCCAGCGAAAATGAAAGAATCACGGTCGACCTGTCGTCTCGATTGGACACTTGGACGTAGCGCACTTCCCCTCGCTGACCCCCATGTGCTGGTACCTGCTCAGCATCGGAAGCATCGGGGAATCGGAAGCAGGCAGCAGGCTGCAGCGCGGCAGCTCGGCGAAGCGGCGCTCCGGCCGGTCGCTGAAGGGGTCGACGGAGCAGGCACCCCAGGCCACGTCCACCCACCACAGCCGGTCGCCCAACGCCAGCACCTCATGGTTGATCAGCATGCTCCGCGCAGCCTCCATCTCGACCACCCCGACCAGTGGCCGCTCGTCCCACTCCCCTGTCTCTGAGAGAAACCGGCGAACGACCCTGCGGCACTCCCCTCCCCCGCGACTGCTTTTGCTGAGCTGAGCGACCACGTACCTCTCAGGCGGGCCGTGGGAGCCTTGGGATTGGGTGAGCAGGCCGAAAGAGGTGCTCATCTTGGGGACGTCCATGCCCGGGGCCGGGAGGCGGACCAGCTGGCCGCTGAGAGGGTTGCAGAGGAAGAGCTTGGCGGTCGGTTCCACGCCGCCGCGGTCCGCGGCGAGTTCGTGTGCCCGTATGGGGCGGGGGCGGGGGCGGGCGTCGACGAAGTCGAGGAGGAGGAGACCGTCGCAGCTGGCGCTGCGGACGATGCCCACGAGGGGACCCATGTCGCCGTGGGGGTCGACGAGGCGAGCGGGGACGGAGAGGCGGGAGACGCAGGGGGTGGTGTCGAGGTCGACGAGCGCGTGCGCGCCCCACGACGGCGCCCCTGACGCGTCCAGCGCCGCCTGGCTGTTCACCATGGCCCAGGGAGGGCGCGGGGCCGCCGTGCAGAGGGACCGGCGGAGGGGGCCGCGACGGCGCCGGCGCCGGCGAGGCGTCGGAGCAGGAGGGGCATTTTGCTTCCGGAGGAGCCGGTGACGCTGTGTGTGGCAGGCTGGCAGAGTGGCAGTACGGGGGAGGGGTTTGTGCCCTGCCCGTGAGCGACCTGGGACGGAGAGTTGGTGGAGACTCGGTCCAGGCGGCTCTGACAGCTTTAGTCAAAAGGAAGGGTCACGTCGAGCGTTCTCCGGTTGAAGCAGAGAAGAGGACGGGAAGCTGTGTTTAAACTCCTGTTTCAGATTTATTAGAGCATCTCCACTAGTCCCCCAAGAGGCCCTTTTCTTTAACCTTTTTATCGTCGGCGGTGAAAAAAACTCCACTCACGCCTCCAGCATCACTTTTTCTGCCGGTTTCGTGCAATTTTAGCGCCGGCAGTCCCGATCGAAACCCAGCCCCCTGGGAGGCATCTGGGAGCGCCGGCGACTTGTTTATGCACGCAAAGGCCCAAATGCAGCCTCTCTCCTCTCATTTTTCACCTGACACGCATGAGCTCTCTTTCTCTCTCCTCGCGGCTTTTCTTCCAACAACCGTGCCGCCGCCGTCTGCTTGCCGCCGCCGCGGCGGCTGCTCCGGCGGGTGGGGCCTCCTCCTCGTCCTCGTCGCGCGCCTTGGCTTCCTCCTCGTCCTCCTCTCGGCTCGCTGCTTGCTGCATGCGCGCCTCTGCGCTGCTTCAACCTCCGCCATCGAGGCCGAGCTGGAGGCCAGGGAGCGGACGGGACGGCCTGGGCGGCGAGCGCGACCGCGGGAGGGCGTGGCCTGGGCGCGCGGATGCGGACGGGGCGGCCTGGGCGGCTGCGGAGAAGACGTGGCTACACCGTCATGGGGTTCCAGGGGGCGGGCGGCCAAGGGCGCGGCGGCCAGGGCGGGCGGCCAGGGGCACGCGCGACCTGGGGCGGTCGGCCAAGGCGGGGCGCAGGCGGCGGCCAGGCAGGGGAGCTGCACGCCGGCGAGGAGCCTGGTCCTTCTCCTCCCTCGTCCGCTGATCACCAGCACCCGCTCGTGCTCGTCGGGCCCCGCTTCTCACCAACACTACTCCTGGGGGCGCAACGAGTGGACAAATTCCCGCCCCCAGGCCAAAGTTCTCGCCGGCAGCCCCCCAGGAGGCGAAAAAATGCCTCCTGGGGGGCTCAACGGTTGGAGATGCTCTTACTAGCAAAGTGCCCATGTGCTTTGAACTCCTGAAATAAATCAATAGATACTCAGGAACTTTAGAAACAACCTAGTACTTCAAAAACAACTTCCAACTGCAAAAACGTCTTATATTTAGTTACGGAGGTTGTAGTTTATAATCACTTGGATTCTTAAGTTTCATCTTGATTTCGGTTGTACAACATTGCAAGACTGTTAAAAGGCTTGGCCTGTGATCAAAGCTGATGTTGTGGCTGCAATCCACAAACTGTTCTTGGACAATGGGCGAGGTTTTTGTCAGGCTTAATCAGGCACTGATCACGTTGATCTCAAAAAAGCCGAATGCATGCCTCATCGGAGATTTCCGCCCGATTAGCTTAGTGCACGATATCCACAAGATATGCTCCAAACTTCTTGTTGCCAGGCTTACTGTGCGCATGGAAGAGCTAGTGCATATGAACCTAATGAACTTTGATATATATATATATATATATATATATATATATATATATATATATATATATAGGGATTGACTATTCGTCACCCTGGGTGAGGAATAGTTATTTTACCATCAATGCATCGTAATTTTACGTTTCGTAAGTTTTGTCTTATTTCTGACGTAAAAAGAGACAGTAAGAAAAATATATAATCATCGAAAAAAATATTTTATGTTATGTAAAATTACAAACGTAAAAACAGTGTAAAATACACATAAACTTTTAATTTTCTTGTCTTATGCCATATATTTTTATTTTTTATGTCAAATTTTACATAGTGAATCAATAAAAATGTAACTATTTGAATTCCAAACGTAATTTAATTATGAAATGATCGTAAGATTACCTCGGGTGAAGAATAATTTATTCTGCACCCTCGGTGATGAATAGTAACACTATATATATACCGTTGCAAAATAACTATTCTGATAACACCCGGTCTATTCTGATAATCTCGTAATTTAATTATGATATATATATACAGCCGGTCTATTCTGATAATATTATCAGAATAACTATTCTGATAACACTTCCGCACTGCATGCTCAACGCGAGGGTACTGCATTTTCTTTAGCTAGAGCACTGCATTACAGAGACTAGTGAACTTTGTCTCGTAAAAAATTGTACGCAGTGTTTTTTCGGTACTGTTTTGCTCTAGTTTTTAACCATTTATTGGAACGAGGCGTATGATATACCGTTGGAAAGCTATGGATTAGGCGCAACTTTGCCATGTTGAACACTTTTCGAGATTCCTCGCGGTTTAAGAGCAGTTTTGAAAATGGTGCGGCCCATGACGAGTGGCAGCGAGCGTTTTTTTGCTTTTTTTTTCTAAACCGCTCGTCGGAATTAAGCAAACGATACACCTTTGGATAGATATCGTCGAGGCGCATCTTTTTCATAACTATTATTTTCTCTAATTCGTTACAGTTTAAGAGCAGTTTCAAATTTACTACATCGCGGAATTTTGTTTTTCAAATTTTTTCAAATTTTCGGTACTGTTTTCGCTCCGGTTTTCTAACCGTTTGTCGAAACAAGGCGTGTAATATACCATTGAAAAGCTATGGGTGAGGCGCAACTTTCATATGTTGAAATGTTTTTGAGATTCCTTATGGTTTAAAGTTAATTTTGAAAATCGTGCGGCGAACGAGGAGTAGCAGCAGCCGTTTTTCGCGAAATTTTCACAAACCGCTGGTCGAAATGATTCAAATTATACGCCGCCGGAAAAATATCGATGCGGCACAACTTTTTCATGTATAACACTTCCGCTAATTCCTTATGGTTTAAGAGCAGTTTTGATTTTACAAAAATGCGGACACTCTATTTTTTTGCGACACCCAAATCATCGTGTGCACTGCATTAGACAAATGAGTGCACTGCTTTAGACTGAAAACCGCGCTGCATCTGACAGACTAAAAATTGTCATACGTACGCGACGAACGAAGTGCACTGCTTGAGACAGATGAGTGCACTGCTTCAGACCGAAACCGCACTGCATCAAAACAGACTGAAAATCGTCGTGTGTATGCGACAACGAAGTGCACTGCATCAGATGGATCAGTGCACTGCTTCAGACCGAAACCGCATTGCATCAAACGGAGTGAAAATCATCGTGTGTACGCGAAAACGAAGTGCACTGCAACCCCCAATTCAATTTAGATGCAATTTTACTTTCGTGTGCACTGCAATAAGGGAACCACAAACTTTTTAACAATGAATTACAATAATTATGAAAAATATACTTCTTCAGTTCACCGAGCGCACTGCTTTTTACAAAGAAAATATTTTACAAACGGAGTAAAACCCACAATGCAGTGTAACAAAATTGGATCCCTTTCCTTTCTTCTGTTCCCCATCACACACGAAATGCACTGAACTGCACGCAAATGACACAACGAGGTGCTTGCCTTGCCGAACCGCATGCACTCGCTGGATGTACGGCACTCACGGGGTCGCTCGAACTGCACTGTACTAGCCAGCGAGTTGCACCCCGAACGTCGGTGAGCTGCACCCCGAACACGAGTGAGCTGCAGAGAGAGCAACTCGCCCTTTGTGCTCCACGGCGGAGTGGGAGGGAGAGGTGGATGGGGCCGCTGGATCTAGCACCAGTAGGTCGATGGCGGCGGTTTCACTAGGGGCTCGCACATCCGGCATGTGGTTGTTGATGCCCGGTGCTCTCGTGTACTGCAAAATAGATCGTGCGCACTGCAAAAGGGTGAGAGGGAGGAGCTGGACTCCGTGAATCCAGAGCCCGTTGTCGCCGTCTTCAAAGGAAGCTGTCGCGGTGTGTGGTTGGGTGGCCGTCGACCCTTCCCTGTAGATCGACCGGCAAGGCCTTGCCGCCGCGCGGAGCTGCTCAGGCCGTGGCGGCCGAAGACGGGGATGCGGCGCCGCGCGGTCTGGGGGAGGCGAGGAGGCGGCGTGTCCTGGGAGAATGAGGATTCCGGCGCGGTTGCGATGCCGACGGGGACGGGCGCGTCACAGCTTGGCAGGAGGAGTCGCGCGCCGGAGAAGGTGGGGAGGGTGGGGCGGCGGCCCGGGGCGGGACGGACGGCGCCGGAGAAGGTGGGGAGGGTTGGGGGCGGCTGCTAGGGTGGGCCATGGCGCGCCGGAGAAGGTGGGGACTGTGGGGCGACGGCCTAGGGTGGGACAGACGGCACCGGAGAAGGTGGGGAGGGTTGGGGCGGCGGCTCGGGTGGGCCATGGCGCGCCGGAGAAGGTGGGGAGGGTGGGGCGGCAGAAGGTGCGTTCCGGTGGAGAGAGAGGTGAACGAGAGGCGGGGGTTTGGATCGACGCAGGAGGGAGATTGGTGTCGTGCGGGAGGTGGGGTTGGGAGTGGTTGGTTCTGTTTCGAATCGGGGTGTTATCAGAATAATGCTTAGGTGTTATTAGAATAAGGTCTTAAGGGGTGTTATCATAATAGACCCACCCTATATATATATATGTGTGTGTGTGTGTGTGTAACATCCCAAATTTTCAATTTGGAATGTTATACATTAGAGCATCATTGCATATCATATTTTATTTGCATTTTGGTTGATCCTAGAAATTCTACGCAACTCAAGGACCCACGGAGAGAGTTGGGGATTTCGTTATTTTCATATTTGAGTTTTCTCGAATTTTGAAAATAGGATCATTTGATTTTATTTATTTTATCTTCAATTATTTCATTTATAAAAATAAGAGAGAGGGAATAAAATGACTTTCCCAAAAATAAGAAATATTGAGGATTTAATTAAAAAAATCATATTTTATTTTATTTGGTGTTTTGGCTATTTTATTTGAATTTAGAAAAATTGCACGTTTTCAAAATTGCATTTAGGGCCAAGAAAATGTTCATTTCGTTCTAAATATTTTATTTAGACGGTGAAAATTTATTTTGGTATTTTTAGAATTTTATTTTATTTTTTTAGTTTCGGCGGAATTGTTTAAAAAAAAACGCGCCCGCACCCGACTGGGCCGAAGGCCTAGCTGAGCCAGGCCGGCCCGCCTCTGCGCCGCCGCCTCCGTGCCGCGAGCTGCCGCCGACCCGGACTAGGAGTCCGAGCCGGACTCCTCTCCGCCGCCGCCTTGGCCCCTCCCCCAAGCCGCCGTCTCCCCCCCTTTAAAAGCCACCCCGGGGCCCCCCCTGGAGCCCCAAGTCGCCGCCGCCGCCTCCCGCCGTCGCCACCCCAGCCCTGCCACCCCACGCCGTCCCACCGCCCCGCCGGAGCCGAGCCGAGGTAGCCGCCCCGCCGCCCCGCCGCCCCGGTTTTTCTAAAGAAACCGATCCGGTTTTTTTGTAAACCCTAGGTTTTTTTAGATCGGATTCGTTTTGTTTCGGTTTTCTTATTTAGCGACCATTCGCTTGTTCGTTCGTTTTAACGTATGCGTTCTTCGCTTAGCTACTGTTAACGAATGTCCGTTCGTTAAATAGTTCGTCAGTTTTTCTTTTTCTCGGATTTTTCCACGATTATTTCTGATCGCGATTTCAGATCCGATTTTCGTTTTCGTTTTTCTTTTCGCTCGTATATCGGAATCAGGCGATTCAAGCGACTAGAGTTTCGTCTCGAAGCCCTCTTTCCGTTTAACCAACTCAAACAAGTTTTTGCTTCGGTAAAATTTGACTTAGGTCCAGATTAGTAAACGAAGCTTGTTTCTTTCGCCGTTTGATTTTTGTTGCTTCGTTTGATTTGATTGTTTTTGCAAACTGGAGTTCTTAAGTTGAACTTTCTGGTTAAATCTCTTATTTGAGTTTTACCTGTGCATTAGATGAGTACTTATTGTATGGTTGTTTGTTTGCGATAGAGTACCCGGAGTGCGCCGCTTGCTACTTCGAATCGCTAGGTTTCCCGGATCATCAGCAAGGCAAGTAACATTTTGATGATACCTCTTTTACTACCAAGTTTTATTGCATTAGATCAACCCTCAAACATTGCATGATTAGGATATAATAAATTGTGGGTTCTGGGAAGTAGATGAGGTAGTACCTATTGCCCTGTTTATTATCAAACCCTTGGGAGTTACTTCTACGTTTGCTTATATTGTCATGTTATGCTAGTAGACGTGGATTGAGTTTGAGTGTTACCATGACAGATGTGAGATTGTTAATTAATGGTTAAACTTAAGGTGGCAACTAAAACACACATTTGGGTGGATTGAGGTACCTGGCTATTCCAGGATTGCCTGTTTTTCTTTTGGGACCGCCAACCAGGCTCAAAGGGATCATGAGATTATTCATGCTAGAAACTTCTGTGTGCAGCCACAAGATATTATGGGCTCTAGCATAGTTGAGTAGGTTGTGTGAGCTCTTGAAGAGGTAGACTAGCAGATGTAGGGGATGTAGGTGGTACTGTCTACCCGGAGTAGAGAGTTAACGCTTCTGAAAGACTGTGTCTCGGTCATCCGTTTCTCAAACACCATGAAGTGCGAGAATCCCAACGGAGGAGATTGAGTCTTGTGGGGAAAAGTGCGCAAACCTCTGCAGAGTGTACAATCTAATCATGGTTAGCCGTCTCCCCAGTTATGGACAACTTGAGTATCTAGTATCTGGATTTTCATGTGAATCTCATCATGTTACTTTAATTAATTTTGTTGGGTTTTGATGATGATACTTAATTGGGATTGAGAATGCTGTCAACCATTCTCAATGTGTAACAACCACCATGATAGTTAAATAAAATTTATTCCTTTGTAGTAGGGAAAAATTGGCTTTTCGCAAAACTGTAACCATAGAGCCTTCTACCAGCCATATATGCATGTAGTATAGCATTATTCTGTTCATTACTCTCTATGTGTTACATTGCCAGCATATTCCATGTGCTGACCCGTTTTCGGGCTGCAACGTTTCATGTTGCAGACTTTTCAGACGACGAGTAAGATGCCTTAGGTCGTGGTTCTATACTCAGTGATGCCGTTGGAGTTGATGGACTCACTTATCTTCCAAGCCTTCCGCTGTTATCGTTATTAGATGGCCTTAAGCCATATTTATTGTAATAAGTTCTCTTTTGGAGACATTCGATGTAATAAGTGTGTGATTGCTACTCTGTTATAAATCTTTCGAGTACTGTGCGTGTCAGCGTTACTGATCCAGGGATGACACTGATGCACAGAGACTTGACCGTTTGAGGTCTGGTCGCTACAAGATGGTATCAGAGCACACGCTGACTATAGGACACGACCACTAAGCTTAAACCATGGATCACTACTCTCTTCTCATGTCTGACTCGTCTCCATTTTCTACTCTTTTAGGATGGCGGATGCAAGGAACAAGTTCATGCAACCAGATGAGGATACACCCTTTGGACGCCACTTGAAGGAAGTCACTAGATACCTGAACATCGGAATTCCAAGCTTCACCGGAACCTACAACGCCACACTACCAGAAGAGGAGCGTTGGTTGATTCAAGTTCAAGTACCAGGAAGGACGTTCATGCCCGTCACTGAGCCCATAGAGTTTTCCTTTGATGCACCAACCTGGAGTCTAGGAAGGAGCATGGTAGCCCACATTACCATGGGACACATTGGAGAAGTTTACCACAAGGAGCTTAAGGATACTATCTACCAGATTTGTGGGCGCCGAGATGAGCAATGGGAGATGATCAGCACCAAGAAGGATAGATCAATTGCAGCTTTCATCCAGGAGTAGCACATTCGTCGCCAGGAGAACCAGATGTGTGCAGGCATGACGGATCTGAAGAAGGCATTGACTAAGATCACTGAGCTGGAGGAAGAACTCAAGGCTACACACGAGGATTATATGGAGGAAATCGTCGCACTGGTGGAGAAGAATGACGACCTGGAAAAGAAGATCGGAGTATTCATGGGAGACCCAGCACCAGGAGGAGAAGACGATGATTGCACTTGCCCGGATAACTACATCATCATCGACGACACCGACTCAGACCCCTGTGAAGATGACTTTGTTGATGAAGCTGGAGCAGATATCATGGAGTCTTCGACCGATCAAAATTTCTAGTAGACCACCATATCAGTAGTAGTATACCCCATGTATATAGTATAGTCCGAGCACTTTGTAACGATAGTTAGATCGATTCTATGCCCTTGTTTGAATTGATTGAGTGATATTGTTTTCTTTTGTCTCATGTGCATATGGGTAGTGTTTTCTCTCTAGACCTCATTCTATTCTGATTTCTCATCTTTTCTAAAACCCTCAGATGCCTCCGAGACGTGACACCGGATTTGCTTTCCCGCCGGAGCTCACCCAGTTGATCCAGCAGCAGAATGCGTTGATGCAGTTACTAGTCCAGAATCAGAATCAGGGGAACAACAACAACAACAACCCACCACCTCCACCACCTGTTGATCACTTAACCCGTTTCCTTAGACTGAATCCGCCGGTGTATTATAGTAGCACCGAGCCGATTGTTGCAGATGATTGGCTCCGCAAAGTTGGAAGGGAGTTGACCACTGCAGGATGCACAGATGCGGAAAGAGTGTGTTTTGCCGCACATCAGCTTGATGGACCCGCAGCATCATGGTGGGAGAATTACACAACCACACACCCTATTGACACTGTCACACGGGACCAGTTTCAGCAAGCTTTTCGTACCGCCCATGTTTCAGCAGGAGCTATGGCCATGAAGAAGCGTGAGTTTCGCAACTTACGCCAGGGAGGACGCACCGTAGGCCAGTATGTGGAGGACTTTAGTAAACTAGCACGTTATGCCCCAGATGACGTTGCTACAGATGCAGCCAAGCAGGAGAAGTTTCTGGAAGGACTGAATGATGAGCTGAGCATGCAGTTGATGGTAGCAACCTTCAACAACTACCAGAAGTTGGTAGATAGAGCTCTCATGATTGAAGGGAAGCAGCAGCAGATTGAAAACCGTAAGAGGAAGTATGGACAAGGGAAGTACAATTCTGGAGCTCAGCAGAAGCCACGTTTTACCCCGAAATCAGGAGGACCATTTCAGCATACCCAGGGAGGAGGTTCGCACAACCATAATGGCCTCAAGAATGGTAATGGGAATGGAGGAAGCAACACCCAGAACCGTACCAACCCTTCAACCCCAGCTAAGAGAGACCTGAGCCAAGTCACATGCTTTAAGTGTCAGAAGACTGGACATTATGCCAATGACTGTCCTGAAGCCCAGAATGGAAATGGCAATGGAAGCTCTGGGAAGAAGCCGAACCCTTTCAACAAAGGACATGTGAACCATGTTAGCGTGGAGGAGGTTGAAGCTCAGCCAGATGCAGTAATAGGTAAGTCTTTGGTTAAGTCATTTACTGCACCCGTTCTTTTTGATACTGGTGCATCACATTCATACATATCAAGGGGATTTGTGGATAAGTATAAACTTCCAACCCAAGCCCTTAGGTCACCCATGTTAGTAACCTCGCCAGGGGCAGAGTATATGGCTAGTTTATGGTGTGATCGGTTGCCATTAAGGATTGGTAACTACGTGTTTCCCTCGGACCTAATAGTACTGGAATCGCAAGGATTGGATGTGATATTAGGCATGGATTGGTTATCGAAGTATGGAGGGAACATTGAGTGCGCCAGTAAGTCGATTTTGCTTACCACCCTAGAAGGAAGAAGGATTAAGTATGTATCCCGGCATATGCCGAAGAGGACTCAGGTGAATTCCTTATCAGGAGTTGTACAGGAGGAAGTACCAGTGGTGAAGGATTTTCCTGATGTATTTCTAGAAGAGTTGCCAGGCATGCCACCGGATAGAGACACTGAGTTTTTGATTGAGCTTTTGCCAGGCACAGGGCCAATATCTAAGAGACCGTACAGAATGCCCACAAAAGATTTGGAGGAGATTAAGAAGCAGATTAAGGAGTTACTGGATAAAGGCTATATTCGCCCAAGTTCTTCACCTTGGGGATCGCCAGTGCTTCTAGTCGAGAAAAGGATGGATCGTTAAGGATGGTTGTTGATTATCGAGGACTGAATGAAGTGACCATCAAGAACAAGTACCCACTGCCGATGATCAATGATTTGTTTGACCGATTGCAAGGAGATAAGGTATTTTCCAAGATCGATCTGCGATCGGGATACCATCAGTTGAAGATTCGAGAGCAGGATATACCTAAGATGGCTTTTACCACCGGGTATGGGCTATATGAGTATACCGTTATGTCATTTGGTCTGACTAACGCCCCTGCCTATTTCATGAACCTGATGAACAAAGTGTTTATGGAGTTTTTGGATAAGTTCGTCGTAGTGTTCATTGATGACATTTTGGTCTACTCAAAGAACGAAGAGGAGCATAAGGAGCATTTGCGTTTGGTACTTGAGAAGCTCAGAGAACATCAGTTATACGCCAAGTTCAGCAAATGTGAGTTTTGGCTGAAGGAAGTTGGATTCCTCGGACACGTTATATCCGGAGAAGGAATAACAGTAGACCCCACCAAAGTTGACACAGTAACAAGCTGGGAATCACCCACGTCAGTTGGAGAAATCCGGAGTTTTCTTGGACTCGCAGGATACTACCGGAGATTCATTGAGAATTTCTCGAAGATTGCAAAACCCATGACGGAGCTGTTGAAGAAAGACACCAAGTTCAATTGGACTGAGGAATGTGAAGCTAGTTTTCAAGAATTGAAGAAATGTTTGGTTACATCACCAGTGTTGATTTTGCCAGATCAGCGCAAGGATTATGAAGTTTACTGCGACGCTTCACGTCGAGGACTTGGAGCAGTGCTGATGCAGGAAGGAAGAGTTGTTTCATATGCCTCACGACAGCTTAAGCCCCATGAGCTGAATTACGCTACACATGATTTGGAGTTAGCAGCCGTAGTACATGCACTAAAGACATGGAGACATTTTCTCATCGGAAACCACTTTGAGGTGTACACGGATCACAAGAGTTTGAAATACATCTTCACGCAGAAGGAGTTGAATCTCAGGCAAAGGAGATGGTTGGAGCTCATAAAGGATTATGATATGAGATTGCATTATCACCCTGGAAAGGCTAACGTAGTAGCAGACGCGTTGAGCCGTAAGAGCCATGTCAACACACTCATGACTGGAGGATTACCAAAGGAATTAGACGAGGATCTTCGCGAGCTATGTTTGGAGATAGTTCCGAGAGGCTATGTAGCAGCATTAGAAATTCAGTCTACTCTGATGGATAAGATCAGGGAAGCTCAGAAGACTGACAAGGAGATTGCCAAGATAAAGGAGAACATGAGCAAAGGAAAGGCCAAGGGATTTCGTGAGGACGAGCACGATACCTTATGGTTTGAGGACCGCGTTTATGTTCCTAATGATCCGAAGATTAGGAAGTTGATTCTGCAAGAGGCCCATGATTCACCGTATTCGATTCACCCAGGAAATACCAAGATGTATTTGGATTTGAAGGATACTTTTTGGTGGACCAGAATGAAGAAAGATATTGCAGAGTATGTAGCAGTTTGTGATGTATGTCAGAGAGTGAAGGCAGAGCATCAGAAGCCGGCAGGACTGCTATAGCCATTGCCGATACCCGAATGGAAGTGGGACAAGTTAGGAATGGATTTTATCACTGGATTGCCAAGGACTCGTTCAGGCTATGACTCAATATGGATTGTAGTCGATCGTTTAACGAAAGTAGCTCATTTCATCCCAGTGAAGACCACTTACAACAGTGCTAAGTTGGCAAAGATATACATGACCAGGATCGTATGTCTGCATGGAGTTCCGAGGAGCATTGTATCAGATAGAGGAACCCAGTTTACCTCAAAGTTTTGGCAATAATTACATGAAACCTTGGGTACCAGGCTAGAGTTCAGTACAGCCTTTCATCCACAGACAGATGGACAGACCGAAAGAGTAAATCAGATTTTGGAGGACATGTTGAGAGCTTGTGCGCTAGATTATGGATCTAGTTGGGATGACAATTTGCCATATGCAGAGTTTTCTTACAACAACAGTTATCAATCCAGTCTGAAGATGGCCCCTTTCGAAGCTTTGTACGGAAGGAGGTGTAGAACACCATTGTTATGGGATGAAGTTGGAGACCGCCAGTTGTTTGGACCAGATCTGATTAAGGAGTCTGAACAGAAGGTGAAGTTGATTCGCGATAGGCTCAAGGTAGCCCAATCCAGGCAGAAAAGCTATGCGGATTCAAAACGCAAGGAGACAGTTTACGAAGTCGGAGACCGAGTTTATCTTCGTGTATCCCCACTTCGAGGAGTTAAGCGCTTTGGAGTTAAGGGAAAGTTAGCGCCACGATTTGTAGGACCATACAAAGTTTTGGAACGTATGGGAGAAGTTGCTTACAAGTTGGAATTACCCGAAGGATTGTCAGGAGTTCACGATGTGTTCCACGTTACCCAGTTGAAGAAGTGCCACGCAGAGATGGCTGATATACCGCTGAGAGATACCGTGCCGCTGGAAGCGATTCAGTTGGATAGCGATTTGACCTACGAGGAGAAACCAGTTAAGATTCTCGAATATCCCAGCCGAGTCACACGCAGCAAGGTTATCAAGATTTGCAAAGTTCAGTGGAGCCACCATACCGAGGATGAAGCCACCTGGGAGCGAGAGGAAGATCTACGGAAGGACCACCCTCACCTATTTTCCAGCCAACCCGAATCTCGAGGGCGAGATTCATCTTAAGGGGGGTAGGTTTGTAACATCCCAAATTTTCAATTTGGAATGTTATACATTAGAGCATCATTGCATATCATATTTTATTTGCATTTTGGTTGATCCTAGAAATTCTACGCAACTCAAGGACCCACGGAGAGAGTTGGGGATTTCGTTATTTTCATATTTGAGTTTTCTCGAATTTTGAAAATAGGATCATTTGATTTTATTTATTTTATCTTCAGTTATTTCATTTATAAAAATAAGAGAGAGGGAATAAAATGACTTTCCCAAAAATAAGAAATATTGAGGATTTAATAAAAAATCATATTTTATTTTATTTGGTGTTTTGGCTATTTTATTTGAATTTAGAAAAATTGTACGTTTTTCAAAATTGCATTTAGGGCCAAGAAAATGTTCATTTCGTTCTAAATATTTTATTTAGACGGTGAAAATTTATTTTGGTATTTTTAGAATTTTATTTTATTTTTTTAGTTTCGGCGGAATTGTTTAAAAAAACGCGCCCGCACCCGACTGGGCCGAAGGCCCAGCTGAGCCAGGCCGGCCCGCCTCTGCGCCGCCGACCCGGACTCCTCTCCGCCGCCGCCTTGGCCCCTCCCCCAAGCCGCCGTCTTCCCCCCTTTAAAAGACACCCCGGGGCCCCCCTGGAGCCCCAAGTCGCCGCCGCCGCCTCCCGAGCCGCCGCCGCCGAAGCCCGCCGCCGCCGCCGTCGCCGCCGCCGCCTCCTGCCGTCGCCGCTGCAACCCCGCCACCCCACGCCGTCCTGCCGCCCCGCTGGAGCCCCGCCGGAGCCGAGCCGAGGTAGCCGCCCCGCCGCCCCGGTTTTTCTAAAGAAACCGATCCGGTTTTTTTGTAAACCCTAGGTTTTTTTAGATCGGATTCGTTTTGTTTCGGTTTTCTTATTTAGCGAGCGTTCGCTCGTTCGTTCGTTTTAACGAACGCTTTCTTCGTTTAGCTACTGTTAATGAACGTCCGTTCGTTAAACAGTTCGTCAGTTTTTCTTTTTCTCGGATTTTTCCGCGATTATTTCTGATCGCGATTTCAGATCCGATTTTTGTTTTCGTTTTCTTTTCGGTCGTTTATCGGAATCAGGCGAGCCCTCTTTCCGTTTAACCAACTCAAACAAGTTTTTGCTTCAGTAAAATTTGACTTAGGTCCAGATTATTAAACGAAGCTTGTTTCTTTCGCCGTTTGATTTTTGTTACTTCGTTTGATTTGATTCTTTTTGCAAACCGGAGTTCTTAAGTTGAACTTTCTGGTTAAATCTCTTATTTGAGTTTTACCTGTGCATTAGATGAGTACTTATTGTATGCTTGTTTGTTTGCGATAGAGTACCCGGAGTGCGCCGCTTGCTACTTCGAATCGCTGGGTTTCCCGGATCATCATCAAGGCAAGTAACACTTTGATCATACCTCTTTTAGTACCCAGTTTTATTGCATTAGATCAACCCTCAAACATTGCATGATTAGGATCTAATTAAATTGTGGGTTCTGGGAAGTAGATGAGGTAGTACCTATTGCCCTGTTTATTATCAAACCCTTGGGAGTTACTTCTACGTTTGCTTATATTGTTATGCTATGCTAGTAGACGTGGATTGGGTTTGAGTGTTACCATGACAGATGTGAGATTGTTAATTAATGGTTAAACTTAAGGTGGCAACTAAAACACACATCTGGGTGGATTGAGGTACCTGGGTATTCCAGGATTGCTTGTTTTTCTTTTGGGACCGCCACCCAGGCTCAAATGGATCATGAGATTATTCATGCTAGAAACTTCCATGTGCAGCCACAAGCTATTATGGGCTCTAGCATAGTTGAGTAGGTTGTGTGAGCTCTTGAAGAGGTAGACTAGCAGATGTAGGGGATGTAGGTGGTACTGTCTACCCGGAGTAGAGAGTTAACGCTTATGAAAGACTGTGTCTCGGTCATCCATTTCTCAAACACCATGAAGTGCGAGAATCCCAACGGAGGAGATCGAGTCTTGTGGGGAAAAGTGCGCAAACCTCTGCAGAGTGTACAATCCAATCATGGTTAGCCGTGTCCCCGGTTATGGACAACTTGAGTATCTAGTATCTGGATTTTCATGTGAATCTCATCATGTTACTTTAATTAATTTTGTTGGGTTTTGATGATGATACTTAATTGGGATTGAGAATGCTGTCAACCATTCTCAATGTTTAACAACCACCATGATAGTTAAATAAAATTTATTCCTTTGCAGTAGGGAAAAATTGGCTTTTCGCAAAACTGTAACCATAGAGCCTTCTACCAGCCATATATGCATGTAGTATAGCATTATTCTGTTCATTACTCTCTATGTGTTACATTGCTAGCATATTCCATGTGCTGACCCGTTTTCGGGCTGCAACGTTTCATGTTGCAGACTTTTCAGACGATGAGTAAGGTGCCTTAGGTCGTGGTTCTATACTCAGTGATGCCGTTGAAGTTGATGGACTCACTTATCTTCCAAGCCTTCTGCTGTTATCGTTATTAGATGGCCTTAAGCCATATTTATTGTAATAAGTTCTCTTTTGGAGACATTCGATGTAATATGTGTGTGATTGCTACTCTGTTATAAATCTTTCGAGTACTGTGTGTGTCAGCATTACTGATCCAGGGATGACACTGATGCACAGAGACTTGACCGTCTGAGGTCTGGTCGCTACAATATATATATATATATATATATATATATATATATAGAGAGAGAGAGAGAGAGAGAGAGAGAGTAGCACTATTCTGATCCTGGGATCAGAATAGTTATTTGGATCATGGTGCGCCCTATATATAGAGCCCGATGGATATGTTCCCGAACTGCTGAACCCGTGGACAAGAAAAAAGAAACCACCACCCCCACGACCCGAACAGATCGACCCACCACTTACCATTCCCGATCCATGCCTTCCCCCGATCCCATCGCCGCCGGACCTCCGCCTAAATCGGACGCCACCACCGCACAACCCGCCAGTCCTGACGACCTCCGCCACCGCCTACGACCACCGCAGGCACCGCCCCGACCACCTCCACCGCCGCCCTCCACCCGACCACCTCTGCCACTCCGACGCGGCCTCTCCTCCCCCTCCGGCTTGACCTTCCCTCCCTTCCTACGCGACCTGCGCCGCGCCGCTGCCTGCATCTCGTATTTGTTACGTGCCGTGGAGATCCCACCTGCGATCTGCACCCTTCGCCTCCCCGAGGATGCCGCCGGCAAAGCTCAGGCACCGCTCCCCTCGCCGCGTGCAGGTAGACGCGGACCACCTCGCGTGCCACGCTGGCCACACTGCAACAGCGAGGCAATTTTTGGTTCCTCATCAAGCAGCAGCCGCCGCCCCCTAGAAGTTCAATTCTGATGGTGACGTCCAACTCCAGCGAGTAGCACAGCATGACCACGGCTCCCCGGTATCCTCTCCGTGAACCTATTTTTACCTGTATAATCGCCACTGTGATGTGCTGGACTTGTTACAATTTTGAGGAGCTTGCGGCTGAATCGCCTGTATGTTTTTTTGTTCTACAACAGTTCAGAAGTCCAGGTTATTCCCCCGAGCGAACGTGCACCCTCAAGGCCTCAACTCTATAGTGCCTGAGAAGCCACATGGGTAAACAGCCTAGGCAGAGATGGAGAAGGGGCGCAAGAAGCTGCACGCCAGAGATGCACTTAACTTCTTTCAGTACGTCATGTTGGAGCAGCTCCTACTCACGTTCCCTCATCCCGCTCGGCCTGTTCCACACATGGATTGTTCTTGGTGGAATTGGTCAACACGAAGGAGCTAATACTACACGCGTTAGAACTAGTCCCTTCAACTTGTAGTCGCTTGCTTTTGCAAAAAGTATTCATCTTTATTCTATTTACATGAGTAGCTTTCAGTGGTGGTGGCTCTGATTTTCTTTGGCAGGTGGATGAGAACAAAGGTGTGTGCGTCGTAGAAAAATGATACCCGAACATTGCATTTCTCTTTGTATATAATGTGGTCATTTTGTTACTATTTGGAATATCATTGGATTGCTCTGATTCTAAACATGCGGTGTAATATCTTTGGACTGCTCTTATTTTAAAAACAGTTTATAAAAAATGGAATTGCCCATTTCTAAAGAAAAACTAGAAGTTCGAGTATAAATCACGGAAAGGTCTCTATGTTTACCAGAAAATTATGATTTTCCCGTTACAAAAAAAAACCGAGAAGCTCAAATTAAAAATATAGAGAAGTACAAAAATAACAGAGCACTTTGAAGCGGATATTTCACCGTTTCTAAATTAAAAAAAAGTATGACTGAAGCGACGATTGAATCCAACCTTCCCAGGGATCACCATTCTTCCTTCTCGCCTATCCAACAACGCGCGCCGCCGTCCACTTGTGAGGCTCCACCCACTAGTATAAGAGACAAGACAATTTTGTACATGAGAACTTCATCTATTACCGCTCAAAATTAAGGGGAGTTCGATTGTTTATGCCTGTGGGACTGTAACCTTTTTCATTTGACTACCAAAAAATGTGTGGATGTGATGTGCGTGTGTGCTTAGTACACAAAATGAGAAAAACTATATTTTCTCATGTAGAACGAAGAAAACAACCGAGAAAGAGAAGGACGTTCGATGTTTACTACAAATTATTGAGATTTTTTCATTACAAAAAGGAAAATAAAACTTAAAAAGGTGATTGTCTCGTTAAAAAAAACTAGAAGTTCAAATACATATAACAGAGTGGTTCAATGCTTATTACTACATTAGGATTTTTTCCGTTACTAAAGAATAACCCAAGAAGGCCAAATTAAAAAAATAGAGCAACTCAAAATTTATAGAGAAAATGGAATTTCCCCGTTCTACAAAAAAAACCTAGAGTTTCAAATTTAAATAATGGGGAAGTTCAATGTTTATTACAATATCAAGAAGGTCAAATTAAAAAAACCGAGCAATTCAAATTTTTTAGAAAAACTGATTTTCCTTCTTTTAGAAATAAGACATAGAAGTTCAACTTTAAGTAATTGAGCGGTTCGATATTTATTACATAACCAGGACTTTTCCCGTTACTAATGAATAACACCAAGATGTACAAAATTAAAAAATATGAATTTGTTTGATGTTTATAAAAACTTAGATTTTCCCCAATGCTAAAGATTAAAACCAAGAAGTTCAATTTCAAAAAATGGAGTAGTTCGATGTATTTAAAAAACTCATTTTTTCATGTTACTAGAGAATAAAACCAAGAAATTCAATTGGAAAAAGTGGAGCATTTTGATATTTATTTGAAAAAGTATATTTTTCTAGTTACTAAAGAATAAAACCAATAAGTTTAATTTCAAAACAACGAAGAAGTTTGATGTTTCAAAAAAACCCTATAATTTCCACATTTCTAAAAATACACAAATAAAGTTCAAATAAAAAAGGTAGAGTGGTTCAATGTCTATACAAAACTCAGATATTTTCACGTAACCGAGAGAAGTCCAGTTTGATAACTGCCGGAAGTTCACATACTACGCAGTGTGCATGAAATTTTTGTATGAAGGAATTTTCAATGTATGAAAAAAACGAATGAAAAAGCAAAGGCCGAAAGTTGTGTTGCTAGAAGTTCAACTGCTCGGCGTGAGATAGTTCAAAAATTATCGTGAGAGAGGTTGAACAAAAATACGTGACAGAAGTTAAAGGTGAAAACAATAGTAAGTTCAACTACTACACGGAATGCGTTTCAGACAAGAATATAAGAATAGAAAACAAAAAGCTTAAAAGGTTTGTTGAAAGAAGTTGAAGGGTTCTGTCCAGGGAAGTTCAAAAATTCTTGCGAGAGAGGTTCACCTTGTATTTCAATGTTCGATTTTTTGTATAAAAATCAAATACAATTCTTTACTCAAAATATAAAAAGGTGAGGTTCAAATTGAAATAACAGAGAAGTTCGGAGTTTATTAAAACCTAGGATTTACCTATTCAAAAAAAAACAACGCCATTTTTTGCACTTTTAAAAACACTCATAAACGAAAAAATGGTTGCTAGAAGTTCAAGTGCTCAGCGAGGAAAGTTCAAAAAATTCTTGTGAGAGAGGTTCACCGTGTATTTAGATGTCCAAAATACATAAAAAAAATAAGTTGTTTTTTGTGTTTTAAAATAATTCTCTCAAACTAGACAGAAATTCAAAGTGATAACAACCGGAAGTTCATTTACTACATGGTGTGTATTTCATATAAAGAAAAATACAAATAAAGTGAAACGGAGTGAAGTTCAAACAGACATGCCCGAGAAGTTCAACTACTTCTTGAGTGCAAAAAACAGCACGTCAAAAACAGAGTGAAGTTCAAACAGACATGCCCGAGAAGTTCAACTACTTCACGCAGTGCATTTCCATTCGCGATGAAGTCAGAAATCATGATCTCGTCATTTTCTAATTTATTTCAAAATGGCAGGAATATCATTTGTGTAAATTTGAAGTCATCGGTCGGAGAAAGTTAAAAATATATTGTGAGAGAGGTTTGTACAAAAAGAAATATCATCTATGTAACACTGACGGAATGGATGAGAAAATTACAAACGAAAATACGTCACAGAAGTTCAACGTGAAAACAACAGGAAGTTCACCTACTACACTGAATGAATTTTAGATGAATTTTTTTAAAATCGTCGCGAGTATGAAAAAATGATCAACACGAGAAAGTTGCGTGTTTACAACAGATTTCCATCTGTATAGTACTTGCTCAATCCCGGTGAGTGGATGGAGATTTACGAGCAAAAAAAGCACGTGAAAAACAGAGTGAAGTTCAAGTCCACATGCCGAGAAGTTCAGGTTCTTCACGCGGTGCATTTTTGAAGAATTTGTTTCGCGATAAAGGCAGAACGAATGATCTCGCCATTTTCAAAATTACCTGAAAACAGCTAGGAATCACAGAAAATCATCAACATGAAAAAGTTTCGCATTTTCCTTAGCTTTTCAACGGTATATTATTTGCCATATTCCGATAAAGTTTGTAGAAATTACGGTGAAAATACGTTTTTAGCTATTTTTAAAATTGACTTTAAACAGTAAGGAATTGGGAGAAACAATATATACCAAAAAGTTTTTGTATTTCCACAAGCTTTCCAATGCCGTATCATTTGCTGCATTCGGACGTACGGTTAAAAAAATAGATCGAAAATACAAACTCGTTGGAACTTGTACTATTTTCTAAATCACTTTTAAACTGTTCAAAATTAGAAAAAACTTTCTACA
This sequence comes from Triticum aestivum, assembly GCF_018294505.1. Taxonomy (NCBI): domain Eukaryota; kingdom Viridiplantae; phylum Streptophyta; class Magnoliopsida; order Poales; family Poaceae; genus Triticum; species Triticum aestivum. The sequence goes on from NC_057796.1 coordinate 391,477,793, forward strand.
TGAAAAAGTAGCGCATTTTAATAAGATTTCCAACGCCATATCATTTGCCTCAATTGGATTTTCCGTTTAGAAATGACATCGAAAATACGAACTTGGCTGTTCGGTTTGCGAAATTTTACGATTTTCGAAATTACTCTTGAACCGTAGGGAATTAGAGAAAACTTTACACATGTGGAAGGAGCGGTTTTGCAGCAGCTTTCCAACGCCATACTATTTGCCTCATTCCGATAAACGGTTTAGTAATGCGATCGAAAATACAATTCACGTTTTTTGTATGAAGAAAAAACAGTTTAAAACTGCTCTTAAACCGCTTACATTTTGCCAAAAATTTAACTTGGGTCATGATACTGGTGTCCATAGCTTTCCAATGGTATATCGCAAGCCCCATTTGAGCAATGTTGGCAGAAGTTCAACCTAGCACTAGGAGAAGTTCAGGTCGAACAACTCAGGCAGTAAAATTGCAAGAAACGCAATTTCATCACGACCCGAGAGCAAAATCCGCCAACGAGCGAGATTCCTATTGAAAATCGGTATTTAGTTGCTAAAAAACGTTTTCTAGATTACACTAACATCATATAGAACACGACCAACAAGAATAATTCGCGGGGGAAGCCACGGTTGCGAAGATAGCCCGAAGGTCGGGTTCGTATAGAGGGAAGTTTAGGCGCGTTACTCAGACAGTTCAGGTTGTGATCAGAATGTTATTCTGATCCCGTGATCAGAATAGTGTTTATATGTATATATATATAACTGAAATAAACATCCAATTACATAAGTGACTATACAGATCATTCGCACACACCTCAATAAATAATTACATGCACTCTAGAGTAGGAGAAACAATCGCCTAGTCATCTACTTCTTGTGACGCTCCCGCCACTGCTCTGTGGCTTGATCCCTCGTCTAGGGCAGGAACAAGATAGTTCCTCATGTCAACGATCCGCCTGCACATCTCGTAGCTTGTGTACACGTCCTTAGCCGCGTACTTGACGTGTTCTTCATCCAGTCTCTCATGCCAAACACTGTGCCAGGCGTTCTTGTCCTTCTTGCTCTCTTCCTTCATCTTCGCGTAGTACGGGTCAATCATGGCCGAGGCGAGGTCAACTAGGGAGTCCAGTTTGTTGTTGTCGCTCCCTCAGACCTTGTAGTGGTGGTGGATGTTGACAAGATTCGGGCATTTCAAGCCCGAAACCTTGAGCGCTTTTAGATCGTTGGTGGTGTCCACCGTAGCAAAACTATAGTCGGAGTTGTTGATAAACCTGGCGAAATGCTCGCAAGGCCTTGTGGCCAGGTGGTAGTGGTAGACGAGGACGTCATGTCGCATGCACAACTGGCCGACGGCAACCTTCTAATCGTGCCCAGCACGACCCATGGTGTACTCGAGGTCGAAGCCGACCACTTGGTACTTGTCCTCGGCAAGGAACTGCTCCATAGTTTGGATGGAGCTCTCCACCGAGACCGTATCGTTCGTGTACACCACCGAGAGAGCCTTCCCCCTCACGTGGGTGTCCATGACGTGTTGCGTGGTGAACTGCCCACCGTTGTCATCGTCGGCCGCTGGGAGCGCCATTGGAGCCACGGGGAGCGCCATTGGAACCGCTGGATGTCCTCTCTGTATGTGTCCTCGTGGGTGTGCTTTTTATGTCGTGTGAGATGAGAGATGAAGGTAAATGGCTGTAACACCCTGAGAATCATGCTACAGTAACCCCCTGTGATTAAGCTAGTCATGTTGCTAAACAGGGCTTGATCACATTTGAATCACCTTCCTTTTCAAACTTCTAGTTCAAACTTCAAATATAATTAAAGTGAAAAGTAAAAGTTTTCAAAAACTTAAACTAAAATGTTCAGTGGGTGCCAAATATTACACTGGTAATTATGGTGGAGAAAACACATTTTTATAAAATGTCTAGATACTTTTAAATGAATTAAACAGAAAAGGAAATAAACAAATAAAAGAAAAGGCAAAACAAAACAGAAAACAGAACAAAAAAAAAGGGGAACAAAAGCCCCCCCCCCACTGGACCTGGCCCAACTGGGCCACCCCAGGCCCAGCCGGCCGGCCCAACCCCCCTCACCTTATCCCCTGCCCCCCCCCACCGACAGCCTCACCTCTCGCTTCCCCCCCGAAATATCTCACCCCCCCGATCTGGATCGAGGAGGAGACCGTCGCCGTCGCGCTCGACCCCGCGCCCTCGCCTCGCCGGAGCACTGCCTCGCCGGCCTGCCTCCTCCTCCTCGCCGGCCTGCGCCTCGACACCGCATCGCCGTCGCCCCCGTCTCCCCCTCAACCCCACTGCCGTGACCCTGCATCCCTCGGTGAGGCCACCGGCCTCCGTCGCCCGCCCCTCTCCCCTCGGTCACCGCCGCCCCGCTCGCGCTCCGACGCGCCCAGACGCGCCCCGCCGCGCCTGTCCACGCACGCGCGCCCGCACGGCCTTCGCCCGCGCGCGCCCCGACCGCGCTCCCGCGTCGGCCACGCCCCGCCTGCCCCCCCTCGTCCTCGCGCACCCCGAGCTCCTCCGCCCGCGCCGATGGTCCCTGCGTGCTCCTGGCACTCCCAGGACCCCGTAGAGCCCCACGTCTGGCCTTCCCGTGCCTCCCATCGCCGGGCCCGTGCAACCCCGAACTCCGGCCGCCGCTAAGCTCACCGCCGGTGCCGTTTCCGGCCATCTCCGGACGAACCACTACCACCATCCGGCGCGGATCGTCTTGGCCGTTCGAACGCGACCAAGCGCGCGTGAAACGGACCCCTGTGGCCGAATTCCGGCCACGGCCGAGGCTCGTCGCCGTGTACGGGCTCGCCGGAGTGCCTTCCCGCCGGCGTCCGACGTGGCACACCTGGGGGCCACCCCCTGGGTCACTGCCAGTGGGCCCCCTGGTCACCTGTTGACCAGTTGACCTGGTCAACTGGGCTGACTGGGCGGCCCCAGCCACTGACGTGCGGGCCCCGCCCCTTAAAATAAAGAATTAAAATGATTTTATAATTAAAAGTAATTAGTTTAACTAATTAGTCACTGACATGTGGGACCCAGCTGCTAATTAACCACGTTTAATTAAAATAACCCACTGTTAGCCCTCTCTCTATGACATGTAGGACCCACTGGTCAGTTTGACCTGGTCAGCGAGACTGTTGACCGCTGACGTCACTGCTACGTCATGCTGACGTCATATCCTTTTTTCTGTTATTTAAATATTCCAGAAATTCAAATAAACTTTGAAAATTCATATCTTTTAAACCGTAACTCGGATGAAAATGATTTCTATATGAAAGTTGCTCAGAACGACGAGACGAATCCGAATACGCAGTCCGTTCATCCACCACACCTCCCTAACCTATCGAACTAGCAACTTTCCCCCTCCGGTCCGTCTGTCCGAAAACGCGAAACATCGGGAATACCTCCCGGATGTTCCCCCCCTTCACCGGTACCACCTACTGTCGCGTTAGGACACCCCTAGCACCGCTCATTGTCATGTCACGCATCGTCATGCTTATGTTTGCATTGTATTTACTGTTTCTTCCCCCTCTTCTCTCCGGTAGACTACGAGACCGACACTGCTGCTGCCCAGTTCGACTACGGAGTCGACGACCCCTCCTACTTGCCAGAGCAACCAGGCAAGCCCCCCCCTTGATCACCAGATATCGCCTACTCTACTCTCTACTACTTGCATTAGAGTAGTGTAGCATGTTACTACTTTCGATATCCTATTCTGATGCATAGCCTATCCTTGCTACTACTGTTGTTACCTTTACCTGCAATCCTACATGCTTAGTCTAGGATGCTAGATTTCCATCAGTGGCCCTACATTCTTGTCCGTCTGCTGTGCTATACTATCGGGCCGTGATCACCTGGGCGGTGAACACGGGCATATACTTATATACTATATACATGGCACATGTGATGATTAAAGTCGGGTCGGCTCGTAGGAGTACCCGCAAGTGGATCTTTGTGGCGGAGCGACAGGGCAGGTTGAGACCGCCTAGGTGAGAGGTGGGCCTGGCCCTGGTCGGCGTTCGCGGATACTTAACACGCTTAACGAGATCTTGGTATTTGATCTGAGTCTGGCCATTTGGTCTATACGCACTAACCATCTACGTGGGAGTAGTTATGGGTATCCCGACGTCGTGGTATCAGCCGAAGCTCTTTTGACGTCAGCGACTGAGTGGCGCGCGCCGTGTTGGACCGCTTTGACGTAACCGCCGTGATCGTGTGGGTTGCTAGGTCTGCTCGCGGCCGCGTTCGCAACGTGCAGGTGTGCATAGGGCGATGGGCCCAGACCCCTGCGCGCATAGGTTTAGACCGGCGTGCTGACCTCTCTGTTGAGCCTAGGTGGGGCTGCGACGTGTTGATCTTACGAGGCCGGGCATGACCCAGAAAAGTGTGTCCGGCCAAATGGGATCGAGCGTGTTGGGTTATGTGGTGCACCCCTGCAGGGAAGTTTATCTATTCGAATAGCCGTGTCCCTCGGTAAAAGGACGACCCGGAGTTGTACCTTGAGCTTATGACAACTAGAACTGGATACTGAATAAAATACACCCTTCCAAGTGCCAGATACAACCCGGTGATCGCTCTCTAACAGGGCGACGAGGAGGGGATTGCCGGGTAGGATTATGCTATGCGATGCTACTTGGAGGACTTCAATCTACTCTCTTCTTCATACTGCAAGATGGAGATGTCCAGAAGCGTAGTCTTCGACAGGACTAGCTATCCCCCTTTTATTCTGGCATTCTGCAGTTCAGTCCACTGATATGCCCCTTTACACATATACCCATGCATATGTAGTATAGCTCCTTGCTTGCGAGTACTTTGGATGAGTACTCACGGTTGCTTTTCTCCCTCTTTTCCCCTTTCTATACCGGATTGTCGCAACCAGATGCTGGAGTTCAGGAGCCAGACGCCACCGTCGACGACGACACCTACGACACTGGAGGTGCCTACTACTACGTGCAGGCCGTTGACGACGACCAGGAGTAGTTAGGAGGTCCCAGGCAGGAGGCCTTGCCTTTTCGATCGTTGCTACTTTTGTGCTAGCCTTCTTAAGGCAAACTTGTTTAACTTATGTCTGTACTCAGATATTGTTGCTTCCGCTGACTCGTCTATGATCGAGCACTTGTATTCGAGCCCTCGAGGCCCCTGGCTTGTATTATAATGCTTGTATGACTTATTTATGTTGTAGAGTTGTGTTGTGATATCTTCCCGTGAGTCCCTGATCGTGATCGTACACATTTGCGTGCATGATTAGTGTACGGTCAAATCGGGGGCGTCACAAGTTGGTATCAGAGCCGACTGCCTGTAGGAATCCCCCTTTCCAACTCCTTGGCCGAAGTCGAGTCTAGTCATTGCAAAACTTTTACTAACATGGCTGTGCGGCTTACGGGCCCACGTCGCCATTGGGTGGTACTAGGATCTTTTACTCCCCGACCTTTACTCTGGGACTCTGAGCTCTCTTCTATTCGGGTTAAACGAATTTACTAACTCTAACACTAGGATCCCGTGACCGCGTTCACCCCTAAGATGGATAAGCCATAGTTGTTTCTTAGAATAGTATTTTGGACAATTCACACACTGTCATTTGACTCCTTTGAAACGTCTTTGCTTTCAGATGGAACCCACGAGGCAGGTTGTTCGCCACACGATGGCCATTGGTGCCTCGGGATCACCTGCGGTGCTAGCTGAGATGATGACCTATCTGGGTTATCGCTGGCACCCTGAGTTCACCGTCTACGAGGAGTTCCAGGACTTTAACCAGGAGCAGTACCGTGCCATCGTCCACCTCTACTCTCGGGAGTACGACTCCACTACTGTGCTGCACACCGCACATGGTGTTGGTGTGACCATCGATATGGCTGTCCACGATGCAGCCTATGCTGCTCTGACACGTCTTCGTGGAGAGTATCGGGAGTTGGACACCTCCCCTTTCAGGCACATTGCTATCGCCTCTGATGTTGGTGCGGAGGGATACTACACTGCCGCCTACTCCACTGTCACCGAGAGCCCTTCTACCATCAGCACCTGGTTCTGCATGCTGATGGGCTGGATCGAGCTAACCGAGCTCTTCGCCACGAGATGTACACCACCCGTCAGCACCTTTACCGTGCTCTGACGCTGCTGCACCCCTTTGTCCGGTCTGGACAGGTACCGCGCGCTGCGATCTACCCAGCCAGGACCGTGATGCCCCACGGTGTCGGTTGGCCAGAGGTGGGAGGCTACTCTCCCGCACTTGGTTCTCTTCTGCCACCTGAGCGTCGGGCTCTACACCTGAGTATCCGCGGCCCCCAGTCTGCTGACGTGGAGGACTATCCGTTACCTCACTACCAGCTGCCGGGCTACGATTACCTCCATAGCACCTCTTGGGACTGATGTAGGCTTGATTGTAGTATTAGTTGCAGTCACCGCGAGCCTGTGTGCCGCCTATGATGTTTTAGTCCATGTACTGAACTCTATGCATGACCCCTTTTGTAAGTTATGCCGACTACTATGTAGTAGCTATCGTGCTCCCTTCAATTATGCATGTTTCATCATGAATGATTCTTGTCATTGCCAATTTTCTCAATGCTGAACTACCCCTGTTATATATTAGCAGGATGGTTAGACCAGGTGGTCGTGGTCGTGGTGACGATGCCCCACCACCACCTGAGTACATGGCTGGTATGATCCAACAGTTTGAACTGAACCGCCAATTCATGGAAAATATGATGGCTCAGTTTCCTCGCCCCAATATGAACCAACAGCCAGCTCAAGTGACTCTTCAAGATTTCATACGCCTCAACCCAACCATCTACCGCAGCTCAACTCAGCCTCTGGATGCTGATGACTGGCTCCGTGACATCACCTATGAGATGGAGTCTGCTGATGTAGCCCCTGCCAGCTATGTCAATTTTGCTTCCTTCTTCTTGAAGGGACCCGCAGCTCAATGGTGGGACAGCCACAGGCGCACTCTGCCAGCTGGAACAATCATCACCTGGCCAGACTTCCAAGCTGCTTTCCGTGCCCGCTTCATTCCTCAGGGAGTCATGGACCGGAAGAAGCGTGAGTTCCGCAACCTCACCCAAGGCAACAAATCTGTCGAAGCTTATCAGCGGGAGTTTCTGGACTTGTCCCGCTATGCTGAAGAAGACATTGCAACTGATGCACGCAGACAGGAGAAGTTCCGTGATGGACTACAAGCTGACATCAAGCTCGCACTTCTAGTGCATGACTTCGCCGATTTCGCCACCTTGGTGAATAAGGCCATCAATGTCGAGACTGGTCTGCAGGAATACCAGAGCTCTCAGAGGCGCAACCGTGACACGGGCTCATCTTCGGGCTCGCCCTCACAGAAGCGTAAGATATGGATCCCGAACAGCATGTATCGTCCAAATGCACCTGCTCCCAGGAAATCTTATGCTGCACCGCGTCTGCCTCCTCCACCATCTAAGCAGTCAAAGCTACCAGCTCCCCCACCTGGGGCTCCTGTTCCCACTCCCGATAATGGTCTGTGCTTCAAGTGTGGTCAACCGGGTCACTTTGCCAGGAACTGCTATCAGAATCAGAATCAACTGGCCCTTCCAGCAGCTGGCCGTGGTAACAACCAGCCCCGCAACAACAATGCTAAGTCTCAAGGTCGTGCTCATGCCAACCACGTTGATCTCAGCGAAGCTCAAGACCAGCCTGCTACTGTGATGGGTACACTCCTCGTAAATTCAGTACCAGCATCCGTTTTATTTGATACAGGAGCATCCCACTCATTCATTTCAGCAGAATTTGCATTCCTGCATGGCATTAATCACGAAGAGATAAACACTCCGCTAGTGGTACACACCCCAGCGGGCCAATGTCAAACCTCTATGGTTAGTCGCGATGTTACTGTTGAAATTGAAGGACTGGAATTTCTTGTCTCTCCCATCGTACTGAAGTCCTGTAGCATTGATCTCATTCTGGGAATGAATTGGTTAACAGCGCATACTGCTTCAATCGTTTGCACCACTAAGACCGTCCATCTGCTACACCCTTCGGATGAGATAGTTACTTACCAAGCCCATCTGGTGCAAAATGCCGAGGCAAGGCTCTATGCATTGAATGCATTGAACGCTGCACCACTCGAGGGCATTGAAAACATTCCCGTCGTGCGTGAATTCCTCGACGTCTTTCCTGAAGAACTTCCGGGGATTCCCCCTGCTAGAGCTGTCGAATTCATCATCGACTTGAAACCAGGCACCACTCCTATAGCCAAGCGACCCTACAAAATGCCGCCGCATGAACTCCTTGAGCTTAAGGAGGAAATCGACAAGTCTCTTCGCAAAGGATTCATTCGCCCAAGTTGCTCTCCTTGGGGAGCACCTTCTCTCTTTGTCAAGAAGAAGGATGGGACAAACCGGTTAGTTCAAGACTACCGTCCTATAAACCAAGCTACCATTCAGAATAAATACCCTCTTCCTCGGATCAATGATCTGTATGATCAACTGGCGGGTTCGTCAGTGTTCTCTAAGCTCGACTTGAGGTTGGGCTACCACCAGATCCGTGTTCGCGAAGAGGATATCCCAAAGACCGCCTTCGTGACTCGCTATGGTTCATACGAGTACACCGTCATGTCTTTCGGTTTAACCAATGCTCCAGCCACCTTCTCTCGTCTGATGAACTACATATTCATGGATTACCTCGACAAGTTCGTCGTGGTTTATCTGGATGATATCCTGATATTTTCCAAGAACGAAGAAGAACATGCTGAGCATCTTCGACTTGTGCTGGAAAAACTACGAGAACATCAACTATATGCCAAGTTCTCTAAATGTGAATTCTGGCTACCCGAAGTAACCTATCTGGGGCATGTCATCTCTAAGGATGGTATTGCCGTCAACCCCGAGCGAGTTCAGGCTATTCTTGATTGGACTCCTCCCAAGAACGTTAAGCAAGTCAGAAGTTTTCTCGGTCTCGCCAGCTATTGCCGTCGATTTGTCGAGAACTTCTCCAAGATCGCCAGGCCTCTGACTAACCTGTTACATAAGGGCGTCAAGTTCCAATGGACAGACAAATGCCAGGAGAGTTTCCAGGCACTCAAAGACAAGTTGACTTCTGCTCCAGTTCTAGCTCCACCTGATACTAAGAAGGACTTTGTCATTTACTGCGACGCTTCCCGTCAAGGATTAGGCTGTGTCCTAATGCAAGACCGCAAAGTGATTGCTTATGCCTCTCGACAATTGCGCCCTCACGAAGAGAACTACCCAGTTCACGACCTCGAACTTGCTGCTGTCATTCATGCGCTGAAGCAGTGGCGACATTACCTTCTCGGTAATCGTTGCGAGATCTTCACTGACCACCAAAGTCTGAAGTATCTGTTTACTCAGCCAGATCTGAACCTCCGTCAACAGAGATGGATGGAGCTCGTTGCAGACTTTGACTTGGGTATTTCCTATACTCCAGGCAAGGCTAATGTAATGGCTGATGCCTTGAGCCGCAAGTCTTACTGCAACCACCTCCAGGTTCATAAAGTTCAGCCCTCACTTGTTGAAGAATTCAGGAAGCTGAACCTCCATATTGTTCCTCCGGGTGCACTCGCTCCCCCTCCTAAGGAGTTCCGCAAGATGAACCTCCGTGTTGTTCCCCAGGGTTCCCTCAATACCCTGGTCGTCGAACCAGATCTCCTGGACTCCATCAAGAGAATACAGGGGTATGACTCTGAAGCCCACAAGATTAAGCGCTACCTCGCAGAAGGGAAGCCCTCATTCTTCACCATTTCTGAAGATGGCGCCCTATACTTCAAGGGCCGCCTAGTGGTGCCATGTGCAGAGAAAAACCTGGATATGACACAGGAAGTTATGAAAGAAGCTCATGATACGCCTCTGTGTATCCATCCTGGTAGTACAAAGATGTATCAAGATATCCGTCAGAGATTCTGGTGGACTAATATGAAGCAAGACATTGCTCGTTATGTTGCTGAGTGTGACGTTTGCCGTCGTATCAAAGCAGAACATCAAAGGCCTGCTGGAACTCTGCAACCTATCTCTATTCCTGAATGGAAATGGGACCATGTTGAGATGGACTTCGTCACTGGATTTCCCAAATCGCAGAAAGGTAATGATGCTATTCTTGTCGTCATTGACCGGCTTTCCAAAGTTGCACATTTCCTGGCAGTCAAAGAAACGATCACTGCTAGCCAGTTGGCAACGCTCTATATGTCCAGGATTGTTTCGCTCCACGGTATTCCATTGGTTATCAGTTCAGACCGTGGTAGCTTATTCACTTCAAGATTCTGGGCAAGTTTCCAAGAAGCAATGGGAACTCATCTGTCATTCAGTACTGCGTTTCATCCTCAATCGCAAGGACAAGTTGAACGCGTCAATCAAATCCTCGAAGACATGCTTCGAGCTTGCGTTATTTCCTTCGGCAAGAAATGGGAGGAATCTCTCCCGTATGCTGAGTTCTCTTATAATAATAGCTATCAAGCTAGTCTGAAGATGGCCCCCTTCGAAGTGTTATATGGACGAAAGTGCCGAACCCCTCTGAACTGGTCAGAAACTGGGGAACGTCCACTCTTCGGTCCGGATATTATCCAAGATGCCGAAGAACAAGTCCGCATTATTCGCGAGAATCTCAAGACTGCTCAGTCACGTCAGAAGAGTCAGTATGACCGTCATCATAAAGACATGGTCTATCAACCTGGCGAAAAGGCTTATCTTCGAGTCACACCTATGAAGGGTGCTCACCGCTTCGGGATCAAGGGCAAACTAGCTCCTCGCTATATTGGCCCATTCACTATTCTCGAAAGGCATGGAAAAGTGGCATACCAACTGGAGCTACCGCCGAACCTTTCTCAGGTTCACGATGTGTTCCATGTGTCACAGCTCCGCCGATGCTTCAAGGATCCAATCCGAGCTGTGGATCATGAAGTGCTCGAATTGCAGCAAGACCTCTCCTATAAAGAGCATCCGGTCCGCATTCTCGACCAAGCTGAACGCCGCACACGTCAGAAGGCGATCAAGTTTCTCAAAGTCCAGTGGTCGCACCATTCTGAAGATGAGGCCACTTGGGAACGAGAGGATCGTCTGCGCGAAGAATACCCCGCGCTGTTTCCTTCTACCTCCTAAATCTCGGGACGAGATTCCTTGTAGTGGAGGAGATTTGTAACACCCTGAGAATTATGCTACAGTAACCCCCTGTGATTAAGCTAGTCATGTTGCTAAACAGGGCTTGATCACATTTGAATCACCTTCCTTTTCAAACTTCTAGTTCAAACTTCAAATATAATTAAAGTGAAAAGTAAAAGTTTTCAAAAACTTAAACTAAAATGTTCAGTGGGTGCCAAATATTACACTGGTAATTATGGTGGAGAAAACACATTTTTATAAAATGTCTAGATACTTTTAAATGAATTAAACAGAAAAGGAAATAAACAAATAAAAGAAAAGGCAAAACAAAACAGAAAACAGAACAAAAAAAAAGGGAACAAAAGCCCCCCCCACTGGACCTGGCCCAACTGGGCCACCCCAGGCCCAGCCGGCCGGCCCAACCCCCCTCACCTTATCCCCTGCCCCCCCCACCGACAGCCTCACCTCTCGCTTCCCCCCGAAATATCTCACCCCCCCGATCTGGATCGAGGAGGAGACCGTCGCCGTCGCGCTCGACCCCGCGCCCTCGCCTCGCCGGAGCACTGCCTCGCCGGCCTGCCTCCTCCTCCTCGCCGGCCTGCGCCTCGACACCGCATCGCCGTCGCCCCCGTCTCCCCCTCGACCCCACTGCCGTGACCCTGCATCCCTCGGTGAGGCCACCGGCCTCCGTCGCCCGCCCCTCTCCCCTCGGTCACCGCCGCCCCGCTCGCGCTCCGACGCGCCCAGACGCGCCCCGCCGCGCCTGTCCACGCACGCGCGCCCGCACGGCCTTCGCCCGCGCGCGCCCCGACCGCGCTCCCGCGTCGGCCACGCCCCGCCTGCCCCCCCCCCTCGTCCTCGCGCACCCCGAGCTCCTCCGCCCGCGCCGATGGTCCCCGCGTGCTCCTGGCACTCCCAGGACCCCGTAGAGCCCCACGTCTGGCCTTCCCGTGCCTCCCATCGCCGGGCCCGTGCAACCCCGAACTCCGGCCGCCGCTAAGCTCACCGCCGGTGCCGTTTCCGGCCATCTCCGGACGAACCACTACCACCATTCGGCGCGGATCGTCTTGGCCGTTCGAACGCGACCAAGCGCGCGTGAAACGGACCCCTGTGGCCGAATTCCGGCCACGGCCGAGGCTCGTCGCCGTGTACGGGCTCGCCGGAGTGCCTTCCCGCCGGCGTCCGACGTGGCACACCTGGGGGCCACCCCCTGGGTCACTGCCAGTGGGCCCCCTGGTCACCTGTTGACCAGTTGACCTGGTCAACTGGGCTGACTGGGCGGCCCCAGCCACTGACGTGCGGGCCCCGCCCCTTAAAATAAAGAATTAAAATGATTTTATAATTAAAAGTAATTAGTTTAACTAATTAGTCACTGACATGTGGGACCCAGCTGCTAATTAACCACGTTTAATTAAAATAACCCACTGTTAGCCCTCTCTCTATGACATGTAGGACCCACTGGTCAGTTTGACCTGGTCAGCGAGACTGTTGACCGCTGACGTCACTGCTACGTCATGCTGACGTCATATCCTTTTTCTGTTATTTAAATATTCCAGAAATTCAAATAAACTTTGAAAATTCATATCTTTTAAACCGTAACTCGGATGAAAATGATTTCTATATGAAAGTTGCTCAGAACGACGAGACGAATCCGAATACGCAGTCCGTTCATCCACCACACCTCCCTAACCTATCGAACTAGCAACTTTCCCCCTCCGGTCCGTCTGTCCGAAAACGCGAAACATCGGGAATACCTCCCGGATGTTCCCCCCCTTCACCGGTACCACCTACTGTCGCGTTAGGACACCCCTAGCACCATGCTTATGTTTGCATTGTATTTACTGTTTCTTCCCCCTCTTCTCTCCGGTAGACTACGAGACCGACACTGCTGCTGCCCAGTTCGACTACGGAGTCGACGACCCCTCCTACTTGCCAGAGCAACCAGGCAAGCCCCCCCCTTGATCACCAGATATCGCCTACTCTACTCTCTACTACTTGCATTAGAGTAGTGTAGCATGTTACTACTTTCGATATCCTATTCTGATGCATAGCCTATCCTTGCTACTACTGTTGTTACCTTTACCTGCAATCCTACATGCTTAGTCTAGGATGCTAGATTTCCATCAGTGGCCCTACATTCTTGTCCGTCTGCTGTGCTATACTATCGGGCCGTGATCACCTGGGCGGTGAACACGGGCATATACTTATATACTATATACATGGCACATGTGATGATTAAAGTCGGGTCGGCTCGTAGGAGTACCCGCAAGTGGATCTTTGTGGCGGAGCGACAGGGCAGGTTGAGACCGCCTAGGTGAGAGGTGGGCCTGGCCCTGGTCGGCGTTCGCGGATACTTAACACGCTTAACGAGATCTTGGTATTTGATCTGAGTCTGGCCATTTGGTCTATACGCACTAACCATCTACGTGGGAGTAGTTATGGGTATCCCGACGTCGTGGTATCAGCCGAAGCTCTTTTGACGTCAGCGACTGAGTGGCGCGCGCCGTGTTGGACCGCTTTGACGTAACCGCCGTGATCGTGTGGGTTGCTAGGTCTGCTCGCGGCCGCGTTCGCAACGTGCAGGTGTGCATAGGGCGATGGGCCCAGACCCCTGCGCGCATAGGTTTAGACCGGCGTGCTGACCTCTCTGTTGAGCCTAGGTGGGGCCGCGACGTGTTGATCTTACGAGGCCGGGCATGACCCAGAAAAGTGTGTCCGGCCAAATGGGATCGAGCGTGTTGGGTTATGTGGTGCACCCCTGCAGGGAAGTTTATCTATTCGAATAGCCGTGTCCCTCGGTAAAAGGACGACCCGGAGTTGTACCTTGAGCTTATGACAACTAGAACTGGATACTGAATAAAATACACCCTTCCAAGTGCCAGATACAACCCGGTGATCGCTCTCTAACAGGGCGACGAGGAGGGGATTGCCGGGTAGGATTATGCTATGCGATGCTACTTGGAGGACTTCAATCTACTCTCTTCTTCATACTGCAAGATGGAGATGTCCAGAAGCGTAGTCTTCGACAGGACTAGCTATCCCCCTTTTATTCTGGCATTCTGCAGTTCAGTCCACTGATATGCCCCTTTACACATATACCCATGCATATGTAGTATAGCTCCTTGCTTGCGAGTACTTTGGATGAGTACTCACGGTTGCTTTTCTCCCTCTTTTCCCCTTTCTATACCGGATTGTCGCAACCAGATGCTGGAGTTCAGGAGCCAGACGCCACCGTCGACGACGACACCTACGACACTGGAGGTGCCTACTACTACGTGCAGGCCGTTGACGACGACCAGGAGTAGTTAGGAGGTCCCAGGCAGGAGGCCTTGCCTTTTCGATCGTTGCTACTTTTGTGCTAGCCTTCTTAAGGCAAACTTGTTGAACTTATGTCTGTACTCAGATATTGTTGCTTCCGCTGACTCGTCTATGATCGAGCACTTGTATTCGAGCCCTCGAGGCCCCTGGCTTGTATTATAATGCTTGTATGACTTATTTATGTTGTAGAGTTGTGTTGTGATATCTTCCCGTGAGTCCCTGATCGTGATCGTACACATTTGCGTGCATGATTAGTGTACGGTCAAATCGGGGGCGTCACAATGGCCGCAGGAACAAAAGGGGGCCGGGCGGCATGGATTCTCGGCGCGTCTGCATGGCAGTTTTTGCAGCGGGTAACTGCATCGTCGCGCCGCGCCCGGCGCAACCGCATGCACACGAACGTGCGTGATCGTGCGCCGGCCCCTACCACTGTCAGCGCGCGTGGAGGGACGAGGGCAGAGCACCCGGAGGGACGCGAGAGCAGAGCGCGAGCGGCGGGACGCGAGCAGAGCGCGCCGCGGCCGCCTGAACCTCAAGCAACCACACGCATAGAGCAGTTGAATACGCAGGAAATGGTCGCCTACAAGCTGGCCGACAGTTGCGTCACTGCGTAGAGAGCGGCCGTGTGCTACTAGCTCCATCTAGTCTATAGTCCCTTTTATATTCTGTGCCATACTTTGCCCTCAAATTTAACCAACAAAATGTTAATGCATGTTATAAAAATTATATAATTGGAAACTATGTTCAAATACGAATCCAACTATATAATCTTTGGCGACATGCATTCGTATTTTATTAGTTAAATCATACTTATAAACCAGGACGGGGGTATAGTAGGTAATTAAATCGCAAACGTTTTTTTATTAACCGTATGTGTACGTGGCCTTCGTCCTCCCCCCGCATGTCTTGTCACCCCGCTGCCGTAGACGACTTATAGCGCAAGCTTGCGCAGCGCGCGGGGCGTTCTTATGGCCAAATGGTGGCGCCAATGAATCGTCGGTGAGCCTGTTCCCGCGCAACCTCGCAGGTTCCCGCGCAAGCTTCCCGCCCTACTCGGTGAAATCCCCCAAAATCCCAATGCTTACCGGCCTGCTATATAAACCCTCACGGCCGGCGAGTCTTGCGTCGCATTTTCCCCTCCCTCCCTGAAGCTTATCTCGTCTGCTTCTCCCACAATCGCCAATGGCACCGGTCCATCGTCGTCGCTCAGCCACTCCGCCATCATCAGAGGACAACTCCAGCTGGGAGGCTACACCGCGGTGGCGGCGCGGTCCCCGGCATAGTGTAGTGCACGTGGCGTCCCTGTTGGGCGTGCGCGGAACACCCACCACACACTCCGCCGCCGCTGCCCGTCGGCAGCTGTTGCCGGCCACCGTTGCTGCCACACCACCGTCGAAAGCCAGGACCATCTCCCGCTCCATCGTCGTGGCCCGAAGGCGGGAGGTGGTCGTCGTGGCCGCCACCCCACTGCCGGCCACCGTGGCCATCACCCTCTCCGCCACCGCAGCCCGAAGGCGGGAGGTGGTGGTCCTGGCCGCCACCCCATCATCGGCCGCCATGGCCGCCAGCCCACCATCGACCGCCGGGGTCATCACCCGCTCCGCCACCGTCACCCGAAGGCGGGAGGCGAAGGTGGATGCCCGCACATGCGTCAGCGACCTTGCGCGCTACACCGAGTTCCTGCAGGAGGAGGAGGAGCGCCTTGTCGAGCACGCAAAGAGCCTTACCGCCGCCGTGGCCGCGGCACACGCCGCCTCAGAGGCGAGGAATCAGGAGATCTACGAGGAGAACCACCGCTTCCAGAGGGGTCGTCTGGAGTGGCAGAGGGTGTTCAAGGTGAGCGTCGCTGAAGCTGCAGTAGCGGCAGGCACCGTATTGCAGTTGTCCAGCTCGTTGGTAGGCTCCTCCTCCTCTGCCTCTTACCGAGCGCGCTCGGCAGAGGAGAGGCCGCTGGAAGTAGTACAAAGCCCCTCCGTAGTAGTAGTAGTATTTACGGGCTATTTTGTTCAGTTCGTCTGACTATAGATGTGGTGGAACTGCACAACGTACTTAAAATTAGCTAGTATATATAGTTGAACTAGCTATTTTAGTACGTGGTTGGCAGCAATTGGGGAAAAGTTTGGTTGGTTCAGCTGTCGAGTTGAACTGTTTGTATAATTAAGAACGGCTGCTTAATCTATGAATGAAATCTATGCTTAATTACTGAATTTTAGTTGCAAAAATAAGATACTGCTAGTGATTTTTAGCTTCATATTTTGACAAATCGCAATGTTACAAGGATTGACAAATGGCAATGTTACTAGATAAAAAAATATCAATCTTTCCAGTTTGACAAATGGCAACATACCCAATATGACAGATGCAAATCTTACCAAATTGTTTGTAAGAGAGAAAAACCCAAGTTCGCTCAAACCATATCAATCATTCAGTCATACTGCGAATTTATATTCATATGATCGAGATACAGTATTAAACCCAAGGGGAAAAAAATATTTCCGGCGGCGGCGGAGGTGGCGTGCCGCGCCATCGTTGTCGTTGTCGCCCTTCGGGACGCACGTTAACGTTCGATGGCGGTGTCCCATGCCACTGAGGGGGGCGCGCACACGGAGAGGAAGGCGGGCGGCCACGGAAGTCAAAGGGCTCGCTTCCCAGTGAGCCTGCGCAGCGTACAGCTCGCACGCTTCCTGGTGAGCCTGCGCATTCGAGGACATCTTGCACGCCTCTCGGTCAGCCTGTGCACCGGACTACGCTCGCACGCCTCCCGTTCAGTCAAGGTCAAGCAGTTGTCTGCACGACACCTCCTACAGCCATTAAAACCATGACACATGGCGTCACATGAATGGTTAACAGAACGCACACGGTTTGAATTATACAAACGTTTGTGATATTAAAGTGGCAGCTATTTTTTCAAAATGCCTTTGTTGGCTGTCATTATTCGAGTGCGCCTTATCTCAAAATGGACACGAAAAATACCACAGCATGTCGGGTGCCATTCCATGATAGCACGCCAAGTTTCATGAATTTCAGACAAGTTTTGGATTTACTAGATTTTAAAAATAAAGTATGTCAACGTTTTGCCGGCAATCAACGGTGCCCTGGTGTTTGAAATTCATTCTCATTTCTTGCATGGGATCTAAGCATGCACCCAAGGACACAGATTTGATTTTTCAACCAATTTCTATGCACTAGAGCATGTGCATGTAGTTCAAATTTGAATTATGCACATAAATGCATTAAAAACTCAGTTAATGCATAAAAATGTCCAAACGAACCCCGATAAATCAAAAAAAATGACACAACACTCCTGTTGTTCTATGTTGACACGAGAATTTTTTTGAAAGCAATAAGAGGCAATGGACATCATTTCGTCCCCAAAGGTGGGACGTTCCCTGCCGAAACCATCATGCTTGTTGTGAGAAGCTCTAGTTTGTGAGAAGCATATACCCAAAGCTGCCCCAAATGGGACAAAATTTTTACCACGGCATGTTGATGCGGCTCCATGATAGCATGCCAAGTTTCATGAATTTCAGACGAGTTTTGGATTTACTAGAATTTAAAAATAAAGTATCTCAATGTTTTGCCGGCAATCAATGATGCCCTCGTGTTTGAAATTCATTCTCATTTCTTGCATGGGACCTAATCATGCAACCAAGGACACATATTTGATTTTTCAACCAATTTATATGCACTGGAGCATGTGCATGTAGTTCAAATTTGAATTATGCACACAAATGCATTGAAAACTCAGTTAATGCATAAAAATATCGAAACGAACCCCGAAAAATCACAAAAATTGACACAACACTCCTGTTGTTATATGTTGACACGAGAAAAAAAATTGAAATCAATAAGAGGCAATGAATATCGTTTCGTCCCCAAAGGTGGGACATTCCCTACCGAAACCATCATGCTTGTTGTGAGAAGCTCTCGTTTGTGAGAAGCATATACCCAAACCTGCCCCAAATGGGACAAAACATTTACCACGGCATGTTGATGCCGCTCCGTGATAGCATGCCAAGTTCCATGAATTTCAGACGAGTTTTGGATTTACTAGAATTTAGAAATAAAGTATCTCAATGTTTTGTCGGCAATCAACGATGCCCTGGTGTTTGAAATTCATTCCGATTTCTTGCATGGGACTTAAGCATGCACCCAAGGACACATATTTGATTTTTCAACCAATTTATATGCACTGGAGCATGTGCATGTAGTTCAAATTTGAATTATGCACATAAATGCATTGAAAACTCAGTTAATGCATAAAAAGGTGCAAACGAACCCCGAAAAATCACAAAAATTGACACAACACTCCTGTTGTTCTATGTTGACACGAGAAATTTTTTGAAAGCCATAAGAGGCAATGGATATCGTTTCGTCCCCAAAGGTGGGACGTTCCCTATCGAAACCATCATGCTTGTTGTGAGAAGCTCTGGTTTGTGAGAAGCATATACCCAAACATGCCCCAAGTGGGACAAAAAATTTACCATGGCATGTTGATGCCGCTCCATGATAGCATGCCAAGTTTCATGAATTTCAGACGAGTTTTGGATTTACTAGAATTTAAAAACCAGGTATCTCAATGTTTGCGGCCGAGTGATGGTGGCAGGGTGCTTGACATTCATTCCCATTTCTTACATGGGACGTAAGCATGCAACCAAGAACACATATTTGAATTTTCAACCAATTTATATGCATTAGAGCATGTGCATGTAGTTCAAATTTGAATTATGCACATAAATGCATTAAAAACTCAATTAATGCATAAAAATGTCCAAACGAACCCCGAAAAATTCCAAAAATTAACACAACACTCGTGTTGTTCTGTGTTGACACTAGGAAAAAAATTGAAATCGAGAAGAGGCAATGGATATTGTTTTGTTCAAAAAGGTGAAACGTTCCCTACCGAAACCACCAGGCTTGTTGTGAGAAGCTCCGATTTGTGAGAAGCATATACCCAAACCTGCCACAAATGGGTCAAAAAATTTACCATGACATGTTGATGCCGCTCCATAATAGCATTACCAAGTTTCATGAATTTCAGACGAGCTTTGGATTTACTAGAATTTAAAAACTAGGTATCTCAATGTTTGCGGCCAAGTGACGGTGGCAGGGTGCTTGACATTCATTCCCATTTCTTGCATGGGACCCAAGCATGCAACCAAGGACACATATTTGAATTTTCAACCAATTTATATGCATTAGAGCATGTGCATGTAGTTCAAATTTGAATTATGCACATAAATGCATTGAAAACTCAATTAATGCATAAAAATGTCCAAACGAACCCCAAAAATCCCAAAAATTGACACAACACTCCTGTTGTTCTATGTTGGACTCCAGGAAAAAAATTGAAATCGAGAAGAGCCAACGGATATCGTTTCGTCCAAAAAGGTGAAACGTTCCCTATCGAAACCATCACCCTTGTTGTGAGAAGCTCTGGTTTATGAGAAGCTTATACCCAAACCTGCCCCAAATGGGACAAAAATTTACCAGTTGATGCCGCTCCATGATAGCATGCCAAGTTTCAAGAATTTCGGACGAATTTTGGATTTACTAGAATTACACGGTGCCATGGTGTTCGAATTTCATCCCCATTTCTTGCATGGGACGTAAGCATAAACCCATGGACACATATATGATTTTACAACCCATGTTGCTGCACCGGAGCAGGTGCATGTAGTTTAATTTTGAATTGTGCACCTGAAATGCCTAGAAAACCAATTTAATGTATAAAATGTTCAAACGAACCCTGCATAATTCCAATTCTTTTACGACACACATATAGTTGCATGTTCACTACAGATAAAAGGTCTAGCAATTCAAACACCATCCATTGCCGCTGTGACCCCATTATGTAATTCAAATCAAGATGAAAAATCAAGTAGATCGCACACAGTTTATTATCACCAACCATGTGAGATGCAGCACAAAATATCCTGGAGCACCGTCGGTGTATAGTACGCCTATGGCTTACGCGAGAAGGTTTGTCGGCTACAGTCCACAGCCGGCGTCTCAAGCACACTAGCTCGCTCCCCAAATATCATTTCACTGTTCAATCGTCACCGGTGAAAGATGGGCACGTGGACCCGCGTCGTGAGGGCAACTTCTGTGGCCCACTCCAGCGAGAGCGCGACCGCAGCCGCCATGCACGTGCTAACAAGCTGCATGAGCGCGGCCGCAATCTGCGATCGGGCGGCCAAGGCAGCCCAAACGGCCGCTGTTGCTTCTCAGGTGGTGGCAGCAGCATCTGCCTCGGGGATAGCAACTGGCGAGAGCGGCACAACATCTGTCCGTTCCGCAGCGGCGGCCTTAGCCCTGATGGAGGCCGCCCACGACCATGTCGAGGCCGCCCATGCCCAGCTCGTGGCGGTCACCACACAAATCGAACGAAGCTTCTCCGACAATGGTCGGCAACCCATGCCCAAAGAGCTGGCAATCGCCGTGAGCGTTCGAGCAGCCGTCCGTTCCTCCGCCGCATACCTTGCGACGACGGAGCCCGTCCAAGCCCAGATCGCGGCCGCCCACGCCCAGCTCGTGGCTGCTACCTCTTGAGCACTGCGTTGGTTTTCCCTTGAAGAGGAAAGGATGATGCAGCAAAGTAGCGTAAGTATTTCCCTCAGTTTTTGAGAACCAAGGTATCAATCCAGTAGGAGGCTACGCGCGAGTCCCTCGCACCTACAAAAAAAAATCCTCGCAACCAACGCGATAAGGGGTTGTCAATCCCTACACGGTCACTTACGAGAGTGAGATCTGATAGATATGATAGGATAATATTTTTGGTATTTTTATGATAAAGATGCAAAGTAAAATAAAAGCAACAGAAATAACTAAGTGTCGGAAGATTAATATGATGGAAAAATAGACCCGGGGGCCATAGGTTTCACTAGTGGCTTCTCTCGAGAGCATAAGTATTTTACGGTGGGTGAACACATTACTGTTGAGCAATTGACAGAATTGAGCATAGTTATGAGAATATCTAGGTATGATCATGTATATAGGCATCACGTCCGAGACAAGTAGACCGACTCCTGCCTGCATCTACTACTATTACTCCACACATCGACCGCTATCCAGCATGCATCTAGAGTATTAAGTTCATAAGAACAGAGTAACGCTTTAAGCAAGATGACATGATGTAGAGGGATAAATTCATGCAATATGATAAAAAACATCTTGTTATCCTCGATGGCAACAATACAATACGTGCCTTGCTGCCCCTACTGTCACTGGGAAAGGACACCGCAAGATTGAACCCAAAGCTAAGCACTTCTCCCATTGCAAGAAAGATCAATCTAGTAGGCCAAACCAAACTGATAATTCGAAGAGACTTGCAAAGATAACCAATCATACATAAAAGAATTCAGAAGATTCAAATATTGTTCATAGATAAACTTGATCATAAACCCACAATTCATCGGTCTCAACAAACACACCGCAAAAGAAGATTACATCGAATAGATCTCCACAAGAGAGGGGGAGAACATTGTATTGAGATCCAAAAAGAGAGAGGAAGCCATCTAGCTAATAACTATGGACCCGAAGGTCTGAGGTAAACTACTCACACTTCATCGGAGAGGCTATGGTGTTGATGTAGAAGCCCTCCGTGATCGATGCCCCCTCCGGCGGAGCTCCGGAACAGGCCCCAAGATGGGATCTCGTGGGTACAGAAGGTTGCGGCGGTGGAATTAGGTTTTTGGCTCCGTATCTGATCGTTTGGGGGTACGTAGGTATATATAGGAGGAAGGAGTACGTCGGTGGAGCAACGTGGGGCCCACGAGGGTGGAGGGCGCGCCTGGGGGGGGTAGGCGCGCCCCCTACCTCGTGGCTTCCTGGTAGCTTTCTTGACGTAGGGTCCAAGTCCTCTGGATCATGTTCGTTCCGAAAATCACGTTCCCGAAGGTTTCATTCCGTTTGGACTCCGTTTGATATTCTTTTTCTGCGAAACTCTGAAATAGGCAAAAAACAGCAATTCTGGGCTGGGCCTCCGGTTAATAGGTTAGTCCCAAAAATAATATAAAAGTGAATAATAAAGCCCAATAATGTCCAAAACAGAAGATAATATAGCATGGAGCAATCAAAAATTATAGATACGTTGGAGACGTATCAAGCATCCCCAAGCTTAATTCCTGCTCGTCCTCGAGTAGGTAAATGATAAAAACAGAATTTTTGATGTGGAATGCTACTTGGCATAATTTCAATGTAATTCTTCTTAATTGTGGTATGAATATTCAGATCCGAAAGATTCAAGATAAAAGTTCAATATTGACATAAAAATAATAATACTTCAAGCATACTAACTAAGCAATTATGTCCTCTCAAAATAACATGGCCAAAGAAAGTTCATCCCTACAAAATCATATAGTTTAGTCATGCTCCATTTTCGTCACACAAGAATGCTCTCATCATGCACAACCCCGATGACAAGCCAAGCAATTGTTTCATACTTTAGTAATCTCAAACTTTTTCAACCTTCACGCAATACATGAGCGTGAGCCATGGATATAGCACTATGGGTGGAATAGAATATGATGATGGGGGTTATGTGGAGAAGACAAAAAAGGAGAAAGTCTCACATCAACGAGGCTAATCAATGAGCTATGGAGATGCCCATCGATTGATGTTAATGCAAGGAGTAGGGATTGCCATGCAACGGATGCACTAGAGCTATAAATATATGAAAGCTCAACAAAAGAAACTAAGTGGGTGTGCATCCAACTTGCTTGCTCACGAAGACCTAGGGCACTTGAGGAGGCCCATTGTTGGAATATACAAGCCAAGTTCTATAATGAAAAATTCCCACTAGTATATGAAAGTGACAAAACAAGAGACTCTCTATCATGAAGATTATGGTGCTACTTTGAAGCACAAGTGTGGTAAAAGGATAGTAACATTGTCCCTTCTCTCTTTTTCTCTCATTTTTTTGGGCCTTCTCTTTTTTATGGCCTTTCTCTCTTTTTTTATTCCTCACTTGGGACAATGCTCTAGAAAATGATGATCATCACACTTCTATTTATTTACAACTCAATGATTACAACTCGATACTAGAACAAAGTATGACTCTATATGAATGCCTCCGGCGGTGTACCGGGATATGCAATGAACCAAGAGTGACATGTATGAAAGAATTATGAACGGTGGCTTTGCCACAAATACTATGTCAACTACATGATCATGCAAAGCAATATGACAATGATGAACGTGTCATGATAAACGGAATGGTGGAAAGTTGCATGGCAATATATCTCGGAATGGCTATGGAAATGCCATAATAGGTAGGTATGGTGGCTGTTTTGAGGAAGATATAAGGAGGTTTATGTGTGAAAGAGCGTATCATATCACGGGGTTTGGATGCACCGGCGAAGTTTGCACCAACTCTCAATGTGAGAAAGGGCAATGCACGGTACCGAAGAGGCTAGCAATGATGGAAAGGTGAGAGTGCGTATAATCCATGGACTCAACATTAGTCATAAAGAACTCACATACTTATTGCAAAAATCTACAAGTCATCAAAAACCAAGCACTACGCGCATGCTCCTAGGGGGATAGATTGGTAGGAAAAGACCATCGCTCGTCCCCGACCGCCACTCATAAGGAGGACAATCAAAGAACACCTCATGTTTCAAATTTGTTACATAACGTTTACCATACGTGCATGCTACGGGACTTGCAAACTTCAACACAAGTATTTCTCAAATTCACAACTACTCAACTAGCACAACTTTAATATCACTACCTCCATGTCTCAAAACAATCATCAAGCATCAAACTTCTCTTAGTATTCAACACACTCATAAGAAAGTTTTTACTAATCTTGAATACCTAGCATATTAGGATTATTTAAGCAAATTACCATGCTATTTAAGACTCTCAAAATAATCTAAGTGAAGCATGAGAGATCAATAGTTTCTATAAAACAAATCCACCACCGTGCTCTAAAAGATATAAGTGAAGTACTAGAGCAAAAACTATATAACTCAAAAGATATAAGTGAAGCACATAGAGTATTCTAATAATTTCCGAATCATGTGTGTCTCTCTCAAAAGGTGTGTACAGCAAGGATGATTGTGGTAAACTAAAAAGCAAAGACTCAAATCATACAAGACGCTCCAAGCAAAACACATATCATGTGGTGAATAAAAATATAGCTCCAAGTAAAGTTACCGATGGAAGTAGACGAAAGAGGGGATGCCTTCCGGGGCATCCCCAAGCTTTGGCTTTTTGGTGTCCTTAGATTATCTTGGGGGTGCCATGGGCATCCCCAAGCTTAGGCTCTTGCCACTCCTTGTTCCATAATCCATCAAATCTTTCACCCAAAACTTGAAAACTTCACAACACAAAACTCAGCAGAAAATCTCGTGAGCTCCGTTAGCGAAAGAAAACAAAAGACCACTTCAAGGTACTGTAATGAACTCATTCTTTATTTATATTGGTGTTAAACCTACTGTATTCCAACTTCTCTATGGTTTATAAACTCTTTTACTAGCCATAGATTCATCAAAATAAGCAAACAACACACGAAAAACAGAATCTGTCAAAAACAGAACAGTCTGTAGTAATCTGTAACTAACGCAAACTTCTGGAACTCCAAAAAATCAGCCAAAATAGGAAGACCTAGAAAATTTGTTTATTGATCAGCAGCAATTGGAATCAATATTTTATCACGTTCTGGTGATTTTTAACAATTATTTTCGTGAACAGAAAGTTTCTGGAATTTTCTGCAAGATCAAATAACTATCATCCAAGAAGATCCTATAGGTTTAACTTGGCACAAACACTAATTAAAACATAAAAACACATCTAACCAGAGGCTAGATCAAATATTTATTCCTAAACAGAAGCAAAAAGCAAAAAACTAAAAATAAAATTGGGTTGTCTCCCAACAAGCGCTATCGTTTAACGCCCCTAGCTAGGCATAAAAGCAAGGATAGATCTAGGTAGTGCCATAGTAATAGGATAGATCATTAAAACTCATTTCGTATTCTCTACGTTCAGCAGCAAGTTTCCTTTGAGGCAAGCAAAAGTAATCAAAAGGGCTAAATTTAATGGGACAAAAGTCCCCAAGATCAATTTTAGGAGGTATAGGTTCCTCCTTCGGCCCTTCATATTGCACAACCAATTCATCATTATAAGCATTCTTTTGACAGAACTTTGTGAGCCTATACTCGAGAGAATATCCTAGCTCATTATTTCGAATAGCCAAATCATCATTAAGTTCAGAAATTCTATCAACTAGAACATTGGTAGGGACCTTTTTTCTAAGGTTTTCATTGAAAGCAACATAGTCTAGAGATTGAAAACGCATTATTTCTTCTTGATCAAAGAGGATAGCCTCTATGGGAGGACGGCCAGCGTCCACCCTATAATGCACAAAGATTTCCTTGGCCTCTTTTATTATAAATCTGAACTCATGAGCCAAAAAGATAGTAGCGGCACGCTTAACAGAAGAATGCTCTATATTAGAAAATTCTAGGAAAATCCTTTGTATGCAAGGGTGCAAGTGCATAAATTGCCTTTCAAGTTCAATTATAAGCATGGCAATAGTGTCAGCAAGACTACTAGTTCTATGAAGAATGGAACTGCCCATAGAAGGCAAAGCACCGGCACAAGTAAAGAAATCTTGAATAACTCCTTTTCCAATAATATTACCACTACCAATTCGAAATTTTTTGTATGCAAGGTAGGGGGTTCTTCAGCAGGAGCATCAGAATTTTCCATGATATTATTATTGTCCATATCGACAATAATTTCCCCAATTTCAGACATAACGGCAGAAAGAGCGAGGGGCAAAAAGGAAAGAAGAAGGCGAACGGAAAAGAGAGGCGAATAAAACGGCAAGGGTGAAGTGGGGGAGAGGAAAACGAGAGGCAAATGGCAAATAATGTAATGCGGGAGATAAGGGTTTGTGATGGGTACTTGGTATGTTGACTTTTGCGTAGACCTCCCCGGCAACGGCGCCAGAAATCCTTCTTGCTACCTCTTGAGCACTGCGTTGGTTTTCCCTTGAAGAGGAAAGGGTGATGCAGCAAAGTAGCGTAAGTATTTCCCTCAGTTTTTGAGAACCAAGGTATCAATCCAGTAGGAGGCTACGCGCGAGTCCCTCGCACCTACACAAACAAATA
Organism: Triticum aestivum; assembly: GCF_018294505.1. Taxonomy (NCBI): domain Eukaryota; kingdom Viridiplantae; phylum Streptophyta; class Magnoliopsida; order Poales; family Poaceae; genus Triticum; species Triticum aestivum. Next base: position 391,504,292 of record NC_057796.1, read on the forward strand.
AATCCTCGCAACCAACGCGATAAGGGGTTGTCAATCCCTACACGGTCACTTACGAGAGTGAGATCTGATAGATATGATAGGATAATATTTTTGGTATTTTTATGATAAAGATGCAAAGTAAAATAAAAAGCAATGGAAATAACTAAGTGTTGGAAGATTAATATGATGGAAAATAGACCCGGGGGCCATAGGTTTCACTAGTGGCTTCTCTCGAGAGCATAAGTATTTTACGGTGGGTGAACAAATTACTGTTGAGCAATTGACAGAATTGAGCATAGTTATGAGAATATCTAGGTATGATCATGTATATAGGCATCACGTCCGAGACAAGTAGACCGACTCCTGCCTGCATCTACTACTATTACTCCACACATCGACCGCTATCCAGCATGCATCTAGAGTATTAAGTTCATAAGAACAGAGTAACGCTTTAAGCAAGATGACATGATGTAGAGGGATAAATTCATGCAATATGATAAAAACCCATCTTGTTATCCTCGATGGCAACAATACAATACGTGCCTTGCTGCCCCTACTGTCACTGGGAAAGGACACCGCAAGATTGAACCCAAAGCTAAGCACTTCTCCCATTGCAAGAAAGATCAATCTAGTAGGCCAAACCAAACTGATAATTCGAAGAGACTTGCAAAGATAACCAATCATACATAAAAGAATTCAGAAGATTCAAATATTGTTCATAGATAAACTTGATCATAAACCCACAATTCATCGGTCTCAACAAACACACCGCAAAAGAAGATTACATCGAATAGATCTCCACAAGAGAGGGGGAGAACATTGTATTGAGATCCAAAAAGAGAGAGGAAGCCATCTAGCTAATAACTATGGACCCGAAGGTCTGAGGTAAACTACTCACACTTCATCGGAGAGGCTATGGTGTTGATGTAGAAGCCCTCCGTGATCGATGCCCCCTCCGGCGGAGCTCCGGAACAGGCCCCAAGATGGGATCGATCTCATGGGTACAGAAGGTTGCGGCGGTGGAATTAGGTTTTTGGCTCCGTATCTGATCGTTTGGGGGTACGTAGGTATATATAGGAGGAAGGAGTACGTCGGTGGAGCAACGTGGGGCCCACGAGGGTGGAGGGCGCGCCCGGGGGGGTAGGCGCGCCCCCTACCTCGTGGCTTCCTGGTAGCTTTCTTGACGTAGGGTCCAAGTCCTCTGGATCATGTTCATTCCGAAAATCACGTTCCCGAAGGTTTCATTCCGTTTGGACTCCGTTTGATATTCTTTTTCTGCGAAACTCTGAAATAGGCAAAAAACAGCAATTCTAGGCTGGGCCTCCAGTTAATAGGTTAGTCCCAAAAATAATATAAAAGTGAATAATAAAGCCCAATAATGTCCAAAACAGAAGATAATATAGCATGGAGCAATCAAAAATTATAGATACGTTGGAGACGTATCGGTGGCGGCCTTTTCCAAAGAGAGGGCGGACGCGGATGGCGAGATGCTTGTCGAGTATGGTGCGATGGATGCCATGGAGCCCCTTCCCCAGGAGACCGTCGGGCGCGAGCTGGACATGGAGGCGGCGGCGGAGATCGACGAGCACCAGCCGTAGTAGTACTCTTTATTTTGTTTAATTATAAGAGCGCCAGTCTTTAATTTGTTAAAGTAATGTTTAGGTCAGCTAGCTCTGTTTAATTGCTGAACTTGCTCGATTAAGAAGTGTGGGTGTGCTATAGTCTCCTTTGTGTACCCAAATTATGCAATGACGTGGATGACCACTGTAACCATGGAAATTTGAACCAAAATTTTTGACGTTCAAACTCATCACACACGGGTTAAGTTATCTGAATCGTTTGTGATGTTCACATATCGTAAACAGTTCTGAATAAGGGATCGTGTCTGATGACACTTTGCGCGCCAGTTTTTTCGCTGAAGCGATTCCAAATTTTCGGCTTCCGCGGAAATATCTACCTCCCTGCCCCTCCCCCTTGCCAAAAGCCACATTTCCCCTGTTTCTGCCTTCCTTTCCAAGTTGAAACCTTCACTCCTTGCTTGCAGCGCCGCCTCCTCGTTGGCGACCCTTCTTCATGCTGCTCGGTCTCGTCTATCCAGGCAGGTAATCCACACCCGACCCCCATCCTCCTCCTCCTTCCACATCCCACATGCCCCGACCGCCGGCGCGAGCGCGACACCTTCCACCCAAATCACCGACCCCTTCACCAAATAAGCGCTGCCCTAAGCCATGGTGCACGCAGTATAGCCATGATCTCAAGGAGCATTTGGCAACGGAGAAGCAAATCGCGGCCGCACGCACGGATGAGGTCGCGATGGCTGCCATTCGTGCCGACCCCCAGATCTTGGAGGAGCACCTTGCCATTTGCTAGCTACGCCGGTTAAGCATGCTCGGTTTACCCGTTGCGTGTGCTGCTCCTGCCTTTCCTTCACAAATTCTAGTGAATTGTGCTATCTAATTTTACCATGCAATTTGTTGCTCTAGTGTATATGTTCTATATGTCATGCAGTGTGGTGCTCACTTATTAACTGTTTTGTTAATTAGTTGTCGTCTTTAGTTAATTGTTTGGTTCAATTCTGCAAGTGTGATGTTCAATTCTACAGGCTGCAATTTTGTATTGTCTTCCATATGAGAAATAAATCGAATTTATCTTTACAAAATACATGAGAAACGAATACAATTGCTATATTTCCAAGTTGTTAAGCACGCTTTGTTTGGTTATACATTGTGCAATGTGGTGCTCAGTTAACGTTTGGTTCATTTGTGTTGTGGTGTTTAGTTAATTGTTTGGTTCAATTCTGCAATGCGATTTTCAATATTTGTGGGTGCATTCTATTATTGTATACCATGTGAGGAATAAATTGAATTTGGCTGTAGTAAATATATGAGAAACAAATACAATTGCTATATTTCCAAGTTGTTAAGCATGCTTGGTTTGGTTAACTATCTGATCTTCTATTAGGAGTATGTTATATTGTGCAATGTGGTGCTCAGTTAATGTTTGGTTCATTTATTGTGGTGTTTAGTTAACTGCTTGGTTCAATTCTGCAATGCGATGTCCAATTGTCGTGGGTAGAATTTTGTATTGTTGTGCATGTGAGGAACAAATCAAATTTGGCTGCACTTAATACATGAGAAACATATACAACTGCTATATTTCCTAGTTCTTAATCATGCTTGGTTTGGATAAATGGGTTTTCCAAGTGGCTTGAATTAATCTCATGAATCTGCAATGTGCTTATTTTTCATTAACATATTTTACTGATAGCATGCGAACCCTTACTTAACCTGATGACTAACTACCTTATATGTGTTGCAGGGAAACAATGGGAAGCATTGAGGTTTACAATCGAGGTTAGCACGTGCATGGTCCGTTGTCTAATAGCACATTATTGTGCAATTGCAAGAACCATTCTAATATTAAGGTTTTAACAATTTGGTCTTGCACATGTAGGTCCTGCTGTCAGAGGTTTTGACCCACTGTTCGACCTTTTTGCATATGGGGAAAGGAGTTGTCCATGAATATCAATCAAATCAAGAAACTCAGAAAGATTGTTAGGATAAAGAAATTAGCGACAAAAAACAACAAGATCTTTGTCTGCACAATGAAGAAGACATCAGTTCACTACACGATGGTACTAACTATTATACCTTGCCTTTTTTTATTCCTTTGCCCCATTTCCAATATAGAGAAGATATTTATGCACATCCTTGTTTTCAGGCCTTTCCAAAGCAGTTCACTGATGATTACCTCTCAAACCACCTCTATGGTCAGGAGGCGAGGAAGGTTTTCATACAACACCCACAGTTCAATATTGAAGTGTTTCTAAAGAGGATGAAGGACGGACGGTCAATCATCCACAGGCACTGGCCTAAAGTTGCAAAGACCTTCAACATGAATGAAGGCTCAATATTCGCCTTCCGCTTCAGCAGTTTTCCAAATGAGATGCATCTGTCTATATACCATCTATGATGCTAATTTCGAAAGGTTCTACATTTTGCATGTGAAACTTGATGCTGGTGCAGTTGTGTAATGGGGTAGCTGAGTGCTGAAGCTATATCATGTTGTACTCTGATGTATTTCAATTATGAAATTCTGCTTCCTTAATATGGAAATGAAATATATTATGTGCTTAATATGAAAGTCAATTAGATTAATAAATGGATTATTAATAATGGGGATAAACCGTGTTGGATCAATGAATAAACACGCACGACTTTCTCTTGAAAATTGTTTGCGTTAGGCCACCTTGCGCAAATGTTTACCACATAAAAACTGTGTGTGATGGACAGCCTTTGCCACACAGTTTCTTCTACGGACCGTGTGTGATGCATTCAATAACGCAAACGATTTAACGGGAAAAATTGTGTGTGATGTACCTGTGAACGGAAACGTTTTCCTTGGAGCGACTGTGTGGGATGTACATACGAATGAAAACGTTTAGCGGGGACTGATTGTGTGGGACGTACTTGCGATCGGAAACAATTTCGCCTGTATAATTGTATTTTTTAGCTCTACTGTACGTATTTCCGTATTTGAGCGCTCGCCGGTCGCACACGACCTCATTTTGCCGAGCGTGTGTGCCAGGAGGGTATATCCCCGACGGTTTCTGGGTCGTGTGGGAAGGACCCCCTATCACCCACACTCACTAGGCGACGGTTCCAAATGCCGTTGCGGAAAGGGGTTAAAAACCGTTTGTATAGCACCGACGCGTACTAGTGCAAAAAGATCACATGATCATAAGATCCCTTTGAAAGAGCAAGCAGTCCCACCTAACTCTAGGCCCTATAGAGTTCATCACATGCAGAAAAATGAATTAGAAAGACAAATTGACTCAATGCTCAGAGACAAGATCATTAGAGCTAGTGAGAGTCCATACTCTTCCCCAGCAATCTTGGTGATGAAAAAAGATGGGACTTGGAGAATGTGCATTGACTACAGAAAGTTAAATGCTGCTACTGTCAAAAACAAGTTCCCAATCCCTGTCATTGAGGATTTGCTTGATGAATTACATGGAGCAACTTACTTCACCAAGTTGGATCTCAGATCTGGTTATCACCAAGTCAGAATGGATGAAAATGACATACCTAAAACTGCCTTCAGAACATATTTTGGGCACTATGAGTTTTTAGTTATGCCATTTGAACTTGCAAATGCCCCTGGAACATTTCAAGCCCTTATGAACAACATCTTTGGGCCATATCTCAGAAAATTTGTGCTGGTTTTCTTTGATGACATCCTAAGTTTTAGCAAGTCTCTCTCTCAACACTTGGCCCACTTGCAAATAGTGCTACAATTGCCCAAAGAACATCAACTGTATGCAAAACTCTCCAAGTCTGTTTTTGTTGTTACACAAGTTGATTATTTGGGTCACATTATCACTGCTGATGGAGTCTCTACAGACCCTCCAAAATAGCTGCAGTTGCTGAGTGGCCCACCCCTACAACACCCAAGCAGCTCAGAGGATTTCTTGGTCTCTGTGGATATTATAGAAGATTTGTCAAAAACTTTGGCACTATTGTAGGACCCCTGCATGATGTACTCAGAAAGGACAACTTCTTTTTGGACAGACAAGCAAACCAATGCTTTTCAACAACTCAAACAAGCAATGACAAGTGCTCCAGTTCTGGCCCATCCAAACTTTTCTGAACCTTTTGTTTTAGAGACAGATGCTTCTGGAGTGGGAGTGGGAGTAGTGATGATGCAGCAGGGAAGACCAATAGCATACTACAACTCCACACTTTTCCCTAAAAATGCTGCCCTCTCCACCTATGAAAAGGAAGCACTAGCAATTCTTGCTGCACTGAAAAAATGGAGACACTACTTCCTGGGCAATGATCTTATTATCAAAACAGATCACCAAAGTCTGCAGTTTATGATAGATCAGAAAGTCAACACTGGCATACAGCATAAATTGATGTTGAAGCTTTTAGAGTTTAACTTCACACTCCGTTATAAGAAGGGCAAGGAAAATATTGTTGCAGATGCCCTTTCAAGAAAAACCTCTCTTATGGCTATTTCAATGGTGACACCTCAATGGATTTCTACAGTAGAAGCATCCTACACCAATGACAGTGCCTGCAAGTCACTTTTGGAGAAATTACTGTTGTCTCCCAACCACTCAGTGAACTAGAACACACTGCACTCAGGGATCATCAGACACAAAGGGAAAATCTACGTGGGCAAAGACTTGTCTCTAAGAGCTAAACTTTTGACAACACTACATGCATCAGCCCTCGGGGGCCACTCAGACATGAAGGCCACATACCAAAGGATCAAGAAAATTTTCTACTGGCCTGGGCTCAAACAGGAAGTAAACCAGTTTGTGGCAGAATGCCCTGTCTGTCAGAAAAACAAAGGAGAAAAATGTGCCTATCCTGGATATCTAGATCCTCTCCAGCTTCCTGATATGGTCTGGACACACCTGAGCATGGACATTATTGAGGGACTACCTAAATCCCAAGGGAAGGATGTTATCTTCGTGGTGGTTGACAGATTATCCAAGTTTTCTTACTTTATCCCCCTTGCTCACCCATTCACTGTCCAAACTGTTGCTAATGCGTTCATAGACAATGTGCTGAAACTACATGGTCCACCACTAGCCATAGTTTCTGATCGAGATCGTATTTTCACCAGCCAGCTCTGGCAGGACATTTTCAAAGGGATGGGAACTGAACTGCGTTACAGCACTGCATACCACCCTCAGTCAGATGGACAAACGGAGCGTGTCAATCAATGTATCGAGAATAATCTGCGCTGCCTGACATCTACTCAACCAAAGAAATGGGACAACACCTCTCCATGGCAGAGTATTGGTATAACACGTCTTACCACTCTTCTCTTCAGAAGACACCATTCGAAGCAGCATACGGCTATCCACCACCCAATATCTCTGAGAACATTCTGCCAGACAACCTGACCACAGATGCTCTGACATTCTTTTCAGACAGAGATGCACTTCTCCAGCACCTCAAGAGCAATTTAACAGCTGCTCAAGCTCGTCTGAAGAAATATGCTAATCGTAAGCGCACCGAAAGGGTACTCGAAGTAGGAGATATGGTCTAACTCAAGATGCAGTTGTATCGTCTGAATGCTTTTGGATTACGCACCCACATTAAGCTCCAAAGCAAATACTACGGACCTTTCCGCATCACAGCCAAAGTGGGGCACGTGGCCTACAAACTACTCCTACCTGACAGCACCAACATTCATCCGGTTTTCCACGTCAGCCAATTGAAGAAACATGTTGGCCAGAAAGCAGTCCCTTGCGCTGATCTGCCATTGGTTCGTGCAGACGGGATGATTCTCACTGAACCTGTTTTGGTCTTGGAAACTCGCCAAATTCCGCGCAACAACATGTCTATTGTTCAATGGCTGGTCAAGTGGGCAAACCTCCCACCTGATGAAGCCTCATGGGAAGACATGGCGTTCATGAAGAAAACCTTTCCAATATTCTTTAAAGCAACCATCGACCGTTGGTTCAACAGATCATCTCCTTGAGGACAAGTTCGCTCTCAGTCGGGGGTATTTTAAGGCCCGTATCTTCAGTTATCAGTCACCTCTTACCTTCAGTTAATGTGTGGTCCAAATTGAAGAACGGACGATTGATCTAACTGCTCGAAGAGCTCGCCGTCCTACTGTAACGTTTTACCATTTCCTGTAGCGTCTCATGCACGGCACTATTGCCATCACCCATGTGCCAGCTGAGCTATAAAGCCAGCAGCCCTGATCTTGTAATGGCATTGCCAATTCTGAGAACAATTTCATTATACAAACTTAAATCTTATAGTAATACAAACCCTAGCAGGCTCCTACTTTCCTCTCTCTCGTTCGTGATATCTAGATCGAGTTCTTCCCCAAAATCCACCCCACGGGTGTGACAAGAGGGGAGGCCATGGTGGAGAAACGTCGCGCTGTTGCGCCCATTTCCTGGTGCGCTGAAGCTGCTGCTACGCCGCCGTCACGCCAAAGACCTAGGGATCCTACCATTAGAGAAAGTATTGCGGCCATGGAGCTAGGGATCCACTGCTAGAGAGAGAGAGAGAGAGAGAGCAGGAGATGGTTGCTCACGCCGATCAGCTGCCGCCGCCGCTGCCTTCAATCCGTTGCCGCATTGTGCCCTCGCTCCGTGGACTCGCTAGCGTGAGGATAGGCGAGAGAGATGGACAATTCATTCGGGCCAGTAAAGATATGGGTCGTGCTGGCCGATCCAAAATTTCAGGCGTGTGGGGGCGTGACTTGCCTGGGATTAATTTCGGGTGGAAGAGCGCGTGCGTGGGTTGACGTCCTATGGCAGAGCATTTAATCCCAGCCATTAGATTCAACGGCAGACCACCGAATCAATTAGGACTGTTAGATTTAACCATGTGGATTAGATCCTAAGGTTCTGGTTGATTTGTGTACATCAAGTTGGGTGGCTGTAGGGGAATTCATGTTTGCCTTTTTAATAGTAGTGGAGATAAAGAAAGAAAACTGAAAAAACATTGATGATCCTATTTTTCGGTTAACGGATTTTTTTGTTATAAACCGAACAAACCGAAGATCCAAATGGTATGGAAATCTCATACGATACCGAAAAGCTAAGCGTTCTCAATTTGGTGTTAAAATGCACAGGGTGACTGTCGTGGAATTGTCACGGCAGATGTCCTCATGCAAGGACTTAGTCGTGGAGCCATCGCCGCCAGGAAGCTTAAAGGGGTTAAACGGGACAAGGAACACGAGGGTTATACTGGTTCGGCCCCTTACGGTGAAGGTAAAAGCCTACGTCCAGTTGAGGTGGTATTACTTAGGGTTTCGATGAGCAGGGAGCTTAATCGCTATGCCCGGCTATTGATCTCTTCTCCCCTGAATCACCGCCGGGTCGTCCCTTTATATAGAGAGGTTGACGCCCCGCGGCTCTCAGAGTCCCGGCCGGCTTATAACAGCATCCGGCTCGGACTCTTAACTACTCTTACCTTATACTACAAGTCTTGTTACAACAGCGGTTTATCACTACGGGCCTTAAGCCGCCTCCGGGTCTTAAGCCCATTATTGATCCGCCATCCTCAAGCTTGGTATTGGGCTTCACGTGATGATTATTATGACATAACCCGGCCCCTCCTGGGCGGGTGACTCCAATGGTTATATCCTCAACATTAGGCCCCAGATTGATTTGAACCGGTTCATGTCAATCTTCAACCCCTTTGAAAGAAAATCTTCCGGCTTCTGCTTATGCGAAGGTTATAACCCGCCGTGACGTCATCTTCTGGATTCTTGGTAACCCGCCGTGACGTCATCTTCCATTAAATTCATTTTTTTATTCTGTCATATCCCAACGGATCTCATCTTTAATGACCATCCCGAAAATCGAGGCGCTTCTGTAGCGAGATAATCACGCCTTGGCCTCCTCGTTTCTCGCGCCCACTTATCAGTCACCCTTATAAATAGGCCCGGCCCATAAGCCTTCATTCACTCCTCTCCTCATCGTCTTCCTCCTCTGACGCCCGAGAGCTCGAGCTCCGCCGCCGCCGCCGCGCCCCTTGTCTTCCTCAACCTTGGCCGCTGCATCACCCTGAACTGGTCCAGAGAAACGGCGGCGACCTCCGCATCTCATCAGCGCCGGTAAGTCCTTGCACCTCCCTACAGTAGATCTGCATTAGGGTTCGGTCGTTCTTCCCTTGTTCTTCGCTGTTCATCTCAAGTTCTTCACAGTTCCGCCACCGAGGTTCCCTTTGATCTAAAAACGGTATAGACTCCCTGCGGTAGTAGTTTCTCACTCATTTTTATGCTAGTAGATCCCCCTTGGCGTTAGAAGACCTCGTTCTGAGCTTATGAACTTCTCTGTATCAGCTTTCTAGGTCTAGAAATTTTTCCTTTCGAGACAATCGTTTGATCCAAAATAATTACTGCGATCTGTGAAACTTGTTTGTGCCACACTTAGTCAAAAATTGCATTTGTTAGCTATGGCGGTTCATATCTCTGGCTTAAAAGAGGCTATGCACTGTGGAATTTCTGGCTCATTTATGATAGAGTTTTAAACAACTTGAATTACTCATGATGCCCACAGCGGCTTAGATAACCCGACACAATTAGCCATATGTCATTAGACCCCTTCATAAGCCGCCATCTTGAATACTGAACTGTAAACTTCCTCCGGCTTATAGTTGAACCGTACATTTCCTTTTGTCATAGGCTTTCGTCTTTCACAATGCCGCCCAAGGCTCCCAAGGCACCCATTACGTGCAACTGGATGAGATCCAATGTTACTGATGATACCTTAGCTGATTTCGTGAAGACGGGTTACCTGCCAAAAAAGGATTGCCATGGACCTGGCAAAGAAAAAGGAGATTTGGAGGAGTTCCCTTCCACAAGAAATCTTCTTTGAAAATTTGCTCCGTGGTAGTTCTCTTGTTCCGTGCGCGCTACCAACATGGCTTGCCACAAGCCAGATCCCCTCTTCTGCAGGTACATATAAGCTTCATACACTTGATACCGAATCATCCAATCCAAAATTTACTGTCCTATACTTGTTAGATTGCACATGATTTAGTTTCTTAATATACACCAACTGCATTTGTATTGAAGTTTCTGAAGGATGTGATGATATCTCACACATGGTGGTTTCATAATTGCACATAGACTTATACTTTTCTGAATTAAACTGGCCATCGTTACCAGTGTTTTTAACCTTTTTAGGATATCAGAGGTGGAATTTGGCATTGCTAGAGAATCTGATGTATTTTATTGATTGCATTGGTTATGATATTTGTCTATCATGTAAAAAAATTGTTTTGCCGATCTAATTAATGTCAGCATATAGATATGCAATCGTCTTGCTACATGCCTAAATGTTGTTCTCCACTTCAAGTCTTGATGCACCGATGAAACATATACTCCTCTTGTTGCTTTGTGTTATTTTTATTTAAGTTCTTGTATCTATTAATTGAAGGAACCCTTTCAACAAGCAACAACGCCGATTGCAAAAAGAAGACCTTGGCAGACATGCAGGTTCGCGTAGAGAGCTAACTTATATCCGGTACACTCTATTAAGTAACTCTTTCTTGTTTGGGTACCCTTCTTGATTAGTTTGCTATCTTGTCATATCTTGTTCCTTCTTGTCCCATGATTCTGCATTTCTCCTACACTGCCCATAAAATGTGTTACTTGCACAAACAACAAAGTTTTGGTCATGTTTCCAAATCACTATGTTGAATAATTATACTCCACCATTGTTATCCTTAAATCCAACTTGTCGGATTGTATGCACAAACTGTGGCTAATTACAGGACATGACACTCCTTTTCTCCAATCATGCTGCACTTTTAGATGAATAAAAATATGATTCTTGAATATGTTGGGACTAGTCAATGAACCGGTAGCACGGCGACTAACTTGGCTTCTACTTCTTCTTGACTGTTATAATCGCCGGAACTGTCTATTGTGCTGCACTGCTACAGAGTAGTATTACCTTGTCTGAAGACATTTTAAAATGGACTACAACATACGGATGTATGTAGACATATTTTAGAGTGTAGATTCACTCATTTTGCTGCGTATGCAGTCACTTGTTGGAATCTCTAGAAAAGACTTATATTTAGAAACGGAGGGAGTACTTCATTACCCGGTCTGACTTATCCCAGACATAAAATTAGGACAAGGCTAAAAGATGATTGCCTTTTCAGCATGATAAAGATGTCTTTCACTACTCAACATCCTGAAATGTTGTCAACAAAACATGACTGAACTGAAGCATGGTGCTTGCTATTTGATACCAGATTACCATACTATATATTGACCTCTGACCAAAATTGCAATGACTGAACTGAAGCATGGTGCTTGCTATTTCTTACCAAATTACCATACTGTATATTGACCTATGACCAAATTTGCAATGCTATCTAGTAGTCCTTCAACAGAAGTGTTCCCCAAGTATGTCATCACTAAACCTATTTCTGTTTACTACTTTGCCTTGTAGATTCCTTAAATTTGACCAACAACAGAGTTGAAGGTGGCACCTGTAAGACAAGAGCTCTTATTTTAGGGAAATTCTACGACAATCTGGGCTTAATTTTTGGGCTGATGCAATTCTCTTTTCAAGGACGGATGTTCTTAAATATTTTGGACAAGTATAGGTGCACACCTATCAGAAATCCAACATTACTTGCGAGTTGCAAGAGATCATGCTTATGTTCTTTGTAAGATGTTAATTTGATATAGGTTATCAGGTATGTGTTGTAGAGCATACCTTTTTTGTCGAAAAATCGGTCATACCCAATCTAAACCAGAATTCATGTTAGAACTATTGTAGTAGAATGCATGTATTTTAGATTGGATGACTGAAATATTCACTAGAAAATATGGATCCAAAGTTGTCGCTGCTATATTGATGGTGATGACTTTGTAGGAGAAGCAGTCTGTGATCTACCTAGTGTGAAAATTGTTATAAGTCATGATGCAGAGATAATAAACTACAAACAACCTAAGAAGTACTCCCTCCGTAATGAAATATAAGAGCATTTACATTACTAAAGTAGTGATCTAAAGGCTCTTATATTAGTTGGACGTGGCTAGTGGGCGCCCGAGCGCCCGTTGGTAATGATCGAGTGCTCCTCCAAATAAGGAAAGTGTAGCTGACGCGCATGACGCAGTTCACTAAAAAAAGGAATCTTATCCCTACGTGCATTTATTTAGGGTCCAAAAAGTTACAAAAAACTGTAACTTTTGATTTAAGCGTCGAAATTCAATTTCGTTTTCATACTTGGGTTTCTCGCGGCAAGTTCTTCAAAACTAGATCTCATATAGATAGGTTTGGTCAAACTTTTTTTCAAGGCAACTTTAAGCACGATGAAGGCAACTTTAGTGCTATAGGAAAGCAACTTCATTTTTTTTGCCTAGTAGGACTGCCTATTAGGTTGGTTTGTGTAAAAAACAGAAAATCACACAAAACATGATGCATCTTTAGAGCTACATATAAGTAACTTCATTGCAATATGTTTATCAATGAATTTGGTTAACATTATCACAACTTGGCTACCATGGATATTCAGTTGCCTACCATGGATATTCAGTTGCCTATCATTGATGCCCAGTTGCCTAAAATACTATGAAATTGGTCTAATATTGATGTCGAGTTACCTGCTATTAATAATTAGTTACCTACCATTGCTTCTAGTTGTCTAACTTGCAAATTAGTTGCCTACAATATTATGAAGTTTCTTATCCCCTAAAAACACTTCGTGGTTTTAGTTATGTCCCCATGACCAGCTCACATCGCTCCCCCTCTATGATCATTTCGCCAAGTAATACGGCCATACCAGGGGATCCCACCCCGAGGAGATGAAATTCTTGACGCATCTCCATGACACAATCTTAATTGAAAGGTATCTAAAACCTTTACATATTAGCCAAATTATGGACTTGGTAATGTTTCTGCTCTTGAGGATTGGGCAAGTGGATACATGGTTCTAGGCAATTGTATAGTTGATTGTGGGCAATTATGACACCTGAAAAAGTGATAACAAACATACACATGTTCATTTTTTAGAGGTTCACAGATAAACTTAGACAACATGTATGTGAATTAATTATGTCAATTCTTGATGCATCTCCAGCTGCTAAGTATATGAATTAATTATGTCAATTATATCATGTCATCCTGTATACTTAGACAACATGTATGTGAATTATTTCATCCCAACCTATTTTAGAAAGACATCCTATAGTTTTGTCATGTTATCCTATTTAGATACTCATCATATGTTGAATTATGCCATTATATCCTGTTAAGTTATCCATCATATATCTGAAATTGTGTCACGCTATCCTGTTTAGTTAGCCATCATATATGTGAAATTGTGTCATGTTGTCATGTTTGGTTAGACAACATATATGTGAATTACCACATCTATCTATCATACAATGTATGTACGTTCAATTTCTTTTCTTATTTATCAGCCATTTGAATTGGAGGGGCAGTATCTAAGGGAGCAAAAGCCCGTTCTTCTGAAAAGACGGTGCTACCCGTCGATGCAGATAGAACCATGCTTGTACTGGCCCACGTACTAGCCCCACCACACATAATCGAGACTCTTCCAGATTGCACACTTACACCGTTGGACAGAGAACCAGCTACAACACATCTAACCCCAACCCCAGCGGATAGTAACCCACTTGTAGTTGACACAGCACCAAGTCCACCATGGAGTATCCCCACACGAGCAGTTTGTAAAGCAACTGCAGTGCCCAAAGCACGAAGACAGCCACAGCGAACCCAAACTCCACGTTTAAAGCAGAAGAGCAACTGTTCTCAGGTCAGATTCCGTAGCTATGGTCCATACTCCTTTGCTGTTGCATCACTGTATTTACTCATACCAACTACTTTCGAATTTGAAAGATCCAATTGAAACTTCAATGGCGCAACAGGTATGTTTTAAACCTATTTCTTTAACTGGATTGTTGTTCTGACTTCTTGCTCTATGTTGATTTCAGTTTCAGTTGTATAAACAGTTATGTTCTCATGTGATGCACATTACAAGTGTTGCCAGTGTTGTGCAGTTTCTCACACTTATATTCTGTCTATGCTGCTGTGTCTTAAAAATATATGATTTGAACTGTGTCTCTATCTTGATTTGGCAACATAAACTAGAATGATATGGACAATGCAGTGACCATAGTACATAGATATATGTTTGTTTCATCCTGTTATCTTGTCCATCTTACTACTGAACCGGTTTATCAAAATGAGTTTCGTATACTACATGCTAAACCTATGATGTGTCTACTTGTTTCTTTTGTAGAATGCGAATAGAATACTGGAGAAGAGCACCCCACTATGCAATGGTAGAGAAAGTAATGCAGATAAGGTTTAAGATAGTGAGACAACCCTGTTGATCTCCAAGAAAGGTGATGAAAACGATCTTGTAGACAGTGAGACAACCCCACAGTCCTGCGTTGATGTAGTGTTCGAGTTACTGGCCAGTACCGTTGGCACAAACTCTTTGAACTCGTTGCCGGAATCACTTCGGCTTCTTCAGTGTCAGCTACAAGCTGAAAGGCATCAATCAGCTGTGCTCGGCAAGAAGTCGAAGGACTGAGGAAGTCCCTGCAAAATTCAGATGCATACTTTCTGGTGCAACAACAAGCGCTGGAGGATTTAAGCGCCAAACAAGAGAAAGTTAATAAGCTTGCTAAGCATCTTGCTAGCATTATGGGTACCCAGGATATTGTTTCTTGAACTCTTCTGAAGTGGTTTCAGTTCTGGACTTGTTTTGCTGCGGCGTTTATTTGCACTTCTGGTCGCCAACTTTGACAACCAGTATATGTGATATGATGCTTTGTTCCCTATATTTGTACTGGTGACGAACTTTGATGCCCAGTGGTGTCATATGTGTAATAGCCATGATAGCCTAGCGTAAGTTGCTTGCTTTTTTATTTTCTTGTTGTCTTGTTTATTTGTCTGCTTGTAGTCAGTTGAGTTCTTTTCCCGCGGTTTGCTAGTGGCCGCAATAACCTATTTTTTAAAACTAGGCCACAATTGACCATGGGCTACATATTTGCTGTAGTCACCATGGGCATCCTACGGGCCGTAGAAACAATGGGCCTTCTACGGGCCGTAGAAACAATGAGCCTTTTACGGGGCGTAGTATCAATGGGCCTTTTACGGGTCGTATGATCAATTGGCCAAACATGGACCAATAACGGACCACATTATGGGGTCGTAAACGGGCTAGAGTTGGAATCGTCCATTCATGGGCCCACCATAACGGGTCGTCTTTAATCGGTCGTATTTGATGACACTATGAAAATGGCCCAACGGGTTAATGGACCACAAACGGGCCGACTGTAACCATGGGCTGAATTTGGCTCACAAGCAGAAAAGGCCAGTAACGGGCCGTAAGTAACCGAATGCTGGAAATGAGACCAAGAATAAATGGGCCCTGAGAAGGCCGAAAGATAACACGGGCTGGAAACAACACAATGGAATAATGGGCCGTTAATGGGTATAAAGCGATACACTGTTCATTACGGGCCAGTTTCACCACGGGCCGTTAATGGGCCAAGAGTTACAAAGGGCCTCATATGGGCCGAAAGAAGTCATGGGCCATACATGGGCCGGAAGTTACAACGAGCCGGAATCATATTGGACGGTCCAGATGACGCTACTGGTCCTAATTCGGATAGGCCGTAATGGACCGTGAGTTAGCGGGCTGTAAATGAGCTATATGCGAACATGCCATTAACAGGCTTTCCGTGGGCCGGCCCGCTACCTTTTGACCAAGTCAAACGGGCCGGCCTTTTCACAGGAATGGGTCTCTGTTGGGCCATGCCACGTGTCGACGTATCATAGGCGCATTCGGTCCAATGAATGGATGACATCTGTCCCAACGGTGAGCCGACACGTGGTTTCTCTGGTCATTGAGAATTTTACACGTGAAAAATCCCCATTGGTCCGGGCTGTTAACGGGTTATCGGATCCAAACTGGAACCCGATAGCTTAACGGCGACCCGTTACGGTGGATGCCACGTGTCGGTTATCCTTGACGAAAGCAATTCTATGACGCACGATTTATCGTCATGGAAGTGGACACTTCCGTGATGTAATTTTGGTAATGTCATGGAACACTTCTACGACAGCACATGTATGACTATCTTGATTCTGTCATAAAATCGTTATGGATGTACATGCATGACAGAAAACGTGACCTACTATGATAAACACGTACCATCACGGAAGTGTATTTTTTTTGTAGCGGATGTAACTTGACTTATCACCAGAACTGAAATGTTGTCCAAGTATCCCATCAAAAGAAATGTTGCCCAAGTGTTGTTACCAAAAGTATCCAAGCGGTTGTTCATGTTTCTGTTTACTGTTTTTCCTTTCATGTTCCTTAAAGTTGACTGGCAACAAACTTGAAGGTGGCACCGGAAAGATATCAACTCTCATTTTGGGAAAATTTTGTGACAGTTTTGGGCTTGTTCTATTGGCTGATGCAATTCTCTTTCAAACAAACATATGTTTACATATATTTCAGACTGGCTTAGATGCCCACCTGTTGAATAGGGTGACTTAAGTTCCATCGACTATATTTCACCGGCTACTTTGATGGCACAATCTCAGAATTACAACATTGCTTGCATGTCATCATATGCTTATGTTCTTTGTAAAAAATAGACCACTCAAGTATTTAGTTTTAATGTGTTGAAAATTGGGATATGCTTGATCGAATTGTTTTGACGCATAGGGTATACATGTCTGCTGATGATAAAAAAAGGGATGCAGTTTAATTAACCATATTAAATTAAATGACTCTATTAACTAGAAAACGAAATGTTCCCTCTCATAAATGTTAATTTGATGTCAATAATCAGTGTCTGTCGTAGACCATGCCATTTTTATTGTAAATTTTCCCTCATATCTAACACTACATAAGTTATGCAACTCAATTTTGTTTTCGAAACATCTCTAAGTTCTAAATGATTCCTTAGTTCGGACCAACGAAATAATGTCACTCAATTATTATGAACAATCTTTTTTTGTCGGTAAGGATTGCATCAGAGAACCTTCTACTTCTAGTAGTCCATGAACTATAGATATAGAAGAATAATTTTGGGCGAGTACGTAAGAAGCGATCCACTTTGTTTCATCGGTTCCAGGGGAATACCAAAGATCTTGTGTGACAGATCCGCTAGAAAATGTAAAAGATAAAGAAGTGCTGGCAGAACTAAACATCTAGGGGTATAGAGGAGGGAGGGTATGCACATCGACTATTAGTCAGTTGACCGGGGCAACAAACTAAGTACACATCTTACATGTAGGGTAGGTGGTGTAGAATGACATTAGTGAAAACTGCACATCCACGGATAAAGGAGAAAGTTGTGCATCGACCATTATGCTAATAAGTAGCTAATTAGTTGTTCGTAGCAGTATAAAAGCTAGTTACCATGGTTGATAAGTTGCAACCTCATAGGAAGTTGGTTCATATGTAGCAGTAAAGTTGCATCTTGTAGTAATAAAGTTACACCATGTAGCACAAAAAGTTGTATTGAAAAAAGTTCATCAAAACATATATAGACGGGTCCACTTTCAGAGAGCTCGTCGTGATGCTTCCAATGATGAAACTGAATCATAATTCCGATGCACGGTTGGAAGTTATGCTTTTTAATATTCTTTTGAAAACACGAACAAAAGACACAATAAAACGTACTCCCTCTGTTCTCTTTCCCCGCCAATAAGTTTTGTCTTGAGTCAAACTTCATCAAGTTTGACCAAGATTATTGGAAAACATATTGGCATTAACAATATCAAATCAATATTATTCGATGCATCATGCAATTTACTTTACATTGTCTATCTTTAGTATTGTAGATGTTGATATTTTTAATATAAATTTGGCTAAACTTTACAAAGTTTGACTTGAGATAAATCGTGTATGCGGAGTAAAATGAAATGGACGGAGTACTTGTGGACACATCTACTACATGGACTGACATGGAATTTTTCTGTTCTGTCTTTGAGATCACCTGGGCGCGAGTGTGATATGACAAGCGGGCTCCTATTTTTGGAAAGGGGACCGTGTGGACTTTTCATATATAGACATTTGCATCCCTCAAAGAAAAAAAAATATGGACGTTTGCTCATGGATCACCTGTGTGTGTAATGTGCTACAAATATACTCAGTTCAGTTTCGGCCTTCAACAGTGTACCATGTAAATGTATTTGTTGGCATGTAGAGATGAGTTCCCTAAATTGAAATTCGCTACTAGTACGTGAGGTAATTAAGGATGAATGCGAACGATTGTAGTGTCCTTATTTTTCTGTCCGAAAGTATTTATACTAGCAAACCCCGCGCGGCGGCACGCCGCGCCCGTTGGTAGGAGATATTGTACGTATTAAAAAAAATTTGTATGTACATTCTGTTTACCACATGGCAATTAAAAGGAAACAACTTTATTGTAACAGTCTCACAAGGCATCTTAAGAGAAAGGATTTGCATTCATAGCTGACTTTTTTTCGGGAAACTGTCGATCTATTCATCTTCAATCAAGGTAGTACAATGAACACCAGAAATAATAAAAATTACATCTAGTTTCATAGATCACCTAGTGACGACTGCAAGCACTGAAGCGAGCCGAAGGCGCGCCGCCGTCATCGCCCCTCCCTCGCCGGAGCCGGGCACAACTTGTTGTAGTAGACAGTCGGGAAGCCGTCGTGCTAAGGTCCCATAGGACCAACGACCCAGAACAGCAACCGCCGCCGATGAAGAGAATTTTAGATCGGAAGGATCCAACCTGAAGACACATGAACAAAGACGAACAAAGACCGGATCCAAGCGGATCCACCAAAGACAACCACCGACCAAATCTCGCGAGATCCGCCGGAGACACACCTCCACATGCCCTCCAACGATGCTAGACACGCCATTGAGATGGGGGCTAGGCGGGGAGAACCTTATTCCATCTTCAAGAAGCCGCCGCCGTCTCGTCTTCTTGAGCAGGACACAAACCCTAACAAAACTTAAAAAAGCACTTGAAAACGATGCCCTCCTGCCGGCAAGGCTGGGATCCACCGCGCACCCATGGCCCTTAGGCCACAGGAGACGTGGGAGATCGGCGGTGCCGCCGACAGGAGGCAAAAACCCTAGCCGCCTTTTCTTGGAGTAGGGACAAAGGAAGGAGAGACTAAGAACGTGTACATTCATAGCTAACTTACAGATGGCATACAGCTTAGATGGAAAGAAGACACTATTACACTCCGGAGAAGATACTCTTATTGTAACTAAACATGGCATACCCCCATGGGGTTAGGACCAATGATGAAATGATATATTGCCTTTGCAAAGTGTTCCAGCCGTCCATAGGTGGGCAGCTACCTGTATAACTGATGATACGGTGTTCAGTAAATGAGCGCTGCGGATGCAAACGAAGAGGCACCACATCAGAAAAATCATCACATATGCGCCCAACAGATAGTGGGTTGACAAAAAAAAGACAAATTGCCATGCAAATTGTTACGGCCACACAGGAAGCGTACCCATGATTACAAATGGCCAGTCCTCAAATTTTGCAAGGAATGCATAAAATATCTATAAAAGGAGAAAAAAGATTGCCTTAAAATTTATACTCTCTCATCTCGAGCGTTTTTGATGGGAGTGTTAATACGTCGCATTTTTTATTATCATGGCCAGTCAAAATATTGGAGTCAACCAGAAGGTACAGTTTGGGCGATAACCAAACTAAAAAAATCAAAAACGATCGCGACAACACCAACGGCTCGAGACATGTCAATAATACATTTTGGAAAAAAGAAGATCACTGGTGTTAAAGAAAATGTTTATGCCGAACAGTTGGAAGAGAGGCCGAGAAAAAAGAGAACAGAAATTGTGTGGGATATTGAGTTCACCAAATGCTGGAAAAATTCTATGCAAACCGGTGCCGTGCACACCACGCCCTGCTAGTCACAAAGCAGGGTTAGTACATATGTTCAGTCGCTAGTAGAAAAAGAGGCTTCCATACGCCCCCATTAGTCCCCAAAATAATCGAACCGCGACAAAAGGGGTCTTTAGTCGCGGTTCGGGAGGAGACCCGC
The DNA here is from genome assembly GCF_018294505.1 of Triticum aestivum. Lineage (NCBI taxonomy): Eukaryota > Viridiplantae > Streptophyta > Magnoliopsida > Poales > Poaceae > Triticum > Triticum aestivum. Next base: position 391,524,834 of record NC_057796.1, read on the forward strand.
GACCAACTATCTGGGCCCAGCGCGCTCGGTCGACAGCTGGCGGACGGGAGGGGCTTTAGTCCCGGTTGGCCTGGCCAAGTCGCGGTTGGCCAGGCCAACCGGGACTAAAGGCCCATCCCTATATATAGGACTCAGCTCACTTCACTTCACTCAGCTCACTTCACAATATTCAGAAGGGGGTGGTGGGTTTGCTTTTGGTTCCTCCTATGCACACAAGGTGTTCGATGAAATGCCCGAGAGCCTGAAACAAACATGATATGAAGTGTCCGAGCCACACTTGAGCTTTCTCATTTATTTTTCCTCCGCGATCGCGGTTAGCAACTTGAACCTTTCATGTGTCATTGATAAAATATGCATGTGTGTAGTTCATTGTTTAATTTGTATTATTTCTAGCTAGTTAGTTTAACAAATGCATGATGGTTAATTATATACTTTATATAATAATAATGCAGATGAATCGGCAATGGATGTACGGTCCCCGACTCTCCGGCGAGTTCACTACGGGTTTGAAAGATTTCCTCGTAGTGGCAAATGCGAACAAGCAGCAAGGTTTTATTATCTGTCCATGTGCTGTCTGTAAGAATCAGAAGGGTTACTCCTCCTCAAGAGACGTTCACATGCACCTGCTTCGGCACGGTTTCATGCGAAGCTATAATTGTTGGACCAAGCATGGAGAAAGAGGGGTTAGAATGGAAGAAGATGAAGAAGGGGATGATATCGATGACAACTATCATGATCATTTCGGTGATACTTTCATGGAGGATGATGCTGAAGGTGGGGAAGGGTTAGGTGAAGGTGAAGAAGAGGCACATGATGAGCCCGCTGATGATCTTGGTCGGACCATTGCTGATGCACGGAGACGCTGCGAAACTGACAAGGATAGGGAGAATTTGGATCGCATGTTAGAGGATCACAAAAAGTCGTTGTATCCAGGATGCGATAATAGTCTGAAAAAGCTGGGCTGCACACTGGATTTGCTAAAATGGAAGGCACAGGAAGGTGTAGGTGACTCATCATTTGAAAATTTGCTGAAAATGTTGAAGAATATGTTTCCGAAGAATAACGAGTTGCCCGCCAGTACGTACGAAGCAAAGAAGGTTGTCTGCCCTCTAGGTTTAGAGGTTCTGAAGATACATGCATGCATTAACGACTGCATCCTCTACCGCGGTGAATACGAGAATATGAATGAATGCCCTGTATGCACTGCATTGCGTTATAAGATCAGAGGCGATGACCCTGGTGATGATGTTGAGGGCGAGAAACCCAGGAAGAGGGTTCCCGCCAAGCTGATGTGGTATGCTCCTATAATACCACGGTTGAAACGTCTGTTCAGGAACAAAAAGCATGCCAAGTCGTTGCGATGGCACAAAGAGGACCGTAAGTCCGACGGGGAGTTGAGACACACCGCTGATGGAACGCAATGGAGAAAGATTGACAGAGTGTTCAAAGATTTTGCAGCTGATGCAAGGAACATAAGATTTGGTCTAAGTACTGATGGCATGAATCCTTTTGGCGAGCAGAGCTCCAGCCATAGCACCTGGCCCGTGACTCTATGCATCTACAACCTTCCTCCTTGGTTGTGCATGAAGCGGAAGTTCATTATGATGCCAGTGCTCATCCAAGGTCCAAAGCAACCCGGGAACGACATCGATGTGTACCTAAGGCCATTAGTTGATGAACTTTTACAGTTGTGGGCCAGACCTGGTGTACGTGTCTGGGATGAGCACAAAGGAGAGGAATTTGACCTACGAGCGTTGCTTTTTGTAACCATCAACGATTGGCCTGCTCTCAGTAACCTTTCGGGACAGACAAATAAGGGATACAATGCATGCACGCACTGCTTACATGAGACTGAAAGTGTACGTTTGGTTAATTGTAAGAAGAACGTGTACCTGGGTCATCGTCGATTTCTTCCCCGAAATCATAACGTAAGAAAGAAAGGCAAGCATTTCAACGGCAAGGCAGATCACCGGCCGAAGCCTGCGGAACGTACTGGTGCTGAGATATTTGATATGGTCAAGGATTTGAAAGTCATCTTTGGAAAGGGTCCTGGCGGACAATCAGTTCCGCGGGGAGTTGACGGGCACGCACCCATGTGGAAGAAGAAATCTATATTTTGGGAGCTCGAATATTGGAAAGTCCTAGATGTCCGCTCTGCAATCGACGTGATGCATGTTACGAAGAATATTTGCGTGAACCTGCTAAGCTTCTTGGGCGTGTATGGGAAGACAAATGATACAAAGGAAGCACGGCAGGACCAGCAACTTTTGAAAGACCCAGATGACCGGCATCCGGAATGGTTTCAAGGTCGTGCCAGCTACGCTCTTACCAAAGAAGAGAAGGTCATTTTTTTTGAATGCCTGAGCAGTATGAAGGTCCCATCTGGCTTCTCGTCGAATATAAAGGGAATAATAAACATGGCGGAGAAAAAGTTCCAAAACCTGAAGTCTCACGACTGCCACGTGATTATGACGCAATTGCTTCCGATTGCTTTGAGGGGGCTCCTACCAGAAAATGTTCGAGTAGCCATTGTGAAGCTATGTGCATTCGTCAATACAATCTCTCAGAAGGTAATCAATCCAGAAGATCTACCACGGTTACAGAACGATGTGGTCCAATGCCTTGTCAGTTTCGAGTTGGTGTTCCCACCATCCTTCTTCAATATTATGACGCACCTCCTGCTCCACCTAGTCGAAGAGATTTCCATTCTCGGTCCTGTATTTCTACACAATATGTTCCCCTTTGAGAGGTTCATGGGAGTATTAAAGAAATATGTTCGTAACCGTGCTAGGCCAGAAGGAAGCATCATCAAGGGCTATGGAAATGAGGAGGTAATTGAGTTCTGTATTGACTATGTTCCTGACCTTAAGCCGATTGGTATTCCTCAATCGCGGCACGGGGGGAGACTAAGTGGAAAAGGCACGATCGGAAGGAAATCAACGATATGTATGGACGGTCATTCTATGACTGAAGCACACCACACAGTTCTGCAAAATTCCAGCTTGGTGGCTCCGTTCTTCGAGCAACACAAGAATATTTTACGCTCGGACAACCCGGGGAAGCCTAAATCCTGGATTAGAAAGGCCCACATGGAGACTTTCGGCAGTTGGTTGCGAAAACATTTAATGAATGACAATGATGTTGGAGATCAGTTGTACATGTTGGCCAAGAAACCATCTTCGACTATAACGATTTTCCAAGGGTACGAGATAAATGGGAATACATTTTACACCATCGCCCAAGATAAAAAGAGCACCAACCAAAACAGTGGTGTCCGCTTTGATGCAGCAACCGAGAATGGGCAAAAGGTCACATATTATGGTTACATAGAGGAGATATGGGAACTTGACTATGGAATCCTCCTTTAAGGTCCCTTTGTTCCGGTGCAAATGGTTCAAGCTAACAGGAGGTGGGGTAAAGGTGGACGAGCAATACTGAATGACAATGGTGGATTTCAACAATCTTGGTTACCTTGACGAACCATTCGTCCTTGCCAAAGATGTCGCTCAGGTTTTTTATTTGAAGGACATGAGTAGCAAACCGAGGAAACGGAAAGATAAGAAAACGATCAGTACATCATGCGATGATCCAAAGCGCCACATTGTTCTTTCAGGGAAAAGAAACATCGTGGGAGTGGAGGACAAGACAGACATGTCAGAAGATTATAATATGTTTGGTGAAATTCCGCCCTTCAAAGTGAACACTGACCCAAGCATTAAGTTAAATGATGAGGATGCTCCATGGATACGGCACAATCGTAAGCAAGCAGGGACACAAGGGAAGAATTGATGTGTAATAATTTATTGTACCAAACTTTGTTGAATGGATCATGTGAATTAAAACGTACGATGGCGAATCCGGATGATTTGTATTTGGTCGATGAACTGAATGATGTATCAAACCTTTTGTCAAACCTTCAAGGGATCGATGAACTGAATTTTTTGATATATTATTTGTATTTTTAAGATTTTAAAATGAATTAGTTTTTTTTCTGATTTTTTTGATATATTATTTGTATTTTTAAGATTTTAAAATGAATTAGTTTTATTTTTCTGATTTTTTTGATATATAATTGTATTTTTAAGATTTTAAAATGAATTAGTTTTATTTTGCTGATTTTTTTGATATATTATTTGTATTTTCAAGATTTTAAAATGAATTAGTTTTATTTTGCTGATTTTTTTGATATATTATTTGTATTTTTAAGATTTTAAAATGAATTAGTTTTATTTTTCTGATTTTTTTGATATATTATTTGTATTTTTAATATTTTAAAATGAATTAGTTTTATTTTTCTGATTTTTTGATATATAATTGTATTTTTAAGACTTTAAAATGAATTAGTTTTATTTTTCTGATTTTTTTGATATATTATTTGTATTTTTAAGATTTTAAAATGAATTAGTTTTATTTTTCTGATTTTTTGATATATAATTGTATTTTTAAGATTTTAAAATGAATTAGTTTTATTTTTCTGATTTTTTTGATATATTATTTGTATTTTTAAGATTTTAAAATGAATTAGTTTTATTTTATATGAAAAAGGACCTTTAGTCGCGGTTCGTGACACGAACCACGACTAAAGGCTCTTTCCGCGCGGGAACGAAAGCGGCGCGAAAGAACCTTTAGTCCCGGTTGGGGACACCAACCGCGACTAAAGGTATCCTTTAGTCGCGGTTGGTGTCCCCAACCGGGACTAAAGGGTACCTTTAGTCGCGGTTGGTCTCCCCAACCGGGACTAATGCTTTTCCTATATAAGTGGCACTTAGGATTTTTCCACATTCTCCCCCAACGCCAACGCCCCTGCGCTTCGACGCCGCCAGGCTGCTCCTCGTCGCTGTCGCCGTTGCCGCGCCCTGCCCCGTCGCCGCCCGCTCCTCCTCGCCGTCGCCAACGCCTCCCCGACCTCGCCGTCGTCAACGCCTCCCCGACCTCGCCCTGCCCCCAGTGAGCTCCTACGCCCTGCACTGTCACCGTTGTCGCGCCCTGCCCCATCGCCGCCCGCTCCTCCTCGCCGTCGCCAACGCCCGCCGCTGCCCCTGCCCCTGCCGCCGCCGCCGCCTGCCTCCCGCCGCTGCCCCTGCCCCTGTCGCCGCCTGCCTCCCGCCGCCCGCCCGCCGCCGTCCTCCTCAAACAAAGAAAAGGAAGAACAAAAGGAAGAAGAAAAGGAAAAAGAAAAGGAAGAAGAAAAGGAAAAAGAAAATAAGAAAAGGAAAAAGAAAATAAGAAAAGGAAAAACAGAATAAGAAAAGGAAAAAGAAAATAAGAAAAGGAAAAAGAAAAGGAAGAAGAAGAGGAAAAACAAAATAAGAAAAGGAAGAAGAAAAGGAAAAAGAAAATAAGAAAAGGAAAAAAAATAAGAAAAGGAAAAACAGAATAAGAAAAGGAAAAAGAAAATAAGAAAAGGAAAAAGAAAAGGAAGAAGAAAAGGAAAAACAAAATAAGAAAAGGAAAAAAGAAAAGGAAGAAGAAAAGGAAAAACAAAATAAGAAAAGGAAGAAGAAAAGGAAGAAGAAAAGGAAAAACAAAATAAGAAAAGGAAGAAGAAAAGGAAGAAGAAAAGGAAAAAAAAGAAGAAAAGGAAGAAGAAAAGGAAGAAGAAAAGGAAGAAGAAAAGGAAAAAGAAAAGGAAGAAGAAAAGGAAAAATAAAAGGAAGAAGAAAAGGAAAAACAAAATAAGAAAAGGAAAAAGAAAACAAAAAAGAAAAGGAAAAACAAAATACTTGGCAGTGCTAAACAAAAACTTCTATGCAAATTAGCGCTCAATAATATTATTTTTTAATTCCTCCTCCTCTATGTCCCCTTAATCTTATTTTTTAATTTCTTTATACTTAAAGAATTTTTACTACATGCAGGAGTGACATATGGCGGACGATAGAGCCGAGCCGCTTAGGGATCCGGAGGCTGAACGTTATTTAATGGGCATCATCAACAACGAGATTCCTTATGTGTCGGGCTCAGAATATGAGCAAGAAGAGGATGTAGTCTCTTCTTTTCTGAACCTTGACGGTGGAACAGACATTGTCGATGATCAAGAAGGTGAAGGAACGGACATTGTCGACGGAGGTCAACCGTCAACAAACGACGATCTCGAATTGCAAGTAGCAACCACCTCCGGCGAGGTATATATATACATTGAGCCTCTCGTGATACAAACTTACTGAAATGTGAATACATATGTATTAACGCGCGCGACTCTCTTTCTTTTTTTAGCCCTCGGCCGGATCGAGTACGACAAAGCGTTGCAAATCCAAGGCGATGAAAACAGGAGAAACATATGCCATTGAGTTTGTCAGTGAAACCGGCAAGCCCCTACAGCACACCTCAAATTTTATCAACCAATGCGGAGTCGTTGTTAGAGACAACGTCCCGATCACCGTCCAGGAATGGAAGGAGCCAAAGAAGGCACGTCTTAGTTTCAGTTTTGTCGACAAGAGAACGAAAAAGGATTGCTGGAGAAAGCTTATGGAACATTTCATTCTACCTCCGGAATACAGCAAAGTCGATGAATTCGGTAACGAGGTTCTGGGTGGACGTGAGAGGAGGAGGCTAGTTAAAGAGTTCGCTCTTCAGAAGATGGGCGAAGCATTCCGGAACTTCAAGAAAAATTTAACCCGTGACTATGTCAACAAGGGCAAGACTCCGGATTTCAATGGACAACATGAGAAACTGAAAGATGATCGGCCAGAATTTGTGAGGCAAAAGCAATCGAAGCATTTCAAGGAAATATCAAAAAAAATAAGGATAATGCGAGTAAGAAAAAGTTCCATCATATTATGGGGCCAGGAGGATACCGCCTTTTGGAGCCTAAGTGGCAGAAGATGGAGGAGGACCTGAGGGTGCGAGGAATCCCTCTAGGTACAGAGGGATGGGACCCAAGGGCCAAAAGCTGGTGGTACGGGCATGGGGGATCGCTAGACCCGGAGACAGGGGTGTGTGTTCACCGGAAGAAAAAGTTTGCTCCCACCCAAGCCCTTATTGACGCAATGACCCAAGCTCAAGAGGGCTTGATCAAGTTCAACAAAGAGAAAGACGCACTGACAACAGCCCTCGGGAATGATGAACACGGAGGACGTGTACGAGGCAAAGGCAAAGTTCCGTGGAAAGTAGGGTTTTCCCAGGACAATGACCCGTACTGTTACAGAAGCCGTAAGAGAAAGACGGACCGGGATGCAGATCTTATGGCGAAGTTTGCATCGGAACTCCATGAGTTGAAGCAGACCGTGCATGAACTAGTAAAAGAAAAATCGGCTGCAGGGCCGCATGAAGATCATGAAGCGGATCGCGGAAGCCAGCAGCGTGGCTTCCACGGATGCCCCGCCTGGTGCTAGTGCACCGATGATCGATATTCGTGCACCGGAGCCTCACTACCCCGTGGATGATGTAAAGGAGATGAAAGAATGTGATCTGCATTATCCCGTGGGGAACGTTTCCACGAAGGTAGCTAGCGGCAGTGCTTTACCCTGTACACCTGGAGCACTCCACCACAACAACCCCATTGCATATGGCTATGCTCGTGTCACGGTGGAAGACATAGTCCAAGGGTTTGAGGACCTGGAGATTGACAAAGCTACACCCGAAGGGGAGAGAAGACTTGGAGATGTCAAGCGCCAGATCATTCTATGGAAAAAGAAGTACATAGTGTTTCCAGGCGAGGCGCCAAGGCTAACAAGTCCACCCCCCCTCCGATGGTGGTGGTGGCGGTGGTGGTGGTCGTGGTGGCTCACCTACACCTCCTTCACGCCATTCGACGCCGTCCCCCGATCCACAACCTCCGGCGCGTACGACGCCCCCCAATCCTCCTCCGGCGGGTACGACGCCCCCCAATCCACCTCCGGCGAAGAAGTAGAAGCAGGCAGACAGCAAGGAAACCCGCTCCTGGACTATTAACCCGGACCCTTATGTACCTAAGACCACAAGGGTACCGGAGCCATCACTGAAGCCTCTCCTCCCAAGGCCTTGGGAACTTAGTGAAGCTGAAACCAAATTGGCCGCGTCTGCTCATTATGAGAAATGGAAGGCGGATATGAAGGCGATAAAAGAGCCTGAGCCCAAGCAAGTATTCACTGAGAAGCAAAAGAAGTGGGCTAAGGATTTTTTGATGACACCGTCCCAAGCCGAGCTGAATATGCCTGACGACTATGGACATGAACTTCGTAGGCAAGCAAAAATATTGAAGGAGGAGAAAGAAGAAAGTAAAAAAAGCGGGAAACAAGTTGACCAGCTCGGGATGCAGAATAAACAATCGATCCCCCCGCTCATAGTGAAAGCCGGTCCGGAAGAGGACCCCAAGATCATAGCAGCTGCGGCAGCACTTGGATTGACTGTAGCGAGTGCCATGAAACAAGCGTCCGAGATGGGTTTGACTCTTCGTGCCTTCTTAGGCCTTGAGGATGCGCCAGTATGTGAGATAGCATTACAATATATGCGGAATGGGCCTCTCGTCGAGCCTGCGCGGGAAAAGAGTCTAACACCACAAATGCGAAATCTGCTACGTTGGTACAAGCAATTCATAACATGGGCCGACAAAGAATATGTTTATGCGGATGTTACAGAGGAGCATCACACCAAACGGTACTCTGTACAAGTTCATATGAGTGAATTGTTCCAGCTGTTCAATCTGCGCGACCTCGACAAATCTATGCTGAGTTGCTACGTTCTGTAAGTGATTTATTTCTACCTCATCTCGTTCTTCATTGCCTGCACTATATATATATATATATATATATATATATATTGTCCTAACTATATTGTTGCGTACGCTATTATGCAGATTGAAGATTTGGGAATGCAAAATAAGAAACATCCATGATGTTGGTTCATTGACCCACATATCGTTAATGGACATGTGTTACAAAATCACCCCGAAGACGTGGAGAAAGACTTGTACAAGTTTCTTAGAAAGCATCAACTCAAAAGTCATATTCTATTTCCTTACCATTTTGGGTGAGTGTTTCTCTCTTGTGCCCATTCTTTTTTGTTTACTCCATGCATGGTATGTCTAATCGATGAGTTATGCATGACTGTGCATGTAACGTGTCCGCAAGTTCCACTGGATTCTACTAAATATTGAACTTCACACCTCCAGAGTTCTAATCATGGACTCTATGGATTCGGATCCAAAGCGTTGGGCCGACATGAGAAAAATGCTGCAAAAGTAATTATTTTCAATCATTTGAGCTCTATATCGATCGGTCTCTTTCGTTCATTTCCTAATATCAAGTAACTAATAACTCCCTTGTTCATTTAATTTTCTTTGCCTTGCAGGGTTTGGAGACGGTTCTCAGAAGAAATTGTCGGTGAATTCAAACATGAGCTAGATTTTAGAAGGTTAGTTAATGTGGATAAGCAGCCACCGGGGACCAATCTATGTGGATACTATGTTTGTGAGAACATCCGGAGACACACCTCTGAGCGGAAGGCATCGGATAGCGTGTGGAACGCGACGGATAACTTGCGGAGGAGGCTTAGTCCAGAAGCTCGCTTCCGACCAATTCAAGATGAATTAGCAGGATTTTTCATGAGGGAAGTCATCAATCCTAAAGGAGAACACTATACCGAGGACGAAGAAATTTATATGCATACCCGAGATTGAAACTTGTTCGAAGTTGTATATGATCATCCATCCTAATTGTGTATGGAAACTTGTTCGAAGTTGTATATGGTCACCCGAGATTGAATATATATTATATATTCCTCTTGAATTCTTCTTGTTTGAAATTTCATATGCATGTATATAGTAGCGTAGAATATGTGTACTGAAACTTCATCAAAATTAAAATAAAACACAAAATAAAATATAAAAGAAATAAAACACTACAAATTAAAAAGAAACCAGGTTTAGGGGGGCTAAAACCCTAAACCTGCGGAGGAGGCCTTTAGTCCCGGTTAGCCACGAGAACCGGGACTAAAGGTCCTCCGCCCCGACGGACCCCTGGCGCCCACGTGGACGGGCCTTTAGTCCCGGTTAGCCACGAGAACCGGGATTAAAGGTCCTCCGCCCCGACGGACCCCTGGCGCCCACGTGGACGGGCCTTTAGTCGCGCATATTTAGTCCCGGTTGCACAGCCGGGACTAAAGGCCTTTGCGAACCGGGACTAAAGGCCCATTTTCTACCAGTGAGTTTAAATGCAGCTTATATATACAGATCAAATCCACCATGGTTATGGTTAATACAAAATTGAAAAGATGGTTAGTACGTGATAGATTCCATGAATTTTAGAAATGAACCCGTAGATTGTATCACCTTCAAAAGTTATTTGATGACACTTCTCCTTTTGCAAAACATATTGCAGAATCAGATGAATCAGCCAAGATTGTGTTGAAACGTTCAAAGGACGTATGCCTCGTCAGTGACGCGAATCTAAGCTAGAACGCCGAAAAAAGAAACATCAGTAAAATGTCCAACGACCGAACGACCACCCAGCAAGCATCCTCGCCAGGAGGTTGTAGTAAAAGGTACCACGGCCGATCCTGACGGAGCCCCCCACGAACACCACCACTCGCCATCGACGGAGGGCAACAGCAAGCCCACCACCAAAAAGAGCACGGATGACCGAGTAAACAACAACCACCGATCTGAATACCAGAAGATCCATTCCAGAGAGACCTTCTAATGAACGGCGACCAATCAATTGTTACAAACACGGCAAAAATGACAGACAGAAATTCGTTCCGGAAATTATTCAATAAGCGGCGTGTTATCGATAATAGAAGGAAGGAAACCAACGGAGACAGAACACCACAAAGTCTGCAAGAAGAACGGCAAGAAGAAGAAGAGAGACAATCACGGCAAAGTCGAAGAAACAAAGAACACACAAATACGGTTCGCAAGATGGAGATCTCTTGCGCCGGCGACGCACCTCATGCAAAGATGGCAGCAGCACATTCAACTCTCACCAGAAGAACCAACCTCCTCAAAAAAGAAGACCCAAGCGGACCAAAATATGGAAGACGAACGACGGCAGACACACGCGGAGCAGCTCCAACAGATTGAACACCCAACGAAGAGCCAATGAAATCATGGCCAGCCAACAACCACACACAGAGAGAGTCCTGCAGTAGACAGGCGACCCGGACGCCACGATGGCCACGTGCTACCAGAATCCCACATGGGCCGTGGGCGCTGCCGGTCAACGGCCACCTGCACCACCTCGCCGCAGCCCTCCCACACCGCGCTCGCACAACGGCCCGCTCATGATGCTCCGCCTCAGCGAGCTTGACGCCGCGGTGGCCGTGGGCACTGCGGGTCATGGGCCACCTGCACCACCTGGCCAGCGTCCTCCCGCAACGCGCTCGCGCCACGACCCGCCTTCGCCTCGGCGAGCTCGTCCCCTGACGGCACACACGAGATCATGAAGACCCACGACGCGTCCTCACGCGTCATTTGCGTCCTCCAGGCCTCTACATTTATGCGGCAGAAGGCGTACCGCGATGCGGCCTAATCGTCGCGTCCTAGCACGACGCATGGCGGCAGCTTTGGAAGATATCCACCGTCGAGATTGTCCTCCGCTCCCCCCACGTCCAGTCCAGTCCTTTGCCCCGCCCCGCGATGAGGAGCTCGGTCGCCTCCTCTACTCCGTCGCGGCGGCATCGGCCTCACCTTAGCCGGAGAACATGACTGAGCACACATAGGCATACGTCGCGGGCTACATGTGCGCGCCATCGTCGGCGCCGGTTCAAGTGCAGGACACGTACCGGAGGAGAGGAGGGAGCCGAGGCATGAGCAGGCCATTGGTCTTGGCGGCGTCGGCAAGCGCAGGCCAGTGGTCGGCATCCATGACGGCGGCGCCGGATCGGACGACCTGCACTCCTGGCATCCATGACGGCGGCGTGGCATCTATGAGACCATGACGGCGGCGCCGGATCGGACGACCTGCACTCCTGCAGGCAGCTCCATGGACCATGGCTGGGTGGAGTAGGGGAGGGCGGCCGCCGCCGGAGTGAACAGAAGAGCGGCTGGCCGGGGAAAGGAGGAGGTGGAGCGGGCAAGGTGCAATGAAGATCAGCCGAGGTGATCTACATATAGGGAGGCAGACAGCAATGGAGATACACATAGAAACTCTTCGAGAGAAAACTTAATAGGCGGCGACCGCTCATTGGAAAGAGACACGTCAAGAATCACCCACCGCCCATGCATGCATGCACTAAGCAGCAAAAATCAATCACGCCACGCATCTATGCCCCCCGCAACCAATCAGAGCACACACAACGGCACATTCATCGACAAAGAAGCATGCACATCACAGGTGGTGACCGAAGCCCACGCGGACACGCAGAACATAAGGAATGTCGGGTGGCGAGGTCAACCCAACGCGGTGGCCCACACGCAAACAAAATCGCTGTGCACACCAAGACAGACGCTACACCCGTTAAGAAAATTTGAAGCAGCATTCTACATCTACCGCCGATTTCTACACAGTGAACACCCAAAATAATACACGTGCTGCTGGCCAGGAGTTCGATAAGTCCTTTTCACCCAAGTGGTCAGACCTCGTCGCGTAAAATTTTCCAGATATAGTGGCTTGGGTATTCGTAAGTGTTAGTTGAATGACGAGTGGGAAGTTAAGGATAATCGCAATTGATACACAGTACTCTCTGCAATGGCAATCATCTTATGGAACACAATGTCTGAGTTCTGGCCATTGATAAAAATTCCTGAAATTGAGAAAACCGGGATGAAATGGCTATTGCATGCTATAAATGGCCTTCCGTAAACAGAAAGAGCCATGTTGCTTATATGGTTTTATATACGGAAACGATAAGAAACGAACGTCAGATTTTAAGGATTTCAGTCCTAACGTCGTCTGTACCGTTGATCTCTAGGCACGAATCTTATAGCGAAGAGATCTGATCATGATAAAAGGAAACTTTACATATGAAATTCGGAAATAATTTATAGTTAATAGCTGCATGGCGCAAGTGCTAACAAATCAAATAGTTCCATGCATGGCGGGATTGTAGCTTACCGAAAATAAGAAACACGGATAATAAACCCCCCCAAAAAATCACGGATAGTATCAACTCAATAATACCATTTTTGAGGATCAACTCAATAATACCATTTTTGAAGATCAACTCAATAATGCCATCGCAACTTTATTATTTTCTTCCGTATTTTAATGATGCTATATATGACATATTTCCTTTGTTTTTGAATCAAGAGCGCCATTACCCATACATGTTGCCTATATAAGCAAGCCTGCCGCGCTCCCTCGCCGTAGTCGACGTGGTGGTGCTCAATGGCAATGGCAATGGCGCCCGTAGCACTTGCACTCTGCCTGTGTACCACCGTCCTCCTCTCCACTCCACCACCCGCCCAATCCTCCCCTCCCAGCCCGAGCCCTGCAGCGGCAGAGCCGACGTCGTCGTCGGAGTACAAGACGTACATCATCCTGCTCAAGCCTCGAGCGGACACCCAGGTCATGGACGACGAAGCTCGCCAGGGCTGGTACCGGTCCTTCCTCCCCGACGACGTGACCGCCCACGGCGAGCCGCGGCTCCTCCACTCGTACAAGACCATCTTCCACGGATTCGCCGCCTTGCTGACGGAGGAGGAGCTGGAGGCCGCGTCCAGGAAACCCGGCTTCGGGCGCTGGTTCCCGGACGAGATGATGTACCCCGCGACGACCCGCTCGCCCGAGTTCCTCAGCCTGAGCAAGGACGCCGGCTTGTGGCCGAAATCTAGCTACGGCAAAGGGATCATCATAGGGGTGATCGACTCCGGCATCGAGTCGCGCCATCCCTCGTTCGATGACGCCGGCATGTCGCCGCCACCCGCCAGGTGGAAGGGCACGTGCACGGGCTTGGTCAGGCCCGTCCGGTGCAACAACAAGCTTATTGGCGTCAGGTCCTTCGTGGACTACAGCCCTGACGATGAGACCGGCCACGGCACGCACGTGGCGTCGATTGCGGCGGGCAACTTCGTCGCCAATGCCTCGTCGTCCCACGGACAGGCCGCTGGGACGGCCGCCGGGATCGCTCCCGGCGCACACTTGGCCATGTACAAGGCCTGTAGACCCACTGGGTGCCTCCGTTCGAACGTAGTTCACGCGATTGACACGGCGGTGGGCGACGGGGTCGATGTGATCAACATCTCCCTCGTCCGTGAGGCGGGAGTACCGCTCGACAAGGACGTTGTGGCCATTGGCGCATTCCGCGCGGTGGCCAAGGGCGTCGTCTTCGTGACTTCTGCTGGCAACGACGGCCCCGACCCGTCCACTGTCAACAACGACACGCCGTGGGAGATCACGGTGGGCGCCGGGTCGGTGGACCGGAAGCTCGCCGCCGGCCTTTTGCTGGAGTCAGGCGACCTGGTCGAAGGAGAGGCACTGGTACAGGGGCCCAACTCGACCGCTTACCAACCCCTCCACTACCCCGGCGAGGGTAACCTGTGCAGGAAGGTGAGCGTTGAGCGCACGAGGGGCCACATCGTGATATGCGATGATGCCATGGTTAAGGTTGACGTTCAGGCCCGCATCATCAAAAATCTCTACGACAATGGCGCGGCTCAGGTCGTGCTGATCGGTCAGGAGAAAGCCGGTTTCACCTTGGGCTTCAGGGAGTACGGTTCCTCCGTCGTGCAGGAGCCCGCCGCCGTCGGCCACAAGCTCAAGGACTACAGCCAGTACCCGGATTCCGCGGCGCAGGTGTTCTTCAAGGACACGCAGATCGGCGTCGGCCAGTCGCCCACGGTCGCCTACTTCTCCAGCCGAGGCCCGAGCCGCGGCAACCCGCGCATCGTGAAGCCCGACATCCTGGCGCCGGGTCTCAACATCCTCGCCGCTGCCACGGAGAGTCCAGATCGGGGGCCTTTTAGATTCAAGTCCGGGACGTCGATGGCGGTGCCGCACATCAGCGGCGTGGTCGCCCTTCTCAAGAGCATGCACCCGGACTGGTCGCCGATGGCCATCAGGTCCGCCATAATGACCACGGCCGATGAGCTGGACAACGACGGCAATCCGATCATGAACGAGAAGCACGAGCCGGCGAGCGCATTCGCTGTAGGCGCGGGGCACGTCAACCCCAGGCGGGCCGTCGACCCGGGGCTGGTCTATGACCTGGAGGTTAGAGACTACGTCGGGTACGTTTGCCATCTTTTCGCCAGGGCCAGGCTCGACAACGACGACGACTACGCCGTGCAAGACATCCTCCAGGACCTGAACTTGAATTGCAGGAACGTGCCCCATCTATCGGATGTCGACCTCAACTACCCGAGCATCATGGTGCCGGCGAACACCACGGTGCGGCGGACGCTGACGAACATGGGGCCGGCGGAGCAGTACACGGGCAGGTTGTCTATGGCCCATGACGTGGGGGTGGATTTCTCGCCCAAGTCGTTGTCGTTCTCGCGGCCCGGGGAGAAGCTCACCTTCCAAGTAAACCATCATGGGTCCGAGGTCGCAGAAGGATTCTTGATCTGGGAGTCGAATACGCACACGGTCCAAAGCCCACTCGTCGTCGTGCGTTCGTGAGCGGAAGTTAGACATATCGGAACACAAGAGATGTGCTACTCCACTGTACTTCTACTACTAGCTTTGCATTGCTTACACGATCAGAATAAAAGAATCTGTTACTTACTTATTTTAAAGAAGGTGTTTTGGTGGCTGAAATTTTGAAAAATTCAAATTTTATACATCTCAGTTTCAAAAGGTTCTGAAAAATATACAATGATGTAATGTACTCCTATATGTGTGTAGAATTTTGTAAAAAATACCTTCCAATTGCAAACTGCACAAAATGAACAGTTCAAGTGCTGAAAAGTTATAGATTTATTTTTCCGTGTCTAGCTCTCATTTTAATGTATGTACATTATATCTCTGGGCATATGTGTATTTAGAAAAATGAAATGTAAAATCATGAATTATGAATTATCCAAAATTCGGCCTCCATTTAGCATTTTCGCTTACATCGCCCATCTATGCAGCATGTCCGTACTGTCCTTAACTACGTGAGATTTCAGATGGGTCTAGGAGTTTGCAAAGATCAGGAAATGTGAATCCATTTCCAGTATATATTCGAACCATGCACGGTTTTCTTGGAGTAAGAAATTTGTATTACTTAGGAAGTTATGTTACTATCTGCATGAGACAACTGTTCTAAATCACGCGAGTCAGTTTGGTTGGCTTCCACAGCTCTTGGTGCCTGGCCTGTGCCTGAAGCATGCCTGGTAGTTGTTTGATTGGTGCCTGAAACAAAAATGGTTGCCTGGCCTGAACTTCTCATTAGCCTGGCCCAATTAAAGAATTCAAATAAAATAATGTACTTAGCCTAGTCAGGAGGATCAGCCTGGCTCCGGGCACCCTTCTCTTCATGCCTAGCTAGGCTGCCTGGACCAAATACATATATTAATTGGACTGTGTCAGATGCTAGCACGTCTTCCTATGTAGCATGTTCTCCAGGCCAATTACTCAAACCAAACACTATGCTTGCATGCGCGCCTGGCCAGGTAGAAACTGGCAAATTCTCATGTAGTTTTCAGGCATTACTTTTCTTTAGGCGTAGCCCCAGGACAAGAACCAAACTACTCTCTCCTTTCCGGTTTTATAGGGCTTATCTCAAAATTTTAGTTTTTCCATTTTATAAGGCTCAATTTGGTTGTTTCCCATCACATGTTCAGATTCCAAGGTGCATTAAATCATTGCATGCAAGTATTAAGAAAAAATTGACCAATGCATGTAATTTATGCATGCATGCATTGCAATTAATGCATTGGTAAACATACTTTTTTGAGGAAAACAAGAGCATTAATTGGGTGCTTTTGCAAACTACAAAAAGTATTCCACCACTCACCACATCTACCTTGGTTGGTGAGATTTTTGAATTGAGCCTTATAAACCGGAAAGGAGGGAGTAGCCTGCAGTCCTGAGTGGAGCCAAACAACTGTTCGACGCTCAATACGTCCAAACTTAGCCATGTAATCACTACAATTTTTCTGGCTTCTGCTTATAAGAGTATGTCTTTCAGCTTTTTTGAGATGTAAAATCTCACCAATTATGGAAGCTAAAGCCGGTTGGTTCCTTTCCTCATTGCTAAACATTTTCAGCAACTCAAGACCGTCTGATTTAACAATCATTGGGGCGCTGCACCATTGTAGGGAAGATGTCATGCCTTTCATGCAGGTTGTTGCTTCTGCTCAGGGCCATCTCCGGGAATTCGGGGCCCCGGGCGAAAACCAAAATGTGGCCCAAAATTTTGAATAATTCACATAAGAGAAAACTCAATATGTGTAAAGCATACTCCCATTTTATTATATATTTGCATGTATGTTTTATTTGTACCTTATTTAGGCATATATCAAATATTAATACTAATGCTAAAAAGGTAAACGATAGCAAAGCAATAAACGAACCTCATGTTCTACCAAAAAGGAGCACCCATCTAGCTAGTAAACAAAACCTAAGAAATTATTAGTGATCATCGATCATTTGATCAAACAGAATCTAATTAGTTTCAAATAGTAATGATCGCTAGATGATTAGATCATTCAAATACAAAGAAAATAAATTAAAAAAAGAACCTTGCTCTTGGAGATAAAAACCAGTTTGTAGCCTGGTGTAGATGTGTTCCTCAGTCCTGATTGAAGCAACGAACTGACGGAGCCGCGTTATGTGATTGTTGCATCTTCACGGCAGCCGGCAGGAAGACGATCAACAGTGGGATCGGATCAGAGGCAACTGCCGGTGCCGGCACGACTACTAGGGCCTCGCGCAGGGCAAGGGTTTGGTGCTTCGCCGATCGCCGGCCGCGAGACCCAGACGCCAGTTCACTGCCTGTTCCGATCGTGCCATTGGGCCTCCAAACTTCTGTGCTAGTATTATTTTGGGCCTCTCACATTCTATCATATCGCAGCCCAGTAAACAGCTCACGTACACGTACGACGGTTGGATTCCTGGTCTTTTTAGTGATTTTTCAGCGGCATCTAAGGAAGCGATCTTTCCTGATTTTCTCTCGATGGGGGCCCCACGATTTTTGGGGCCCTGTGCGATCGCTCATCTCGCTCCCCCTCATCGACAGGCCTGTCTGCTTCAAGGGTCGAGGGGCAAACGTGTATAAATCTTCCGGAGCTAGACAAGATTTCACCATCATGATTGCAGTACCAGAAGATGTATCAAAGGATCCACCCATGTTTAATTTTGCCGACCCTGGAGCTACCCAGGGAAGATTTTCAACAAAGCAAGGCATAGGCCGATCTCCTCGCCTTCTTTTTTTTCGGGTAGGCCGATCTCCTCACCTTGGCATGACATGAAGATGCAATATGCCTTTGCCTTTAACAATGTTCATGTTTGAGTTCTGTGAAATATAATAGAGTAAAACCAGATAGCTACACAGGAACCTACATGAGACTTGGACGGGTGGTTGACTGGTGGGATTTTATCATGGACCGTCGTCTCATTACAAACATGCCAGCATATCCATAAAACCGTAAGCAACATGGCTCTTTCAGTTTCCTGAAGGACATTTATAGAATGCAATAGCCATTCCACCCCGGTGTTTTGAATTTCAGGAATTTTTGGCAGTGGCCGGAACTCAGACATTGTGTTCCATAAGACGAATGCCAATGCACGGAGTACTGTGTATCAATTATGATTATCCTTAACTTTACACTTGCCACTCATCTAACACTTACAAAATATAAATACTTTCGGAAATAATACTACAATCGTTCGCATTCATCCGTCATTACCTCACGTAGCAAACTTCAATTCAGGGAACTCCATCTCTACATGCCAACAAATACATTTACATGGTACAGTGTTGAAGGCCCAAACTGAGTGAATTTGTAGCCCATTACACACCCCGGTGATCCAATAAAAGAAAGGGCGTGTATAGCGGGCAAACACTTGCTCGCCATGAGCAAATGTCCATATATGCAAAGTTCATGTCGTCACCTTAGGCCCACGTGATCTCAAAGACAGAAAAAATTCCCATATCACGTCTAGAGATGCGTTCACAAGTACTCCGTCCAATTCATTTTACTCCACTTATAAAATTTATCAAACTTTGTAAAATTTAACCAAATTTATATTAAAAACTTCAACATCTACAATACTAAAGATAGACAATGTAAAGTAAATTCCATGATGCATCTAATAATAATGATTTGATGTTGCGAATGTTTTTTTTTCAACAGTCTTGGTCAAACTTGATGAAATTTGACTTAATACAAAACTTATATGTGGGAAAAAAGAACGGACGGAGTACGATTTTGTTGTGTCCTTAATTCGTGTTTCTAAAAATGTAAAAATCATAACTGATGGGGAACGAAGCATGAACATTTTTTCGACAGTAGAGTGTAGTGTCAAAAAAAGGTCTTACATTATGGGACGGAGGGAGTACTTCTTAATTAATGGACTGAGCTCTAAATAAAAGCCACGTTCAAAAAGCTAGATGCTGACAAAGGGCCAATTTTCTCTTTTTATTTATTTTATCTCAGCTACGCCCTCCTAGTACGACCATTGTTGCCGACACGACAAAGATTGAGTCGAAGGTGGCACCTATAAGACAAGAGCTCTTATTTTGGGGAATTCTATGACAATTTGGGCTTATTTTTTTGTCTGATGTAATTCTCTTTAAAAGGACTGATGCTCTTAAATATTTCGGACAAGTGTAGGTGCACACCTATCAGAAATCGTTACTTGCGAGTTGCAAGAGATTGTGCTTATGTTCTTTGTAAAATGTTAATGCCCTGAAGTGTTTAGTTCTGACATGTTTGACTTTGTATTCATCAAATCTGGGATATGCTTCATTGGATATTTGGATGCTGATGATGGTAAATGGTTCTGCATAACTAGAAAACAGACGTCTCACTGGCATTTATGTTAACTAGATGATACCCCGCACGTTGTTGCGGGAACTCTTAGTTGTACGCACGTGATAATATAAATTAAATAACTTTGCTTGCAAAGTCGATACATAATCTTAAGATGAAAAAATTGTAATGAATACCGCAATTGGAATATAGAACTTACAAAAATGTGAATTATGAGATGAAATTTTCTACTAATTGTAGTGATATGCCATAAGTAATCTCATATGAGTAAACCAATCCTTATATCTACATATTTATTAAGACCTCATCAAAGAACAAAAACTAAAAACGAATATGACCAGTATAGTATTTTGCTATAATTGACGTCGAATGATGCAGCTCTAATGTCACAATGAGAATAAATCAAATCAAGATCATTTGAAAAAGAAGAGTACCAATTTATTTCCTCCTTTTCCTGTCAATACAAAAACCAATTCCTATTTTCTAAAAGTATGGGGTTGTCAAGAGCATGAGAACTTTATATATAGATAAGCACCGAGGTCCAAGTTATACATGTAGTTAAAAACGACAATCACATGCAAGCAATTAACCAATAATCAGATCGACTTGACATACTTTCAGTTCACTGGCGGTTTTTCATGCAAGATACCAACAGAAAAGAGCACTACAGAATAGAGCTCCCTGCAGAATATACTGAAACAAACACATTAATTTAGGCAAGCTGATAAAAATATGATATAATATTATCGATTCCATTTATTATTTACCAGAAATTTGGTAGGTGATCACACATAAGCTGCTAACTGTACACATACTTCCGAGAACCTTACCCTATATGATCTACATATAACCATAAATGATAAAAAAATAAATCACTGTTATGCAAAACGATCACAGATCATTTTCTATCAAGGCCTAGACTACATGACCCATCACCAGTGATATTTGGTAATTACAAATAACCAAGTATCTCATGAGACAACAAATATCACACATGAGCATCAAGTACAGGTATCTTCCAGACCCAAGGTGATTTGTTTCATTTGGCGTAAAGCCAAATTTCATTTTAGGTGTGTCCATGCGTACTACTTACGGGTTGGATAGAAACACATAGTACAATAGGGGTTCATCTGCTAGAATTATGACGAAAGTCAAAACAGTTACTTCTAGAATCTTTTTTAGGACTCCTGTATCAGCTTAAACTTTCTCCACTTCTGCATTCATGCTCTCCAGCTATGTCAACAAAAGCAGACTACTTCAATACCAGTAAACAGAGCTGACACCCCAAGTTGTATGTGAAGGGCTCTGACCGTGAAGGGGGTAAATCTTGGATGCCATTCCTCAACTTAATTAAGCTTCTGCTTCACCCATCCTGCAGTCTACAATTGCTAAACAAATACAATATTGGCAGGCTGATAGATAATAGCCACAAAGAGATCCACCAATGGACTGCTGGTGGAAGTAGAGCAAAACTTCTCTGAAACAAAAGCCAGTACACATATCTGAATGAATTATAGCAGAACAGATACTTCAATCCTAATATGTGATGGATAGTTAATTACTGATTCAAGGTCAAGTGACATTTAGATTTGATAATGTAAAAGAAAATAGGGAAAGAATCATGCCTTATGGGATCCCATGTACCTTGCTGACGGGAACATTGCCGCCACTGATAGAGAGGTTCATCTTGCACACTGCGAGGAAATCTCACAACTTCCACCAGCGTTAGTATTTGATCATAGCAGGGAAAATACTTATATGAAAACACAACTGAGCATTGCCCGTCTGGCTGGATAGGTGTGTATCGATGGTGCTCGCAACTGGTATAAACCGGGAAAAAATCGTTCATGAATAAGTCAACCTGAATCATGGACTGCTCTCCATAGTCTGCGCGATAGCAGTACCATACCCATGCATATGTGCATGTTATATCAAGAAAATCAGCAATTCCAATAAGATACTAAACCTATCCAATGGTTTCTCATCGACTTGTCATCAGGAGCTTCCTTGCTGCAAAATCCACACAATAAAATGAAAATCAAACTGGTTCGGTTCTCTCTGAATCAATTGATGCCCGCACGTGGTGGAGAGCCCTAGGACTCGATGGGTACCTTCACAATTGGCAGTGGAATCAGACTGGACATCAGCCGGATGGTTTCCTGCAAACGGGGTCCTGCCGGAGGGCCGTAAAATGAGGTCTCGGCCGCCGTGCCGAATGCAGATGAGAGCCGGGCCACCGGTCCTGCCGAAGAGGCGTCTGACGGGAGCCTGTCCGCCGGGCCGAACGAAGAGGGGAGCCGGGACAATGGTCCTGCCTGAGGAGGCTCCTGAGGCGGTGGTCGGCGCGGAAGGCAGAGGAGGCGTCGGTTGCCGCGAGTTGAAGTTGGAGGTCGAGCGGCGGTAGGCGCGGGTGGTGCCGCGCGCGGCGCAGGAGGCGGAAGAGCGCCTTGGGGGAGGAGGCGTGCGCGGAGGGGAGCCCCGGGACCGGGAGGGGGCTCGGCGGCGAGAGGTGGAGCGGCAGGGAGGGGTCGAGGGGGGTGGAGGCGAGCGCGGTGGAGAAGAGGTACGTGGAAGAGATCGACGGATGGGCTTGTGTTGGGCTCCCTTTATCCATTATTACACCGACTCGTCGTGTACACACCACAGAGGCCTCTTCGGTTACCAGATTTCTTTTAAAACAAATGCTGACGTGGTGAGCTGCACAAAGATTTAAAAACAGCAATTGTTGAGGTGGCAAGGCTGCTGAGGTGGATAGGCTGCATGTCAAGAAAAATAGGTAGTGGGGATGAACTAGTATTTAAGTATTCTAGATTCTAGATTTGATATAGGTTATCAGGTATGTGCTGTAGAGCATACCATTTTTCTCAAAAAATCGGTCATATGCGATGTAAACCAGAATTCATGGTAGAACTATTGTAGAATGCATGTATTTTAGATTGGATGACTGAAATATTCATCAGAAAATATGGATCCAAAGTTGACGCCATTATATTGATGATGATGATGATGATGATTTTGTAGGAGAAACAGTCGGTGATCCATTACGTCAATAAGTCATGATGCAGAGATAAACTAGAAACAGCCTAAGAACTAGTACAAATTAAGGTGGAAAACCAGCCTGCTGCTAATAGAATGGTAACTTTTCCTAACTTCATATAGATCGTATAATCATGGAATGCTGCCCGTGGGTAAACTTATGTTGCAACCTGATTTAGAAAAACAAAACGCCACATAACAGGAAAAAAGAAGAGTCCATATTTTTAGAATTTTTTGAAACTGAGAAGATTAAATTTTAAAATTTTCAAAATTTCGGCCACCAAATCGACTTCTTTAAAAGAAATAATTTAAATGATTCTTTTATTCTGGTCGTGTAAGCAATGCAAAGCTAGCAGCAGTAGTAGTACAGTGGAGTGGCACATCTCTTACATTCCATCTGTCTAACTTCCGCTCACGAACGCACGACAACGAGTGGGCTTTGGACCGTGTGCGTATCCGACTCCCAGATCAAGAATCCTTCTGCAAGCTCCGGCCCATGATGGCTTACTTGGAAGGTGAGCTTCTCCCCGAGCCGCGAGAAGGACAGTGAATTGGGCGAGAAATCCAACCCAACGTCATGGAACACGATCTTGCGTGTGTGCAACCTGGCCGTGTACTCCCCCGCCGGCCCCACGTTCGTAAGCGTCCTCCGCACAGTGGTGTTGGCCGGCACCACAATGCTCGGGTAGTTGAGGTCGACGTCCGACAGAGGGGGCACGGTCTTGCAATTCAAGTTCAAGTCCTGGATGATGTCTTGCACGGCGTAGTCGTCGTCATCATCGTCGAGCTTGGCGAAAAGATGGCAAATGTACCCGGCGTAGTCTCTGACCTCCAGGTCATAGACCAACCCCGGGTCGACGGCCCGCGTGGCGTTGACGTGCCCCGCGCCTACAGCGAAGGCGCTCGCCGGCTCGTGCTTCTCGTTCATGATCCGGCTGCCCTCGTTGTCCACGTCATCGGCCGTGGTGATTATGGCTGACCTGATGGCCGCCGGCGACCAGTCCGGGTGCATGCTCTTGAGAAGAGCGACGACTCCGCTGATGTGAGGCGCCGCCATCGACGTCCCGGACTTGAACCTGAAAGGCCCCCGGTCTGGGCTCGCCGTGGCGGCGGCGAGGATGTTGAGCCCCGGCGCCAGGATGTCGGGCTTCAGAATGTGTGGGTTGCCGCGGCTCGGGCCACGGCCGGAGAAGTAGATGACCGTGGGCGATGGGCCGACGCCGAGCTGTGTGCCCTTGAATAACACCTGCGCCGCGGAATCCGGGTACTTGCTGTAGTCCTTGAGCTTGCGGCCGACGGCGGCGGGCTCCTGCACGACGGAGGAGCCGTACTCCCTGAAGCCAAGGTGAAACCAGCTTTCTCCGGACCGATGAGCACGACTTGAGCCGCGCCATTGTCGTAGAGATTTTTGATGATGCGGGCCTGAGCGTCAATGTTAACCAACGCATCGTCGTATATCACGATGTGGCCCCTCGTGCGGTCGGCGCTCACCTTCTTGCACAGGTTACCGTAGCCGGGGTAGTGGAGGGGTTGGTAGGCGGTCGAGTTGCCCCCCTGCACCAGCGCCTCTCCTTCCACCAGCAGGTCGCCCGACTCCAGCACAAGGTCGGCGGCGAGCCTCCGGTCCACCGACCCGGCAGCCACCGTGATCTCCCACGGCGAGTCGTTCTTGACGGTGGACGGGTCGGGGCCGTCGTTGCCAGCAGAAGTCACGAAGACGACGCCTTTGGCCACCGCGCGGAATGCGCCAATGGCCACAACGTCCCTGCTGAGTGGTAGTCCCGGTTTACGGCCGAGGGAGATGTTGATCACATCGACCCCATCGCTCACCGCCGTGTCAATCGCACGAATCAAGTTCGAGCGGAGGCACCCACTAGGTCTGCAGGCCTTGTACATGGCCACGTGTGCGCCGTGGCCGGTCTCATCGGCGGGGTTGTAGTCCACGAAGGACCTGACGCCAATGAGCTTGTTGTTGCACCGGACGGGCCTGACCATGCCCTTGCACGTGCCCTTCCACCTGGCGGGCGGCGGCGACATGCCGACGTCGTCGAACGAGGGATGGTTCGACTCGATGCCGGAGTCGATCACCCCGATGATGATCCCTTTGCCGTAGCTAGATTTCGGCCACAAGCCGGCGTCCTTGCTCAGGCCGAGGAACTCGGGCGAGCGGGTCGTCGTGGGGTACATCATCTCGTCCGGGAACCAGCGCCCGAAGCCGGGTTTCCTGGACGCGGCGTCCAGCTCCTCCTCCGTCAGCAAGGCGGCGAATCCGTGGAAGATGGTGTTGTACGAGTGGAGGAGCCGCGGCTCGCCGTGGGCTGTCATGTCGTCGGGGAGGAAGGACCGGTACCAGCCCTGGTCACCTGGCGCGCTTCATCGTCCATGACCTGGGCGTCCGCTCGAGGCTTGAGCAGGATGATGTACGTCGTGTACTCCGAGGAAGACGTCGGCTCTGCCGCTGCGGTGGTCGGGCTGGGACGGGAGGATGGGTCGCCGGTGTAGGATTGGGCAGGTGTTGGAGTGGAGAGGAAGACGGTGGTACACAGGCAGAGTGCAAGTGCTACAGGCGCCATTGCCATTGAGCACCACCTCGTCGACCACGGCGAGGGAGCGCGGCAGGCTTGCTTATATAGGCAACATGTATGGGTAATGCCGTTCGGCCGGGGCTAACCTCGTCGCTCTTGATTCAAAAACAAAGAAATATGCCATATATAGCATCATTAAAACACGGAAGTAAATAAAAGAGTTGCAATGGTATTATTAAGTTGATACTATCCGTGATTTTTTGGGGCGTATATCATCCGTGGTTAAGCTACAAATCCTCACCATGCATGGAATTATTTGGTTTGTTAGCACACATGCAGCTATTAACTACTCCCTCCGTTCCTAAATATAAGTCTTTTTAGACATTTCAAATGGACTATAACATATGGATGTATATAGACATATTTTAGAGTGTAGATTCACTCATTTTGCTCCGTATGTGGTCACTTGTTGCATCTCTAAAAAGACTAATATTTGGGAACGGAGGGAGTAGAAATTATTTCCGAATTTCACATGGAAATTTTCCTTTTGATCATGAAGAATGATATTACAGTAGATATATGTACATAATTATGTAGAGTGTTTTTTTGCACAATACACGAAACCAGCCTTAACAAGATGGGGTTTATATCATATTGCATGAGTTTATCCCTCTACATCATGTCATCTTGCTTAAAGCGTTACTCTGTTCTTATGAACTTAATACTCTAGATGCATGCCGGATAGCGGTCGATGTGTGGAGTAATAGTAGTAGATGCAGGCAGGAGTCGGTCTACTTGTCTCGGACGTGATGCCTATATACATGATCATACCTAGATATTCTCATAACTATGCTCAATTATGTCAATTGCTCAACAGTAATTTGTTCAGCCGCCGTAATACTTATGCTCTTGAGAGAAGCCACTAGTGAAACCTATGGCCCCCGGGTCTATTTTCTATCATATTAATCTTCCAACACTTAGCTATTTTTATTACCTTTTATTTTACTTTGCATCTTTATAATAAAAATACCAAAAATATTATCCTATCATATCTATCAGATCTCACTCTCGTAAGTGACCGTGAAGGGATTGACAACCCATTTATTGCGTTGGTTGCGAGGATTTATTTGTTTGTGTAGGTGCAAGGGACTTGCGCGTGGCCTCCTACTAGATTGATACCTTGGTTCTCAAAAACCGAGGGAAATACTTACGCTACTTTGCTGCATCACCCTTTCCTCTTCAAGGGAAACCAACGCAGTGCTCAAGAGGTAGCAAGAAGGATTTCTCGCGCCGTTGCCGGGGAGTCTACGCAAAAGTCAACATACCAAGTACCCATCACAAACCCTTATCTCCCGCATTACAGTATTTGCCATTTGCCTCTCGTTTTCCTCTCCCCCACTTCACCCTTGCCGTTTTATTCGCCCTCTCTTTTCCGTTTGCCTCTTTTTCGCTTGCTTTGTTGTTATGGCTTGTCCTCTATCTTCTCCGTTGTCTCCCGAGAATGAAGTTCTAAATTTTAAGCAAAGGGAGGGAGGAAATCTGGAAGATGCTTGGTATAGAATTTGCAATGCTTAAAATAGATCTAACAGGAAGCAATCTACTTCCGTTCTTCTCCGCAATTTTTATGTAGGCGCTACTCCTTGGTATAGATATATCCTTGATACCATTACCGGAGGGAATTTCTTGGGTAGCCATACTTTTGATTCTTATAATGCTATGATAGATTTGTTTGGCTCACCATCTCTTTTGGTTAATGGAACTATGTTAACTTTGGAGCATGTAATGCAAAGACTTGAAATTATTGAAAAAAAAGTTGCTACCGTAGAGTTAATCGAAAATTTGGATAAAAAGATCCACAACCAAATTACCCAATATGGATCTAAAGTAGGAGTCACTTTGAAAAATATTAAGGAGAAGGAACCCATAGTTAATGAAAGAATACGGGAGCTGGAGACTGAACTTTTGCTGGTTCATGAATAAGTCGTGGAATGTTTTGTCGTGGAACATCAGGGGCATCAACTCCGATGCTAAAACTTTGGCTCTCAGGAATGCTATCGATACTAGTGGTTGCTCTGTGATATGTATCCAGGAAACAAAGCGTGAATCTTTTGATCTGGCGTTTATTAAAACTTTCTTCCCTAAGCGGTTTGATAAATTTGTGTTTGCCCCATCTGTGGGTGCTTCTGGTGGTCTTATTATTATCTGGAATAGCTCCGTGTTTGTGGGCACACCTTGGTATGTTGATTCGTTTGCTGTGGGTGTCTCTTTTGTTGCTACACAGTCCAGTGGCTCGTGGAAATTGATCAATGTCTACGGTCCATGTTCTGGTCAACATCGGGTGGATTTTACTAATTGGTTATTTGACCTACATATACCTGATGATGAGAACTGGTTGATCCTCGGCGATTTCAATTTTATTCATTCCACGAATAACAGAAACAAACCTGGGGGTGACGCTGCGGACATGTTGCTTTTTAACGAAATCATTAGAGCGCAGTCTCTGATGGAATTACCTGTGAAGGGCCGAACATATACTTGGAGTAATATGCAAGACGACCCCTTACTGGAACAGCTTGACTGGTTCTTTTCGTCCTCTTGCTGGACCACCTCGTTCCCAAACACAATGGTCTTGCCATTAGGAAAACCGGTGTCTGATCATATTCCCTGTGTGGTTACAATTGAGTCCTCTATCCCCAAGTCCAAACTCTCCTGATTTGAGAATTTTTGGATTAACCATTCTGGGTTTATGGAGGTGGTTGCTACCTCCTGGTCCAAGGCATGCCATGCCCCAAACGCTGCCGCCCGCATTTGTAAAAAACTGAAAACTCTGAGGTATGATCTCAAGAGATGGAGCAGGGATATCTCAAAGCTGAAAATCATAATTCAAAACAGTAATGAATCTCTAGCTACGATGGATAATCTCGAGGACAAAAGACCTCTATTTATCCAGGAATCAAATTTCCGGAAAATTTTGAAATATCACTTGCAGACATTGTTACAGTTTCAGAATGAATACTGGAGGAAAAGATGCACGATCAGATACTTCAGATTTGCGGATGAAAACACCAAACTCTTTCAATCCCTGGCCACGGAGAGATACATACATAACTCTATCGCCATGCTTCGTGATGGCGATGTGGAAATACATGACCATGTTGGCAAGGAAGGGGTGTTGTTCAAAACCTATAAGGAACGTTTGGGTTCTTCTAAACCCACTCACATGCGTTTTGATCTTTCCAGAATCATCCGTCGGATTGAAGGACTGGAGCACTTGTCGGCACCTTTTTCCAATGAAGAGATTGACACTATTATTAAGGAAATGCCGAGTGATCGGGCCCCGGGCCCTGATGGTTTTAATGGTTGCTTCCTTAAGAGCTGCTGGCAGATCATCAAGTCGGACTTCTATGAGTTGTGCCATGCTTTTCATGCCGGAGGGCTAGATATAACCAGTATTAGTGAGGGGTATATTACCTTGATCCCAAAGAACTCTTCTCCAGAAATTGCAAATGATTATAGACCAATTACTTTACTGAATTGTTGTCTGAAAATCATTACTAAGATCTTGGCAAATCGGCTACAGAAGGTCATCCTCAAGATCATACATAAAAATCAGTACGGTTTCCTCAAAGGGAGGACAATCCAAGATTGCCTAGCGTGGTCGTTTGAATACATCCATCAATGCCATACCTTAGCGAGGGAAAACATCCTTCTCAAACTAGACTTTGCCAAGGCGTTCGACACTATTGAGCACGCCCCCATGATGGCAATTATGAAGCACATGGGTTTTGATGACAAATGGCTTGGATGGATGAATACGATCTTTGGCTCGGGGGTTTCTTCTGTACTCCTTAATGGAGTCCCTGTTCGAAAATTCAACTGTAAGTGTGGAGTGCGCCAGGGGGACCCTCTCTCACCGTTGATCTTTGTCCTGGCGGCTGATCTCCTCCAAGCAGCAGTTAACGATGCTTTTACTCGAGGACTGCTTGATCTTCCTCTCCCTCGTGATAGGGCGGGTGACTTCCCGGTTGTCCAATACGCTGACGACACGATTTTAGTTATGCAGGCATGTCCCGTGCAGGCTGACCGTATGAAAGCTATCCTAGAAGATTATGCTACTTCCATTGGGCTGAAGATCAATTTTCAGAAATCAACTCTCATACCCATTAACATTGATCACCGACGTGCTTGTGAACTGGCTGGGGTTTTTGGTTGCTCTGTTGGTTCCATGCCCTTCACATACCTCGGCCTGCCAATGGGCACGACGAGGCCCAGTGTCCTTGATCTTATGCCGCTGGTTCATGCAGTTGAGCGGAAGACATCCACTGCGCTGTCACTAATGTCATCAGGGGCCAAACTGACTTTGGTCAATTCAGTTGTGACTTCGATGCTGATATATGCAATGTGCACAATCAAACTGCATCCAAAGGTGATTGAACATCTGGACAAGCTGCGTAGATATTGCCTCTGGGCTAAAAACTCTGACGACGGGGTCAAAAATAACTCTCTTGCGGCCTGGGAACTTGTCTATCGCCCAAAACGCTGCGGAGGTCTTGGTGTTATTGATATTAAAACACAGAATGTAGCCCTCCTCCTAAAATATCTATTCAAATTCTATAACCATGAAGATGTTCCCTGGGTGGAGCTTGTTTGGGATGCCTACTACAGAAACAAGATACCGCATGCATCTGAGGCGGTGGGCTCTTTCTGGTGGAAGGATGTGATGCAACTCAGTGGGATCTTCCGAGGGATCACTAAAGTCACCCTCGGGGATGGCTCTAGTGCTCTGTTCTGGAAAGATGTTTGGTTTGATAATACTCAGGATTCCCCAATAATGGATATATACCCACGAGCCTTTTCATTTTGCTTGAATGAGGACGACTCCATTGCTAAGGTTCTTACTGCAACTGACCCAGCCACGATTTTTAGTCTACCTCTTTCGACCCAGGCGAGAGAGGAAATCAAAGAGATCCAGGAGGGGTTGCCACAAAATCGGCTGGCCGCCGATAGCTGTGATGTCTGGGAATGCATGCTCGGGCGTTTTTCATCCAAGAAGTTCTATAACCACTTCTACAAACAGGTTGTGGCAGATGAGGCGTTTGGATGGCTCTGGAAAGCTAAAAGCCCAATAAAATTCAAGATGTTTGGGTGGCTACTCCTAGTTGATCGTCTGAATACCAGGAATATGCTCAAACGCAGACATTTTGTTGTCGTGGGGGGCAACTATGCATGCATGTTCTGTCAAAACCCTCCAGAGGAAACGGTGGAACATCTGTTCTTCAATTGCCCCTTTAGTCAGCGCTGCTGGGATGTAGTTGGAATGACATGGCCGGTAGATGACAACAGACTGGCTCTTCTGCATGGAGGTAGGGATAACTGGAGACAACCTCTCTTCATGGATATCTTTCTCTTGGTTGCTTGGAGTCTTTGGATGCAGAGAAACAATCAACACTTTAGAGGGATTCAACACTCCTATGGAGCATGGCTAGCTAGATTCAAGCATCTCTTGGAGTTGCTAACACATAACTGCCGAGAGGAACTTCATCCTTTCCTGTCTGATTACATTGTAAATTTGGGTCACTAGGACCGTGGAAAGCTAGTATGGCCGGGGGGCCACAAAAACCCCTTGTAACACATATGTAATTGTTCCTTTGTGAGTAATACAAAGTCAGTGGGAGCCTCTCCCACTGTCGATCTTCCTCAAAAAAAAAGAATAAATCAGGATTCCACTAGAATCGATAAACTTGAGGGTATCATTACCAACTTGGGACCGCCTTTTCTTCCGTAAAGAATACTCCAAGTCCTCCAACTAAAATTGCCAAGCTTATGTGTAACGCCCGGATAATCAAGCTACAGTAATCCCACGCTAACGGTGCCACGTCACCACGGTTACTTTGCTAGTCTACCGTTAGGTCAAACCGTTTAAAAATTCAAATTCAAATTAATGTCAACGATAAAAGTTTTTCAAAATTTAAAACAAAAATGTTCGGGAGATGCCATATTTTGCATAAGTAAATATGGTGTAGTAAACACATTTTTATAAAATGCCTAAATAATTGAAATTGAAATAAAACAGAAAAGAAAATAAATAAAAGAAAGAAAATACAAAAGAGAAAACAAACAGAAAAAAAGGAAAAGGAGCCCCCCCCACTGGACCCTGGCCCAACTGGGCCAACCCCCAGGCCCAGCCGGCCTGGCCCACCTCGCTCGGTCGCTCCCTCCCCTTCCCTGTTCCCCCGACCGGGGTCGGAAGAGGGGCACGTCCCCGCCGCACCCCCTCGCTGGCGACGAGGGAGGATAAGGCCGCCACGCCCCGCCTCCTCGATCACGCCTCCCACTCGCCCCCACTCTCGCCCTCGGTTCCTGCGCCTCTCCCTCCTCCCTCGGATCCACCTCGCCCTCTCCTTCCCCACCGCATCCGAGCGCCACCGCCGCCATGGCTCCGGCCTAGCCACGGCCACTGTGCCCACCTCGCCGCTCCACTGTGTCCCCGAGGTCCGCCGTCGTCCGCTGCTTCGACTGGTGCACTCCGTTGGAGCTCGGAGCCACCGCAACGCCCACGACGTCGCCGTCTTCCTCCTCTGCTCCGACGAGCTTCGCCGCCGATTCCGCTGCACCGAGCCCTCCTCGAGCACGCTTGAGCACACCTGCAGGAGCACTGTGAGCTCCGCCCCCTTCTCCCCTCTCCTCGCGCTTCTCTTCTTGCCCCGTAGCTGCTCCCACCGTCATGCCCCGAGCTCGTCGCCGCGGTGGTGCTCGCCGCCATGGCCACGGCCCGCAGAGCTCGCGGCCGACCACCCTGCCGTGCTCAGCACCTCCACCCGCGCCCACTGCACGCGCCCGCTGCTCCTCCCGCTCCCCCTGGCGCCGTCCTCGACGGGCCAGTGCTTCGGCCGCCGCCGCGAGCTCGTCTTCGGTGAGCTCGTCGCCTCCCGCCTACTGCCGACTGCAGCAGTGGATGCGCGCGAGCACCAGCCGCCCGTAGAGCCGCTCCGCGCGGCAAGCCGTGTCCCGAAGCCCCATCGCCGTCGAGCGCCCGAAGGCCACCGCCGCCCGTGCTCCACGCCGACGCCGTTTCCGGCCGCCCCGGGGCCGGCCACCACCGTGGTTAGCTGCGGCTCGCCGCTCCCGTTCGAACGGCGTCGGCCGCGTCCATTTTGGCCGCCGAACGGCGAATCCCGACGCACGGCCGCACCCTCCGCCGCGTTTTGGCTCGCCGGAGCCAACTCCGGCGCCGGCCGCCGACGTGGCTGGCCTGGGGCCACCCCAGAGCCACTGCTAGTGGGCCCCATGGGTCCCGTTGACCCAGTCAGATGCTGACTGGGCAGCGCCCAGTCACTGCATGTGGGCCTCGCGTGGACCCTGTTGACTAGTCAACTGGTCTGTTGACCGCTGATGCAGGGCTGACGCTAGGATGACGTCACAATTCTTTTTCTGACGAATTTAGTAATTAAAACAAATTTCAGAATATTGCTGAACCTTTGAAAAATCGTAGAAAATAAACCGTAGCTCGGATGAAAAAACTTTGTACATGAAAGTTGCTCAGAACGACGAGACGAATTCGAATATGCAGTCCGTTTGTCAGCCACATGTTCCTAGCATAGCGAACATGGAACTTTCCCCCTCCGGTCCGTCTGTCCGTAAACGCGAAACATCGGGAATACTTTCCCGGATGTTTCCCCCCTTCGTCGGTATCACCTACTGCCGCGTTAGGACACACCTAGCACCGCTCATTGTCATGTCACGCATCGTCATGCTTATGTTTGCATTGTATTTACTGTTTCTTCCCCCCTCTTCTCTCCGGTAGACTACGAGACCGACTCTGCTGCTGCCCAGTTCGACTACGGAGTTGACGACCCCTCCTACTTGCCAGAGCAACCAGGCAAGCCCCCCCTTGATCACCAGATATCGCCTATTCTTCTCTATACTGCTTGCATTAGAGTAGTGTAGCATGTTACTGCTTTCCGATATCCTATCCTGATGCATAGCCTATCCTTGCTACTACTGTTGTTACCTTTACTTGCAATCCTACATGCTTAGTATAGGATGCTAGTTTTCCATCAGTGGCCCTACATTCTTGTCCGTCTGCTGTGCTATACTATCGGGCCGTGATCACCTGGGCGGTGATCACGGGTATATACTTATATACTATATACATGATACCTGTGGTGACTAAAGTTGGGTCGGCTCGTAGGAGTACCCGCAAGTGGATCTTTGTGGCGGAGCGACAGGGCAGGTTGAGACCGCCTAGGAGAGAGGTGGGCCTGGCCCTGGTTGGCGTCTGCGGTTACTTCGACATAACACGCTTAACGAGTTCTTGGTATTTGATCTGAGTCTGGCCATTTGGTCTATACGCACTAACCATCTACGCGGGAGTAGTTATGGGTATCCCGGCGTCGTGGTATCAGCCGAAGCCTTCGTGACGTCAGCGACTGAGTGGCGCGCGCCGGATTGGACTGGAACGCCACTAGGCTAGGTCTGCTTCCGGCCGCGTACGCAACGTGCAGGTGTGCATAGGGCGATGGGCCCAGACCCCTACGTGCATAGGGTTAGACCGGCGTGCTAACCTCTTTGTTGTGCTTAGGTGGGGCTGCGACGTGTTGATCTTCCGAGGCCGGGCATGACCCAGAAAAGTGTGTCCGGCCAAATGGGATCGAGCGTGTTGGGTTATGTGGTGCACCCCTGCAGGGAAGTTTATCTATTCGAATAGCCGTGTCCCTCGGTAAAAGGACGACCCGGAGTTGTACCTTGACCTTATGACAACTAGAACCGGATACTGAATAAAATACACCCTTCCAAGTGCCAGATACAACTCGGTGATCGCTCTCTAACAGGGCGACGAGGAGGGGATCGCCGGGTAGGACTATTGCTATGCGATGCTACTTGGAGGACTTCAATCTACTCTCTTCTACATGCTGCAAGATGGAGATGGCCAGAAGCGTAGTCTTCGACAGGACTAGCTATCCCCCTTTTATTCTGGCATTCTGCAGTTCAGTCCACTGATATGCCCCTTTACACATATACCCATGCATATGTAGTGTAGCTCCTTGCTTGCGAGTACTTTGGATGAGTACTCACGGTTGCTTCTCTCCCTCTTTTCCCCTTTTCCTTTCTATCTGGTTGTCGCAACCAGATGCTGGAGTCCAGGAGCCAGACGCCACCGTCGACGACGACACCTACGACACTGGAGGTGCCTACTACTACGTGCAGCCCGCTGACGACGACCAGGAGTAGTTAGGAGGATCCCAGGCAGGAGGCCTACGCCTCGTTCGATCTGTATCCCAGTTTGTGCTAGCCTTCTTAAGGCAAACTTATTTAACTTATGTCTGTACTCAGATATTGTTGCTTCCGCTGACTCGTCTGTGATCGAGCACTTGTATTCGAGCCCTCGAGGCCCCTGGCTTGTATTATGATGCTTGTATGACTTATTTATGTTTTAGAGTTGTGTTGTGATATCTTCCCATGAGTCCCTGATCTTGATCGTACACATTTGCGTGCATGATTAGTGTACGGTCAAATCGGGGGCGTCACATTATGTATGTTCCTAAAATAAGGGTGAATCCTCTAGTAAGGAAACCGCGGATCTCAAATCTATAAGTATTCATCCCAATCTTTTCGCTATCATTAAGGAACCATTTGCTACAAATGAATCTTTCGATTATGTGCCTAGAAGTTTGATGATTAATAAAAAGAAGGAAACTCCTAAGAATGATAGATGTCTCATTGAAGAATTGCCCACCAAAGATGGCAGTACCTAGATCTATCCTTGATTTTATGCCTAGCTAGGGGCGTTAAACGATAGCGCTTGTTGGGAGGCAACCCAATTTTATTTTTAGTTTTTTGCTTTTTGCTTCTGTTTAGGAATAAATATTTGATCTAGCCTCTGGTTAGATGTGTTTTTATGTTTTAATTAGTGTTTGTGCCAAGTTTAACCTATAGGATCTTCTTGGATGATAGTTATTTGATCTTGCTGAAAATTCCAGAAACTTTCTGTTCGCTAAACTAATTGTTAAAAATCACCAGAACGTGATAAAATATTGATTCCAATTTCTTCTGATCAATAAACAAATTGTCTAGGTCTTCCTATTTTGGCTGAATTTTTGGAGTTCCAGAAGTTTGCGTTAGTTACAGATTACTACAGACTGTTCTGTTTTTGACAGATTCTGTTTTTCGTGTGTTGTTTGCTTATTTTGATGAATATATGGCTAGTAAAATAGTTTATAAACCATAGAGAAATTGGAATACAGTAGGTTTAACACCAATATAAATAAGGAATGAGTTCATTACAGTACCTTGAAGTGGTCTTTTGTTTTGTTTCGCTAACGGAGCTCACGAGATT
Organism: Triticum aestivum; assembly: GCF_018294505.1. Lineage (NCBI taxonomy): Eukaryota > Viridiplantae > Streptophyta > Magnoliopsida > Poales > Poaceae > Triticum > Triticum aestivum. The sequence continues at coordinate 391,560,502 of NC_057796.1, forward strand.
TTCTGTTAAGTTTTGTGTTGTGAAGTTTTCAAGTTTTGGGTGAAAGATTTGATGGATTATAGAACAAGGAGTGGCAAGAGCCTAAGCTTGGGGATTCCCATGGCACCCCAAGATAATCTAAGGACACCAAAAAGCCAAAGCTTGGGGATGCCCCGGAAGGCATCCCCTCTTTCGTCTACTTCCATCGGTAACTTGGAGCTATATTTTTATTCACCACATGATATGTGTTTTGCTTGGAGCGTCTTGTATGATTCGAGTCTTTGCTTTTTAGTTTACCACAATCATCCTTGCTGTACACTCCTTTTGAGAGAGACACACATGATTCGGAAATTATTAGAATACTCTATGTGCTTCACTTATATCTTTTGAGTTATATAGTTTTTGATCTAGTACTTCACTTATATCTTTTAGAGCACGGTGGTAACTTTTGTTTTATATAAACTATTATTCTCTCATGCTTCACTTAGATTATTTTGAGAGTCTTAAAACAGCATGGTAATTTTCTTAAATAATCCTAATATGCTAGGTATTCAAGACTAGTAAAAACTTTCTTATGAGTGTGTTGAATACTAAGAGAAGTTTGATGCTTGATGATTGTTTTGAGATATGGAGGTAGTGATATCAAAGTTGTGCTAGTTGAGTAGTTGTGAATTTGAGAAATACTTGTGTTGAAGTTTGCAAGTCCCGTAGCATGCACGTATGGTAAACGTTATGTAACAAATTTGAAACATGAGGTGTTCTTTGATTGTCCTCCTTATGAGTGGCGGTCGGGGACGAGCGATGGTCTTTTCCTACCAATCTATCCCCCTAGGAGCATGCGCGTAGTGCTTGGTTTTTGATGACTTGTAGATTTTTGCAATAAGTATGTGAGTTCTTTATGACTAATGTTGAGTCCATGGATTATACGCACTCTCACCTTTCCATCATTACTATCCTCTTCAGTACCGTGCATTGCCCTTTTCTCATATTGAGAGTTGGTGCAAACTTCGCCGGTGCATCCAAACCCCGTGATATGATACACTCTTTCACACATAAACCTCCTTATATCTTCCTCAGAGCAGCCACCATACCTACCTATTATGGCATTTCCATAGCCATTCTGAGATATATTGCCATGCAACTTTCCACCGTTCCGTTTATCATGACACGTTCATCATTGTCATATTGCTTTGCACGATCATGTAGTTGACATAGTATTTGTGGCAAAGCCACCATTCATAATTCTTTCATACATGTCACTCTTGGTTCATTGCATATCCCGGTACACCGCCGGAGGCATTCATATAGAGTCATACTTTGTTCTAGTATCGAGTTGTAATCATTGAGTTGTAAATAAATAGAAGTGTGATGATCATCATTTTCTAGAGCATTGTCCCAAGTGAGGAAAAAAAGAGAAAGGCCATAAAAAAAGATAAGGCCCAAAAAAATGAGAGAAAAAGAGAGAAGGGACAATGTTACTATCCTTTTTACCACACTTGTGCTTCAAAGTAGCACCATAATCTTCATGGTAGAGAGTCTCTTGTTTTGTCACTTTCATATACTAGTGGGAACTTTTCATTATAGAACTTGGCTTGTATATTCCAACAATGGGCTTCCTCAAATGCCCTAGGTCTTCGTGAGCAAGCAAGTTGGATGCACACCTACTTAGTTTCTTTTGTTGAGCTTTCATATATTTATAGCTCTAGTGCATCCGTTGCATGGGAATCCCTACTCCTTGCATTAACATCAATCGATGGGAATCTCCATAGCTCATGTTGGTTAGCCTCGTTGATGTGAGACTTTCTCCCTTTTTGTCTTCTCCACATAACCCCCATCATTATATTCTATTCCACCCATAGTGCTATATCCATGGCTCACGCTCATGTATTGCGTGAAGGTTGAAAAAGTTTGATATTACTAAAGTATGAAACAATTGCTTGGCTTGTCATCGGGGTTGTGCATGATGAGAGCATTCTTGTGTGACGAAAATGGAGCATGACTAAACTATATGATTTTGTAGGGATGAACTTTCTTTGGCCATGTTATTTTGAGAGGACATAATTGCTTAGTTAGTATGCTTGAAGTATTATTATTTTTATGTCAATATTGAACTTTTATCATGAATCTTTCGGATCTGAATATTCATACCACAATTAAGAAGAATTACATTGAAATTACGCCAAGTGGCATTCCACATCAAAATTTCTGTTTTCATCATTTACCTACTCGGGATGCTTGATACGTCTCCAACGTATCTATAATTTTTGATTGTTCCATGCTATATTATATTCTGTTTTGGACATTATTGGGCTTTATTATACACTTTTATATTATTTTTGGGACTAACCTATTAACCGGAGGCCCGGCCCAGAATTGCTGTTTTTTTGCCTATTTCAGAGTTTCGCAGAAAAAGAATATCAAACGGAGTCCAAACGGAATGAAACCTTCGGGACGATTTTCGGAACGAACGTGATCCAGAGGACTTGAACCCTACGTCAAGACATCAACCAGGTGGGCATGAGGTAGGGGGGCGCACCTACCCCCCAGGCATGCCCTCCACCCTCGTGGGCCCCACGTTGCTCCACCGACATACTTCTTCCTCCTACATATACCTACGTACCCCCAAACTACCAGATACGGAGCCAAAAACCTAATTCCACCGCCACAACCTTCTGTACCCGTGAGATCCCATATTGGGGCCTGTTTCGGAGCTCCGCCGGAGGGGGCATCGATCACGGAGGGCTTCCACATCAACACCATAGCCTCTCCGATGAAGTGTGAGTAGTTTACCTCAGACCTTTGGGTCCATAGTTATTAGCTAGATGGTTTCTTCTCTCTTTTTGGATCTCAATACAATGTTCTCCCCCTCTCTTGTGGAGATCTATTCGATGTAATCTTCTTTTGCGGTGTGTTTGTTGAGACTGATGAATTGTGGGTTTATGATCAAGTTTATCTATGAACAATATTTGAATCTTATTTGAATTCTTTTATGTATGATTGGTTATCTTTGCAAGTCTCTTCGAATTATCAGTTTGGTTTGGCCTACTAGATTGATATTTCTTGCAATGGGAGAAGTGCTTAGCTTTGGGTTCAATCTTGCAGTGTCCTTTCCCAGTGATAGTAGGGGCAGCAAGGCACGTATAGTATTGTTGCCATCAAGGATAACAAGATGGGGTTTATATCATATTGCATGAGTTTATCCCTCTACATCATGTCATCTTGCTTAAAGCATTACTCTGTTCTTATGAACTTAATACTCTAGATGCATGCTGGATAGCGGTCGATGTGTGGAGTAATAGTAGTAGATGCAGGCAGGAGTCGTGATGCCTATATACATGATCATACCTAGATATTCTCATAACTATGCTCAATTTTGTCAATTCCTCAACAGTAATTTGTTCACCCACCGTAATACTTATGCTCTTGAGAGAAGCCACTAGTGAAACCTATGCCCCCCGGGTCTATTTTCTATCATATTAATCTTCCAACACTTAGCTATTTTTATTAACTTTTATTTTACTTTGCATCTTTATCATAAAAATACCAAAAATATTATCCTATCATATCTATCAGATCTCACTCTCGTAAGTGACCGTGAAGGGTTGATAACCCCTTTATTGCGTTGGTTGCGATGATTTATTTGTTTGTGTAGGTGTGAGGGACTTGCGCGTGGCCTCCTACTGGATTGATACCTTGGTTCTCAAAAACCGAGGGAAATACTTACGCTACTTTTCTGCATCACCCTTTCCTCTTCAAGGGAAAACCAACGCAATGCTCAAGAGGTAGCAGGACGTGAGATAAATTGTAGTAGATTGATAGATTGAACGTCAAATAAAATAAATAAAGATAAAATGCAGCAAGATATTTTTGTATTTTTAATTTAATAGATCTGAATAAAAATGCAAAGGAAAAATAGATCACAAGCAAATATATGAGAAAGAAAGACCTGGGGGCCGTAGGTTTCACTAGTGGCTTCTCTCGAGAAAAATAGCAAATGGTGGGTAAACAAATTACTGTTGGGCAATTAATAGAACTTCAAATACTCGTGACGATATCCAGGCAATGATCATTACATAGGCACCACGTCCAAGATTAGTACACCGACTCCTGCCTGCATCTACTACTATTACTCCACACATCGACCACTATCCAGCATGCATCTAGTGTATTAAGTTCATGGAAAACGGAGTAATGCAATAAGAACGATGACATGATGTAGACAAGATCCGTTTATCTGTATGGCGGTAGATATAGATCTCGTCTTTTTATCCTTAGTAGCAACGATACATACGTGTCGGTTCCCCTTTTATCACTGGGATCAAGCACCATAAGTTCGAACCCACTACCAGGCACCTCTTCCCATTGCAAGATAAATATATCACGTTGGCCAAACAAAACCCAATATCGGAGAAGAAATACGAGGCTATAAGAGATCATGCATATAAGAGATCAAAGAAACTCAAATAACTTTCATGGATATAAAAAGATATGACTGATCATAAACTCAAAGTTCGTCAGATCCCAACAAACACACCACAAAAGAGTTCCATCATATGGATCTCCAAGAGAAAATTTTATTGAGAATTCAGCGAGAGAGAGAGAGAGAGAGAGAAAGCCATCTAGCTACTGACTACGGACCTGAAGGTCTACAAAGGACTACTCACGCATCATCGAAGAGGCACCAATGGAAGTGGTGAACCCCTCCGTGATGGTGTCTAGATTGGATCTGGTGGTTCTGGACTCTTGTTCTAGGGTTTCTGGAATATTGTGGTATTTATAGAGCAAAGAGGCAGTCCGGGGGGAACCCGAGTTGGGCACAACCCACCAGGGTGTGCCTGGGCCTCCTGGCACGCCCTGGTGGGTTGTGCCCCCCTCAGGGCACCTCCCAGGTGCAACCAGGGCCCATTTCCTTCCTTCTGGCCCATAAAAAATAATCATGGAGTTTCGTGGCATTTGGACTTCATTTGATATTGATTTCCTGCGATGTGAAAAACATGGAAAAATAGCAACTGGCACTTGGCACTATGTCAATAGGTTAGTACCAAAAATGATATAAAATGACTATAAAATGATTATAAAACATCCAAGATTGATAATAAAACAGCATGGAACAATAAAAAATTATAGATAAGTTGGAGATGTATCAGCATCCCCCAGCTTAACTCCTACTCGTCCTCGAGTAGGTCAGTGATAAAACATAATTTTTCATGTGGAGTGTTGTTCATCAAGTCATATCATATTCTTTTCTTTATAGCATGGACATTTGGACTTTTATGTGATTCAAGGCAATAGTCTAGTTTTGACATAATAATTTAGATACTCAAGCATATCAACAAGCAACTATGTCTTTCAAAATATCAATGCTAAAATAAGTTATCCCTAGCCCATCATGCTCAAACATTGATCCATTCATGAAACACACTCGAATATTAACTACACCCAATACTTGAGCACGATCATATTGCCTCCTAGTTGGTGCTTTTTATGAGAGAAGATGGAGACTCAAATTTCAAAAATAAAAATTGTATAAAGTAAAAAAGAAAGGCCCTTCGTAGAGGGAAGTAGGGATTTGTAGAGGTGCCAGAGCTCAAAGCGATAAAATTTGAGATAAAAACATTTTGGGAGGTGTATCCATCCCACCAACGAAAACGACTTAGAGTTCCGAACACTTTCCATGCTAGATATGCCATACGCGGTTCCCAAGTAGAAAATAAAGTTTATTCCTTTTTCCACCATTCTTTCACTTTCCATGGCTAGCCGTATCCACGGGTGCCCTCCATACTAGCACTTTCCAAGGAATTTATTATTTGACAACATAAAGTAAATAATTTTTTTGCATTTCGGGACTGGGCATCCCTAAAACCTTTTCCTTACTCTCGTGCAATGACAAGTGAATAAACACTCATCTTGAGAATAACACATCTAGCATGGAAAATATTAGCCACCCGTTACTGTTCCGCGGGCGAAACAAACACACAAAAGAGAAGTTTATTTTGAAAATTAGATATGGCACATGCAAATTTGCTTAGAACGGCAAAAGAATACCGCATATAGGTAGATATAGTGGACTCATGTGGCAAAACTTATTTAAAGGATTTTGGATGCACAAGTAGAGGTCATACTTAGTGCAAAATGAAGGCTAGCAAAAGATTGGGAAGCGACCAACCAAGAAATGAATAATCTCATAAGCAAGCATTAAGCATAATTAACACCGAATAATGCACCACAAGTAGGATATAATTTTCAGTGCATGATTATTGACTTTCGTTTATGCATAGGGAATCACAAACCTTAACACCAATATTCTTACTAGAACACAATTACTCATCAACATAACTCACATATCACATTATCATATCTCAAAACTATTACTAAGAATCAAGCTTATTTTGTCCAATGATCTTCATGACATTTTGTTTTACTTTATCCTTCTTGGATATCTATCACTTTGGGACTAATTTTCATGTGTTGCTTTTCATAAGCTCAAACAAATATAAGTGAAGATCATGAGCATAACAAATTTTCTTTCTCTAAAAATAATTTAAGTGAAGCAAGAGAGAATTTCTTCAAAAAAATTCTACCTCTCAAATAAATCTAAGTGAAGCATGAGAGCATTTATTAAAAAATAACAAAGAACACCATGCTCAAAAAGATATAAGTGAAGCACTAGAGCAAGTCCTAGCTCATAAAAGATTTAAGTGAAGCATAGAGAGCAATTCTAAAAAATCATGATATAATTTTGGCTCTCTCAAATAGGCGTGTCTAGCAAGGATTGATGACTTAAAACACAAAATAAAACAAGCAAAGACACATATCATACAAGACGCTCCAAGCAAAACACATATCATGTGACGAATAAAAATATAGCCTCGAGTAAAGTACCTATAGTTGTTGGAAGAAAGCGGGGATGCCACTCGGGGGCTGATACGTCTCCAACGTATCTATAATTTTTGATTGCTCCATGCTATATTATCTTCTGTTTTGGACATTATTGGGCTTTATTATTCACTTTTATATTATTTTCGGGACTAACCTATTAACCGGAGGCCCAGACCAGAATTGTTGTTTTTTTGCCTATTTCAGAGTTTCGCAGAAAAAGAATATCAAACGAAGTCCAAACAGAATGAAACCTTCGGGAACGTGGTTTTTGGAACAAACAAGATCCAGGAGACTTGGACCCTACGTCAAGAAACAAAGGAGGAGGCCACGAGGTAGGGGGGCGCGCCTACCCCCCAGGGGCGCCCTCCACCCTTGTGGCCCCCCTGTTGCTCCACCGACGTACTCCTTCCTCCTATATATACCAAACGATCAGAAATGGAGCCAAAAACCTAATTCCACCGCCACAACCTTCTGTACCCACGAGATCCCATCTTGGGGCCTGTTCCGGAGCTCCGCCGGAGGGGGCATCGATCACGGAGGGCTTCTACATCAACACCATAGCCCCTCCGATGAAGTGTGAGTAGTTTACCTCAGACCCTCGGGTCCATAGTTATTAGCTAGATGGCTTCTTCTCTCTTTTTGGATCTCAATACAATGTTCTCCCCCTCTCTCGTGGAGATCTATTCGATGTAATCTTCTTTTGCGGTGTGTTTGTTGAGACCGATGAATTGTGGGTTTATGATCAAGTTTATCTATGAACAATATTTGAATCTTCTGAATTCTTTTATGTATGATTGGTTATCTTTGCAAGTCTCTTCGAATTATCAGTTTGGTTTGGCCTACTAGATTGATCTTTCTTGCAATGGGAGAAGTGCTTAGCTTTGGGTTCAATCTTGCGGTGTCCTTTCCCAGTGACAGTAGGGGCAGCAAGGCACGTATTGTATTGTTGCCATCGAGGATAACAAGATGGGTTTTTATCATATTACATGAATTTATCCCTCTACATCATGTCATCTTGCTTAAGGCGTTACTCCGTTCTTATGAACTTAAGACTCTAGATGCATGCTGGATAGAGGTCGATGTGTGGAGTAATAGTAGTAGATGCAGGCAGGAGTCGGTCTACTTGTCTCGGACGTGATGCCTATATACATGATCATACCTAGATATTCTCATAACTATGCTCAATTCTGTCAATTGCTCAACAGTAATTTGTTCACCCACCGTAAAATACTTATGCTCTTGAGAGAAGCCACTAGTGAAACCTATGGCCCCCGGGTCTATCTTCATCATATTAATCTTCCAACACTTAGTTATTTCCGTTGCTTTTTACTTTGCTTTTATTTTACTTTGCATCTTTATCATAAAAATACCAAAACTATTATCCTATCATATCTATCAGATCTCACTCTCGTAAGTGACCGTGTAGGGATTGACAACCCCTTATCGCGTTGGTTGCGAGGATTTATTTGTTTTGTGTAGGTGCGAGGGATTCGCGCGTAGCCTCCTACTGGATTGATACCTTGGTTCTCAAAAACTGAGGGAAATACTTACGCTACTTTGCTGCATCACCCTTTCCTCTTCAAGGGAAAACCAACGCAGTGCTCAAGAGGTAGCAAGAAGGATTTCTGGCGCCGTTGCCGGGGAGGTCTACGCAAAAGTCAACATACCAAGTACCCACCACAAACCCTTATCTCCCGCATTACATTATTTGCCATTTGCCTCTCGTTTACCTCTCCCCCACTTCACCCTTGCCATTTTATTCGCCCTCTCTTTTTCGTTCGCCTCTTTTTCGCTTGCTTTTCATTTGCTCGTGTGTTGGATTGCTTGTTTGTCACGATGGCTCAAGATAATACCAAATTATGTGACTTCACCAATACCTACAATAATGATTTCCTTAGCACTCCGATGTCTCCTCTTACCGATACTGAATCTTGTGAAATCAATACTGCTTTGTTGAATCTTGTCATGAAAGATCAATTCGCCGGCCTTCCTAGTGAAGATGCCGCTACTCATCTAAATAGCTTCGTTGATTTGTGTGATATGCAAAAGAAGAAAGATGTTGATAATGATATTGTTAAATTGAAGCTCTTTCCTTTTTCGCTTAGAGATCGTGCTAAAGCTTGGTTTTCGTCTTTGCCTAAAAATAGTATTGATTCTTGGAATAAGTGCAAAGATGCTTTTATCTCTAAGTATTTTCCTCCCACTAAGATCATCTCTCTTAGAAATGATATTATGAATTTTAAGCAACTTGATCATGAACATGTTGCACAAGCTTGGGAGAGGATGAAATTAATGATACGTAATTGCCCCACTCATGGTTTAAATTTGTGGATGATTATACAAATTTTTTATGCCGGATTGAATTTTGCTTCTAGAAATCTTTTAGATTCGGCCGCGGGAGGCACTTTTATGGAAATCACTTTAGGATAAGCTACTAAACTCCTAGATAATATTATGGTTAATTATTCTCAATGGCACACTGAAAGATCTACTAATAAAAAAAGTGCATGCGATAGAAGAAATTAATGTTTTGAGTGGAAAGATGGATGAGCTTATGAAATTATTTGCTACTAAGAGTGTTTATTCTGATCCTAATGATATGCCTTTGTCTACTTTGATTGAGAATAATAATGAATCTATGGATGTGAATTTTGTTGGTAGGAATAATTTTGGTAACAACGCGTATAGAGGAAACTTTAATCCTTGGCCTTATCCTAGCAATTCCTCTAATAATTATGGTAATTCCTACAACAATTCTTATGGAAATTTTAATAAGATGCCCTCTGAATTTGAGACTAGTGTCAAAGAGTTTATGAATTCGCAAAAGAATTTCAATGCTTTGCTTGAAGAGAAATTGCTTAAAGTTGATGAATTAGCTAGGAACGTTGATGGAATTTCTCTTGATGTTGATTCTTTAAAACTTAGATCTATTCCTCCTAAGCATGATATCAATGAGTCTCTCAAAGCCATGAGAATTTCCATTGATGAGTGCAAAGAAAGAACCGCTAGGATGCGTGCTAAGAAAGATTGCTTTATGAAAGCGTGTTCTTCAAATTTCTATGAAAATAAAGATGAAGATCTAAAAGTTATTGATGTGTCCCCTATTAAATCTTTGTTTTGCAATCTTGATAATGATGGGACTGAATATGATCCACCTTTACCTAGAAGGCGTTCCAAAAATTCGGAGTTTTTAGATCTTGATGCTAAAATTGATAAAAGTGGGATTGAAGATGTTAATAAACCCACTATTTTGGAATTCAAGGAATTTAATTATGATAATTGCTCTTTGATAGATTGTATTTCCTTGTTACAATCCGTGCTAAATTCTCCTCATGCTTATAGTCAAAATAAAGCGTTTACTAAACATATCGTTGATGCCTTGATGCAATCTTATGAAGAAAAGCTTGAGTTGGAAGTTTCTGTCCCTAGAAAAATTTATGATGAGTGGGAACCTACTACTAAAATTAAGATTAACGATCATGAGTTCTATGCTTTATGTGATTTGGGTGCTAGTGTTTCCACTATTCCCAAAACTTTATGTGATTTGCTAGGTTTCCGTGATTTTGATGATTGCTCTCTAAACTTGCACCTTGCAGATTCCACTATTAAGAAGCCTATGGGAAGAATTAATGATGTTCTTATTGTTGCAAATAGGAATTATGTGCCCGTAGATTTTATCGTTCTTGATATAGATTGCAATCCTTCATGTCCTATTATTCTTGGTAGACCTTTCCTTAGAACGATTGGTGCAATTATTGATATGAAGGAAGGGAATATTAGATTCCAATTTCCATTAAAGAAAGGCATGGAACACTTCCCTAGGAAGAAAATAAAACTACCTTATGAATCTATTATGAGAGCCACTTATGGATTGCTTATCAAAGATGGCAATACCTAGATCTATCCTTGCTTTTATGCCTAGCTAGGGGCGTTAAATGATAGCGCTTGTTGGGAGGCAACCCAATTTTATTTTTATTTTTTTGCTTTTTGCTTCTGTTTAGGAATAAATATTTGTTCTAGCCTCTGGTTAGATGTGTTTTTATGTTTTAATTAGTGTTTGTGCCAAGTTAAACCTATAGGATCTTCTTGGATGATAGTTATTTGATCTTGCGGAAATTTCCAGAAACTTTCTGTTCACGAAAATAATTGTTAAAAATCACCAGAACGTGATAAAATATTGATTCCAATTGCTGCCTATCAAAAAACAAATTGTTCCTCCTAGTTTGGCTGATGTTTTGGAGTTCCAGAAGTTTGCGTTAGTTACAGATTACTACAGACTGTTCTGTTTTTGACAGATTCTGTTTTTCGTGTGTTGTTTGCTTATTTTGATGAATCTATGGCTCGTAAAAGATTTTATAAACCATAGAGAAGTTGGAATACAGTAGGTTTAACACCAATATAAATAAATTATGAGTTCATTACAGTACCTTGAAGTGGTCTTTTGTTTTCTTTCGCTAACGGAGCTCACGAGATTTTCTGTTAAGTTTTGTGTTGTGAAGTTTTCAAGTTTTGGGTGAAAGATTTGATGGATTATGGAACAAGGAGTGGCAAGATCCTAAGCTTGGGGATGCCCATGGCACCCCCAAGATAATCTAAGGACACCATAAAGCCAAAGCTTGGGGATGCCCCGGAAGGCATCCCCTCTTTCGTCTACTTCCATCGGTAACTTTACTTGGAGCTATATTTTTATTCACCACATGATATGTATTTTGCTTGGAGTGTCTTGTATTATTTGAGTCTTTATTTGTTAGTTTACCACAATCATCTTTGCTGTACACACCTTTTGAGAGAGACACCCATGATTCGGAAATTATTAGAATACTCTATTTGCTTCACTTATATCTTTTGAGTTATATAGTTTTGCTCTGGTGCTTCACTTATATCTTTTAGAGCACGGTGGTGGATTTGTTTTATAGAAACTATTGATCTCTCATGCTTCACTTATATTATTTTGAGAGTCTTAAAATAGCATGGCAATTTGCTTTAATTAATATCATGAGAAATTTGATGCTTGATAATTGTTTTGAGATATAAAGGTGGTAATATCATAGTTGTGCTAGTTGAGTAATTGTGGAATTGAAAAATACATGTGTTGGAGTTTGTGATTCCCGTAGCATGCACGTATGGTGAACCGTTATGTAACGAAGTCGGAGCATGAAGTATTTGTTGATTGTCTTCCTTTGTGTGGCGGTCGGGATCGCGCGATGGTTAACTCCTACCAACCCTTCCCCTAGGAGCATGCGTAGTAGTACTTTGCTTCGAGGGCTAATAAATTTTTGCAATAAGTATATGAGTTCTTTATGACTAATGTGAGTCCATGGATTATACGCACACTTACCTTTCCGCAATTTTCTAGCCTCTTCGGTACCGCGCATTGCCCTTTCTCACCTTGAGAGTTGGTGCAAACTTCGCCGGTGCATCCAAACCCCGTGATATGATACGCTCTATCACACATAAACCTCCTTATATCTTCCTCAAAACAGCCACCATACCTACCTATCATGGCATTTCCATAGCCATTCCGAGATATATTGCCATGCAACTTTCCACCGTTTCATTTATCATGACATACTCCATCATTGTCATATTGCTTTGCATGATCATGTAGTTGACATTGTATTTGTGGCAAAGCCACCGTTCATAATTCTTTCATACATGTCGCTCTTGATTCATTGCATATCCCGGTACACCGCCGGAGGCATTCATATAGAGTCATATTTTGTTCTAAGTATTGAGTTGTAATTCATGAGTTGTAAGTAAATAAAAGTGTGATGATCATCATTATTAGAGCATTGTCCCAAGTGAGGAAAGGATGATGGAGACTATGATCCCCCCACAAGTCGGGATGAGACTCCGGACTAAAAAAAGAGGCCATAAAAAAAAGAGAGAAAAGGCCCAAATAAAAAAAGAAAAAAATGAGAGAAAAAGAGAGAAGGGACAATGTTACTATCCTTTTACCACACTTGTGCTTCAAAGTAGCACCGTGATCTTCATGATAGAGAGTCTCTCATTTTGTCACTTTCATATACTAGTGGGAAATTTCATTATAGAACTTGGCTTGTATATTCCAATGATGGGCTTCCTCAAATGCCCGAGGTCTTCGCGAGCAAGCAAGTTGGATGCACACCCACTTAGTTTCTTTTTGAGCTTTCATACACTTATAGCGCTAGTGCATCCGTTGCATGGCAATCCCTACTCCTCGCATTAACATCAATTGATGGGCATCTCCATAGCCCGTTGATTAGCCTCGTTGATGTGAGACTTTCTCCTTTTTTGTCTTCCCACATAACCCCTACCATTATACCTTATTCCACCACAGTGCTATATCCATGGCTTGCACTCATGTATTGCGTAAGAATTGAAAAGGCTGAAGCGCGTTAAAAGTATGAACCAATTGCTTGGCTAAAACCGGGGTCGTACATGATATGAAAATTTTGTGTGGGGAAGATGGAGCATAGCCAGACTATATGATTTTGTAGGGATAACTTGCTTTGGCTATGTTATTTTGATAAGACATAATTGTTTAGTTACTATGCTTGAAGTATTATTGTTTTTATGTCAACATTAAACTTTTATCTTGAATCATATCAAATCTGAACATTCATGCCACAATGAGAAGAATTATATTGAAATTATGCCAAGTAGCACTCCGCATCAAAAATTCTGTTTTTATCATTTACCTACTCGAGGACGAGCAGGAATTAAGCTTGGGATGCTTGATACGTCTCCAACGTATCTATAATTTTTGATTGCTCCATGCTATATTATCTTCTGTTTTGGACATTATTGGGCTTTATTATTCACTTTCATATTATTTTTGGGACTAACCTATTAACCGGAGGCCCAGCCCAGAATTGTTGTTTTTTGCCTATTTCAGAGTTTCGCAGAAAAAGAATATCAAACGGAGTCCAAACGGAATGAAACCTTCGGGAACGTGATTTTTGGGACGAACAAGATCCAGGAGACTTGGACCCTACGTCAAGAAACAAAGGAGGAGGCCACGAGGTAGGGGGTGCGCCTACCCCCCCGGCGCGCCCTCCACCCTCGTGGGCCCCTGTTGCTCCACCGACGTACTCCTTCCTCCTATATATACCTACGTACCCCAAACGATCAGAAATGGAGCCAAAACCTAATTCCACTGCCGCAACCTTCTGTACCCATGAGATCCCATCTTGGGGCCTGTTCCGGAGCTCCACCGGAGGGGGCATTGATCACGGAGGGCTTCTACATCAACACCATAGCCCCTCCGATGAAGTGTGAGTAGTTTACTTCAGACCATCGGGTCCATAGTTATTAGCTAGATGGCTTCTTCTCTCTTTTTGGATCTCAATACAATGTTCTCCCCCTCTCTCATGGAGATCTATTCGATGTAATCTTCTTTTGCGGTGTGTTTGTTGAGACCGATGAATTGTGGGTTTATGATCAAGTTTATCTATGAACAATATTTGAATCTTCTGAATTCTTTTATGTATGATTGGTTATCTTTGCAAGTCTCTTCGAATTATCAGTTTGGTTTGGCCTACTAGATTGATCTTTCTTGCAATGGGAGAAGTGCTTAGCTTTGGGTTCAATCTTGCGGTGTCCTTTCCCAGTGACAGTAGGGGCAGCAAGGCACGTATTGTATTGTTGCCATCGAGGATAACAAGATGGGGTTTTATCATATTGCATGAATTTATCCCTCTACATCATGTCATCTTGCTTAAGGCGTTACTCTGTTCTTATGAACTTAATACTCTAGATGCATGCTGGATAGCGGTCGATGTGTGGAGTAATAGTAGTAGATGCAGGCAAGAGTCGGTCTACTTGTCTCGGACGTGATGCCTATATACATGATCATACCTAGATATTCTCATAACTATGCTCAATTCTGTCAATTGCTCAACAGTAATTTGTTCACCCATCGTAAAATACTTATGCTCTTGAGAGAAGCCACTAGTGAAACCTATGGCCCCCGGGTCTATATTCGTCATATTAATCTTCCAACACTTAGTTATTTCTGTTGCCTTTTACTTTGCTTTTATTTTAGTTTGCACCTTTATCATAAAAATACCAAAAATATTATCCTATCATATCCATCAGATCTCACTCTCGTAAGTGACCGTGTAGGGATTGACAATCCCTTATCGCGTTGGTTGCGAGGATTTATTTGTTTTGTGTAGGTGCGAGGGACTCGCGCGTAGCCTCCTACTGGATTGATACCTTGGTTCTCAAAAACTGAGGGAAATACTTACGCTACTTTGCTGCATCACCCTTTCCTCTTCAAGGGAAAACCAACGCAGTGCTCAAGAGGTAGCAGGGGCATCCCAAAGCTTAGTTGGTTGCTCATTCTTGGATAATAGCTTGGGATGTCGGGGCATCCCCAAGCTTAGGCTTTTACATCCTTCCTTCATCCATCGTAAGATAACCCAAAACATGAAACCTTCAATCACAAAAAACTCAACAAAACTTTCGTGAGATCCGTTAGTGTAAGAAAAATAAACCACTACTATAAGTGTTGTATCAAACCAATTCTTATTTTGTTTTTGTATTATATCTACTGTATTCCAACTTGTCTATGGGAAAAACTCATCAAAGAAAACCATAGAGCCATCAAAATAAGCACACAACACAAAGAAAACAGAATCTGTCAAAACAGAACAGTTTGTAGAAATCTGATTTGTTCGAATACTTCTGGAACTCCAGAAATTCTTAAAAACTAGGAAAACCTGGATAATTTGTATATTGATCTTCTGCAAAAAGAATTAGCATTTTATCACGTACTGGTGAATTTTAACAATTATTTTCGTGAGAACAAAGTTTCTGTCTTTTTCAGCAAGATCAAACAACTATCTCCCAAGAAGATCCTATTGATTCTACTTGGCACAAACACTAATTAAAACAGAAAAAAACACAATCATAACAGTAGCATAACTGTGTAAACACTCAAGAACAGAAAGTAAAAGGCAAAAATAAATTTTATTCATTGGGTTGCCTCCCAACAAGCGCTATAGTTTTACGCCCTTAGCTAGGCATAAAGCGAGGATCTAAGTTTTGTCATCTTTGGTTTGAGATCCATAAGATGCCCTCATGATTGATTCATAAGGTGGCCTGATTTTTGTTTTAGGAAAGTGTTCCATACCTTTCCTCAAAGGAAATTGTAACTTAATATTGCCTTCTTTCATATCAATCACGGCACCGATAGTGCGTAAAAACGATCTACCAAGAATAATTGGACAAGACGGATTGCAATCAATATCAAGAACAATAAAATCTATGGGCACATAATTCCTAATTGCAAGAATAAGAACATCATTAATTCTTCCCATAGGCTTTTCAATAGTAGAATCCGCCAAGTGCAAATTCAAGGAACATTCTTCAAGATTAGTAAGACCAAGCACATCACATAAAGATTTCGGAATTGTAGAAACACTAGCATCCAAGTCACATAAAGCAAAACACTTATAATTTTTAATCTTGACTTTGATAGTAGGTTGAAAGTGCGTTAAGTCGACTAGAGTGGGGGGGGGTGAATAGGCAATTTTTATGAATTCTTTGCTGAGGAATTTCAGGGTGAGGAGATTCCTAAGCAACGAACTACTAGCAGCGGAACAAGTACTCAGATGCAAACATAACAGAACAGAAACACGGTCATCATTATGAAACTAAAACAAGCACAGAGTACAGAAAGCGTAAACACATGATAAGCAGGCCGAAGACAAACTCACTGAAGAAATTGAACTGAGGAAATTGAGAAAGTCTTCAGTCAAAGTCTTCAAACAGTAACGATCAAGTACATACCACAGTAATGAGGAAATGGAAGGGTTGAGGAAATAGAACCAGTTAGCTCGGTGAAGACAATGATTTGGTAGACCAGTTCCAACTGCTGTGACAGTTGTACATCTGGTTGGAGCGGTTAGGTATTTAAACCTGAGTACACACAGTCCCGGACACATGGTCCTCACCGTATTGTCCTTGAGCTAAGATCACACAGACCTTGCCCAATCACTCGTGGTAAGTCTTCAGGTGACTTCCGAACCTTCACAAAGTCGGTCACTCGGCGATCCACAATTTCCTCTTGGATCCTCTAGACCATGACGCCTAACCGTCTGGAAGATGCACAGTCTTCAAAGGTAGAAAGCGTCGAATCCACACAGGATCAATCTCTTCAGTGATGCTCAATCACTTTGGGTTTGTAGGTGTTTGGGTTTGGGTTTTACTCACTTGATGATTTTCGCTCAAAGTCCTCGGAGGATGGGATGCTCTCAATGACAAGTGTCAGTTTCTCCCGGAGCAGCCAACCAGCTAGTGCTTGTTGTGGGCGGCTATTTATAGCCTAGGGAGCAGCCCGACATGATAAGACATAAATGCCCTTCAATGACATGACCGTTAGGTGGATAAGATATTTTGGGACAGCTGGCACATAACACAGCAACGGTCGGAAATTTGAGGTTCAAATTCCTGAGGGCTATCATGTTCCTCACTAGTAGGCAATCCGCACTGGTGAATTCCTAACTCCTTAGTCAGAAAAAATTCCTCAAAGACCAGAAGAACTTCGTCTCTGTCACTGAAATTGACTCAACTGTATGAGATTTCCAATGGCTTCACTCGAAGGGATTGGTAGGTGTAGGATTTTGAGTTCAGCATCACTTGGAAACTTTTCCTTAGTTTTTCCTCGACCCCCTTTAACAGTACGATGTTTCCTATGACTCAAGAAAGAGAAAATGAAACTACGAAAACAAAAGTCTTCACGCTTCATATTCCCCGCATGAATATCAAGTCTTCACGGTCACACCAATTTCTTCACTTTGAAAGTCTTCAGAAAGTCTTCAGAAACCCAAAGTCTTCAGTTGAAGACATTCATTTTTAGGGGTCAAATTTCTCTGTAAATATCAAACTCCTCATAGACTTATAGACATGTATACACTCACAAACACATCAGTCCCTTAACCTATAAGTCTTCAATACACCAAAATCACTAAGGGGCACTAGATGCACTTACATAGGTTCCCATTCATCATGTAATTTTCTAGGAATTGATACTTCTAATTCCAATTTTTCTTCCAAAGCTTTCATCATAGCATCAACAATATGTTTAGTAAAAGCTTGGTTTCATTCATAAGCATGGGGTGAATTTATCATGGATTGCAACAAAGAAATACAATCAATAAAAGAGCAACTATCATAATTAAAGTCTTTGTAATCCAAAATAGTGGGCACATCACTAGTTAAAGTTTTGACCTCTCCAAACCCACTTTTATCAATTTTCTCAACAAGATTTTCACCCTCCGAAATATTGGGATGCCTTCTACCTAAAGTTGACTCTTCTCCAGTCCCTTTTTCATCATTCTTAACTTTACTAAACAAGGAATTAGTGGAAGAAACACCAATCATTTTAAGATCTTCATCACTTTTGCAAGAATAATCAATAGAAAAAGCTTTTTCCAAAAATTCTCTTTTAGCTCTAAGCATAGCAGTCTTTTCTTACTTTCACCCATAGGAACATAAAGAGTTTTAATTGATTCACCTACTTTAGGCATAAAAATTTTCATCTTGAGATTTTCCACATCATGAGCAATTCTATCAACACTTCTAGACAAATCATCAATCTTATTCAACTTTTCTTCTATGGAAGTGTTGAAAACCTTTTATGTGTTGATAAATTCTTTAATATTATTCTAAAGATCAGAGGTGTTCCTATTATTATTGTAAGATTGATTTCCATAGGAATTACCATAATTATTAGAGGAATTACTAGGAAAAGGCCTAGGATTAAAATTTCCTCTATAAGCATTGTTGTTGAAATTATTGCGAGAAATAAAATTCACATCAATGGCATCACTATTTTTCTCAATCAAAGTAGACAAAGGCATATCATTAAAGTCAATAGGAGCACTTTTACTAGCAACCAATTTCATAAGAGCATCAACTTTATCACTCACAGAAGAAATTTCTTCAACCGAATTAACTTTTTTACTAGTAGGAGCTCTTTCGGTATGCCATTGCGAATAATTTTCCATGATATTATCAAGCAATTTGGTGGCTTCACCCAAATTAATTTCCATAAAAGTAGCACCCGCGGCGGAATCTAAAAGATTACGAGAAACAAAATTCAATCCCGCATAGAAATTTTGTATGATCATCCAAAGCTTTAACCCATGAGTTGGGCAATTCCTTAGCAACATTTTCATCCTTTCCCAAGATTGTGCAACCTGCTCATGTTCAGGTTGCTTGAAATTCATGATCTGGTTCTAAGGGAAATAATTTTTGTGGGCGGAAAATACTTAGTGATAAAAGCATCTTTGCACTTATTCCAAGAATCGATACTATTGCGAGGCAAAGAAGAGAACCAAATTTTTGCGGAATGACGCAAAGAGAACGGAAATAATTTCATCTTGACCACATCATTGTCCACATATTTTTTATTTTGCATATCGCATAATTCCACGAAGGTATTAAGATGGGACACGGCATCCTCATTAGGAGTACCGGAAAATTGGTCTTTCATAACAAGATTCAGCAAAGCAGTATTAATATCACAAGTCTCTGCACTAGTGGCGGGAGGAGAAAGCGGAGTGCCAATAAAATCATTGTTGTTGGTATTTGAGAAATCACATAACTTGGTGTTCTCTTGAGTCATGATGACCACACAACAAGATTGCACTCAAAAACAGATCCGGCAAGAAAATGGCGAACGGAAATAGAGAGGCAAATAAAACAACAAATTTTTGTGAAGTGGGGGAGAGGAAAACGAGAGGCAAATGGCAAATAATGTAAATTGCAAGGAGATGAGATTTGTGATTAGGAACCTGGTTATGTTGAAGATCCTCCCCGGCAACGGTGCCAGAAATTCTCCTTGATGGTAGCTAGAACTACGTCGGTATTTCCTCGGAGAGGGAGGGATGATGTAGCACAGCGACGGTAGAGTATTTCCCTCAGTTATGAAACCAAGGTATCGAACCAGTAGGAGAACCAAGCAACACAACGTAAACAACACCTGCACACAAATAACAACACCTCGCAACCCGACGTGTTAAAGGGGATTTCAATCCCTTTCGGGTAACGGCGCCAGAGATTGGCAAGCGGACGTGAGATAAATTGTAGTAGATTGATAGATCGAACACCAAATAAAATAAATAAAGATAAAATGCAGCAAGATATTTTTGTATTTTTAGTTTAATAGACCTGAATAAAAATGCAAAGGAAAAGTAGATCGCAAGCAAATATATGAGAAAGAAACACTACAGGAATCAGCTACTTTGCCGTCTGCCATGGCAGACGACAAAGTCAAGGATGGCAGACGGCAAAGGCCTTTGCCGTCTGCCGCGGACGGCAAAAGGCTCCGGCAAAGTAGGCTACGGTAAAGAGCTTCTTTGTCGTCTTCTTTCTGAAGCGGACGGCAAAGGGGCCTTTGCCATCAGCGCCGGACGGCAAAGAAAGCCGATGGCAATAAATTCGCTGTTAGTCCGTTAAGCGTCTAACGGCAGCCTTTGCCGTCCGCCGCTGACGGCAAAGACTGCAGGCTCTTTGCC
Organism: Triticum aestivum; assembly: GCF_018294505.1. Lineage (NCBI taxonomy): Eukaryota > Viridiplantae > Streptophyta > Magnoliopsida > Poales > Poaceae > Triticum > Triticum aestivum. Next base: position 391,580,868 of record NC_057796.1, read on the forward strand.
ATCTGCTGGCAGATGGCAAAGAGACCAAATAGGCATTAATTCTGTTTCTTCTTATATCCATTCATTTTCACAGAAAATCAAACACACACACACACACACACACACATATATATATATATATATGACCAATATAGGATATCCAACACATGTTACCAATAGTAGCAAGTTTCATCCATACATATACATAGTTTCATCAATATTACACAGTTTCATCCATAGGTAGCAAGTTTCACAAAGTAAAAACAAAAACTAAAGACAAGCACTCCATATCTGAAATTACAAGAAATGACCTAAAACTAAATATCTATTTTCCTAGGCAGCACACACTTGACCACCATAGCAGCTTGCTGGACCGTTGTATCTGTGGAGCACAAAACAACAGTCAGCCTGATTAGAAATTTTAAGGAGAGCAGTGCTAGTTTAAGAGTTATGAACAAATAGAAATGGTGCATAAATTCCTATTATTCAACAAACATAAGTTATTTCCAAGCGAAACACGGGGCAATGTTATCCACTTCAAAACAGAACAGAACACACAGGTACACACATCGTCAAGTTTTTTCCACAAATGAGTTACTGATTGAGTTCAAGAAATGACCAAGGGCCTAATTGGTTCACATGACCTAAAAACTCATAAATAGGAAAATCATTGGGTTGCAATGTCATGCCCTCTCTTGATACAATATGATCGACAGGATGTTTGAGTGCATCATAGAAAACCATAGGAGTTTTTCAAGGCCGCATATTACAATCATATGGAATAATTTGAAGCAGAGAGGCCCCAAAAGGGGAAATCATGCTGTGTGGGAAAAGAGAATACCATTCACCGCAATGAAAAATATAGCATGCCAGAATCACTATGAGCACAATCAAATTGAGTTATCTAAGCAATTTGACAATCAAATGGAGTTAACACGACCCCAGCGTTAGGGATTTAGTGACGGCAGCAGTCTGCCAGCCGGCATCCTCAATAGAAGGGACAGACCCAGTGCTAGAAGCAGAACAAGAACGTTGATACACAAGATAAGCACAAGCCCTTGAGAGCAGTCTGCTTGGCAGAACAATTAATTAACCTCTAGAAGCAGAAGAAGCACGTTGATAGACAAGTTATTATGAAGAACCAACCTTGAGAGCGGTCTGCTTGCGCAAGATATCATTGGACTTGTGGACAAGAAAACAGTATAAGCCTAGGCTGTGTCAGGTAACAACAATGTGGAGCAAGGTATCATGGTCATAAACAGCTAGGCTGACATGGTTATGAACTAGACTAGAACAGTAAGAGGGCAGTGAGGATTGACGAATCATCATCATTAAATAAAGAAGAAAAAAAGAACATCCTTGGTTGCAGCTGGTAATAAAAGAGCTAGACTGGAGCAGGTTAGAGAAGAAAACAACATAATCTTGGGCTAAAAGGCAACAATTTAGACATCTAGGGCAAGGCAGCAGGGTTTCGCCAGAGGAAGTTGGCACATTTCCTGCATCCGGTCAGTCCACTGTGAACCCCCGAAGGGGCCAAGAACAGGAGCGATAACTAGTGCTTGCTGTGATGCGAGTTGACCGCGAATCTAGACTAGCAGAGCAGAGCAGAACGGCGATGGAAACAAGGAAACAGAGATGGGGGGTGAACAGAGCAGGGGACCTTCTGTGGCGCGCCGTCATGGTAGGGGTGGACGACGCCGTTGTGGTCGAGCTCGTCGGGCTCAGGGGTGGGGTCGCGCATGTCCTGGTCGTCCTTCCCCTCCTCCTCGTCCTCATCATCGTCGTCGTCGATGTCGTCCATGGACCTTGCCTGCGCTTCCAAATTCAACATAAAAAAGGAGATCAGACAAGAAAAGAAAAGAAACAAAGGATCGGGGCCGGGGAAGGAAGGGGAAGGGACGCGGAAGATCGGACCTTGGGGGCGGCAGGCTTGGCGGAGGAGGCGGCGGCGGCGGATCTGAGCGAGGGAGACAAGGGTGAGGGGAAATGGTGAGGTGGCAGCGCGCACCGGCGGGCGGAGGCGAGGTGGCGCAGCGGCGCGGGGTCGGGAGGCTCTCGGTTGTGGGGCGGGCGTCGTCGAATCCCGCCGGAGCTCGCCGGAATCGGCCGGCGTAGCTTCTCACGGGAGGGAGAGGGAGAGAGGGGTGGGCGGAGAGAGAGGGGATAGGGATAGAGGAGGTGGGGCAATGGTGGGGTGGGGCTCGGCCGTTAGTTAGGTCACATCTTTGCCGTCCGCCCACCCTTTGCCGTCCGCTTTGTTTCCTCTTTGCCGTCTGCTAGCAGACGACAAAGAGGGGGGCCGTTAAGTTTTTTCCAATTAGCTCGTTTAGTGGGGCTAGCCCTCTCTTTGCCGTCAGCCAGCGGACGGCAAAGAACAGGCTGATGGCAAAGACCTTCTTTGCCATCAGCCAGTTCTTTGCCGTCCGTTTTCCTGAAGCGGACGGCAAAGACCTTCTTTGTCGTCAGCCAGCAGACGGCAAAGAACTGGCAGACGGCAAATAAGCTAATTCCAGTAGTGAAAGACCCAGGGGCCGTAGGTTTCACTAGTGGCTTCTCTCGAGAAAAATAGCAAACGGTGGGTAAACAAATTACTGTTGGGAAATTGATAGCACTTCAAATACTCATGACGATATCCAGGCAATGGTCATTACATAGGCATCACGTCCAAGATTAGTAGACTGACTCCTGCCTGCATCTACTACTATTACTCCACACATCGACTGCTATCCAGCATGCATCTAGTGTATTAAGTTCATGGAAAAACAGAGTAATGCAATAAGAACGATGACATGATGTAGACAAGATCCGTTTATCTATATGGCGGTAGATATATATCTCGTCTTTTTATCCTTAGTAGCAACGATACATACGTGTCGGTTCCCCTTCTGTCACTGGGATCAAGCACTGTAAGATCGAACCCACTACCGGGCACCTCTTCCCATTGCAAGATAAATAGATCAAGTTGGCCAAACAAAACCCAATATCGGAGAAGAAATACGAGGCTATAAGAGATCAAAGAAACTCAAATAACTTTCATGGATATAAAAAGATATGGCTGATCATAAACTCAAAGTTCATCAGATCCCAACAAACACACCGCAAAAGAGTTACATCATATGGATCTCCAAGAGACCATTGTATTGAGAATTTAGCGAGATAGATAGAGAGAGAGAGAGAGAAATCCATCTAGCTACTAACTACGGACCCGAAGGTCTACAAAGGACTGCTCACGCATCATCGGAGAGGCACCAATGGAAGTGGTGAACCCCTCCATGATGCTGTATAGATTGGATCTGGTGGTTCTGGACTCTGCGGCGGCTGGATGAATATTTCGACGCTTGTTCTAGGGTTTCTGGAATATTTTGGTATTTATAGAGCAAAGAGGCAGTCCGGGGAGCACCGGAGGTGGGCACAACCCACCAGGGCACGCCTAGGCCTCCTGGCGCGCCCTGGTGGGTTGTGTCCCACTTGGGGCACCCCCAAGGTGCAACCAGGGCCCATTGCCTTCCTTCTAGCCCCTAAAAAATCATCGTGGAGTTTCGTGGCATTTGGACTTCGTTTGATATTGATTTCCTGCGATGTAAAGAACATGGAAAAAATAGCAACTGGCACTTGGCACTATGTCAATAGGTTAGTACCAAAAAATGATATAAAATGACTATAAAATGATTGTAAAACATCCAAGATTGATAATAAAACAGCATGGAACAATAAAAAATTATAGGAACGTTGGAGACGTATCAGTAGCTGCCACGGTAAAGACGGTAGCCATCATCGCCGTGTGCACAGTGGGCCCGTTTGGTAACACGAAAGCGCGGACGTGGTGCTACAGTTAACTGGTCCAGGAAAATGTTGACGTACTAGACCAAACTAGCTGGGCCTCATCAATGACAAGAGACAAACTACCTCAGCACTGTGCAGAAATGAATGGAGAAGCACTATACATCAAGAAATACGTGAAGACCCGCACATCTCGAGGAGGACGAACCGCTGAGATAATAGGACTATATGGTAGTATGAGCCATATCGAATTTTTGCTATGTTTTTGCTTCTTTCCGGTTGTGCTTCTTCTCTATAGTCTCGATTTTGTTGCGATTGTGAGGATTCGTTCGACTACGCTTGGTTCGTCTACGTTGGTTCGTCTTCTTCATGGACTCGGTCTTCTTCCTAGCGGGATTTCAGGCAAGATGATCATTATCCTGAACCACTTCTATCTTTGCTTTGCTAGTTATCTTGATGCTATCGCTATGTCGCGCTACCTACCACTTGTTTATCAAGCCTCCAAAATTGCCATGATAGCCTCTAACCTTTTCCACCATCCTAGCAAACCGTTGTTTGGCTATGTTACCGCTTATCTCGGCCCCTCTTATAGCATTGCTAGTTGCAGGTGCAGTTGCAGGTTGTTCCATGTTGGGACATGGATATCATGGGATATCACAATATCTCTTATTTAATTAATGCATCTATATACTTGGTAAATGGTGGAAGGCTCGGCCTTTTGCCTGGTGTTTTGTTCCACTCTTGCCGCCCTAGTTTCCGTCATACCAGTGTTATGTTCCTTGATTTTACGTTCCTAACACGGTCGGGGTTTATGGGCCCCCCTTGACAGTTCGCTTTGAATAAAACTCCTCTAGCAAGGCCCAACATTGATTTTAACATTTGCCCAACATAATAATGAACATGATAATAAATTTGACACATAGGGCGCTACCCGTGGTTCGTTATTTAACATAATACAGGGGGCCAGTGTCGTTGGTGTTGGTCCAAACTAGAGCACTGTGTGGGGCCACCCCTTGGCAACTTGGGGTATCTAGCACCTGTACGCGTAGCTCATCCGTCGTGGCCTGAGACAAGATACGCGCAGCTACTATCAAGGTGTCGGCACGTCGGGAGGTCTTGCTGGATTTGTTTTACCATTGTCAAAATGTCTTGTGCACCGGGATCCCGAGTTTGGTCGGGTTGTCCCGCGATGGAGGATTGTCTCCGTGGATCGTGAGAGCTTATCATGGGCTAAGTTGGGACACCCCTGCAGGGTTTAATCTTTCGAAAGCCGTGCCCGCGGTTATGTGGCAGATGGGAATTTTTAATATCCGGTTGTACAGAACTTGACACCAGATCCGAATTAAAATACACCAACCGCGTGTGTAACCGTGACTGTCTCTTTTCGAGTGAGTCGAGAAGAGAGCATGGTGGGGTTATGTTTGAACGTAAGTAGTTCAGGATCACTTCTTGATCATTACTAGTTTGCGACCGTTTGTGTAGTTTCCCATCTTACTCTTGTACTCGTAAGTTAGCCACCATATAAATGCTTAGTCGCTTGCTGCAACCTCACCAGTTATCCATTCCATACCCATTAAGCTCTACTAGTCTTGATACCCATGGAAATGGGATTGCTGAGTCCCCGTGGCTCATAGAGTACTACAATAACGGTTGCAGGTACAGGTAATGCAATGATCATGACGTGAGAGCGATGTTTAGTTGTTTTGGAGTTATTCTTCTGCTTCTTCTTCGATCAGGGGATAGGTTCCTGGTCAGCAGCCTGGGCTAGCAGGGTGGATGTCGTTCTTGTTTTCCTTTGTTTTCATCTGTAGTCAGATGCCGCTCTTCTATATGATGGTTGCTATGTATTGACGTATTCTTGTGGCATTTGTATGCCTTTGTATGTATCCCCATCTATTATGTAATGGTACGATGTTATGATATCCACCTTGCAAAAGCGTCTTCAATATGCGGCTCTATCCTTGTTGGGACCTTCGAGTTCCTCTTGGATAGGATCGCATATTGGGCGTGACATCTCCAACTTTGCAATCGATGGTTGATAAAATTCCCATTATGATACAACTCTCCATAATTCCCTATTCGATTGTGGCACCTATCTTTCATGAAATAGGTGAGCTTGCTAGTAGTTTTAAATTTTTCTCATTGAACATGTAAACAGGTCAGCTAATTATACGGCTCACTTTTGTGCTAAGCGTGCTTGCACAATAGTTGTAACAGAAAGTTGGCTTGATGAGACTCCTGGCTTCCTAGTATGCAACCTATTGGCTGACTACTCAGCGAATGCTTTTATTCAAATAAAGCTCGATATTCCCTGCAAACAAATTCCATTATGATGATCCTTGGTTTGTTTATATACAAGGTGACCCGCTGGTTTCTTGTTTCTTTTCACTTTCTTCATGTTGACTAGACCTTCACATCTGAAACTTTGATTTTGGTTTTCCTTTTTTTTTAAGTTTGACCAATTATCTATCAATTCCTTAATTATTCATATCACGATCAATTTTAGGTTGGTGGAATTAAAATCAGAAGTATGCATTTTCCTTTATACATTTAAATATAAAGAATTTGTTAGTGATTTGCCATGACAAATTCACTTTAATACCCATGGCATGTTCATTATAATGCCCACGACAAATTCACTTTAATGCCCATGGCAAGTTTCTTTTCCTCGATGATGTCAAAAAATTGTTAGCGATTTGCCATGGCAAATTCACTAGATGTCCCATAGCAAATTCACTTCAATGCCTGATGTCTACTACGCAACTTTATTCTTGTAGACACGTGTTGGGCCTCCAAGCGCAGAGTTTTGTAGGACAGTAGCAATTTTCCCTCAAGTGGATGACCTAAGATTTATCAATCCGTGAGAGGTGTAGGATGAAGATGGTCTCTCTCAAACGATCCTGCAACCAAATACAAGAAATCTCTTGTGTCCCCAACACATCCAATACAATGGCAAATTGTATAGGTGCACTAGTTCGGCGAAGAGATGGTGATAAAAGTGTGATATCGATGGTAGAAATATATTTTTATAATTTGAATAAATAAAAACAGCAAGGTAACAAATTGTAAACGGGCACAAAAACGGTATTGCAATGCTTGAAAACAAGGCCTAGGGTTCGTACTTTCACTAGTGCAATCTCCCAACAGTGCTAACATAGTTGGATCATCTGATTATCGTGCAATAAAGATTCACTCCCGAGTTCCTATTAGCGGAGAACAAAAGATAGGAATTGTTGTAGGGTACGAAACCACCTCAAAGCTATTCTTTCCATTCGATCTATTCAAGAGTTCGTACTAAAATAACGCAAAGCTATTTTTTCGTTTGATTTATCCTAGAGTTCGTACTAGAATAACACCAAAGCATATTCATATTCATAATACTCAATCCACACAAAGAACTACAAAGAGACCCCAAAGTTTCTATCGGAGAAAAGATAATAAAAACGTGCATCAACTCCTATGCATAGATTACCCCAATATCACCGCGTGAATCCGCAAGTTGAGTGCCATAACGTATATCAAGTGAATCAATAAGATACCCCAATTGTCACCTCAAGTATTCATACCGCAAGACATACATCATGTGTTCTCATCTCTGAATATTCAATCCAACAAGACAAAACTTCAAAGGGTAAAGACTCAATTCATCACAACAAGAGTATAGAGGGGAGAAACATCATATGATACGATTATATTAACAAAGCCCATGATATAGATCACGAGAGAGAGAGAGAGATTTATCACATAGCTACTAGTACAAACCCTCAGCCCCGAGGGTGGACTACTCCCTCCTCATCGTGGTGGCCGCCGGGATGATGAAGATGGGCACCGGAGATGATTCCCCCCTCCGGCAGGATGCCGGGACGGGTCTAGATTGATTTTCGGTGGCTGCAGAGCCTTGCGGCGGCGGAACTTCTGATCTAGGTTTATTTCTGATGGTTTCTCTATTTATAGGTTTTTTGGGCGTCGGTTTCACGGTAAGATGGGCCTCGAGGTGAGCACAACCCACCGGGGCACGGACGGCCCACCAGGTGCGCCCTGGTGGGTTGTGCCCACCTCGTGGCTCTTCTGGCCCTCCCACAAAGCTTCGGGGGTCTCTTTTGTTCCAAAACAATCGTCAAAAAGTTTCTTGGGGGGTCTCTTTTGCACAAACAACAACACCACGGTAGTTCTACTGAAAACAGCGTCAGTCCGAGTTAGTTCCATGAAAATCATACCAAAACCATATAAAATTGTTGTAAACATGGCATGAATACTTCATAAATTCTAGATACGTTGGAGACGTATCAATACCCATGGTAGGTTTTTTGTTTTTTCAAGATGATGTCAAACATTTTTTAGTGATTTGCCATGGCAAATTCACTAGATGTCCCACGACAAATTCACTTTAATGCACATGGCAAGTTTTTTGTTTTTTCAAGATGATGTGAAACTTTTTTTCAATTTTTGCCCTGCAAATTAATTATATGCCCTATGGCAAATTCACATTAATGCCAATGCCAAGTTTCTTTTTTCTCAATGATGTCAAAAAATTGTTAGTGAATTTGCCATGGCAAATTCACTAGATGTCCCACGGCAAATTCACTATGCCCATGGCAATTTTTTTGTTTTTTCAAGATGGTGTCAAACATTTTTTAATTATGAACTATAGCAAATTTTATTTATGCACCACGGCAATTTCATGTTATGGACCATGGCGATTTTTCTTGAGATAATGACAAACTTTTTTCTTCTTATCCATGGCCAATTTTCACTTTATGGACCATGGTAAAAAAATTCCTTGTATTATGGAAAACTTTTCTTTAATGGACCATGGCAATCTTCACCCAATTTTTCATAGACTAACAAATTGTCATGGCAATTACTACTCCTGTTTTGCCATGAACTTATGAAACTTTTTTATATCTTCTTCTTTTTACACCATGGTGAGTTTATTTCTTCGAAACAAGGCAAAAATACCTCTTTCCTATGTGCGCCTGGCACTTTTTACTTTTATGGATCAGGCAAATGTAGTTCATACAACATGGCATTTTTCACTTTTTCTAAACCATATCAAATTTCATTTGTTTTTCATCCATGGCAATTTTTTCCCATGTCATATTTACCTTCATTTCCTGGCATGGCTAATGTTCCTGTATTGCAATGGCACTTTTACTATAACATACACGACATTTTTATTTTTAAACGCTCATGCCAAATTTCTACTTTCTATTTTTTCTGCCACGACAATATTACTTTTTCTAGACAATGGAAAATGTAGTTTTTTTGCCATGATAGAATATGACAAATGTATTTTTATAAAGCCCAGATTTTGCTGTGACTAATAAAACACGGTTTTTTATTTTTATTATGGACAATGGCAAGTGTAGTACAAATCTCGGCTTTTCTTTTACTGACCTTTAGTTTTAAAGGGAAAATGCCTCTAGGGCCAATGGGTAGAGCGTTTGGTCTGTGGTGTTTCCCTGTTGAACAAAATCGTTCGGTGGGATGATCGCTGGACCGAACTACTCGTTCGATGGGTCGATCGTGGTACCGCACGTGTGGGCGATGCTCTCAAAGATGGCAATTTTACCCATGGATATGGATATCCACAGATACTCGACCCGAATAGGTAGGGTTTGGATACGCTCCAGAGTAGTGCCCGAACCCGACCCGGTTACTCATGGATAGGGCATCGACATAGTTATATACCCGCGGGCATACCCGAACCCAACCCGGTATTTGTGCTTATGGGGCAATATTTTCTGATGCCTACCCCACTTACCCTTCCCCATCGTAACTTCTTCAATTAATCAAAATAAAAACCCACAAAAAAATTAATCAAAAAAAAAGCAAAGCAAAACCGTAATTTACTCAACGATCAGTGTGCACCTCTTCCCATTCCCCTCGTTAAACGATTCATGGACTCATCTGCCCCTTCCCATTCTCCTCATTAAAAGTTTCACCGTCTCGTCTCGTTGCTCACTCCTGCAGAACACGGGTGCGGGGGCGAGGCATGATGTCTACTACGCAACTTTATTCTTGTAGACACGTGTTGGGCCTCCAAGCGCAGAGTTTTGTAGGACAGTAGCAATTTTTCCTCAAGTGGATGACCTAAGGTTTATCAATCCGTGAGAGGTGCAGGATGAAGATGGTCTCTCTCAAACGACCCTGCAACCAAATACAAGAAATCTCTTGTGTCCCCAACACACCCAATACAATGGCAAATTGTATAGGTGCACTAGTTCGGCGAAGAGATGGTGATAAAAGTGTAATCTGGATGGTAGAAATATATTTTTATAATCTGAATAAATAAATAAAGCAAGGTAGCAAATAGTAAACAGGCATAGAAACGGTATTGCAATGCTTGAAAAATGAGGCCTAGGGTCCGTACTTTCGCTAGTGCAATCTCCCAACAGTGCTAACATAGTTGGATCATATGATTACCCCTCAAAGTGCAATAAAGAATCACTCCCGAGTTCCTATTAGCGGAGAACAAAAGATAGAAATTGTTTGTAGGGTACGAAACCACCTCAAAGCTACCCTTTCCGATCAATCTATTCTAGAGTTCGTACTTAAATAACGCAAGCTATTGTTTCTGATCGATCCAATCAAGAGTTCATACTAAAATAACACCATATGACACACATCAACCAACTCTAATGTCACCTAGATACTCCAATGTCACCACGAGTATCCGTTAGTTAATTCTACGATATGCATCAAACAACTTCATGATCATAATACTCAATCCACACAAATAACTACAAATAGACCCTAAGGTTTCTATCGGAGAAAAGATAATGAAAACATGCATCAACCCCTATGGATAGATTACCCCAATATCACCTCGGGAATCCGCAAGCTGAGTGCCATAACATACATCATCATGTGTTCTCATATCTGAACATTCAATCCGACAAGACAAAACTTCAAAGGGTAAAGATTCAATTCATCACAAACAAGAGTATAGAGGGGAGAAACATCATATGATCCGACTAAATTAACAAAGCCCATAATATAGATCCCGAGAGAGAGAGAGATTAAACACATAGCTACTGGTACAAACCCTCAGCCCCGAGGGTGGACTACTCCCTCCTCATCGTGGTGGCCGTCGGGATGATGAAGATGGCCACCGGAGATGATTCAACTTCTGATCTAGGTTAACCCCTGATGGTTTCTCTATTTATATGATTTTTTGGCGTTGGTTTCACGCTAAGATGGGCGTCGAGGTGAGCACAACCCACCGGGGCAAGCCAGGCCCACCAGGCACGCCCTGGTGGGTTGTGCCCTCCTCGGCTCTTCTCGCCCTCCGACAAAGCTTCGGGGGTCTCTTTTGTTCCAAAAAAAATCATCAAAAAGTTTCAGCTCATTTGGAGAACTTTCATTTCTGCACAAAAACAACACCACGGTAGTTCTGCTGAAAACAACGTCAGTCCGGGTTAGTTCCATGCAAATCATACCAAAACCATATAAAATTGTTGTAAACATGGCATGAATACTTCATAAACTATAGATACGTTGGAGACGTATCAACATCCCCAAGCTTAATTCCTAATTGTCCCCGAGTAGGTAAATGATAAAAGAAATAATTTATGAAGTGTGAATGCTAGAAAAGTGCATAAGTTTGATCAATGATAATTTCAATCACTTTTCCTAGCATCATAACAGCAACTCTTTCTCATAAAACTTATCATGATACAATAGCAATTGAAAATGGAATTTTTGTTGTGGAATGCTACCTATCATATTCATCATAAACTCTTTTCTTTGGTAGCATGGACATTTGGACTTTTATATGGTTCAAAGCAATAGTCTAGTTTTGACATGAGGACTTTAATACTCAAGCATACCAACAAGCAACCATGTATTTTGAAATATCAACGCTAAAATAAGCTATCCCTGGCCCATCATGCTCAATCATTGATCCATTCATGCAAGACACTCGCATATTAGCTATTCCCAAACAGAAAATAAAGTTTATTCCTTTTTCCACCATACTTTCACTTTCCATGGCTAACCGTATCCACGGGTGCCCTCCATACCAACACTTTCCAAGGAATTTATTATTTGACAACATAAAGTAAATTCATTTTTCATTTCGGGACTGGGCATCCCTAATACCTTTGCCTTAGTCTCGTGGAATGACAAGTGAATAAACACTCATCGTGAGAATAACACATCTAGCATTCAAAATATTGGACATCCCTCACCGCCTCGCGAGCGGTACGAGCACACAAAAGAGAAATTTATTTTGAAAATTAGAGATGGCACATACAAATTTGCTTAGAACGGCAAAAGAATACCGGATATAGGTAGGTATAGTGGACTCATGTGGCAAAACTGGTTTAATGGATTTTGGATGCACAAGTAGTGATCATACTTAGTGCAAAATGAAGGCTAGCAAAAGATTAAGAAGCGACCAACCAATAAATGAATAATCTCATAAGCGAGCATTGAGCATAATTAACATCGAATAATGCACCACAAGTAGGATGTAATTTCATTGCACAACTATTAACTTTCATGCTTGCATAGGGAATCACAAACCTTAACGCCAATATTCTTACTAAAGCATAATTACTCATCAGCATGACTCACATATCACATCATCATATCTCAAAACTATTACAAGGAATCAAGTTTATTTTGTCCAATGATCTTCTTGAAAGTTTTTATTATATCCTTCTTGGATATCTATCACTTCCGAACTAATTTTCATGTGTTGCTTTTGATAAGCTCAAACAAATATAAGTGAAGATCATGAGCATAATATTTCTTTCTCTCAAATTAATTTATGTGAAGCAAGAGAGAATTTCTTCAAAAATACAAAAGCACACCATGCTCAAAAAGATATAAGTGAATCACTAGAGCAATTCCATAGAAAAGAGCTTCGTTGACGGGATGTGCGTGCCGCTTACCTAACCTCCCTGGCAACTATTTGAGGACTCTATTTTATTTAAAAACTTTCAGATCTAAGCATTTTATTAAAACAGCAAGCAAAACAAAATAAAATGACATTTCAAGGATAGCGCAACTCATGTGAAGAAGCAAAAACTTAGGCTCAACCGATACTAACCGATAATTGTTGAAGAAGAAAGGTGGGATGCCTACCGGGGCATCCCCAAGCTTAGATGCTTGAGACTTCTTGAAATATTATTTTGGGATGCCTTGGGCATCCCCAAGCTTGAGCTCTTGTGTCTCCTTAATTACTCTCATATCACGGTTTTCCTAAATCTCAAAAGCATCGTCCACACAAAACTCAACAAGAACTCGTGAGATAAGTTAGTATAAACCAATGCAAAAACCTTATCATTCTCTACTGTAGCAAATCACTAAAATTATTATTCAACATTGCATACTAAATGCCTCTGCATATTTAATACTCTATCCTCAAATAGAATCATTAAACAAAAATATGCAAACAATGCAAACATAACAGCAATCTGCCAAAACAGTACAGTCTGTAAAGAATGCAATATTCATCATACTTCCCAAACTCCAAAAATCCTGAAAAAAATACCACACTTTAGAAAATTTACCAGAGCTTATTTTTCAAAACGTTTCAGCATTTTATCACATTCTGACTTTTCGAGAGAATTTTTTCAACATCGATAAACTTTCTGTTTGCAAACAACAACATGTAGACTTGTAAAATAAGCATAGTAAATGTTGTCAATGCCGCTTTTATTGAAATAAAAGATGCAAAACATTATTCTAAATAACAAACATCAAATCCTAACAAAATAAAATGATGCTCCAAGCAAAACACATATCATGTGATGAATGAAAACATAGCTCCAAGTGAGGTTACCGATAATGTTGGAGACGAAAGAGGGGATGCCTTCCGGGGCATCCCCAAGCTTAGTTGCTTGGATCTTCCTTGAATATTACCTTGGGGTGCCTTGGGCATCCCCAAGCTTAGGGTCTTGTCAGTCCTTATTATCCTCATACCTACATCTCACCCAAAACTTGAAAACTTCAATGACACAAAACTTAACGGAACTTCGTGAGATAGGTTAGTATGATAAAGAGCAAACCATTCCACTTTTGGTACTGTCAAAGACAAGATTCATAAATGTTTCCACACAATGCCTACTGTAGCATATCATTTCCACAATTTATATTGAGCAATATAAGCCATAGAAACTTGTCGGTGTACAAAAGTAGGGGTCCTTTTTGCACCCCTTTACTTGTGCGCGGGCAGTCGCAGCCACGCACCCGCAGCCGCACTTGGCGGGACAGAAGAGGGAGCAAAGTCACAAGACTACCAGAGCCATGCTCAAGACCAGAAGCATGAAGACCAGAGGGGCGAGGTGAAACTCCCCCGGCAAGGCCCTTGCCGGGGCGGCCTTCACGACCACGGCAAGAGCCTTGCCGGGGCAACTTGCCCAACACCAATGGGGCCGCCACCCTTGAGTCTAAAAGTCCCGACGCCATCAACCACATTGGAACCAAGGCTCGGGAGGCGCCTCCATGGTGGCATGCAGATCTTTTTCAAGACAAAGGGCCCGCGAGGCCTAGGTAGGAACCAGAAAACAAGACAACAGCAAGGCTCCTTGCCGAGAATGCCCACGAGGCCCCGACAAGACCCTTGCCGGGAATATCAGCAAGACCGCGGCAAGGCCTTGCCGCCCCGTCGCCGCCCCAGCTCAGCGGCCGACCCAACAACTAAGGAGGTACCCACGTGGCAGTACGTGGCTCCTAAGCCAACTAGTCAAGCACTGATACGTCTCCAACGTATCTATAATTTTTGATTGTTCCATGCTATTATATATTCTGTTTTGGATGTTTAATGGGCTTTATTATACACTTTTATATTATTTTCGGGACTAACCTATTAACCGGAGGCCCAGCCCAAATTGCTGTTTTTTTTTCCTATTTCAGTGTTTCGAAGGAAAAGGATATCAAACGGAGTCCAAACGGAATGAAACCTTCGGGAATGTGATTTTTGGAACGGATGCAATCCAGGAGAGTTGGAGTAGACGTCAGGGAAGCTTCGAGGTGGCCACGAGGCAGGGAGGCGTGCCTGCCCCCCTGGGCGCGCCCCCACCCTCGTGGGCCCTTCGTGGCTCCCCTGACTGACTTGTTTCGCCTATATATGTCCATATACCCTAAAAACATCAGAGGACAGAATAGATCGGGAGCTCCGCCGCCGCAAGCCTCTGTAGCCACCGAAAACCAATCTAGACCCGTTCCGGCACCCTGCCGGAGGGGGGAACCCTCACCGGTGGCCATCTTCATCATCCCGACGCTCTCCATGACGAGGAGGGAGTAGTTCACCCTTGGGGCTGAGGGTATGTACTAGTAGCTATGTGTTTGATCTCTCTCTCTCTCTCTCTCTCTCTCTCGTGTTCTTGAGGTGGTACAATCTTGATGTATCGCGAGCTTTGCTATTATAGTTGGATCTTATGATGTTTCTCCCCCTCTACTCTCTTGTAATGGATTGAGTTTTCCCTTTGAAGTTATCTTATCGGATTGAGTCTTTAAGGATTTGAGAACACTTGATGTATGTCTTGCATGTGCTTATCCGTGGTGACAATGGGATATCACGTGATCTACTTGATGTATGTTTTGGTGATCAACTTGCGGGTTCCGTGACCTCGTGAACTTATGCATAGGGGTTGGCACACGTTTTCGTCTTGACTCTCCGGTAGAAACTTTGGGGCACTCTTTGAAGTACTTTGTGTTGGTTTGAATAGATGAATCTGAGATTGTGTGATGCATATCGTATAATCATACCCATGGATACTTGAGGTGACATTGGAGTCTATAGGTGACATTAGGGTTTTGATTGGTTTGTGTCTTAAGGTGTTATTCTAGTACGAACTCTATGATAGATTGAATGGAAAGAATAGCTTCGTGTTATTTTACTACGGACTCTTGAATAGATCGATCAGAAAGAATAACTTTAAGGTGGTTTCGTGCCCCACCATAATCTCTTCGTTTGTTCTCCGCTATTAGTGACTTTGGAGTGACTCTTTATTGCATGTTGAGGGATAGTTATATGATCCAATTATGTTATTATTGTTGAGAGAACTTGCACTAGTGAAAGTATGAACCCTAGGCCTTGTTTCCTAGCATTGCAATACCGTTTACGCTCACTTTTACCATTAATTACCTTGCTGTTTTTATATTTTCAGATTACAAAAACCTATATCTACCATCCATATTGCACTTGTATCACCATCTCTTCGCCGAACTAGTTCACCTATACAATTTACCATTGTATTGGGTGTGTTGGGGACACAAGAGACTCTTTGTTATTTGGTTGCAGGGTTGTTTGAGAGAGACCATCTTCATCCTACGCCTCCCACGGATTGATAAACCTTAGGTCATCCACTTGAGGGAAATTTGCTACTGTCCTACAAACCTCTGCACTTGGAGGCCCAACAACGTCTACAAGAAGAAGGTTGCGTAGTAGACATCAAGCAGTTTCTGGCTCCGTTGCCGGGGAGGTGAGTGCTTGAAGGTATATCTTTAGATCTTGCAATCGAATCTTTTTGTTTCTTGTTTTATCACTAGTTAAGTTTATAAAAGAAAACTACAAAAAAATGGAATTGAGTTTGCCTCATACGCTTCATCTTTTTAATATCTTTCGTGAGAATGATGGAAAGGAAAAATTGTGCTCAAGTACTGAGGAAGAATGCATTAAAATGTTTGGCACTAAATCTTTGAATGATGAGCATGATTGCAATGTTGTTAGTATGAACTCTTTGAATATCCATAGTACTAATGATGATTGCACTAGTCATGATGAAAATGTCTCTTATAAGCATGTCAACTTTTGTGGAGTGCATGGAGTTTGCAAGTACACACCAAACAGGGAAGATAGATTTTCCAAGAGGCATAAGTATTCAGAAACTAAATGGTTGCAAGAAAGGCTAGATGTTTGTGCTGAAAATTTCTTTGCCCTACTTGTGAACTTTGCAATGAACGTAGTCATTTAAATCTCCGATGCAAATTGTTTCATGATCGAATCGTGTCCAAAAATTGTGATGACTTGATTTCCCTTGCACATCATAATGAACTTAGTTTGCTTTTGGGTTATGAAGAAATGAAACGTAGAACTAAGCATATTCCAGAATATAACCTTGAGAAATTCCTCGATATTGATCTAGAAGAAATTTTTATGTATTGTGCGGTGAATTGCATTGAAAATCCTTATATTGCCAATTACATAAAGAAAAGAAAACAAATAGAAGATGAAGAGAATACTAATGAAAGGGAAGAGACTTCCCAATATCCTCCTATTATTTCTTCTGATGAATCAGGTAACGAGGAGGAGCCTTCTATTCAACCAATCTCATCAATAAGGAGCTCAAAAAAGAGGGTTAAACCCACACATGATGTGAAGAAGAAAAAGAAAAGATGGAGAAGCAAAGGTAGAAAGGTATCCCTCCCAAATGATGTTGCTCCTACTACTCATTGTGATGAAGATAATTGCTATACTATTGGTGCTATCCATACTATTAATGATGAGAGTGATTATGCTTATGATATGAAAAGGCCCAAGCTTGGGGATGCTATGTTTGATGAGAATGACAAGTTTGAGAATATATTTGCTGAAATAAATGTTTGTCCCAAGCTTGGGGATGCTATGTTTAATGAAGATGATATGTTTAGCCTCCCAAGTTTTGATGAGCAAATTATTATGATGATAGCATGCCTCCTATTTATGATGGTTATATTGATGAAAATGGGTTTGGAAGAGTGTCAACTTTAGGAAGTAATGATCCCACTATTTTGGAGGGTGTTGAATCTTATTGTGACAATTATGAAAGTGGATTTGGAGAGGTCATGACTTTATTTAGTAATGATTCCACTATCTTGGAAGAGGTTTCAATCGATTATGATGAGAACAAAGTTGCTACTTATGATGATTATTGTGATGATACTTATGCTATAAAAAGTAGTGATGATTACATTTATAAAACTTGTCATGATTATGTTACCCTTTTTCTGAACATTACTCCTTTAACGTGGAAACAATTTATAGTATTCGAGTTTCTTATGATACTCCCACTATTCCGAATGAGAAGAATTTTGCTTATGTGGAGAGTAGTAAATTTTCTATGCTTGTAGATCATGAGAAGAATGCTTTAGGTGCTGGTTATATTGTTGAATTCATTCATGATGCTACTGAAAATTATTATGAGGGAGGAATATATGCTTGTAGGAATTGCAATAATATCAAGTTTCCTCTCTATGTGCTTAAAGTTTTGAAGTTATGCTTGGTTTGCCTTCCTATGCTAGTTGATTATTGTTCCCATAAGTTGTTTGCTCACAAAATCCCTATGCATAGGAAGTGGGTTAGACTTAAATGTGCTAGTCATATTCTTCATGATGCTCTCTTTATGTTTCAATTCTTATCTTTTATGTGAGCATCATTGAAATCATCATGCCTAGCTAGGGGCGTTAAACGATAGCGCTTGTTGGGAGGCAACCCAATTTTATTTTAGTTCCTTGATTTTTGTTCCTGTTTAGCAATAAATAATTCATCTAGCCTCTGGTTAGATTTGGTTTTATGTTTTAATTAGTGTTTGTGCCAAGTAAGACCTATCGGATCTTCTTGGATGATAATTATTTGATCTTGCTGAAAAAGACAGAAACTTTCTTCTCACGAAAACAATTGTTGAAATTCACCAGAAAGTGATAAAATACTGATTCCAATTGCAGTAGATCAGTAATCAAATTATCTAGGTCTTCCTATTTTGGTAGATTTTTCTGAGTTCCAGAAGTTTGCTCTTGATACAGATTACTACAGGCTGTTCTGTTTTTGACAGATTCTGTTTTCTATGTGTTGTTTGCTTATTTTGATGAATCTATGAGTAGTATCGGAGGGTATGGACCATAGAGAAGTTGAAATACAGTAGATATTACATCAATGTGAATTTAGAATGAGTTCACAACAGCACCAAAAGTGGTGATTTATTTTCTTATACTAACGCAGCTTACGAGTTTTCTGTTGAGTTTTGTGTTGTGAAGTTTTCAAGTTTTGGGTAAAGTTTCGATGGACTATGGAATAAGGAGTGGCAAGAGCCTAAGCTTGGGGATGCCCATGGCACCCCAAGGTAATATTCAAGGATAACCAAGAGCCTAAGCTTGGGGATGCCCCGGATGGCATCCCCTCTTTCGTCTTCGTTCCTCGGTAACTTTACTTGGAGCTATATTTTTATTCACCACATGATATGTGTTTTGCTTGGAGCGTCATTTTATTTTCTTTTATTTTGCTTACTGTCTGAATAAAATACCAAGATCTGAAATTCTTAAATGTTAGAGAGTCTTCACATAGTTACATAATTATTCGACTACTCATTGATCTTCGCTTATATCTTTTGGAGTAGTTTGTCGTTTGCTCTAGTGCTTCACTTATATATTTTGAGAGTCCTAAACAGCATGGTAATTTGCGTTGGTTATAAAATTAGTCCTAATATGATAGGCATCCAAGAGGGATATAATAAAAACTTTCATATAGAGTGCATTGAATACTAAGAGAAGTTTGATACTTGATGATTGTTTTGAGATATGGAGATAGTGATATTAAAGTTGTGCTAGTTGAGTAGTTGTGAATTTGAGAAATACTTGTGTTGAAGTTTGCAAGTCCCGTTGCATGCACGTATGGTAACCGTTGTGTAACAAATTTGAAACATGAGGTGTTCTTTGGTTGTCATCCTTATGAGTGGCGGTCGGGGACGAGCGATGGTCTTCTCCTACCAATCTATCCCCCTAGGAGCATGCGCTTAGTGCTTGGTTTTTGATGACTTGTAGATTTTTGCAATAAGTATGTGAGTTCTTTATGACTAATGTTGAGTCCATGGATTATACGCACTCTCACCCTTCCATCATAGCTAGCCTCTTCGGTACCGTGCATTTCCCTTTCTCACCTTGAGAGTTGGTGCAAACTTCGCCGGTGCATCCAAACCCCGTGATACGATACGCTCCATCACACATAAACATCCTTATATCTTCCTCAAAACAGCCACCATACCTACCTATTATGGCATTTCCATAGCCATTCCGAGATATATTGCCATGCAACTTTCCACCGTTGCGCTTATTATGACACGCTTCATCATTGTCATATTGCCTTGCATGATCATGTAGTTGACATTGTATTTGTGGAAAAGCCACCATGCATATTATTTCATACATGTCACTCTTAATTCATTGCCCATCCCGGTACACCGCCGGAGGCATTCATATAGAGTCATACTTTGTTCTAGTATCAAGTTGTAATCATTGAGTTGTAAATAAATAGAAGTGTGATGATCATCATTCATAGAGCATTGTCCCAAAAAAAAAGAGAAAGGCCAAATTAAAAAAGAAAGGCCAAATAAAAAAAAGAAACGAGAAAGACCAAAAAAAGGGAGGCCAAAAAAATAGATAAAAGGGACAATGCTACTATCCTTTTTCCACACTTGTGCTTCAAGGTAGCACCATGATCTTTATGATAGAGAGTCTCTTGTTTCGCCACATTCATATACTAGTGGAAATTTTTCATTATAGAACTTGGCTTGTATATTCCAACAATGGGCTTCCTCAAATGCCTAGGTCTTCGTGAGCAAGCAAGTTGGATGCACACCCACTTAGTTTCTTTTGTTGAGCTTTCAGACATTTATAGCTCTAGTGCATCCGTTGCATGGCAATCCCTACTCCTTGCATTGACATCAATTGATGGGCATCTCCCTAGCCCGTTGATTAGCCGCATCAATGTGAGACTTTCTCCTTTTTTTTCCTCTCCATATAACCCCCATCATCATACTCTATTCCACCCATAGTGCTATATCCATGGCTCACGCTCATGTATTGCGTGAAAGTTGAAAAAAGTCTGAGATTACTAAAGTATGAAACAATTGCTTGGCTTGTCATTGGGGTTGTGCATGATGAGGGCATTCTTGTGTGACGAAAATGGAGCATGACCAAACTATATGATTTTGTAGGGATGAACTTTCTTTGGCCATGTTATTTTGAGAAGACATGATTGCTTAGTTAGTATGCTTGAAGTATTATTATTTTTATGTCAATATTAAACTTTTGTCTTGAATCTTATGGATTTGAATATTCATTCCACAATAAAGAAGATTACATTAATAAATACGTTAGGTAGCATTCCACATCAAAAATTCTGTTTTTTATCATTTACCTACTCGAGGACGAGCAGGAATTAAGCTTGGGGATGCTTGATACGTCTCCAACGTATCTATAATTTTTGATTGTTCCATGCTATTATATATTCTGTTTTGGATGTTTAATGGGCTTTATTATACACTTTTATATTATTTTGGGACTAACCTATTAACCGGAGGCCCAGCCCAAATTGCTGTTTTTTGGCCTATTTCAGTGTTTCGAAGGAAAAGGATATCAAACGTAGTCCAAACAAAATGAAACCTTTGGGAACGTGATTTTTGGAACGGAAGCAATCCAGGAGACTTGGAGTAGACGTCAGGGAAGCTTCGAGGTGGCCACGAGGCAAGAAGGCGCGCCTGCCCCCCTGGGTGCGCCCCCCACCCTCGTGGGCCCCTCGTGGCTCCCCTGACCGACTTCTTTCGCCTATATATGTCCATATACCCTAAAAACATCAGAGGATAGAATAGATCGGGAGTTCCGCCGCCGCAAGCCTCTGTAGCCACCGAAAACCAATCTAGACCCATTCCGGCACCCTGCCGGAGGGGGGAACCCTCACCGGTGGCCATCTTCATCATCCCGGCGCTCTCCATGATGAGGAGGGAGTAGTTCACCCTTGGGGCTGAGGGTATGTACCAGTAGCTATGTGTTTGATCTCTCTCTCTCTCTCGTGTTCTTAAGGTGGTACGATCTTGATGTATCGCGAGCTTTGCTATTATAGTTGGATCTTTTGATGCTTCTCCCCCTCTACTCTCTTGTAATGGATTGAGTTTTCCCTTTGAAGTTATCTTATCGGATTGAGTCTTTAAGGATTTGAGAACACTTGATGTATGTCTAGCATGTGCTTATCTATGGTGACAATGGGATATCACGTGATCTACTTGATGTATGTTTTGGTGATCAACTTGCGGGTTCCGTGACCTCGTGAACTTATGCATAGAGGTTGGCACACGTTTTTGTCTTGACTCTCCGGTAGAAACTTTGGGGCACTCTTTGAAGTACTTTGTGTTGGTTTGAATAGATGAATCTGAGATTGTGTGATGCATATCGTATAATCATACCCATGGATACTTGAGGTGACATTGGAGTATCTAGGTGACATTAGGGTTTTGATTGATTTGTGTCTTAAGGTGTTATTCTAGTACGAACTCTATGATAGATTGAACGGAAAGAATAGCTTCGTGTTATTTTACTACGGACTCTTGAATAGATCGATCAGAAAGAATAACTTTGAGGTGGTTCCGTGCCCTAGCATAATCTCTTCGTTTGTTCTCCGCTATTAGTGACTTTGGAGTAACTCTTTGTTGCATGTTGAGGGATAGTTATATGATCCAATTATGTTACTATTGTTGAGAGAACTTGCACTAGTGAAAGTATGAACCCTAGGCCTTGTTTCCTAGCATTGCAATACCGTTTACGCTCACTTTTACCATTAGTTACCTTGCTGTTTTTATATTTTCAGATTACAAAAACCTATATCTACCATCCATATTGCACTTATATCACCATCTCTTTGCCGAACTAGTGCACCTATACAATTTACCATTGTATTGGGTGTGTTGGGGACACAAGGGACTCTTTGTTATTTGGTTGCAGGGTTGTTTGAGAGAGACCATCTTCATCCTACGCCTCCCACGGATTGGTAAACCTTAGGTCATCCACTTGAGGGAAATTTGCCACTGTCCTACAAACCTTTGCACTTGGAGGCCCAACGACGTCTACAAGAAGAAGGTTGCATAGTAGACATCAAGCACCTATGTGGTGGCATGCAGATCTTCGTGAAGACCCTGCCACCACGCCAGCTCAGCAGCCTGCCGGCCTACATGGCGTTGCATGCCTCGTTGTCCTGGACGCATGTCGGAACAAGGCAAAGAAGCGACGGACGGGACGGTCCTCGTGTCGTCCCCGATAAAGCAAGAAGACACCTCAGTAGCGCATTTAATGCGTTTTGTCCTGTGAGGTCAGGCGATAAACTCGACTAGTGTACAACTTTCCACCTCCTGTGTGCCACTGTGGCACCCCCTTTGACTATAAAAGGAGGCTCGTGGCGTACTGTGAGGGGATTCAGACTTTTTGGACCCTGCACGCTTTGTAGCTAGTCCAAGAACACTTGATGAACACAAGCCAGCAGGAGTAGGGTATTACGCATCACTTGCGGCCCGAACCTGGATAAATTTCCCGTGTTGATCTCTTAAACCCGCTCTTTCCACAGCCCCGCGCCCGCCGACCGTAGAAGGGATTCCCCGTGATCCCATAGGTGTCGTTTCCACCGACATCTTTGGCGTGCCAGGTAGGGGTGTGCAAGCTGTGAGGATCTATTTTTGAAGCCGACGCATCGACTTCTTCATGGGGATGGCTCGAGAGGAGAAAGCGACGTCGATCAGCCGCCCTCTGGTGTTGTCTACAGCCGCGACAGCTATCCGCGTGGCCACGAGAGGCTAAGTCACGCAAAATTTTGGGTAATTTCATTTATATAAGTCTGTCTTCCTTGAAAGATCTCATTCCTTGTATGGGAAACCTGCCCGCAATGGGACCCTTCCGCTATTGGCAACGCCCTTGCTCTGTTTCGAGCCCACTCAACAGTTCAAGCGGCCGCGCTGAGAACAGCAAGGTGGCCTACCCGCTATTAGCAGTGCCCTTGTTCTGTTTCGAGTCCGCTCGACAGTTCAAGCGACCGCACTGGGAGCGGCAAGGTGGTTTGCCCGGCAGCAAGCGCCCCCCGGCAGGCTGCTAAGGATCCGTCCTCAAAGCACCTCGGCATGGGTTTACGCGCCAGCAGCCTTATCCAACCAAGCGTAGGGTGCGAACATACAAAGAAAGATCTAACAGGAAGATAGCATGCTTGATCTTAAAGTACTGCAAAGTTATGTTACATCAAGTAATCGCTGCTGTTCTAACTTAAGATAAAATTGTCTTGGTCTTGAACTCGCAACGGCAACGAGAAACGGGGTGCCTAGTCCCGGCGCTGGCCCTCCACCCTCTGGACTCCGTCGACGCAGTCGATGATGGGCTTGATATGCTCCTTGAGCGCCAAGATGTCCGCCTCCTCCGGCAAGCTCTCCAACGCATCGGCAAAGTTGACGGTGGGGTTCCAGAATGCCACCTTGGTGAGCACCTTGGTCAGGGCACCTCAGCAGAGCCTCCGTGCCTCGTTGGCCAGATAAGTTGCCCGGTTGGAGCAGAGCTGATCCAGGGCGTCGAGGATGCGCTCGAAGAACAAGGTCAGCCTGGCGTTGGGGCTTATGTTCCTGTCCTCGGAGAGCCTGACGTCCGGCATGCCCATGATGGCTAGCTAGGCCGTGAGTCTCCCTGCGACATCGATGCGGCGGCCGATCCAGAGGTTCACGCCCTTCGCGTACTCCTCGTACTCGGCGGCGCCGTCCCTCCGCAGCCGTTTCTCCTCCTCTGGGTCCTTGTTCAGGGTCTCCTCGCGAGCCCCGGCCTCCGAAAGCTTCCCCTCCAAGCCCTCCAGCTTCAGCTTCAGGCCATTGATGGAGTCGTTGGCCTTGGAGAGTAGCCCAGCCTTGCCGAGGACTATGGCCTCCGCATCAGCCAAAGCGCCGTTGGCCGTGTCCTTCTCCTCCTTCAACTCCAAGACCTCTTTCTTCAGCCCATCCAGCTCCACCTCCAGCTCCTTCACCTTGTCGGCGTGGTCCAGGGCCAGAGCGTGGAGTGCATCCTTATGCTTCTGCTCCAGTCGCTGGGTCCGCTGCGCGACGAGCTTCTCAACCTCCTCGTCCTTGCCGCAGAGCATGGTGGTGAGCGCTTCCTCACGGGCGGCCAGGTCCTCCTCCTGGGAGTTCAGCGAAGCCTGCTGCTGCCGCTGGGAAGCCTCGTCCTTGGCGGCCTGTTCCTTCGCCACCTCCTGGGCCTTCTCAACGTCAGCCTGCTTTAGGATGAGCTCCCATTTGCGCTCGGCCAGCTCGTCCTGGGCAGCCTTCAGTCCTTCCCGAGCCTCGCAGAACCATGCCTGTGTCTGTGCGACACGCTCCTCAAGATCCGCCTCCTCCTTGTCCACGGCCGCCAACCTCGATTTCGCCTTGTCCAAGCGGGCACGGTGGAGCGCCTAGAGTTTTTGAAAGTTGGCGCCCATGGCCCGGAGAAGTTGCTCCTCTTGGGAACCGCTGTCGCCGGGGCACGGTTCGTCGACAACCTAGAGCCCGGCGATGGAGAGCGCCTCGTCGTCGAACACCTCCCCCTCAGTCGGCGCCCTGGTGCCCGCCGTCGCAGGGAGGTGGACGAATAGGCCATCGCCCACCTTCAAGTACCTGCCCGGGGCGGGGGCTGGAGGGGAGGAAGGTTGGTCATTGGCCACCTCCCCTTCGGTGGCAGCCCTATCGGCCTCCCCAGCAGCGGCCTCGTCGGCCCCTTCGGCAGTATCCCTGCCGGCCTCCTCGGCAGCGGCCTTGCCGGCCTCCCCAGCAAGCCCCTTGGCGGCCTCCTCAGCGGCGGTCTTGGCGGCCTCCTCGGCAACAATCTTGTCGGTCTCGGCCGTAGCATCCTTGGCGACCTCCTCGATGATGGTGTCAACGTCCTCCGGGTTCGTCGAGGGAAGGTCTGGAAGCCAGAAGGGAAGATAAAGCAAGGCCAAGGTTCAGAACAAAAGCAAAAAAACACACCGAGCGACAAGAAATGGTAAGCAGACGACTCACTCGTGCCAAGCTGGGAAGCGTTTCCCTCCCCGCCAATGTTTGTTGTCGGGACGGAGCCACCAGCGCCCATGCCGCCCCCTTCTTCCTCCATGTGTGTGGCCCCGGTGGTGGGCGTCCTCGCCGGTGACGCCCCTCTGGGCGGCGTAGTCGATGGGGGCGGCGTGTTGGGTGTGGCCCTCAGTGGCTCCTCCTGCTGCCGCTCTCCTCCTACGATCCCGGCAAGGTCAGCATCAACAATTTACACCCCAGTGCCCGTTGACAAGGAGATGAGTAGTGGACTCACGCTGGGGGCTGAAGCGGGGGCTGCGCCGGGGGCTGTTGTCCGGGCTGATCTCCACTAACTCCGGCGTACGCGAAGTGTTCGCCGGGGGCTTGCTGCCCATCGACATCCTGGCCCTCTTCGCCACCCTCAGAGCCAGCGTCTCCATGTCCCTGCAAGCACAAAATCACATTAAAGGGGATGACACCAGCTGAGGGTAAAAAATGATGAAAGGCAATGTGCTTACTCGTCCTCCGCCTCTTGCCTCATCTTCGTCTTTGGGCTGAAGGACCCAAGGTCGTGCTCGGCCTCCAAGGCGCTGTCCGAAGGAGGAGGAGAAGGGGATGGGGTCCGGCGCCGCTTGGACGAGGAGGAGGCAGTCACTGTCTTCTTCGCCACTGCGGCCTTCACCGTCTCCTTCACTGGCGTGGCCTTCATCGCCCTCGTCTGGCGCACGAGCTGCTCGTGAGCCGGTTGCTGCTGCGTGGTCCTGCCGGGCCGGACCGGCACGCCGGAGCTGGCCCGCCGCAGGACGCGCTTCCTCCCCGCGGCTGGGGGGTCGTCCGCCTCGGCCTCCTCGGCGGACGACTCTTCGCCCAAGTCTTCAATGAGGGGCCCCAGCGCCGGCGCCGTTGGCCTCCCCAGCAGACTCCGCCCACTGGGTGAGCTCCTTCTCCTCCGCGGCCGCGTCGGCCTCGTCCTCCACGGTGCCGACGCTACCGGCCTCCTTGGCAAGCGCTGCACTGGTGGCGATGTAGTCCAGCTCCTCCTTGCTGGTGTCGCGGATGAGCAGCGGCTCATCACAGACATAGTTCTCCGACAGGTTGTCGAAAAACTCCTGCACCTTCTCTGTTGGCGGCTCGCCCCAGGTCGGGTCGAGGCCGTGCGCGTTAAAGTCTGGCATCATGGCAATGATAGCGGACTGGCGAGAGTTGTTGCTCAGCGGGACCACTCCCGCCGGCAACCCAAACAGAGGCCCCTTGACGGCCTTGCCGGCCTTCACGGCCTTGCCGGTCCTCTCAGCCCTGCCGTCGCCATCCACATTGAGCTGAAAGAGCCTCTGGCAGAAATGGGCATGCCCCATCACCGTGAAGTTGTGCTTCAAGCCATGGCGGAGCCTCATGATGTCGGTCGCGTTCCCGAAATCCCAGGCCGGCCTCCCCTTGTTGTGCAGCGGGGCGATTCGGGGACGGATGAAATCGACCCCAATCATCTCAAGGATGAGCCCGGCCATGGTGAGGCGATGAATCCTGATGATGGCGACCGTAAGTTTCTTGTTGTTGGCGTCGAGGTCGCTCCAGTCCCTACGGCGGGTCGGCGGGCTCTGACGAACTCGGCAGGACTCCTGCGGATCCTTCTCCTCGATCCAGCACCACCGGCTTCGCCACTCCTCCCACCTCTCCATCTGGGCACCCTCCGGGTACGTGCCCTTCTCCTGGGTCCTCGGGATCCAGGTGATGCAGCCGGAGATGGCGCCCCCTGGCTAGATGCGAGGGTAGAAATAGTGGCGGAAGAGCGTCGTGCTAGGGAGCACTCCGGTGAAGCCCTTGCAGAGATGGGCGAAGAAGGCCATGCACGCCACGACATTCGGCGTAAGATCCAGAAGATGGAAGCCGTAGGTGTGCATGACGTCGTTGAAGAAATCAGAGAAAGGGGGGCAGAGCCCGCAAGAGAAGAAGTCGACGAAGAAGGGGTACTGATTTGGGCCGGCCTTGGCGAAATCGGCGGGGACGATGCGCGTGGCAAGGTGCCTCGTTGTCTCCCTCCCCCACAGGGGCAATAAGTAGTCCCTGAGGTGGATCGCATCGACCGTCGAGGGGAAGTAGGCGAGTTGCATCCGCAGCACTGCCAACTCGCTCTCCGGCGCCTCCTTCTCCCCGGCGCCCTTGGCCACTCCCTTGCCCTTGCCCATCTTGGGCGCCATGGCGGCTAGAGGGGGGGTGAGGGATTGAGAGCAACGAGGGCGCGGCGGCGGCGAGCAAAGGCAAGAGCTTGAGGAAGAATAAGGGGGCGACGATTCCGAGATTGGACAGGGCGCAGAGGGTAAATGAGCAGTGCCCTTGCGGTTTTGCCTTTTTATGGGGAAAACGCGGGCCACCTCTTTACCATTTACCGCAACGTGACGCAGGCGTGCTGCAACCGCCCCATGCACGACCCCCACGTCACGCATTCAACGCAGGTCGTGGGGAAGCACAACTGGCGAGGGAGTTGCTGTGATAAAACTCCACCGCCTGCGCGCCTGCGCACCGTTCTGGGCCTGGCCCAATAACGCCCCGCGCTTATATGTGGCCCAGGCCCGGGGGCTCCTGTCGGTGTACAAAAGTTTCTGTTGTTCAGAAAGATCAAATCAACTATCACCCAACATGATCCCAAAGGCTTTACTTGGCACTTTATTGAAACAAAAGCGATAAAACATGATCAATACAGTAGCATAATCATGTGAACAGACAAAAAGTGTAGGTAGAAGTGTTGGGTTGTGATGTCTACTACGCAACCTTCTTCTTGTAGACGTTGTTGGGCCTCCAAGTGCAGAGGTTTGTAGGATAGTAGCAAATTTCCCTCAAGTGGATGACCTAAGGTTTATCAATCCGTGGGAGGCGTAGGATGAAGATGGTCTCTCTCAAACAACCCTGCAACCAAATAACAAAGAGTCTCTTGTGTCCCCAACACACCCAATACAATGGTAAATTGTATAGGTGCACTAGTTCGGCGAAGAGATGGTGATACAAGTGCAATATGGATGGTAGATATAGATTTTTGTAATCTGAAATTATAAAAACAGCAAGGTAACTAATGATAAAAGTGAGCATAAACGGTATTGCAATGCTAGGAAACAAGGCCTAGGGTTCATACTTTCACTAGTGCAAGTTCTCTCAACAATAATAACATAACTGGATCATATAACTATCCTCAACATGCAACAAAGAGTCACTCCAAAGTCACTAATAGCGGAGAACAAACGAAGAGATTATGGTAGGGTACGAAACCACCTCAAAGTTATTCTTTCCGATCAATCCATTGGGCTATTCCTATAAGTGTCACAAACAGCCCTAGAGTTCGTAGTAAAATAACACCTTAAGACACACATCAACCAAAACCCTAATGTCACCTAGATACTCCAATGTCACCTCAAGTATCCGTGGGTATGATTATACGATATGCATCACACAATCTCAGATTCATCTATTCAACCAACACATAGAACCTCAAAGAGTGCCCCAAAGTTTCTACCGGAGAGTCAAGACGAAAACATGTGCCAACCCCTATGCATAGGTTCATGGGCGGAACCCACAAGTTGATCACCAAAACATACATCAAGTGAATCAATAGAATAACCCATTGTCACCATGGTTATCCCACGCAAGACATCATCAAGTGTTCTCAAATCATTAAAGACTCAATCTGATAAGATAACTTCAAAGGGAAAACTCAATCCATTACAAGAGAGTAGAGGGGGAGAAACATCATAAGATCCAACTACAATAGCAAAGCTCGCGATACATCAAGATCATATCACCTCAAGAACACGAGAGAGAGATAGATCAAACACATAGCTACTGGTACATACCCTCAGCCCCAAGGGTGAACTACCCCCTCCTCGTCATGGAGAGCGCCGGGATGATGAAGATGGCCACCGGTGAGGGTTCCCCCCTCCGGTAGGGTGCCGGAACAGGGTCCCGATTGGTTTTTGGTGGCTATAGAGGCTTACGGCGGCGGAACTCCCGATCTATTCTGTTCCCCGATGGTTTTAGGGTATATTGGTATATATAGGAGGGAGAAATACGTTAGGGGAGCCACGAGGGGCCCACGAGGGTGGAGGGCACGCCCAGGGGGGTGGGTGCACCCCCCTGCCTCGTGCCTTCCTCGTTGATCCCCTGACGTGTACTCCAAGTCTCCCGGATTGCTTTCTTTCCAAAAATAACTCTCCCGAAGGTTTCATTCCGTTTGGACTCTGTTTGATATTCCTTCCGTTTGGACTCCGTTTGATATTCCTTTTCTTCGAAACACTGAAACAAGGGAAAAAGCAGGAACTGGCACTGGGCTCTGGGTTAATAGGTTAGTCCCAAAAATCATATAAAAGTGCTTAGTAAAGCCCATTAAACATCTAAGATGGATAATATAATAGCATGAATACTTCATAAATTATAGATACGTTGGAGATGTATCAGGTTGCCTCCCAACAAGCGCTTTTCTTTAATGCTTTTTAGCTAGGCATGATGATTTCAATGATGCTCGCATAAAAGATAAGAATTGAACCATAAATAGAGCATCATGGAGCATATGACTAGCACATTTAATTCTAACCCACTTCCTATGCATAGGAACAAGAATCAACTAGCATAGGAAGGCAAAACAAGCATAACTTCAAGAATTTCAACATATAGAGAGGAAACTTGATATTATTGCAATATGTAAAAGCATATGTTCCTCTCTCATAATAATTTTCAGTGGCATCATGAATGAATTCAACAATATAGCTACCACATAAAGCATTCTTTTCATGATTCACAAGCATAGAAATTTCATTACTCCACGTAAGCAAATTTATTCTCATCAATAATTGTGGGAGCAAACTCAACAAAATAACTCTCTTGTGATTGGAAATTAAAATCATGATGACAAGTTTCATGTTTATAATTATTCAATATAGCATACATGTCATCACCATAATCATCATATATAGGAACTTTGTTATCATAATCAATTGCAACCTCCTCCAAAATAGTGGATTCATCATTAATTAAAGTCATGACCTCTCCAAATCCACTTTCATCAATATAATCATCATAAATAGGAGGCATGCAATCATCATAATAAATTTTCTCATCAAAACTTGGGGGACTAAAAATATCATATTCATCAAACATAGCATCCCCAAGCTTATGGCTTTGCATATCATTAGCATCATGGATACTCAAAGATTTCATACTAACAACATTGAAATCATGCTCATCATTCAAATATTTTGTGCCAAACATTTTATTGACTTCTTCTTCTAACAATTGAGCACAATTTTCCGATCCATCATTTTCAAGAAAGATATTGTAAAGATGATCAATAATATGATAAAACAAGAAACTAAAAGATTCAATTGCAAGATCTAAAGATATACCTTCAAGCACTCACCTCCCCGGCAACGGCGCCAGAAAAGAGCTTGATGTCTACTACGCAACTTTATTCTTGTAGACACGTGTTGAGCCTCCAAGCGTAGAGTTTTGTAGGACAGTGGCAATTTTCCCTTAAGTGGATGACCTAAGGTTTATCAATCCGTGAGAGGTGTAGGATGAAGATGGTCTCTCTCAAACGACCCTGCAACCAAATACAAGAAATCTCTTGTGTCCCCAACACAGCTAATACAATGGCAAATTGTATAGGTGCACTAGTTCAGCGAAGAGATGGTGATAAAAGTGTGATATGGATGGTAGAAATATATTTTTATAATCTAAATAAATAAAAACAGCAAGGTAGCAAATAGTAAACGGGCACAAAAACAGTATTGCAATGCTTGAAAATGAGGCCTAGGTTCCATACTTTTGCTAGTGCAATCTCCCAACAGTGCTAACATAGTTGGATCATATGATTATCCCTCAAAGTGCAATAAAGAATCACTCCCGAGTTCCTATTAGCGGAGAACAAAAGATAGAAATTGTTTGTAGGGTACAAAACCACCTCAAAGCTACCCTTTCCGATCAATCTATCCTAGAGTTCGTACTAAAATAACGCAAGCTATTCTTTCCGATCGGTCTAATCAAGAGTTCGTACTAAAATAACATCATATGACACACATCAACCAACTCTAATGTCACCTAGGTACTCCAATGTCACCACGAGTATCCGTGAGTTAATTCTACGATATACATCAAACAACTTCATGATCATAATACTCAATCCACACAAAGAACTACAAAGAGACCCCAAAGTTTCTATCGAGAAAAGATAATAAAAACGTGCATCAACCCCTATGCATAGATTACCCCAATATCACCTCAGGAATCCGCAAGTTGAGTGCCATAACATACATCATTATGTGTTCTCATATCTGAACATTCAATCCGACAAGACAAAACTTGAAAGGGTAAACACTACTAGGAAAAGGCTAATTAGTGGCGCACCTATTTTGGCCATTAATGGCGCACTATAGGTGCGCCACTACCATCACGCCACTAGTAACACGTACTAATGGCGCACCCCTGGTGCGCCATTCGTATACCAGATAATAGTGGCGCACCTGGTAGTGCGCCATTAATCTCGGGTCATTATGGCTTAATCTCGGGTCAATATGCTTAATCTCAAGTTAAATCGCACTCCATGGTCAAACTTCCGGAAGGTCACCCATCATCACACTACTCCAGCCCAAGCACGCTTAACTTCGCAGTTCTATCCAATCCCAGCACCACCTCACTTAACAGGCACTTGTTGATATATCTATCATATCAATCCTATTAAACCTTGTTGATGTCTATGACTTTGTTCATGTTTATGAATGTGATGAAATTTTGAAAAAAAATTCAAACTTCCCGGTCATATTACGTATCATATTTTGAACATTTTTTCCAAAAAAAATTCAAAACCAAATTTTTTTCCGTTTGAATTTTTTTCCGTTTTCCCCCTCTAGATCTTAAAAGCTCCATATCTTTCGTTCTGTTAGGTTTTCGGAGATTTTGAGTAGATGATTTTTCATATAAAAACTTTTTAATCCGAGTTCGTATGCAAAAGTTATGCCCATTTTTACTAAATTCCAGAGATATTTTGCAAATAAAGTCGAAATTCATATTTGTAAATTTTCCCAACAACTAGACCACATATCACGTGGGAAACTTATTTTCTTTTATTTTTTTAACATTTCCATCATTTTCTTTTATTTATTTTAAACTGAAAAGGCGGTCCAGGGGGTGCATTTGGTCAAAGCTACCAATGGCGCACCACCTACTAATGCGCCATTAGTAACCACTAATGGCGCACCTGTTACGTGGTGCGCCATTACTAGTTTTGCAAAAAAATTGTTATTAGTGGCGCACCGTGGTTGTAGTGCGCCATTACTAGTTTGAACTAGTAATGGCGCACTATACCGTGGTGCGCCATTACTAGTTTTAAAAAAAAAATAAAAAAAAGTTAGTAGTGGCGCACAGAGTGTGTGGTGCGCCATTACTAGTTTTGGAAAAAAAATAGTAGTGGCGCACCGTGGGTGTGGTGCGCCATTAGTGATATGACACTAATGGCGTACCTACACATGGTGCGCCACTGCTATATAGCAGTGGTAGTAGTGGCGCACCACATATGTGGTGCGCCATTAATGTCCATATTAGCTATAGCCCTTTTCCTAGTAGTGAAAGATTCAATTCATAACAACAAGAGTATAGAGTGGAGAAACATCATATGATCCGACTATATTAACAAAGCCCATGATATAGATCATGAGAGAGAGGGATTAAACACATAGCTACTGGTACAAACCCTCAGCCCCGTGGATGGACTACTCCCTCCTCATCATGGTGGCCGCCGGGATGATGAAGATGGCCACCGGAGATGATTGCACCCTCCGGCAGGGTGCCGGAAAGGGTCTAGATTGGTTTTCGGTGGCTATAGAGCCTTGCGGCGGCGGAACTTCTGATCTAGCTTAACCCCTGATGGTTTCTCTATTTATAGTATTTTTTGGCGTTGGTTTCATGCTAAGATGGGCCTCGAGGTGAGCACAACCCACGGGGGCAAGCCAGGCCCACCAGGCGCGCCCTGGTGGGTTGTGCCCTTCTCGTGGCTCTTCTGGCCCTCCCACGAAGCTTCGGGGGTCTCTTTTGTTCAAAAAAAATCATCAAAAAGTTTCAGCTCATTTGGAGAACTTTCATTTCTGCATAAAAAACAACACCACGGTAGTTCTGCTGAAAATAGCGTCAGTCCGGGTTAGTTCCATATAAATCATACCAAAAGCCATATAAAATTATTGTAAACATGGCATGAATACTTCATAAATTACAGATATGTTGGAGACGTATCAAGGTAGTACAAGGCTGCGACCTGGGTACAGTGGTAACATATTTCACTCCTTGTAGTCAATTTACATATTGCAATGTTTCGTCCTTTTCTGTCAATGAATTTAATTGTTGTGCTTTTGATCTGTTCATTCACTTCAAGGATGAGTCTGAATCTATCATAACTGAAGCATAGTCTACCAGGAGGTGAAGAACGAAAGATGATGCCTAGAAGTCTACCATCAATTATTTAAATCAGAATGTGATACACTTATGTCTCACAGATGTACTTTGTTTTGATGTTGTTCTTTGTCATTTTGTAAAAAAAAGTAAGACTGGAAAATGATGTCCTGCTACTGCTATGTCATCTTTGTGAAAATTGAGACTGAAAGTTGTGTACTTATGATTATTTGATGTTGTGGTAATACTATTTTATGAAAATTTGGGAGCTTTTTTATGTTGTGCCATGCCATTTTGAGAATCTTAGACAGAGAGTTATGTATTATGCACTTGTTCTTATCTGAGTGTTAATCTTATAATTGCTATGTGTTTTTTTATTTTGTGAGATATTATGTACACTATTGAGAGTACCCAATGGATATCCATACCCGATTGGTATCCATCGGGTTTGGATATGGAGACAATTTCCTACCTGTGGGTTTTTTGTGGATGGGCAAAGAACACCTTCATGGATTTGATATTGTTCAACCCGATCCGACCCCGACCCATTGCCATCCTGTCTCCCCACCCGTTCATGTGGAGGATATCAGGGTCCAAATGTTAACCCAAGCTTCCTTATCCTATTCATGACCACTGTAAATATATCAACCCCAACTCCTATATAAGTTTTTTTGAACTAAAACTTGGAATAGAAACCAACCAAACTAAATGTGGATGAAAACCTCATAAAAAATCTTGGAAATAAATTTTTAGGATAATTATTCAAATGTCTAGGCTCTAGGATAAGTTAGTAGACACCATTTTGTGTTCATGAATAATTCTCCGCCGATCTTACGAGCTATATATGTAGTCGTGAACTACTATACAGAAAAGGGTGGCATCTGAAGGGATCTTGTCAGCGATGAAGATGACACAGTGATTTTACCTAGGTTCAAGCCCCCGGATTGGTAACAGGCTAACAGCCCCCATCCCTAGCCGTAATCGAGAGCACCTGTGATATTCAGGGGAGTGGAGGGGGATGTGGGAGCAAGTTCACACACAAGGTCGAGATCCATTAGTCACCCACTCCTCCACAGTCGCCGCCACATTATCCTTCATCTCCATAACTACTCACCATTAGTTAACCCCGGGTGTTCCAAGATTCCACCATAATTCACGATATTGTAAGAATAGTTTTTAACTTCAGCTTAAAGACCATTCTACAATGTCTCTTATGTTCATGGCGATTGCAACACGTGAGTAGTGCCCTCGGGCTAAGGCCGGAGGTAGTCTCGCAACCCACATATGTGTTGATGGGATCCAAGATGTGCATGGTTACTTCCGAGATGAGCCTTTTCTTTCGTTCTTCTCTAAGTCGATTTTTCCATGATGCGCCTTTCATCTTCTTCTTCTCTAAGTCAATTAGGTTTGCCATGTTGAATACGTGTTCCTCTCGAGAAACGTGGAGTAGCAATGTCGGTCGCTCAAGTACGGATCCCCAGGCCAATGCTGCAATGCATGTATGGAAAATACGGTATACACGACACAAGGATACAAACGTATGGCTTTCTCTCGACACTAGGAACCCTCATCATTTACCACCAAATTTGGGTGGATTTGCCTCCTCCCAAATCAAAAGGTTGTATCTATAGCCAGATCATTTTCCTCTCGTCCCTGGCGGCTGGAACCCTAGCCGCCGCCAGGAGAGGCAAATATTCCACCGCCGTCCTCCGCCGGCGACCTCGGTCGTCGGTGGTGAGGGGGGTCGCCGAATCCACGCGTCTAAATCATTTTTTACTCCCTCGTAGTCTAGGTTTTTAGACTGTGCATCGTCCTCGCTTCGGCAGCGACGATGACGGCGCTGAATAAAGATTCTTCACATCCTTCCTTAAGGAGGCCATCGGTCCTATGGTTGGGGATGGATTTGGGAACCAGTCTGTTCAAGTAAGGATGGCGTGGCGGCGGCGGCATCCTCATGTTGGACCTGTGTCCTCGGGCTCCATCGTTGCAATGACGTTTGAGCTTGCGAGGTAGTCCAGGAGCGGATGCAGATTGTGGTCTGCATTGACGACATCTAGAAGACGAAACGTGTGCTGGTTTCGTGGATGACAGTATGGTTTCCTCCTTCGGCGCCTTAGTCATGATGGGGTGCCAGATCTGGAGTTCGATGGCGTGTCCGGGGTGTTGCCCCGATCTGATTCATTCAAGGGCTTCACTTGTGGTGAGCCACCTTGGAGGTCCACAAAACTGCATATCAGCGATGGAGCCGCGTCGAACTCGGGTGAGGAGGTGATCCGTCATGTGGTGCCGGAGGCAGGTGACGGGCATTGGTGTCAAGCTCGGAGATGTTCTGGTATCTTTTCAGTTTTGTCACGTCAGTCTTTACGTGACCTGTACTTTGATCTTTATGATATGAATGAAATGCGTAAAAAAAATTACCACCAAATTTTCTAGGCCGGGAGAAAGAGGAGTTTTCTTGCCCGCTATGACCGATAGTGACCCCAAGTCATCCTCCTCCCAAACTCTACGAATTTCAGTTGGCCAAGTATAAAAAACAAAAAAACGAGAGTTTTGATTTGTGGATCATCAGAATATGTAGTTCAACATATTGAAATATCAATTCGCCAAACTGCGATTATGTAGAAGACAAAATCAGAATGTTAAACATATTGAAAAAAAACTGGCATGCACACTCCAATACCAGCCACAGTTCACAACATATTTAAACCACTCCAAAATACCAGTTGAGGAACATGCCAATACCCAGGATGAAGCTTATCCCCAGATTCCAATCATTCCATAACAATGCCAAAGCACATTGGTTTCCCATCCAGTTCAAAGTAAGCATTCTCAAGTTAAAACAAGATTTCAGATTCCAGAGCAATCCAGGCATAATGATCCAGAATTTGAACTTCCAAAAGATATCAATGCATTCGAAGTTAAGAGGGCATAACGTTGCATCATGTTATTGTTGACTTCGGTTACATGCTGAATTGACGAAGGAATCAACCATTGTACTGAATTCAACAGCACACAAGTAAAGCCAAAATATACCCGAACTGTGATTGAGCAAGTGCATCAGCAAATCCTAATATACCCGAACTTCTCAAGGAATTCCCCCCAAAATGAGATTTCAGAAAAGTACCACCATTAGTTTCCTAATCCTCCAAAATAACTCTGATCTGACATTTTTTAGTAACCTGCAGACCAAAATATAAACATGAGCCTCGTTGAGATCTTTGTCATGATTCTGAAAAAAATTTACATGCGAGAGACATCAAAATACCGGCATGGAGAGAACACCTGACATAAACAAAAGATTTTTGTTCCTTTAATTTCTTCTTGGGCTCAATATAAACACAAGTAAACACAAACATGAGTTCAGAAGTACACAACAGCACAAACAGATCCAGTTCATACTGCTTTAGACAAAAATGAGATGCCATCTGCAGACTGCAAACATCCTTTGTTTATTCACTGTTGCAACCAAAATTATGACATGGTCTTATGACAAAGTAGCTATTAAGTTTCATGCACTAACCAGTAGACCAAAAGTCCAAAACAGATGGAGAAGGTTGGGCAATCCACCTATACTTCAACACCCCCTCTAATGCATGACATGATAAGCCCTAAACGCACATAGATAGGGGTAACCCAAGGTTGGTTTTTTTCTTTGAAAAGGGGGGTCTCCCCGGCCTCTGCATCAGAGTGATGCATACGGCCATCTTATTAACGAAAGAAAAGGTTCCAACAAGGTTCCAAAGTCTCCGACTGAAAAGTAATAAAAAAACAGCTCACACAGAGCAAAAGAGGCTGGACACACAGACTAGCCAAGATAAGACGCCACAACCGGCTGGCTAAACATAGATAGGTAAACTAATTGCCTATCCTATTACATGACCGCCATCCAAACCGGTTGAAGATATCCCGAGCTACCATCTCCCAGCGGATAGATCCAGTAACCAAATGCTCCCTGGCCACCATCGGAGTGAGTAGCGACCATGAACGGATCATGGCCGTGGCTCGAAAAATAACCTGCAAAAAATGAATACGTGATGTTCTGTTAAAAACCAAATCATTTCTGCAAGTCCTGATAGTCCACAACAAAGCGCAAACTCCAACCCGAATATGTCTCGCTAATTCAGGCTCAACCCTAGTGAGCCATGTCCCAAATAACGTAGTGACAGAATTCGGTGGAGTAATATTAAAAGCAATGTGAACCATCCGCCAGAGTACTCTAGCAAGCGGGCAATCAAAAAAGAGATGCTTGATCGTCTCGTCCCGATCACAGAAGCTACACCTCGTAGGTCCTGTCCAATTACGCTTAAGCAAGTTATCCTTGGTTAAAATAACCTGTTTATGGACAAACCACATAAACACTTTTATTTTCAAAGGAACTTTGACAGCCCAAACATGCTTGGATGTAGGAATGGAGCTCGAATTAATCACATCAATATACATTGATTTAACCGTGAAAACTCCAGTCCTAGTCAGTTTCCAACGCAATTCATCGGGTTGTTGAGAAAGATGGACATCCATTAGTCTCCGAACTAGACGGAGCCAGTCTTCCCAACGATTGCCCACTAACGACCGTCTGAACTGAATATTAAGGGGGTTGGATTGAAACACCGTAGCAACGAACACCTCACGTCGTTGAACAATACGATATAAAGACGGATATTGAATGGCCAAGGGTGTCTCACCGAGCCAAGTATCCTCCCAGAATCGTGTACTAGCGCCGTTGCCAATAACAACCTTTGTCCTATTAAACAGAGATTGTTTGACTTTCATCAGGCCTTTCCAGAACGGTGAGTCATTTGGCCTGACTGTGACCTGAGACAAGGACTTTGTCTGTAGGTACTTGCTGCGAAGGATTTGGGCCCACATGGCATCAGTCTCAAAAGAAAGCTTCCACAGCCACTTGCTAAGAAGGCATCTGTTCTTGACTTCAAGATTCTCAATACCAAGACCCCCTTGGTCTTTCGGTCTACAGATGATATCCCATTTTGCAAGTCTGTATTTTCTTTTTAGATCATCACCTTGCCAAAAGAAACGCGATCGATAAAAGTCCAGTCTTTTCCTAACACCAACTGGGACTTGAAAGAACGATAAAAGAAACATAGGCATACTCGTGAGCACCGAATTAATCAAAATTAATCGGCCTCCATATGACATGAGCTTGCCCTTCCAGCAACTCAGTTTCTTCTCAAACCGGTCTTCGATGCACTTCCATTCTCTATTGGTCAGCTTTCTATGGTGGATTGGAATACCTAGGTAAGAGAAAGGTAAATCCCCCAAATCGCACCCAAACAATTGCCGCTAAGCTTCCTGTTCGTCTTTGGCTCTACCAAAGCAGAACAGCTCGCTCTTATGAAAGTTAATCTTTAACCCAGTCAATTGTTCGAAAAGGCATAACACCAGCTTCATATTTCTCGCCTTGGCCAGGTCATGTTCCATAAAGATGATTGTATCATCAGCGTACTGAAGGATGGATACACCTCCATCAACCAGATGAGGTACCAAGGCACCCACTTGACCATTCTCCTTAGCCCTTCCTATCAAGATGGCTAACATATCAACCACAATGTTAAACAAGATAGGGGACATCGGATCTCCTTGTCTTAGGCCTTTATGTGTCTGGAAGTAATGACCAATATCGTCATTCACTTTAATTCCCACACTCCCTTTTTGCGTAAATGATTCAACCTGGCGTCGCCAGGCTTCATCAAAACCTTTCATACGCAATGCCTGTTGGAGAAAGGGCCATTTAACCTTATCGTACGCTTTCTCGAAATCCACCTTAAAAATGACACCATCTAACTTCTTGGAATGGATTTCATGGAGTGTTTCATGAAGGACGACCACCCCTTCAAGGATGTTGCAGTCCGGCATGAAAGCGGTTTGGGAGTGCTGCACCACAGAATGCGCAATCTGTGTGAGCCTTGGGTAATCCACCTATACTTCAACACCCCCTTTAAATTACGGAAGCGAGATTTGAACCGAAGAGTAGTAGAGCCAAAAGGTCCAAACTCGTGGAGAAGGTTGGGCAATCCATATACTTCAACAGTTGCAAGAACAAGCAGCAAATTTAGGTAAGATCATAAGATTAGTAGGTGTTAATAATATATTAATGATGAAAAACAATGGATCATGCATAACCCTTTTGATGTTTCACACTCCAAGTTTTAACTTTGTAATAATAAGTCATGCCTGGTGAATCAGAAAAGTGCACCACAATAGGATTTGGGCTGTGATGAATAATACTCCCTCCGTTCCAAAATAAGCTAAAACCACGACACTTATTTTGGAACGGAGGGAGTACATGAAACAAGGAGAGCTAGTTATGAGAAAATACCATAAGAAAGATTAGCCGGTGCACTTCATTTCAACAAATCTATTTCGACATGCAAATTCTCCCTTTTGACAGTGTTTGGCGATACCTCACTTTTAAGGGTGTTTTTCTTGCTCCAACCTGCAACAATGAAAGCAAGAACTTAAACAACTATAACACCATATACATTTCTCTGCATAGCGTAAATGACTTGAAATGGCAAAGGAGAATGAGACATTGGACAGATTACAGTAATTAGATGAATAAAATGCATATAGAAATACAAATAACCAATCAAACAAATAAACATGTAACATGTTCCCTAGTAGTCTGCCCTGATACACAATATGGATGTGGTGACATGAAAATTTCAGAAACAGGGATACAAACAACAATGTGCTGGTATAGAAATATAGAAGCAACAATGAAATGATAATATAAGGTGGCACAGAAGCTCCATGGAACAGTATTGAGAGGGAAGGTGCGCACG
The DNA here is from genome assembly GCF_018294505.1 of Triticum aestivum. Classification (NCBI taxonomy): domain Eukaryota; kingdom Viridiplantae; phylum Streptophyta; class Magnoliopsida; order Poales; family Poaceae; genus Triticum; species Triticum aestivum. Next base: position 391,621,591 of record NC_057796.1, read on the forward strand.
GCAAGATGCCATCGAGCTCCCAGTAGCAATTTTTGGGGAGACACGTCTCGGTTGTGCATGAGAGGAAGGCACATACATAATAATAATATGTTCTACATATTCAACATAGACATGATTTCAGTACTGAGCAGAGGATGCAGCAGGTACCACAACTCAACACAGAGATGATAGGCTGATATTTTCTCCATATATATATAAAGGCATCAAAAGTAATAATAATAGGTAGTCACAACTCACAAGGGCCATGCGACATTGCTGCTACTAGGATAAGAGGTGGCAGGTTCTGATGAGATTTAAAGGGCAGCAGAACCAGAAGATGAACAGACTGGAACATACTCGGCCTTTTGCTTGAGCTATATTCCATCCAAAGCTCCTATCTGTACTTTTGTTTCTAGTACTGGTGGATCACAACAACAAGACTCCAAACAACACTCCCTCTAATTCATCTCAATTTCCCCCCAGTTTTCCCAAATTCTAGCGCAATCTGTGTACATATAGAGGACCCTGCATAAGCCTCCAAGGCTCCAAGCACATAACTTCACAAGACAAGTTAAAATGAAATGTGTCCAATGGGCTAAACTAACAGCTGTATAGTATACTCGCTTTCAGCACCTCCAGGACTCAAGCAAATGTGAATGTTACCTGCAGATGGAATTTGGCTTGATTCCAGCCAGGTTGGAAGCACACATGGTAGTAGGGGGAGATCTGGCACAGCTATAGCTAGACCAGAAATCCTAGTTATCTTCTTAGTAACCACATCGACGCCAAGAATTTTGTCGCCGCAGGCAAGGTACACGATGTTGGCTTTGAGTGGGTTGATGGCGCCAATTGCCAGCATTTGCTCCAAGGGTGCCGAACAGAGGAGTGCATCATCCCAAATTGGAGCAAACGCCGTCTCATGGTCCAGCGTCCAGGAGCTGCCCTCGTCGTCGAGCGAGAACAAGCTGATCACATACGGCTTCTCCTTGGACACCTCGACGTACTGCATCTTCCCCTCGCTGACCCCTATGCGCCGGTGGCTGCCCAATATCCCCGTCGACGCCATGCCGTCCAGGTCAGGGAGCACGCTGCCTCTGGGCAGCTCGACGAACCGGAGCTCCGGACGGTCGCTGAGGGGGTCCACCGAGATGGCACCCCAGCTGTCGTCGATCCACCACAGGCGGTCGCCGAAGGCCACCACGGCGTTGCCGATGTCCATCTTCCGCCCAGCGGGCAGCGGGGACGGCAAGCCCGTCACTTTGTCCCACTTCCCCGTCTCCGAGAGAAACCGGCGCATGACGAAGCCCCCGTCCCCCTCCTCCTCCGGGTCTCCGGCAGTAAACATCTCGGCCACCGCGTACCTGTCAGGCGGCCCGTCACCGGCTCGGGACTGGGTGAGGAGGCCGAGGTGGCGGCAGGCGGAGGTCCTCTTGGTGCCGTCGAGGTCCGGGAGGCGGTAGAGCTCGCCGGTGAGCGCGTTGCAGACGAAGCGGACCACCTCCGGGTCCACGTCCGTGCCGGCCCAGGAGAGGCTGCGCAGCTGGGAGGGCGTCGAGGTCGCCGAGGGCGTGCGCGTCGAGGCGGGCGTGGCAGAAGCGCACGAGGAGGAGGCCGTCGCCGGCTCCGGGGCGGCGCGGGTGGACGAGGTGGGCGGGGAAGGTAAGGCCGGCGACGGACGGGGGCTCGCCGGCGCCCCGGACTCGTCCACCGACGCGCGCTGGATCAGGGCCCACGGCGGGAGCGCGCCGTGCAGAGGGAGCGGCGGAAGCCCGCGGCCACGGTGAAGGCGCCCGGTATGCGGCGGAGCATTCTGCTGCGGGTGGGGCGATTTGGAGCCGGTGCGGTGGTGGCGGTACGGCCTAGAGACTGGAGTGGAGGAGGGTTTTTGGAGTGGGAGCCCGCGGAGCCTCAGCCGCCGAGTGCGTTGCGGACTTGCGGTACGGGGGAGGTGGGTTGGGAGTTGGGTCCACGCGAGGACTGCTGTGGACTGGTTCCAGCGAGCGCCCCGTGCTGGCTGACGTTTTCGGCATTTCCCACTCTCCCTTTTGAGTTTTGACCCAGCTGTCTGTTGGAATTCGCTCCGTGACCGATCCATCACTCACGCCACCTGCCTGCTCTGCTTCTGCAGAGTAGCGACGTTGTGTTCGAAATCACCCCACGACTGGAAAACCAAAAAACAGAGTAGCAAATTACTAAAGGTAACTCCTCCATTTGGAACAATCCTTGGTGCAAAGATTGGGACAAAATTTATGATCATCTCAAACCCAACTTGAATGGGCCTTGTCCTAGCATTATTAGTGATCTTTGGAAACCTAATTCTAAAGTTTGGGATGAAGATAAGATTAGTACCTACTTTGATGATACTTTCAAAAATAACGTTTTGAATGTTCCTATTATTAATGCTGATATTGATGATACCATATGCTAGATTCACGCTCTTAATGCTACTTGTACCACAAAAAGTGCTTATAAAACTTTTGTGCAGGAGATCCAGGATAATACTAGAATCATGGATCTCTTGTGACCAATCAAGAGATAGACATTCTCAACCAGGTTTGGAAGAGCATAACTTTGGCTCCTAGAGTTAAAACTTTTGCTTGGAGGCTTATTAGAAGGGCTATTGCTTCGGGTTGAGGGTCTCTAGATTTTCCAAACACATCAAAAAAGAGTGTTGTAGGTGCGGCTGTGTTGAATCTGATTTGCACATTTTCTTCCTATGCACCTTCTCTAGATCTGTGTGGGTTTAATTAGGTTTTAAATCAGACATGTTAGATCATAATTTATATCCTTCTGATGTCATCAACCTGATCTTGTCTACTAATCACCCAAATTTAAATTTAGAGTTCATCTTTACTACTTTGTGGAATATTTGGAAGGCCAGATGTGACCTTCTGTTTAAAAAGATAAATTGGAGTCCAATGCAGGTTATCTACGCTTCCAAAGCAATGCTTAATGTAGGTGCACTGGAGGATGAAAATGAAGGTAGGAGACTTTTTAATAAGGAATCGGTCAGCGCCACTATATGTATGGATTTGAATTTTTAACATGCAGTTTGTCTAGCCTATGTCGATGCAGCATACAATCCTGCAGATAGTCATGATAAAGCCTCTGTTGGAGTGTTTTTAAGGGATCAATCAAGAAATCATTCTATTTTTATTCAAGCTATTTCTACGAATGTTTGTTCAGTTTTGCGGGCTGAAGCACTAGGGCTTCTTCTAGCGGCAGAAGTTGTCAAAACCTTGAATTGGAACTCTTATCTACTTTTTCTCTGATTTTCTTTATCAAAAAAATCTACTTTTTCTCTGAGTGCAGGACTTTGGTACAAGTGGTGAAGGCGAACGACCTAATAAGACATCCAGGACATTGGAACTTACGGCCTACTCTTGCTGATTTCTTCAATCTTGTATCAGCTCTTAGTTCTTACAGGATCGAGCACATTCCAAGAATCAAGAATTTTATAGCGCATCATCTTGCAAAGAAAGTTTTCTCTAGTAGAATTCCCTCTAGTTGCAACTTTCTTTGCACCAAAGGCTCCAGGTGTAACTCTAAATGGCTCTCGAAGCCATCTCTTTTCCCAGAGGGAACTTGATCTCTGTACACTGTCTTGGTTGCTAAATGTGAAGCCCTCTTTGAGGGTTGTTGTTTGCAAAAAAAAAGAGAGTAGCAAATTACTTCTACATCACATTAAAGAAAAATACTTCCACGTAATTTGTAGACACCCTAGGGTTGCTACTTGTACAATAAAAAAGGAACCACTCCTCATAAAAAAAAAGGAATGGCATAGCCACGGAACGTCAACTTTTTTTTTAGTCAAGGCAGGGAACATTAACTTCTTTTTTAGAGCAAAACTAGCTAGGCTTTATTACAACGTTTATAGGAATGACAATAGGATCATGAGGAGATCCCGGGCACATGTGCCTCCCTTGAGGGAGAGAGACACCAAACCTTGCCAGATTATGAGCTTCAACATTAGAAGCTCGAGGTTCAAACGAGAAATTATAAAAGATAAAAAATTGTAAACTTTGTTGTATCTCCTTGATCACTCCTCCATCTTCTCCACGTACTCCCTTAAGGATATGGTATACCACTTGTTTGCAATCCAACACAACAGGAGAGAACGTGCTGCATGCTTAGATCTTGCTAAGGCGAGTGCTTCCTAGCAGGGGTCAACTGGGGTTGATGCCTCGAGCGAACGACTCGTTAACTCGGGATGGCTCGATCGAGCGAACCAATTTTGCTTTTTTTAGCCCATTCCTCAGTGACTAGTAGTCTTGGCCATCTCCGGCCCGGCCCTGTCAGCCCACTCAGGCCCGGTCTTAAAATCCAGGGCCTAGGCCCGATGGGCCTGCCCATGGGCCGGGCTTGGGCCTGATTTTTGAGCCTACCAGCAGGGCCTAGACGGGCTTGGGCTTGGCATATTGGCATTTTAAGGAAGAGGCCCGGCCCACGACCCTGAGCCCTATGGGCTTTGTGGGCTTTTTACCAGATGGGCTGGGCTTGGACTTGCAAAGTAGGCCTGATGGTAGGGCCTGGGAGGGCCTGGGCCTTAGTTTTCTGTCGTGGGCTTTTTTAGGCCCGGCCCATGGCCAGGTATAGTGACTAGCCACCGTGGCTCCAAGCCCAAACAAATGCCCAGCCTTAGCCCACTCATCAAACAAGTGTAAAAACAATGTTAAGCCTAGAAAACAAATAAAAAGTGTCGTGGTCGTGGCAACAGGAGCCGCTGCGAGGGGAGAATCGACCAGATCCGCGGGAGAGGCATCTCTCAGACGATGGCAAAAAAATGCGTCGAAGGCAGCAGGGATCGTGCATCTTCGGGCGTGTTTGGTTGCCCGCATTAGGCCCAGCTTGGCCCGCGCGAGAAGAAAAGTGGCCCGTTTGGTTGCCTGTGTTCACTGTGCGGCCCGCATCGCAGGAACCTTAAAGCACGTCTAGGCCAGGCCGAGGAGAAACGCCCGAATCGGCAGTAGCTCGCGAGCCTGGCTGAGGCGAGTGCACAAGGTGGGCCACTTGCACGAGGGGAGATGGAAGGGATACTAGCTTTTATGCAGCTTGTGCGTGCTTATCTTCTCCTATCTCCATTAACCTTCCCTCTAATTCTGTTCTTCCTAGCCCCTTCCGATCTACACAATGGTGCTTCGATCCGACGTAAGCTCTACACGAAAAAGATGCACCTCGATGCTACGGTTCCATTCAGGCGATCGGTTCGTAGTTTCGTCGGCCATAAGTTCTTAATTTCGTCTTCCCGTTTGAAGCTGTTCTTGACGAATTTTGTCAGATTCGTCGCGCACGATCGATCGTTTGAATTTTCCTTTGACCAGCAGCCTAATCTCGCAGTTCCTCACAACATTTGTGTTGTAAGTTTTTGGTTTCGACGATCGTAGCTTCATCTCTCTTTGAGCAGCAGTCTACTGCATTGACGCCACCATGTCGAGCTCCTCTGTCCTCTGCTCAGAGCCTTCCTATTCGTCCCTCTCGACACCGAAGCCCTTCCCCTTGATCTCCTTGCCCACGTCCTACTACACTAGAGTCGTTTCCGGCGTCGCTCATCTCGGCTAATCTCTATCGTCCTCACACTGCACTGACGTTGCAATGACGTGCACACTGCTTTCTTGTGTGCTCTGCCTCCGTGCACACTGCAGTTTGCCGCGCCGCCGATGGGGTCGATCATCTTAGCCTCCTCTCTCTCACCCTACTACACTGGAGTCATTTTCGGTGTCGATCATCTCGGCCTCTCCACTGCACCGACGATACCATGGCGCGGGCACTGCATTCTCCTCCTCTGTCGACTGTCTTTGCGCGAGCACCGCAACTAGTTCGCCGACGGTGTCTCTCGCTGTGCCGCGGATGGGGTCGCTCGTCCACGACTCCATGCTCGTCCTGTCGGACACGGCGCCACGGCCACTATCCACCGCAGTCGCCATGGTTCGGCGCACACTGCATTTCTTCTCCCACTTCCTCTGCTATCTCTTAACCCAGTGTGCTAAGTGCAAGTGCTAGCTCTTAATCATACCCATGCGGACAACCAAACAGCGTTTAGTTGCATGCGCCGGCATCATCTGGCGTTGATGAGTAAGGGGCAGACCGGTGATTTTGTTTTGAATGAAGTGCAGATTTTGCATATGCAAAACTTTGACCTTGTTCTGCTTGTAGTTCGGATGGACAGGAGGCACAGTCCCTCCTTTTCTGTATAGAAAAACAATGTTCTTTTTGTGTTCTTTGCTGGAAAGGTGGTAACAAAATTCTTTGGAAAAAGCACCGTCTCAAGCGGGAACATTTTCTTAACAATTTAGTAAGAAAATTGTGCACAAGAATATAGGTTATTTCAGTCTTTTAACATTAACATTTATACACGTTTTACAGTAGTTGGCATTTTTTGGAGCCGTTCGTTTGTCTCGATCTAACGGCGCATACATACGTAGTACTCGAAAGTACGCGGATGAAAGTACTCGAAAGTACTATTAGTCTAGGGGCATTTTAGTCCTAGGAAATATATGACAAGGTGGGGCCCTCTCGTCCAATATAAAACCGCCGCCCTCTCCTCCAATGCAAAACCACCGCCCCTCTCGTCCAATGCAAAGCCGCCGCCGTGCTCCTTCCCCTCTTCCATCACCATTGCAACCGCGGCCATCTCCTAGCCTTCTCCTCCTTCTCGCGGCCGCAACTTTGCTCTTCTCATCTTCCACATCCACCCCCCTCTTCCATCCACGCAAGATCCTCGATGGAGCAGCAGATCGAGCACATCGGCGGCGGCGAGAACGCCGACTTCGTGGAGATCGCCGGCGGCGAGAACACCGACTTCATGGAGATCGCCGGCGGCGACCAGGTCAAGATGGCCAGGTTGATGGAGATCCGTTCTTGGTTTCACAACATATTGCAGATGAACTGGACGACAATGGCCACTTTGAAGCAAATGACGAGGAGGGAGAGGGCAAAGCTTTCCCCCCCACCCGCACAACCGATGCACAAGGTCGAGATCCTCCTCTGGGCGATGGAGCAGGCCGATTCGTCCAGCCCGTGGACAAGGCGTAGGTGGTGGGCGTTCAGATCTAGGGTAGAGCATCCACTGGATCAGGAACCCACGGTGCACGAGGTGCCGTTGCAGATTGTGGAGCCTCCAACCGAGTCGGAGATGACTCCGAAGCGCAAGAGGAGGAGGACAGTGGTCGTGACATCGCTTCCCCGCCGTTCTCCACGCTTCCCTCGCCGCTCTCCTCGTCAGAACGGCGGCCGTAGCTATGTTTAGGGTAAGATTGCTGAATTTCATTCATTATTACTTGCCACTTGCTTAATTTGATTCTCTGCAATATGTTCTTGCTACCTGTGTACTTGAATCCGTAGCCTCTGGATGGCAGCTTAGTTTGATCGACGAGGCTGTAATGAGTCTAGGCATATAGCATTGCTATGTTTTCTTGCTACGTTTTGATGTGCTGGAGTTGTATCCATGATAGGAAATTTTGTCTGTCACCTCAAGAGTTGTGTTCAAATTACGTGATGCAATCTGTGTAAATTGAACTTGCAATATTTTGGCTGCAAGCAGTGCCTCCCGAAAAGTTCAGTACACAGTTTAGAGTGATAGACTCTGGGTTGACACTGAAATATTTCAATACTGCAAGTTTAGTAGATAGTTGTAGGCATTGAAATATTTCAGTACTGACAGGTTCACACTGAAATATTTGAGTAGTGCAATTGCAGTACACACGGGTACACACTGAAAAATTTCAGTAGTGGAATGAAATTTCAGTACACACGGGTAGACACTGAATATTTCAGTACTGCAGTTTCAGTACACGCACGCAACCCCAGAAATATTTCGGTGTAGCAGTTTCAGTACACGCGCGTAGCCACTGAAATATTTTGGTGGTGCTGTTTCAGTACAAGCACGTAGCCTCTGAAATATTTCGGTGGTGCACTTTCAGTACATGCACGTACCCACTAAAATATTTCAGTGGTTCACTTTCAGTACACGCACGTACGAAATGAAATATTTCAGTGGTGCTGTTTCAGTACACACACACGTAACCACTGAAATATTTCAGTGATGCACTTTTAGTACAGAGATGTAGACACTGAAATATTTCAGTAGTGCCATGTCGGTGATCTTGCATCCAAATATTTAGGGCTTCCTAATGATTCAGCAAAAAAATAGGCATAAGCAGTGAAATAATTTTTGTAGGGATGCTGGCTTACTCATGTTTTAGAGTGGTTGGGCTTTTTTAGAACCGTTCGTTGATGTCGATCTAACGGCAGACAAATACGAAGTACTGGGTAGTACTCCGATGCCATATCAATGTTGCTGATATGAATATGCATGTTTTCACCAAGTGTTGTGTCTGAATTAGAACTGACCATTTTTTGTTGATGGTATCCATGGATCTAGAACTACTATGAATTTGCTCATGTTGGATGTTTTGTTCTCCATCATTTGTACTAGCATTCCGTGCGATTAGCTGCCATGACAAGACCCCTGGCAAATTTATTTTCTTGCCTCCAACATCCCAGGTGTGTTTTGCAGGAAAAAACCTGGAGTTCACCAGGCTGGCTGAAGTTGTGAGGCTGGGAGGCTGATGGTGCTGCTACTGGCTGATCCTTCTTCTTTCAGCTTTTGTTCGTCCTTTCTCAAGCCGTTGGACGAGGGCTACTTCCCTATGTGCTGTTCATGTATTAAGTAGTTCCTTCGAATTTGTAGTATTAGTTAGTTTGAATGTGGAAGTACCTTAATATTTAGGAACGAAATGTTGCTTTGTATGACCAAGGGTTTGATACCTTAATCTTTGGATAATTAATTATGTGAACTGTTGGATGTGGCGCACAACGAAACGCCTCTACCATTGATACTAGTTCAACATGTCGGTCCAATTAGAGACCAACCACTACCATATAGAACAGTTAGCATTTCATACTACAACCTGGCACGTACAAAACATCACACAGTGGAATAATCCCAGCGAGTAGACCACTAAATACCGAAAACATCACAACATGTCAGAAGTGTTTTAAGCATTTTATCGTTGCAAAAACCTTAGAAAATCCATACAAATGCCGACAACCTTAGCAAACTAGTCATGATTGCTTTTCATGTTGATACAAAGATGTAGAAAAATATTGGGTCCGTTTACAACCTTAGCAAACTTGCTTCTCATGTTTACATCACGGCCGTCGGGTGAAGGAGGAGAAAAGCCCACCTACCTAACATGAGTTTTCTCACACACCACGGCCTGCATACGACTACAAACCCAGTGATATGGGCCACGATGCAGGCCCGTGGGTGGTTACAGAATGGAACACGAACAGCACGAGCCCCACGACCCCCACGATCACGATAACGACGAGCGCCTCCCTCACGCGACGAACCGCCTCCCCCAGAACTCAAAAAGGCACCTTCTCCTCCATTCCTCCCTCATTATGCGAACCACGTCCATCTACTCCACAAACTGCAACCACCGTCTCTGTCTCAAAACCGCCGTCGCTGGAGAAGGGCAATGGCGGAGGAGCCGTCTACCAAGCGTCGGTGTGGCGAGACGTTCGACCAGAGCATCAAGGAAGAGCAGAGCATCAAGGAAGACGACGTTCAGGTCCTCGGTGAGAAGCGCGACTACACCACCAAACTTGACAAGGTGGAACTCCACGGCAAAGAGACGCTGGAGGTCGTCTGCACCAGCAATCCAGACACTGCCGACGAAATGCTCAGGAGGCTCTTCATGAAAGCCGCCGGCATGTATCCTAGATTCGTCGGCGTTGATGTGGAGTATACCAGGGATGACGAACCTCCGCAGTACGCAGCAGTTCTGCAGTTATGCGTGGAGGAACTCTGCCTGGTGTACCACATCGCTGCAGCCACAAAATGGTGAGCCATCCTACTCATATACCCTAGTTTCTCAACTACATGTACTAGTGTAGATTGTGAAGTGGACGCACTAGTGTGGTTTCTCAAGTACATGCACTGGCATAGATTTTTACCCTGATGCACTGGATTAGTATCTTAAAATCTTGCACCAGATTAATCACCAAACTTGATATACTAGTGTAGTTTCTGCACTTGATGCATTAGTGTTGTGTCTACCGGTGTGGATGCATTAGTGTTATTTTCTCAAGTTGATGCACTGGACTAGATGTATTAGTGTTGTGTCTACTAGTGTAGTTTCTGATATACTAGTGTAGTTTCTGATATTGATGCATTAGTGTTGTGTTTACCGGTGTGGATGCACTGGACTAGATGTATTAAAAGTTGTTTTTGAAGTTGATGTAGTGAAGTAGTTTGCTGTAGTGTTATTTTTAACTGTATGATCCAAAAAGAGAAATAACATCATGTACTTCATGCATTCATCACTCGTATTGTTTGGTTCTGGCACTAGCAGTGTCACACTTTGCCACAATTTTTTTGCCAAGTTTGCCTAAGGTTAGTTCATCAAAATGAGGGCCACAAGTTGGCAAGCCTAAGGGAATCTTGCCACACTTTTTGTGTGTATGCCATGTGGGACCCAAGTGTGGCTTGCCTAAGGTGTGGCTTGAACCAAACACACACCTAAGTTGGTCAAACTTGCCTAACCTTAGGTGTGGCAATCTTTGGCAAACTTAGTCACAAACCAAACAACTCCTAAATCTTCAAAATTACTACTAATCTTCAATATGTCTCTCCCATTGAAGGCCCAAGCGCCTCAAGAGCTTCCTCCAGGAGAAGAAGTTGTTCACCTTTGCCGGTTTCAGCATTCATAATGACAAAGAGATGCTGAAGATGTCTGGTTTGGAGATCAACCCCGAAAAGTACATCGACATTCAGAAAAACTATAGAGTTCCATATGGCTGCAGAAAGAAGCCGTACGACTCCTTGGCTGATGTTGCAGCCAGCGTCATCCACCCATTTTACCAAAACATGAAGAAGAAGATCAACAGGACCGAAGACCATAAACTGTGGGGGATCAGCCCGCTGCCAGACTACCTCATCGAGTACGCAGCGAAGGATGCGTACGCCACCTACAAGGCTTGGAAGATAATAGACAACATCAAATCAGGTGTGGAAATTTCAGAAGCACAGGAGGCTGACCCCTACTACCACTGTCACTACGCGGCATGAAGAGAGATCAAAGTCTGCCTTCAAGTTGCTAGCGCAGTGTCCTTTTATGATATCTATGTTTCTTTGTTGTTCGGTGTGTCTGAACTTATGCCCTATGGTGTGTCTGAACTTATGTTGTGCGGTGGTTGATCTGCCATTTATCTTAACAGTTTGCTGCTACTCTGGTTTAGTGTTCCAAGTTGTTAATACTATTTTGGTGATGCATGATAAGCCTTGTACAATGCTTGATGCGTACGGTGGTGCTTAGAAAAATAAACAGGGTTTTTCTGATGCAATAGCTAGTAGAGCATTAGTTACCAGTTAATAATAGTTGCAATCCATCACAAGCAATAGTACCTAGATATGAGTAGATATAGGTACGGTAATACACGACAAGTACTCGCAAACAAGAGCTAACATAACAAGTTCATTTCACATTGATACATGGCCCACCCCAGTTCTAAATGAGGTGGATGGTGATCATCATCCTCAAGTCATGGCGACGGGTGTTCGCAACAGTGAGTAGGATGGCCTGTCCTACCCGAAGATTCTTGGCACGAAGGAACTTTTTCCACCCTGCCCTGCTCAAGGCAGTGCGACCGTCCGTGTCCACTGCATAGGCACAGCTGGTGATGGAGCCCGTTCTGGTAAGGCGTAGTCCAGCAGCCATGCCTTCTTCGTCCGGGTCGATGCCACAGCTATCAAGTAACCTCTTAGGTAATTTCTGAAAACAGTTGACATGATATATGATCATGTCACGTGCAATTATCAACAAAGCATACACTTCAAGACACATATATCATTGGAATCAACACTGAGCATATATATCATCACATCACTACACTATACGCCAAGCATCAAATTACTACAGTAATTAGGCATATCATTAGATTACTGCGTACACTAAGCATATCATCGCATATTACTACACTACATGCATGTCATAAAATTCTTCACTAAATGAATTCTAAACTAGGCCTCTCATCACAGTACTACAACATGCATATCATATGAACTACTACACTAACTAAGCATGCATATCATGTAATTACCACACTAAGTAACATACCATGATATGCCGTTTAACATTCGTCCTTGTGAGGCGGGTCACGAATGGCTTCCCTAGGTAGTCTTCACGTAGCGGAAGCATGTCCCCGAGGTTGCCGATTTCCTCGTCGCCCAGTCTGAGTCCTTGGGCATACAGGTATTCAGCAAGTGGGTTCTCATCATCATCTGAATCGTCATCATCTGAATCAGCATCATCTTCCTCCTCATGAACTTCATCCTCACTATCCGGAATCAAATTTAGATAGATAACAGAAATCCTGGGCCTATCTCTTCTGAAGGAGAAGCAGATCAATTCACCCCCACTAAGATGCATGCGGGCGATGAAACGATCCCAATCAGCTCCTCCTATCTGGGTTATCTTTCGCCCCTTCTCGACCTGCATAGTGTATGGGCCCCCAAGAGCGTCGAAGGTCACGGTGTCTCCGATGAGCTCATTGAATGCCGATCTCACATTGCATGGTACGATCTGTGTAAGATAAAAACAAATAACAGACACAATACATTAGTGGAAATAGCAAAAAAATGAATGTACTGTCAGAAGGTTCATATAAATTGTTACCGCTGCAACAACAAAAGAAGGCTGGAAGTAGATGCTGAACAGCGTGGCAGTAGAAAGGCTGGTCCGGCACCGTGAGTTGCAGCGTCCACATGGTGCTTCCTCCATTCTACACAGAACATGTTGAACTCTAAGTTGAATTGTACATAGTACAATACAAAGATCATACATATAATAAATCATAGTGATAACCTATACTGTCAATGGCAATGCCCGTCTCATCTAAACCTGGGAATAGTTCGGCATCCAAACTAAAACCAGTCCAATCCACGGCACACATCAAAACTAATCTAGACCAAACCGAACTATACATGCTCGTCATCCAACCCAGTCCAAACCGTTTTCAACCTTTGGATTGAATCCAAAGGTTCAAACCGTGGACAAAGCCATATGCGAGGGCACATCATGAATCTAGATCAGACATGACATCGAGAGATCCGACGAGCTCCGGCCGGCAACAGCCAATCGGCTCAGATCCGCCTCCGTAGGGAGACGCGGTTGGGGAAGGGAAGAAGAGGGGAGATCTCACGTACTTGCCGGAGTTGGCGGCGGCCGCGCACCGGCAGCGTAGAGAGGGGTCGTCGGGAGATGGCGGCGGCGGCGCTGGTCGAGAAGGGGAGAAAGAAAGATGTGGAGTGGTCGAGACGGGGAGAAAGAAAAATGTGGTACATGTGGTGGCGTGGTTGTGTGGATGACAAGGGGACCCACTTGTGAGACCGATAGCAGAGGTGCACGACCGCGTGCACGACCGCCACGTCCCCACGTGGAATGGGGACGGCCGGGTGGGTGTGTCAAGTCAAATCGGCACCCGCGGCTTCTCGGTAACTCCAACAGGCAGGAGCAGTGCATTTCTTCCCCAAATCGGGTAGAAAACCCTCGTCCTCTCCCGAACCTAACCACCCTCTCTTCCTTCCTGACCACCTCACCACCCTCTCCTCCTTCCTCACCACCCTCCTCCCTTCCTACGCCTCCCTCCTCCTGTCTTCGACCGACGATGAAACGCGGGCGTGAAGATGCGGCGGACGAGCCGGAGGCAACCATCGGAGCAGAGCAGTCTGCTGCCGTGGCTGCAGCCGTGGGTGGAGCGGCTGAGTCCGCCGTAGCGGTGAAAGCTGGCGGTGCAGCGACCGTTGTGCCTGCTCCCGCTGCCATCGCAGCCGTGGAGGCACCCGTCGGCGAGCAGAAGGTCGGGGATGATCTGGAGGAGGAGGAGATGAGAAGGCTTAAGCGCAAGGTGCATGATGAAATCGAAGAGCTCTACGAGGAGAATGCCATAAAGGAGTTCGACGTAGATTGCAGGAAGGGCAGCGACTTCGACGAGGATGCCATCGACGAGCTATCTGAGGTAGTACTCTGTTTTTTGCTCTGTTTTTTTATGACATTGGGGTTTTTCTTGTTAACTAGATGAGCATCAATTTCACTTGGGCGTGCTAGTTGTACATATGTAGGATTGTAGGGATTTAGCATAGATCTTCATTTGGATCTGGATTTTTAAATCTGATTCCAGCAGATACTCTGGTTTTTTCCATGGCATTGAGGTTTTTCTTGTTAACTAGATGAGGGATACATTAATGAAAAAAGTGGGTTAAACAATGGATATATGGCAGGATTCTCCATTGGCTTCCCCAGGACAGTGACAAAATGCTGCAGTTCCTGATTCATTTTTGTTTATGTAGATGAATTAATTTGCACACATGTTCATAGATGATCAGTTTGCACACATGTTCATAGATGATCAGTTTCCACACATGTTCATAGATGCTCCATTTGCAAATCCTGTACAGATTTCCATTTTGCAAAGGAAGTGATTGCTCCCTTAATAATTATGGGCTGACACAAAATCAAAACATTTCATGTAGCCAATTTGCCCCAGTATATTATCTAGATGATCACAGCCACATCTCTCATCATATGACCAGTGAGACACCCCATAGCTCCTTTACCAATTTCCTTCTGAAACTTATCAGGGTCTAACAATGTTGGAGAAGCATTATTGCCGCTGTCAGAAAGAATAATGGTTTCTTCATTCCAGAAGATAGAACAAACCCCCCTTGTGTGAAACATGAAGGAGTATAATGAAGCCATTTTTCTGATTCCAATCAGAATTACACCTGTAACAAGTATCAAATATCATTAAACCAAGCCAGTTCATGAAGTCTTTCATGTGTTAATTATGTACTACTTGTGCACTAATCTATAAATGCAACTATTCCACCGTCCATATTTATGCATGTCAATTTCTTTGGCTCAATTATGTATGTGCACATACGCCTTATTCCTAGCAAATAGATAGTTGCCATGTTACACATGTGTACTAATTCACTAATTCACAGGAGGATGACGACGACGTGGACTACGGCATGGACAGTAGGCACAGCAAGAGCCGCTACACCCTGAGGCATCTGATTTCTGGCAAGATCAAGTACCGTTTCTTTGGCAAGATTGGGTGCCCTTTCTGTTGCAAGGTGATCGGTGGCGGCATAGATGGCATGATCCAGCATGCCTTCAGCACTGGCAATGGACATGGTAAGAACCATAAGGCCAGTACTCTGGCTAAACATGCGGCCTACGCACGCTTCCTCGAGATTGTCAAAGTCAATGAGCCCTACAACCTCCATTGAAGAAGGGAGAGAAGTGATGTGCTGCTAGAGTGCTGCTGCTGCCCCAGGACCGCCGTGTCCTCTTATGTTATCTATGTTTCTTTGTTGTTCGACTCTAAAACTGATTTCCTATGGTGTGTCTGAACCTATGCCGTTTATCTTAAGAGTTTGCTGCTACTCTGGTTTAGTGTTCCAAGTTGTTAATACTATTTTGGTGATGCATGATAAGCCTTGTACAATGCTTGATGCGTACGGTGGTGCTTAGAAAAATAAACAGGGTTTTTCTGAAGCACTGGTGCCTATTTCTACAGGAGAGATGCCTAGTTATGCGTCTACCCTGTACAAATAAGCACCTGTGCTTAAGAAAAGCCTGGTTTATGACTATGGTAGTTATAGCTTGGCATGATTATGTTTAGTGTATAATTCAGCATGATTATAGCTTCACAAAATTAAACCATGCAAATGATTGCCGATTCCACCTATTGCCAAATCAAGCTTTGTATTGATGATGCATTAGATATTGCTATAAGTAGAGGATGCTCATGATTGCCAAAAGTACCTATTTCCACTTTCTGATAAGAACTAAACGTGTATGAAATGATGCTAAAAGTAGAGCATGAGCATGAGCATTTATCAATTGATGATCAATTGATGCTACCTATTTGTGTTTGAATGGGCTCAATAAAGCTGGTGCTGGTTTATGCTCTCTGCGTGACCGTGATGGTAACAAAGGCACTTGCTTGGCTATGGTCTTGCTGTCAAATTTAAGTTTCAGTTCTTTAAGACTCTTTGTTTTTGCTGCTTCCTCGGGATTGACTAGCTTTCTCGGGCGTCCACGTGCTCTCTTCCTTTTTGGGGAGTTGGGTGCACCACTATTGGGGGAGTTGGGTGCACCGGTATCCTTCTGGGAGTTGGATGTGTCGGGTTCGTTGGAACCATCAGGATTGTTTACTAATTGCATGTCGTCTTATGAACCATCAGGTAGAACTGCTTGCTGGGCATCGTACACCTCCTTCTGTATAAGAGAGAGTGCTGCGTTAGTTCTAATCATGAGACTTATGAAATGATGTAGCACTAACCGTTATGGGGAACTTATATGATTCAAGACGAAGCGCGTTGCAATTTGAATGCAGTAAGGCTGTACATATTTTCCACCTGAAAATATCTATCCTTGCCTATATTTGATAACCGACACTTATGTCAGCATAGCTTTCAAGCTAAACAAAGTACAAATGTTAATTAGGCATTCAATTACCTGGTTGAAAATATCGGTCATTTCATCCCCGTTCCATGACAACATGTACTGCAGTGTCCAAACCGCACAGGAAGTCCTGCGATGTTTAGTTAAAGATCAGTAATGTTATTCGTGTAGGCAAATAATAATTTATGAGGCCATGCCTACCCATCGGTCTGTTGTGGTATGTTCTCATAGCGTTTTTTGGTCCATTCGGCAAAATTGATGTTCTTAGCTGGTGATATCAACCCATTCTTGACAGCTTCGTCGATGCAGAACTGAATCGAGTCCACCTAGGGTACGACGAGTTATACATAGGGTTACGGTACTTTGGGAGCTCATGTGCCATGCGGATCAGAAGAGGCAGCAAGAGAACACTTACAAGAGAATCTTCCTTGGTCTTGTCGCAATGATAATTCATGGAGTTGAGAGTCTGAATTTCTTTTTTGTCAAAATTAAACATCATTAGCATCCAATGGTTTTGGTGTACATTCAGTGGGACATGCACCTGCAGTAAAATTTGGGTTGGGTTGAGAACTGAAATTTGTCGTGTACAGTGTGTACATAAACTATGAAACTGAGGAAAACATGTACCTTTTGGCGCCCTACAAATTTTTCTGCTACACGAGCTAACCATGAGGCTGCACGTCCAACAGGAACCACCCCCTTCATTTGTTACAGCTTTTCGGTTTCTTCAGGGGATATGATTGAGGTAGTATCATTCTCAATTTGGCTAATGCGAGCATATGCCATAATAACCTGCCAAATTTTCAATCATACAATAATAAGAAAGTTGTTGCAGTAATGATGTAGACTAGAGTATAATGGGCTTACATCACCATAAATGTATTCCTCGTCCAAATTTCACTTCAGTTTTTCTGCTGTGAGGGTAATGTCTCCGATTCTAGCTATTTCAACAGGGTCGTATGTTCCGCGGATGTAAACGGCTGTCTCTATGTCCTCATCCGTGAACTTGTAATCATTACCAAAGACAGGCTTCATCGGAGTTAATTCTGGATTCTCATTGTTTTCCGTCACATGTCTTGCACTTGGTGTAGTCGAAGTCCCTGCCGTGAATTGGATAGCCCTAGGAGTTCCTGTCAGTGATGAATTGCACACATTGACTTGATCCTACAAAGAACAAAGGTAGTTCATCATTAGTTTGTTACTTTTAGATATTAACGTGTTGGGCCATAAAGATCACCTGCACGCCTCCTTTCTGTGACACTGATTGTCGGTTGCTTCTAAATTCGTATTTTAATTCCTGTAACAATGCAAACAATAATGAACATGAAGGAACATATTCATACAAAATACAAAATGCACAGTATGACATACATGTAGTTCCCTCCTGAAGTCTTTAATTTCGTCCTCGGCCTTCGACAACCTACGATTAGTGCCAGTTTTAGTCTTCATGTCGATCAAGTCTTCAGCTAGCGTCTGGTATTTGACATCAAATCTGTGCTCAATTTCCATTAACTTCCTGCCTACCTTCTTTTCATGATCAGCTAAGCGTGCATTCATGGCTTCAACTACCATGTCAATCTGTGTAAACCAAATAAAACCCCGTTGATAACAATAGCTAAATGAATGAGGTTCCATGACACCTATTTGTGATATTGCAAAAACAAATAGTCTTTGGAGTACATACTTGCTGGCTACTAAATTGCTGTCCTTGTGATGGTGCTCGATACGAATCATGTTGATGCACATGTTCATCATTTTTTCTTGGAAAATTATTAGAATTCTCAGACGGTCGTTGAGGAGCACAAATTTCCATGTCAGCCTTTTTTTATAAAATATAATGAACCATTAGTACCAAATAAAATTATTAGAATTCTCAGACGGTCGTTGAGAGCATACTTTAATGAACACCCGGCAGAAGTCAGAATTTTTGAACCCCTCAAAGTGACCTACGATCTCATTATGAGTGAAATGAGAGATACTTTTGGTTGCAAACTGGGAGCAGAACTGTACTACTTCTTACCCGGGTCTGCGTGGAAGCTGCCAGAAGGAATGTTCTTGATTGCAGGACCAGATGATGTAGAAAAAATGCTTTCTGATCTGAATGGCAGCAAGAAATGTCACCTGTACATTGTGTACAATAGAACTACGGGTCCTCATCCCGAGCATGACTTTGATCCAGAGGTTCAAATTTTACATGTTACATGCATCTAGTTTATGGCTACGTCATTTTTAAGTTCTTCCTAATACAATTCCTATGGTTTTCTACAGGAAGTGAGAATCCAAGAAATGGAGGGTCTTGCTAGAGAGATGGCGGAGAAAGATCAAGAACAACTTCAGTTGTATGGTTACATTGATGTTAAAGAGAAAAAGATTGAAGCACATGGGTCGTCGCTAAGCCCGACGCAATCTCCAACGTCGCAACACAAGAGGTCACTGGATTTTGGCAGTGCAGAAGACCATATGGAGTAGGCTCAATTGTTTTTCAACCAGTTTATGCTTCAAACCAGGATTATTTGTTACAAACAAACATTTTTTTCTGTTTCACACTATGTTCGCAATTATGGTACAATTTATTCATGAGACAGTTCTTTGAACAACAATGCATGTGTTTTATGATCAATCATACAGTTGTTTCTGAGTTGTTTGTGAGATGGCATTGCATCTAAAGAAGTTTCCATCTATAAAACTTGTAAAAAATCATTTATGTTGTCTTTGTTGAAACTGTTTTTTCGTGCCTTTCATCTACACGTGTAATCATTATAGCCTACAAAACCATACAACGTCGCAAAACAATTTCCAGTTTGCATGGATGCTTGTCATGTTGGTACAAGGGTTTCAAAAAAATTTTGGGTCCATTTCAAGCATGCCGAAAAAATCCGTCTTCCCAGACGGAACACCAATTTTTTCCATCAAGCGCGCAAGCACACCCCCGTGGGCCTCGTGAAATCTGAGCTAACCCCAAAACTTGCTGGTTTTGACGTCAATTAAGATAGAAATATCAAGGGAAGAAGATAGAAATAGCAAGCAAAACACAGATAACCAACGTCGGCCACCCGCGCTCGCATGCATGCACGTCCGCCACCCGCGCATGCAAACCCACGTCGCCGCCCTTCCCATGCATGCAGGCCTCAGGCGCAGACAACGAGATGGCCCAACGGTCCATGCAGCGACCCAGCGGGTGAGGCTGGCGTGGGACGGCCCACCCGAATTAGGCCCAAGCGAGCTTCGCGCCGGGCACATCCCAGGGGTGCAGGGAGTTTAGTCCCACCTCGCCGAGCGAGGGGAGCTAGCACCGGTTTATATAGAGCGCTGAGCTTTCCCTCTCAAGTTCCTTTCTAAAGCGGGCAGCACATTGCCTAACCGTCTCCGTCCCTGCCCTGTGGGGCCTACTTGATACCTGTTTTCACAATCTGGCGGGCCTCTGCATCCTGGCCCAATAAATGATTGGGTTACTAGTCGTATGCAGGCCGTTGAATTGTGAAAGCGGGCAAGTAGGCGGGCTTTTTTTGCACCGGCCTGATTACTTTTGTACACTGGGGGTATACATGTATTGTACGTGGGCGATTCGTTTTCCCTTGTCACGTGCGGCGGTCGTGGGCGTGGGCGGCGGCGGTCGAGGGCTAGCCACGCGGCCACGCGGCGCATGAAAACTTCCAAAAACGTCACATCCTATAAAGAGGGAGGGGAACCACCACCGGCCGCATCTCCCCCACCTTTCCCCCCAAATCGGCTCACCCCCTCTCTCCTTGCCGCATCGTCTCCCCCTCGTCTCCATCGCCCCGCCACTGCACCTACTCGCTCAACTCCACCGCCTCCCTCTCTCCGGTGGGTTCTCTTAGGCTTCGATGGCGCAAGGTGGTGGCGCTGCCGCCACTGCGCACGGAGTTGCGGTGGAGTCCGCGAACACCGCGGTAGATGCCGTCCAAGAAGTGGCCGCCGTCGGCGGTGCGGGAGATGCTGCACCCGCAGTCGCTGGATCGGTCGTTGCGGCGGCGGATCTGGTGGAGCAGGGGGTGGTGGGCTCGGACTCCGTCGTGCCGGACCTGGTGGTGATGGCGTCTGGTGGCGCACTGGATGCAGGTGCGGAGGCGAGCGACAAGCAGGTGGTGGATGTGGTAATCCTTCTCGTTCCCCTCCTCTCTTAGTTGTAGTTGTTAAGCAGAAGATTTAGTAGATAGGGTTTTTTATTGTAGATTTGTGATTGAATGCGGCACCCCCTTCTGCTTGTTAGGGTTTGTTGATTGAATGGGGAACCCCATTTGAGAGTTAGGATTTTTTGTAGTTGATTCGTGGTTGAATGCTAGAGAGATCATAATGAGAGTTAGGTTTTTTATATTAGTATCTGGATTGCCTCATGTGCTCAGATTTTGTTATATGCTGTATATGTTGTTAGATTTGTTTTGCATATTCCCTCAGTGGGCCACGGCAGGGGCTGAGCCGCCACCCAGTGTATCTATTAAAGTTGATATTGTACAAATGAGGTTAAAATCCTACTTTGTTCATTTGATGTACCACTATGTACATTACATGAGCCAGATGAAGTAAATGCAATTACTTGTTGTCAACCAATGTACTACCTCCATTAATTGGCAGACCTGAGCACTCACAAAATTATTGTTGGTGCCCAGTCTGGCATTACAGTTTGAAGGACCACAGTCAGCATGATCTAAAATTTTAGTTTGACCAAGCTATCATTGTAGAATGCTTGACCTTTGGATAATTTTAGGTCAAAGTAACATTTTAGGTTATTAGAAGCACATTGCAGATTGCTTGACCTTTGTATACTATGTTATATGTAGTTAGTAGTATAATTGAATTAATTACTTGTATTGCAGAATGAGGAAGCTGCTGGCAACAAGAGGAAGCTGGACATCGCTGGGTTCGACGACCCGTCTGAGTCTGACGACGACGAGGAGGTAACCCCAAGTTGTTTTTGGTCTGTTTATTAATCTGTGTGAGATGTTGTTTGTTGATGATGCCCTATATGAATGCCTCTAAATTGGAATGTTATATACTTTATTCATTGATATCATAAAGTTGTGTTGTTTGGTCATTAATTAGCTCTAAATGGCATATTTGTGGTCTTTGATCATGAAACCTTATCTGAATGCACATAAATGGAAATATTGTGTTGTTTGTCCATTGAATTATTCTAAAATGGAAAGTTTTGTTGTACTTTCAATTAATTCCTCTGAAAGTTGTGTTGTTTGTGCATTAATTAGCTGTAAATGGGATATGTGTGATGTTTTTTCATGAAACCATATATGAATGCATATAAATGGAACTATTCTGTTGTTTGTCCATTAAAATCTTCTAAATGGAACTATTCTGTTGTTTGTGCATTAATAGCTGTAAATGGGCTATTATGTTTGTTTGTTCATTAACGGGCAAGTAAATGGCAATTATTTGATGTTTGTTAATTACATTACTCTAAATGGGAAGTATGTATTTATGCAAATCATTTGTATGTGCAGTACAACTCTGGAGATGAGGTGGAAGAGTGCAACCACAAGTCCTTCATTGAGCATGAAGCCAACAAGATCAGGGAGAAGGGGAAGGCGGCGTACTACAAGTGGGGCAAGTTCAGGTGCCCATACTGCACCACTAAGCCAATTCCCAAGGATGGGCTGTATGAGCACCTTATGTCGCATGCACGCGCTGTAGCGACGAGTGGGAACGACGTGAAGATCAGGGCAGAGCATGCAGCCCTCCTAAAGGCTATGGGTCCCATCTAGTCACCCTCTGTGAAGCTGGTAGTGCTACTCATCATCAATATAGTTGATGATGTTTAACTTTTGCGCTAGTATGGTTGTGAACTGTGAATCTGGAAGGTGGAAGTGTTTGTGAACTGTTAAGTAGTATGGCAGACTCTTAAGTAGTATGGCAGACTCTTAAGTATGGCAGAGACTTAATTAATCTAGTATGTCTCTGAAGTATATCAACTGTCTAGATGCAGGTCAGCTATGCTTTGTTGCAGTGTTTATATTCTGATGCTGCAATGATCACAGTAGGTGCTTCAATGTTGCTTGACTGATGAGACATGCTGCATACAGTGGGCATGTGCTTGGTAATGGTGTGTGCAAATAACAAGCCTTATCTACATAGGATAGATAGTAAAAAACATTGACTTGAGGTTTTCATAAGTTAGCATGATCGAATCTTCCATTACAAATATATTATTAAATTTAGAAAATGTTGAAAATCATTTCTTGTCAATTTTCTTAAGTTAGCATTTTTGAATATTTCTTTCAAAAATAACCTAGCATTGTAAAATATTTTTTTTCAAAACTTTCTTTCATAGACATGTTTGGCACATGTGTGTCACCATGTACAGGAAAATTGGGGTGATTTGGAGGTGGTGGAAAAATTCACCTTTTTTCAAAAACTGGCTTAAGTTAGAACAAATGGTCCCTTCGGAATGCGGGCATTTTTTCGACCACCTCCAAATCACCTCAATTTTGGCACACATGATCTCTAGCACAAACAATGCTAGGTTTCCAAGGTTTTGTATTTTTTTGAATTTTTTTGAATTTATAATGCCCTCTAGACTGACTGCTGAAAACATCGGTCTATGCCTCAAGGGGGCATTGTAAAATACTTTTTTCCAAAAATTTCTTTCATAGACATGTTTGGCACATGTGTGTCACCATGTACAGGAAAATTGGGGTGATTTGGAGGTGGTGGAAAAATTCACCTTTTTTCAAAAACT